>NW_024386835.1:2937560-3537560 GCF_900408965.1 Simochromis diagramma | reverse complement strand
AAGCCATTATGTGCCCTGAACACTGAGTGACATAATCATAATAAAATCCTGAGTTGTAAGTCAGTGTAAAGCAGATGATGTTTTCATCTGGATGTGTTATTGAAAGAGGATATAGCCAGTTTTTAATAGTAAACAACGTCTGTCTGTCTTTTTTTTCTTTTTTCCTCAGCACTTCCTTGCTTCTTGTAATCAACAACATGTAACCACATCAGTTGAGGTGTTGTTTCATTTTTCAGGTAGACAGAAAAAATCTGAAACATCTACCCTTTGTTTTTCTTTTCTTTTTTTATTCTAACAGCAGCTATCTTTAAAAACATAGTATACACATTATTCAGAAACACAGTTCATGTAGAATTATTATGAAAACTTTCAGTATAAGCCAAATGATCTATTCCTGTTAGCAAAGGAAAGAAAGTTGCTAAATCTTAATCAGGGTTCCTTACAGGAAAGTCTATATCTGTGCAGGTGCATGATTTTAAATCTTTCAGTGTTTATTTGAGACGCCTTGTTTATCAAATGCTGCTCATGCAGGCTTCGTTTATGAGATTATAAAAACCACAGCCAGTCGTCTCATCTGAGGCTTACAATGCTGGCATGATCTCATTGCAAATGTTGTATGTGTTTGTGGTCGAAAGGGGGTGTAAACATTTTTTAGCTGCTCACCGTTATTTTGCAGTACTGCTTGAAGTGGGGCAAAAACAAAAAAAGAAAGAAAAAAAAAGTGATGGCTACTGTGACACTACTGTGCATGTACTTACGTTCATACTCATTTTATATTTGTTTTTGCAATTAGTAACATTAATATTTGAATTAAATGCATTTATTTGCCGTTTTTGCCTTGAAACCTCTTTCATTAAAACTCTTTAAAGAAACTATGATCCAAGCCAAAACAAGGGACAACTACAGGAAAAATAAAGTAAAAATAAAAACTAATATTAAGTGTAAATCCAGCATAATTGAAAGCATAAGTAGAAAGTTGTGTTGAGTAATCAATCAATCTGATACTTGCAGAAGTTACATAAATGGCCTTTTTGTGAAGACTGAAACATTAACCAAAAATATTTTGAAGATTACACTCACGGACCAACAGCTATAATAGTTCTAGTTAGCTTTGATGTCAGCATTAAAATGCAACACCACTGTTTTATTATTATATTTTCTTTTCTTACAATGACTTAACGGCACAAGAATAAACTTACTTTTAATTTTAAAAACGAACAGAAACATTCACACGGCATAGGGCACGACTGTTTTAGCCCATAGGGGTTTTGTAACAAGTGCAGGGGAAAGAACTGCAATAATGCTATGAGAACACTGCAAGTTCATAGTCACGCCAACACTAGAAAGAGAAACTGGCAGTTCAAACATAAGAAAGGTTTGATAAAAACCAAGTGCCAAGGTCTCACCTTTCAATTTGCGTGTACTTGACTGGCAGAATGACGACCAAGTCATTTCCTTACCCGAAGAGTTTGAGCTTTAACATTTGCATTTCTTCCATAGATTTTCTGCTGTGAATGTAGAAGTGTCAGAATTAAATCAGTTGGGGGTAGATATCAGGTAGCAGACATTGCCTGTAAAAGTTATTTTATGATTTTCTTTTATAGTTGTGTCATATAAAAGTGATACATTGCAAAATGTTCACAGCTTTTAACTGAAGCGTAGACAAAATAATCTGATAACATTTCGTATTTGAAATGTATTTTAGTTTTGGGTTAGAGATAAAATCTGGCTGTGTGAAAATAGCATTTAGTTAGCGTTGACCTCACAGGTTAAGTCCACGTGACTTTTAGCATTAACAACAACATGGGCTGCACTGAATTTCTTGCATTTAAGAAAAAATTATTTGCAAATAAAGTTTAATCTTTGAAGAAAACATTTTTTCCATCATTAGCATGCTTTACCATTTGTATGCTGACTTCATAGGCGAAGTGTGAGAAGCATCTCCCGTTACCCACACGACCCATGCCATCTTTAAAAATAAGACAACAAAAAAGGGAATGAATCATTATATATTTTCAAGAACACATGTCATCTTTGTGAAACATTTCACATTTAGTCAGTTAAGAAAAATATTATGACTAAGTGTCCCAGAGCTGTTCGTTGAGCCCGAGAGCTGCAGCACTTGGCACCTCTGGTTCCCTCTTTGCACATCGTCTGTGATTATCTGCAAACATTTCATCAAAGCAACCTGTGCAATAAATGCAAAAACAAGTTTAACTGAAAAGACTTTGGCAAACTGGTGCAATAAAAAAAAAAAACAACCCAAACCAAAAAACACAGAAATAACTGCATGTTAACGTAAAGGGTTTGGATTTTGACTGTTTTTAGATCGCAAACCACCTAAACATGATTCACTCACAGTATATATACACCTATTTTTTTAGTAAAGACCATTATCTATATCAGGCAACATACATGTCCACTGTGTCTATATATTTGAATAGAATAGACCAATGTTTTTCAAGTGTGTGCATGTGTGCTCCACACACAAGATACAGCTGTGTAACAGCTGTGATTTTTATATGCCAGAAACAGCAGGTAAAATATTTGTGCCAGCATTATAACCAAAGCTGGTAAGATATATCTAAAAGCAGGAAAGGGGAATTTGTGACTTCCCTATTCTCACAGCCAGCACTGAGTCTGTTTTTTCACATGATTCAAATCACTCATACAACTGAAAAACAAGTGGGCAAGCATGAACATTTGAACTTTCACACACCTGACGTCCCCTTTGCCATCATGCGAATGCATTTGACTTCTGAGAAACTGCATTTGGGGCACTTTATGTCTGAGTTGGGGTCAAAAGGGTGTGTGTGTGTGTGTGTGTGTGTGTGTGTGTGTGTGTGTGTGTGTGTGTGTGTGAGCGTGTGCGTTTGTGTGTATATGTATGCATGTGTGTGTGGGTGGGTGAGGGGATACAATGCAAATGTAAATGTAAAACGATTGTAATATGTAATATGCAACTTTTAAACATTTGTGTTACAGATAACCTGACCTCTCCACCACACATGAACATAAATAAGTAAAAGAAAATTTGAAAAAAATAAGAAAAAGGAAAAAGCAACCCCCACTCACTCAACAAAACCAAACTGTTGCTTCCTGTTGCAATTTTCTGTGTTGGTTGACCTCGGGTTGCCAGCTCAGTGCCTCCTTATATGTGTCAGCGCACTATTTTCTCATGTTCACCTTCTCATCTCTGTTCGGTTTCTGTTGCAGTTCACATGGAGATCACCGACCCTATACTTCATATTTTAGCGAGAATCCCACATCACTTCTGTTTTTTTAAATTTATTTTATATATTATCACCTATTTGGGCTCCATGAAAAAGAAGATATTGATTCATATCAGTACTAAAATGATAAAACTGTTTAGGTAGAGTTAAAAGACAAAGTATAACATAACAAGACAAGGAAGTTGGGTCCCTTGTGAGACCCTAAGCTTCACACCTAGCAGAACTATGCTGCTCTGCTGCAATTAGAGAAGTATTGTTTGTTCAAATTTTAATGCAGTTGTGTAATTTCTTTGTGCCAAAATATGCTTTATCATTGTAGGTTAAAAACCCCCAAACCAAAACAAAGCCAGCCTTAATAAATGTGTGAGAAATAATGTGTGAAAACACACACTTCCTCTGTAAGGACAAGACAAACTTTTACTCTACAGTGAACTCATCTCTCAGAACCTTCACAGACATCTCTTATTTATCTACTCTTCATTAGTGAACTGGCTCAACTGAAATTGTACCGCTGTGACTTATATTAGTTATTATTGTTATTTTTAGTGTTATGTAATTAACTGTGAAAATTAAATAAAACTCTGGGGAGAGTTTTTTTAATAAAAGTTTTCAGTGTGCAGCCTTTTATGTTTATGACAAATTTTTTGTTGAGTTTTAATTAAGTTACGAAATACATCTGCAGATCATTATATTTTAATTTTAATTTTATTTTGGTTTAATTTTATATTTAAATTAAACCCAAAATAATAAATTATGTCATTTAGCGCTATTAACCATAACTACTGTAACTACTGTAATTAAGTGTAACTGTAACTAAATTTAACTACTGTTTTTAGCAGATTTTTAGTCATAGTATCAATTCATCACAGAAATCTGAGGCTTTATTAAAGAGGATTCAGTTTTAAGTCCCACAACATTTTTGTTCAGATTTTATTTATTAACTGCAACCATATTATGCAAATATAGAAAATAATTATAATAGTGATAAAAATGCTACACAGAAGACACAGAATATTTTTTGATTTTCATTTTCCACTTTTCCAAATGATCTGTTCAGCTACAAATGTTAAATGTTATTTACACTTCTAAATTAATGCAACTGTAGGATATTGTCTGTTAATGCTAAATATTTACAACATTAATACATTTCATACAAAGCAGATATCATGGGAAAATTGCAATTTAAGAAAATCCATATCATACTTTTCCAAGTAATATATGCATGCTTGATATGTTACAATACAATAAAAGGCCAAAACAAATTTGAAAGTATAGTACCATAAAAATCAAAAAACAAAACATATAATGATGTACAAACAAGATGTTAAATTGATCTTAAGGGTGGCAGTAACATTATTACTTTAACACCTCCAGAGTTCACCATATCAATCTTCCTCCTACTAAACCATTTGAGTTTGACTTCTCCCACCAGTTGTTCCATTGCTCTCTGAAGTGTAGCCGTTGGTGAATGAAGCTGAAGAGTTGAAGCTCTGCAGCATCTTTGACTTTCCCAAGCAGGTTTTGTACATCATCTCAGCACGTCGTCTGAAGTGATGGTCCAAGAAAAAGTAAATGGCTGGATTCACGCAGCTGTTGAGGAATGCCAGGCAGCAGGAGATGATGAGCCCGTTTTTAAGTTGTGAGTTAACTTCACAGCTGGCTTTAACGTCTGCGAGACGTAAAATAACTGTGATGGATTTAAAAACATTGTAGGGGAGCCAGGACACCACAAAGGCCATTATGATGCAGAGGACCATCTTCAGGGAGTGCTTGCGGCGCGCTTCAGCACGAGGATTTCCCGCAGCAGCGCAGTGCTTGTTGAGGTGCATGATGATGGTGCCATAGCAGAGCATAATGATAAACACTGGGAAGATAAAGGTGAGTAAGGCCATGACCAGGCTTATTCCAAGAAAAAAAGGTGAACTTTGATCTTCTGTACAGAAATTGCCATCTTTCTCTACTTTCCGGTACACCAGAGATGGGATGCCAAGCACCAAGGAGCTTGCCCACACTACAAGACAAGTGGCACGAATGCACAAACTACTCCTGAGGTACCTCGAATCCATCAGCTTCACAACAGCCAGGTAGCGATCAACACTCATGCAGGTAAGGAAGAAGATATTGGAGAAGCGGTTCACAGCAATTATGTAGCTGCTCATCTTGCAGAGAAAGTTGCTAAATAGCCCAAAGTTCCAGTAATTTTTCTCCATTGCAGAAATGGCCCACAGTGGCAGCGTCAGGACAAAGACAAGGTCAGCCAGGGCCAAGTTGACAACAAAGGTGTCCACGAGACGACCACCTCTCTTCTTGTTTCCCACCACTAGGATCACAAGGAGGTTGCCCACAAATCCTGTGAAAAATATCAGGAAATAAATTGTAGGCAAAAAATACTCTGAGCCATTAAGGGTTTGTTCACACTCTTCCTGGAGATCATAAAGCGAAAAATTGTCAGTGTAGTTCTCAGAAGTGTAGAAATAGTCTACAGGAGTTGTGTCTCCGTCCATTCTGGAAGATCACACAGAGGCTCTGTAGTGCAGCCGTTGTATTGTGGCAGAGTGGTTAATCTAACCATGTCAGCATGCAGCTGCTTGATATTACAAGTGCTAACCACAGAGAATCCTATTTCAGCTCTCTTCCTCTCGCTTTACTGTGCTGCGTCTCCATCTCTCCGTCTGCTCTGTCTGCTCTGTCTTGTTGTATAAACCCAAAACAAACAAACAAAAAACTCGACACACATTAATCAAACTTGCTATACAATAACGTGATGTTCCAATATTACAGTGCATTATTATGGGTACAGCAGATTGTATGAGTACAAAAGTTTTGCATTTAAAGTATAGAACTCCTACAAATGTTTTCCTTCTGAAAAACTTTGAAGTCTTATACATATTTATGCAACTTTCTACTCTAGATTGTTATACGATGGTGCCTATATTCATAAAAAAGGACAGATTTCACCTTTAAATTGCTTTACATGAGCGCATTTTCTTTTTCCTTTATCAAAGAAATTGTGTATTGATGTGCCACACCAGTAGGGGGCAGTTTGATACTGTATGTGGTGACCTCCCACTTAATGTCAGGGGCTGTGATTCCTGAGAAAATGCCACTGATCTACTTCAAAAGGCTTTAGTATTTACATGTGAAAAATAAAATTAGGTTCACAGCTGGCAATAAATTCACTAACATCAAAATTTGTGACTAAAGTCAATTTACAATGCATTTAATGTCTGGCCTGTTTTTTTTTTACATTTATTTTTAAATTTAAGAGGACACATTTGAATTGTTTTGACATAAGTGTATTGAGCCCCTGTTTTCAGATAACACTCCATGTAATGCTCTTATGTCATCATTTGTTGTTGTTGCTGTTGTTGTTGTTTTTCATATAGGGTAGTTTTTGTTTTGCAGTGCTGTAACATTTTAAGGTAAAAAATAAGTACATTAAGGAATAAGGACTTTGGATAAATTACTCTGAGATTTATTAGATTCTCGAGTTAGCTTGGCCTGCTACTACAGTTATACCAGGAGGAAAAGTATAAAAATATGCATGGCTATATAAAGAAATATATATACACACACAAATCAAATCAAATATCGCATGATCTTTTCTGTAACATTTACAACTCATCAGAGCCTTTTTATTATGATCACAAAGCAGCGCTACTGAAACAGACAGGATATACACTGTTTGGTTCTTGTTTCTATGCTTTTTCCTGTCAGACTTGATATTTGAACTGCTGATCTCACCTCTGTTTTATTTTGTTTTATAGAGAAAGTAAGCTTTCCATTACTTAAAATTCAGCGGTGCATTCATCTTTGTTTGTGCAGGTTTTTGCGGATTTTAACCTGCTTACACCTGCCTGCACCACTCTTACTATTTAAGTCCAAATCTTTCATTAAACAGTATAGTGATCATGATTTCAGTTATGCTGTGTTCAGACAATGTGACTGCATAAGTGCACACATTTGTAATTGTGTGACAGCATTATACTGTCGAATTTTAGGAAGCAGCTGACCTACATGTCTGAACTTAGATATAGATGTTCTTCATTGTACAACTGTAAATACATTTGTGTGAAACCGTCAGAGTGCCAAGGAAATGTATATGACCAAAACCTCAAAACCAAAAAAAAGAAGAAGAACAAAAACGAAAACATGTATCTCGCGAACCAGAGATATACTCGGTTACGCCTGAATACCAACAGAGTCAGCAGAGGATATTAGTCATAAAACCAAGCAGACAATAAAGAGATGTGTGTACATTGTGCACAGATGTTTCCACGCATAACCACAAAAAACGACCATGAGCAACACTGAAAATCACTTTTGTCAAATAAATGGACTTCAGAGTTTGATTTTGGAATTTGAGTGGACCCTTGTTACAGGAAAGGAAACTGTCATCACGACTACCTCGACCACGACAGGACAGACCAAAGGTGAAACGAAGTCCCTGGTCTGGCTCGTTGCTGTTGTGTTAGAGCCAAAAAAAGTGAGGCTGGCCACATCTTATAGGAGGCTGGAGAACGTGTCATTGTTCTGCGGAGAGTTTCAGTTAAGAAAGCGCAGTGAGTGAATGACCTCCTTATGGGATCCCTGCTCCACTTTCTAGCATTGTACGTTATTCAAACACTCCTTCACTTTGTAGTGTCAAGGTGATGTGTGGATATACTCATCACGGCAGAAAATCCTGTCAGTGCTCATTGTTTGGTTCGACGTTGTTCTCCCTCACACTCAGCTGTACCTTTTCCTTGGAAAAGTTTTAATTATTTCTCCTGCATTCTTGCTGCTCTATCAGTGGAACGCTACATTCCTCTCCTCGAATAAGTGCTGTCTCACTCCAATTGAGCAGAGTAAATGTGAGAGCCAGTGAATGGAGCAGCCTCAATAGGAGAAAATAAACAATTGCATTGGTCCATGGGTGCAGTGGGGGAGAGCGGATGAGAGGAAGGGAGAAAGGCCTCCCTAATGTGCTAAGATTCCCATGGATACTCAGTCCTTTTTCTGTTTGGAGGAGGATCTCGTAAAGTACTTCAACAGTGGATGATTTCTCTTTTCCTTTTACTCTGTTTTTATTCGAGGAGAGAAAGGGTGGTATGTGTCAGGGTGATTGTTAGACATGGCGGTGGTGGTGGGGGGTCACATGCACACACGTGCGCTCTTGTACACACACACACACACACACACACACACACACACACACACACACACACACACACACACACACACACACACACACAGATGTACAATTTGCTCCTCATTTGTCAAGTGTTACGTTTAAGAAGGGAGTCCATTGTTTGGGTGTGAAAGGTTCTTGTTTTAGCAGTTTAACTGAATCAAAAGTTCCCCCAACACAAAGGGTTGCGCAGCCCCAGTGCTCTATTTTACCTGATCCCTGATGTCTGAAATACTCCACAGTTTTAACCCACTTTTTATCTCATTTACATACAAAACCAAATGACGCAAAACGCAGAATAACACCTGAATGCTCACATATACGTGATTACGTAGATTTAAAGTGTGGGGGATAAATGAGTCAAAAACACCTAAAAGAGTCATTCCTGTGAAACTTGGGTTAAATGTCATGTAAGCACAATTCCCAGGTGTCTGACCCTCCTCTGTCATTGTTAAGAGTTCATGACCCAAGCAAAGAGTTGGCAATGTGAGTAACAGAAGACAACAGTAGATTTTTTTCCCCAGGCTGTCAAAGTGAGGCCTGCAGGCCCACAGCAGGTTAAGAATGCATTTTCTTTATCAGCAGTTCATGTCATATCGCGAGTAGTGCATTTCTCTCCCACTATTACAGCAGACTAGAGACTAGTCACACTCCCAAAGTTGGCTAAAGTTACTTTTAATAGTCACTTGATAATTGGAGCATTTAGAAATAATGTTTTATATTACAATGTCACCTACAGTGAGAGGTAGGTATTAGAGAAAATCAGTTTAGCTTGTACATGTTGGTTATTTTTTTTCCTGTGTAGCCAGCTGTAGCTACATTTACCTCTGAGCACACTGACCTCATTGCATACACGCTAGTAGAATTTCTTCCACCACATAAAAAAAACGAGCAAAACGTGTTTTTCCCCTGAGCGACATCTTTAAACATCTAAAAGATAGCTGTGGTACCAGCATCATTCTCCTCTTCAACACCCATGCTGTGTATCTGCTCTTAACGTGCACAAACTTCCTCAGATTTGAAGTGGAGCTGCTTGGTTGTAAAATAATGTGAATGTTTCCACAGTGCAATGACTGCCCTCTGTGCCAGCTTGCTAGGTGACCTTAACATACACTCTCACAAAGCCTACATCGTGAATGTGTTGGGGATTTCCTTTGGCCACAATAAAAGAACCATGCAGTTACATTTGCGATAGTTTGCTTGACAAAGTAGCTAACTGATTTGTAGAACTGCTAAATGAATGTTCAGCATTACTTGCTCCAACAAATAGTAATGCGAGAACTTGCCCTGCAAATGCCCTACTTTGAAATGTCTTCCCATCAACACAGATCGCTGAAAAAGATAAAAAAAAAAAAAAAAGACAATTAGAGAAGAGAAACCATCATCATCTTAATAGAAACACTACTAACACTTACAAAATGTTTGGCCCTTAATCATTTTCTGGCTCCATAAATTCGGTCATGTAGGTGGTTAATTAGGTTTTTAATATAATATCCACATTTTACTCTAGTTTTTAGTTTGAAAGTATTAGTGGCGATGTAGTCTGGGGTGGTAAATATCTGAAGATACCCGGTTAGTGTGAGTGTGTCATTAGGTGAACACTGAAGCTGTGCCCACAGTCACTTATTCATTACCAACAAAGAAGTTGGTTCAAAGTAGTAGTGACCGGGAAATGTGGATGGGAATTTTCTCCTTTCTATAAACTGTGCAGAAAAAAGAATACATGTTAGAATAACAGTGTATTTGTATGTGTGAGTTATCACAATCATTAAAACATAATTACTGAAATCTGTCAAACCCCCCCCCCAAAACCTTGCTGCTTTTTTGGTCACAGTATCTAAAGCAGTGAAAGTGGTTATTATATGTAACAGAGGTTTTGGTATTTAATTTAATTTTAGCAAAGGCGCCTTGCACGAGTAAATATTGGTTCATGTATGAGGGACTTTTTTGGTTTGTTTTTGAAGTTGTTGGGCATTGGTTTGATGGCAATGTATTGTAGCTGAATTTAATGTAATGACTAAATACCAATAAAAAGACCACAAGTGGAATACAACACTATTACTGCTATTCTTCATGATGATGCAATGGAAAGAAGACTGCCGTCTATTTGAATTTTTTTTTTCATTCTTGATTTTGCAAGATCTGCTTTAACCTTTTTCATCATGCCATGCATGTCACCCTGTTTATTTTGATCGGTTCAAGGAACTTGACTAATGACGCTAATCCACCTGCTTGTTTTTGCAAAACGGGAAATAAGCTACATGACTCAAGGTGACTTGATGTGGACTGGAAGCTTAAATGTGTACAGGTTAGATTTTCATCCCCCAGCATTTAGCATACATGCTGCTGAATCACTCAGGGAGTCATGTTTCATCTGCTTTTGACATAAGAAGCAGGCACGAGAGAGGACGGAGCAAAGAACTCTTTCAGCCGGATCACATTTTTATTTCAGCAGTTTCATAATGTGCATACAACATCATGTCATGTTGTCATGATGAGCATATATTAAAAAATGTGCAAATAATGCAAAAGAAAATTAGCATTTGTGCATTTGTTTATTGATCTCTCGCTACAGTCTCACAGTGTTTTAATTATAAAACACATTTGGTCACAAAGTGCTCTACAGCAAAATAGACTAAAACAAATAAAAATCCCAGGAGGAATCGCAAAGAACATAATAGACAATTAAAGTATAGCTAGCATTTAAAAGTAACCTAAAAAAAAGCGATTAAAGATTCAGTTATTAATGAATTCTAGACTGATTTAATTATTGTGTTATTCTAGTTAAGCCTTGGTTGAAGTCAGAAACACAAACATTTTATTGACTAAATTAATGTTATTGGTGTTAAGTTGTAACTTTTATTACTTTTCACTTAAGTTCTGCATGAAGTCCAGTTTATGAGTCCATTGGAGACATATTGCATATTCCCTGATCGGTTTGTTTTAGACACTTTATAATCTAGTCATCATGTTGCATAAACTTCAATCAGCTTCAAGCAGATTGGTGATAATTAAAGGAATAAAAAGCAACAGGTTTGCAATCTCATTCCTAATGATAATGGCAATGAGATTGTGGATTTTTGTTGGCTTACAGGTATAGTGCTCCTGCTGGTTTCGCCTCGTCTCCCAGGGGAAATTTTTAGGAGCAGATGGTTGCCTGAGTGGACGAGTGTCAGCTAACAGTAGATGATCTTCTCAGCAAGGGGCCATCATGCTATAGTTTGCCCTTGTAAAATGAAGAACAAGGTTTTATCTAAATGTAACAAAAGATGTGACAATGCTTTTGATTACTGACCAGCAAAACAGGCCACGATTGGTCGATGACATTTGTCACGAGACCTGTGACCCAATCTGATCCCAGGGTGATACGAGAACGATGAAAGCCTGAGCTGTGGTCATGATGATAGAGACAGAGCCAGCCAGAGGTGGCAAAAGTACAGACTTTCTTTACTTAAGTAGAAGTACTGATTCAACTTCTATACTCAAGTAAAAGTGAAAGAGTACAAGCAATGAAATTGAATGAAAGAAAGTAAAAAGTAGCTCTTTGAAGGAAAATTCTACTAACCATTTTTGACCTGACGTTTTTGCAGGTACCTTGAACCTTGCGCTATATTATTACAATAATAAAATAATATTATAATTCTAATGACTCTGTTATGTAGGACACATACAGTGAAAGAGAATTTTAAACAATAACAATTTACCCACATTGTAGAGAATGGCTTTCCTCCACATCTAAACAGGAAAATGAGCTTCAGTAGATTTTCTCGGTGTACAGGCTGTGATCAGCTGACCTGCTGCTCTTTGTGGGTTCACAGAACTAATCTCAGCAAGATGTCAGCAGTTTCACAAGCTATCTTGACTGATGTTTATCCTCTACTCTGACAGTATAGAGTTTATACTGCCTTCATACTAGACAGTATATGGTTGGTATAAAGTTCGTTTCCAGTGAATTAATCTAAGCATTTGCATCTTAAATGCAAATTACATGCAAATTCATAAAATCTAAATCTAACCATAAGCACCAGTGACACTGTGCACCAACACAGTGCTTTAATGCAAGCTAACCAGTTTATCCAGGGTAAAACTAACCAGAGTTTTCATGCAACATTTCAATAACACAAAGTTAGTATCGCGTAGTTTGTTTTGCAGGACGTTTCACAAAATGAAAATGCATAATTATATGTATGGACGTTTGCAGATATATGCGTATGTATATGTGTATATATATGTATATGTAGTGTGTACGTGTGTGTGTACATGTCTATACTCATAGATACTTATAGATATCTATTATTTAGATATCTATAGTAATAGTAGTGATACAATAGTTAAATTTATTTCTTGCATATTTCCACAACCCTCTATCCATAATCACATACGGTGTATGCTACCGTTGTATGTAGTGTATTATCTTATTTATTTTGTATTTGTTTGTATTTTATTTGTATTTTTTGTATTTTCCTTCTGCTATCTTAACCTATGCTGAGTTAATGCACACATTTCCCCACCATGGGATCAATAAAGTCTTATCTTATCTCTTATCTTAAGTTAATAAAACACATCATGGACAATATGATGTATGTATATCATATATTTTTATAATTTTAATCAATATATGATTAAAAGTATGGCATTACATGTAAGCTTAAAAGCAGCAGTTTATCAAGTGTCACTGATCAGTCCTTACCTTTAAATATAACCTCTCTTCTTCATCTGCTGTCTTGTCTGTCTTCCTACGTCTTTCTGTTTAAATTTCCCTCCTGGGAAATTCAGACCTTTAGCTACCAACACGCAGCCTGATAAACTGCACACAAACAGTCTCTGTGTTTGCTGATGTTTCTTCAGCTGATAGAAACACTAAATTTGAAGTTACCTGACACCTATAATTCTGTCACTATCTTCATGCTTCCTCCTCTTCTGTAGTGCTAGCTATTCTTAAGTACTGCGACCACAACTTGCGGACACCCGCACTCGTCCGGCCTACTTTGACTCCAGAGTATAAACCTTACAAATGATGCCATCAAACCTAAAGTAATTAGTCTGTTTTGAAAATGTAAGAACAGATATTTGTTTAAAAATTAAGAAAGTAAAAGTAAAAAGTTGTCAGAACAACAAATACTCAAGGAAAGTACAGATACCTGGAAATTCTACTTAAGTACAATAACAAAGTATTTGTACTTTGTTACTTCCCACCTCTGGAGCAAGCACTTTCCTTCTGAAATCAATGATAAGCGTTTTCCTTATCATTATTGTCAGTATGAGCACTTTTACCATCTGAGCTGGCAGAACTACCGGCCTCCCGGTGAGGCGATAATGTGTCTCACTTTCTATGAGCTGGGACCGTTCCCACTCTGTGTTTTGTCAGTAGAACAGATTTCATTCTCAGTTTTGTCATTAGCTGTTTAGACCTGTTCATTTCCAGAGTGTTTTAGGTCACAAGGTCAGAGGACAGGCTCCCCCAACACCTGGGGGACAGAGTTCATCACTCAGAGAGCCATTAAGAAACAGAAGTCTGAACAAGACCAAAGACAGACCTATCACTTGTATAGGGGGTGATCAGAGAGAACATGCATTTGTCTAGAGGCATGAATCAGGGGCGCCACCAAGTGGGGGCCAGGGGGGGCACTTGCCACGCCCCACAATTTGCTGCCCCCCCCTCAGCAAGACTGATCTATGTTGGTAATAATGTGATAAGGCTGTAGAAAAGGTGGTGCCGATCCCAGGGCAGATCACTTGTGCATCTAAGGGCCAACACAGAGACAGGCAACAGTTCACACTCTTACATGATCTGATACTTACTCGTCTTTCCTGAACAAGTTTGCTCTTAAACTTAACTCCATTCTGGGAAAGTGAATGCTTCTGCTTCTGAATTTATTAAAGCAGTGGTTGGGACTTCCAGTCAGCCAGTTAGAACAGATTATTATTTATGTCAACCTATTTTCAGTGATATCAACTTTAATAGCAGACAGTGAACTAGGCTTATAATTATTTTCTTTCTTTCTTTTTTTGCCATATTTTTTTTTGTTTTTAGTGTGCCGTGCCAGTTTTTTTAGTGGCCCCCATATGAAAAAATTCTGGAGGCGCCCCTGGCATGAATGTGAGCAAATGTGTGCTTTTAGGTAGGAAGAGGGCGGGACATGCACAAGCATGGATGCATTGTTGATTTTGCAGAAGAATTGTTTTCTGAAGAGAAAGGGGGTGGATTCATAGGTGGGGTTGATGAATGTGTTGATGGTGGCATTTTGATAGGGGTAATTTTGACCTGACAGGGCCCAGGCTCTCTCATGAATCAAAATGTGTCAGCCAGTCGCTGGAGATGGAGGGTCGCTCATTGTGGCTCTGACACCCGTGTGAGGGGCTGAGGCTGCTGGGGGTCAAGTGTGACACCTCATTAGGACGATGTTGATTTAGTGTGGCCACAGCGCAACAGACCTCCTCCCATGGGGTATGGAGAGGCGTGTGAGTGAGGGGGGTGGGGAGCACCTCACACTGGACAGAGAATGGGGGCCTACTGCTCTTCATCCGCAAGGCCATCATCTGACAGCTTGCAAATCACGCACCTCGACCCCTCAATCCCCCCCCCCCCCCCCCCCATTTAATTTCCACCCTATCCGTAGTTTTAAACATGCATTTCATTGAATCACAAAAGAGCTGCGTCCAGTTTCTGAGGGATATAAAATGTGTTTTCTGTTTTCTTTGAAGGTTGAAGGTCTGGTCTGGTCAGTTTTTCACCTCAGTGAGCCTACCACCCCTGGCAGAGCAATTCTGGTCTTTCACCTTTGAACTTTCAATTTGAAGTTTTCCATGATGTCAAGATTGCTTCTGACAAGCTGCAGTTGCGCTCTCAGCTCAAGTGCAAACATGTCATTTTAAGGAATGAGTGTTTAAGGTTTACAAGCAGCCCCCCTGTCATGTGTTCTAAATTTGTACCTAACTGTTTTGAGTAGATGCTACTGACAGAAATGTTGGAAACAACAAAATGTTGTTTTACTATGTGAACTCACAGCTTGAGTGTTTCTTTTTATGTCATGCTTAAAGTTCCGTTTTGTCTCAGCAGATCATCCCCTTTAGGGCAACTTTTTTTTATCAGCACGCTGTCAGACTATTAGTGGTTTATATGACACTGAACACTGTGTCATATACAGAGATGAATGTTATATGTCACCATCAAACATCAATGTGATTTATGTAACTCTGACTGCGGCGAAGCTAAAAGTCATTTCCAAACTTTGATTTGAAATGTATTTGAGTATTAAAGGTTGTTGCATAAGTAGAACTACACATTAAGTCACAATACTGATTCCTGCACGCCAACAGCAACCACTCCTCAATTTATTCTTAAGGTTTGTTACTAACAAGAACTTCATTTTCTTGTTAGTTACTTAGTTTTCATTTTCTTTCTTCATCTATCTATCTATCTATCTATCTATCTATCTATCTATCTATCTATCTATCTATCTATCTATCTATCTATCTATCTATCAGAATAAAATAGACTGATAAAAATGCTTTAACCATTATGGCAGAGTAACAGTAAGATTAAGTAAGTATGAAGACTGATTGTGTTAAGTCTAAACTTTGACCTTTAGTTGTAGTGCCCCCTTCTGGTCAAGTTGTTATACTGCATTTAAAATCGTCCATGTGCAGCTTTTGCAACTAAAACTATTCCTGCTGGTTTATGCAACCTTTACAGGAACTGCACGTATCAATTAAAAACCTTTACTTGACACGTATTTATTAACAACAAACGTGATCATTATCTGAAAGCCAACATTTAAATAAGATCATGCAAACTGGTGCGCACCATTATGAACCATCATCTCCATTCTTCTTTGATGCTTGACACATCGACTCCTGACAACGGACTGGCGATGCATCTCATTGGCACAGAATTCATTGAGAAAATTAACATCTGTCTTAATGTCTCTCCAACTGCTTGAATTTGATTACACCGGCTCAGAGGCATCCACCAAATGTCACGGCTTGTCACTGTGCGCTTTCCCCCACTTTCTGTGCTGCACAAACGATATTAAATGACCCTTTTTTGCATTAACTCATCATGCATACCTAAATCTAAAATGATGGAAAGCATTGAACTAAATTAGTGTATAATTGTATGCATGAATAATGGATGAATATATTTATCTCTATAGTTATCAGTCATTTATTCATTAATAAAAAAAGTAAATCAATTAAGATTTTATGTTTTTTTTTATTATGTTAAATAAACGCTGAATTATGCCCAAAAACGCATTCAAATGTAAAATAACATTGTCATGAATCACACCTTTTTCTATTCCTCAGCGTGTGAGTGATGTGGACACACACACACACACACACACACACACACACACACACACACACACACACACACACACACACACACACACACACGCACACACACACACACACACTCAAACAAATGTGCAGTGGGCCATCTGTCTTTTCTGATGCTGCAGATCTGGGATAACAATGAAGGCTTCGTGACATTTCACAGATTTGCCTCTAAACGTTTCACACCACCACAACAGACATCTGCTTTTCTTGTCACCGCTGTCGGGTGTGATAATTAGAATTTTGTAAGTTGCAGAAAATTATATTTGTCACCCACTTATCAATAAATCGCTCTCGCCGAGAATGAATGATTTATGAATGCTGGTATAGCTGATGTCACAGTCCACTTTTGTTGCCTTTGAGATTTTACTCATTAGTCTGAATAATAACTGTCACTAATTCAAGCTGTTCTCGAATGGCTTTTTGAATAGAAGGAGAGGGAGAGAGTGCGAGCGAGAGAGAGGCAGCAATAGAGAGGAGAGATTAACTCCAGTGAGCTCACTCTGAGAGGCCCAGGAACGGCTGAATATTGTTCTAGTGGTGGGGAGAAGGGGCTGGTGGGGTGGTGGTGGGGTTTGAGGGAAGGAAAAAAAAAATCCCTATGCAACCAGAGAAATGAACTTGATGATCTCAAGGGGGCGGGGGGAGGATCACCATTCCTTGCTCCTGACAATCAAAATTAGATTGGCCAGCACTGTGTCAACACTAGCCTCAGTTAAGGCATGACAGGGGGAGGGAGGGAGCACACCCCACTCACCCCCACCCCCCTGTGGGTGTTTGAGAGTTTGCCATGTGAACTATGGAGACCCCACAGTGCCTTTCACTGACTGCTCAAGCCCCAAAGAAATCCTCAAGCCTTTTTTATTGGTCGGCACTGTAACCGATGGCACCTCTTCCCCCGAGTTTCATATTTTGGCAGCTCATTAATGCTTCAGTTTGGTACTTGGCTTCATTACACCCCAAAACTTGAAGTTCTGGGATTTTAATCTGCAAGAAATAAACGTGGGGGCATTCCTTCACGTTTTTAACCTTTCACTCCTCCTCACTTCATCCTGTGTGAACTCTTAAGGTCGGCTGACCCGTGGCATTAAAGCTCAAATTCATCCAAACAACCCTGCCCCTTTTGGTGTTCTCTATATATTAGTATATTAAAGGGATGTACTTTAAAACTGGCAAACAAACAAAACATGGAGATAAAAAGATATAGATAAGTACATGCGACTGTTTATCAGGCCGTTCACATTTTATCCTACATATTAACCAAAGGAGAATGCGACCCTTTAGAGCAAAAAACAAAACATCAGCAGAACACACTGCATAAAGCAAATGTGAAAAAAATAAAAACAGAAACGTTTAAGATGTTTTGATTATGAAGCAATCAGTTTAAGGTGTCAAGAGCCTGAAATGAGGCCTTTATTTTGTTTGTATTTTCCCCACATTAGCTATTGGTGTAAAAGGAGAGTTAAGATGAAGTTGATTAAGGGTTGTGTTTTTGCAGGTTTGGTCAGTGACCTGGAATATTTGGTGTGTCCAGCCTTACCATTAGAGAGGGAGTGCAGCTGTGTCCTCATCTAACCCCCTTCTTTTTATTCCTGTTTTATCATCCCAGTGAAATTCATCTGAAGCAACTCAGCAGAGGAACAACTTTTGTACGTTTTCTTGATTATAGAGACACGGCATCCTGGTGTTTTGGGTATTTTGTGTTATGTTATTGAATTTATTTGCTGCAGGATTCATTAATGGTATTACATAATATTTCTGAGATTCTTACTCCTGGGTTTTTGTCTCCTGTTGATCCACAGATTTAAGATATTGCAGTGATAGGATTAATACTCGTGGTACTGCAGGGGCAAGAGTGTGGGGTTTTGTTTTTCACTCTTAAGCTGATTCCTGTTGTTGCCAAAAGAGAGATGTCCGACTGACTTTCAAGCAATCGCACGCTGCTGTGAGGAGCATTCAAAATAAATGGAGCAAACGTGCGGATTGCTGTTTACTGGCAGAGGAGGATGTCATTAAGACGTCGTACCTGTGAGGACTAGAAAGAAAACTATCTGCTTTTTATGTGTTTTTCTTATAGATACACCTTCCTCTAAGCATTTGTCTCCATTTTGGCAAAAATCCTGTAACACATATTATGGTTAGGGGGATGAGGGGTGAAATGAGGACATGAGGAGAAAAGGAAAAACAGGGAATAAAATGAAAACAAACAACATCAGCAGGTAGTAATTTGTTAAGTATTTACTGGATAGTTAACGTACAATTTCTGTGTGAAATGTAAAATGATATTTCACATCGATGCATATGTAATTAATGCCTGCATTTTGTATTGTGTGCACTTAAAAACACTCCAGTTTATTTAAACAACTGATAAAAATGCTCTCATGTCCTACATTGAGGTGAAGCAGCTTTCAGAAGAAAGCTCAAGTATTCTTTTACATAGAACATTTAAAACCGTGTGTGTATTGTTTTACAATACAATACACACATTGAAAAGTTTCACAGCTCCAGAGATCAGCAGTTTTCAAAAGCTTGAGAAAAACGTAAAAATAAACTTTTTAAAAAGCCACAGCTTGTCCGAGGTCACACCAAATAATTAACTCATAATAAATTAATTAACTTCAATTTCCCAAGGTTTATAAGTAAAATGCATTTCACTCACTGACATTTCACTTGCTGAATTCAGGAGAATGAGAGGGTCTGACTGCAGAGGGTTTTCAGACTTATAATTGAAACATTTGTGACTTCCTTACGTGCGCCTTGTATTTAAACAAAGGAAATCCTTCAGGGTTGGGGTTGGTCATCTTGTCCCCAGGTATACTCTGTGGGTCTGTGAGACTGTACTGCGACATGCCCGAGCAAAGCTGCACTTCACCTCTACCATCTCACCATCAGGGCCAGCAATTGTCTGCTTTGAACCAGATGGTGTGCTGGGAGCACAAAAGAGTGACAGCTGTCATTCATGGGAATGAATGAGTCTCTGTAGTGAGCTGTGAGTTAATGTGTGCAAGCTGCACCGGAGGAGAGAATAAAATAGATTAAATGAAGTTGGTAACTGTGTTTCCCTGCATCAAAATAGAAAGGTGGCAGGGTTAGGTTACGTGAAGCAGACTAAAATCAATGCAAAGGTACAAACTCGGGAGTTAGATGTATGACTAAGTGTGAGATTTATATTAAAAGATGATAAATGCACAATAAAACTGTTTCGGTTTCATTCTTTTCTCTGCATTTAGAGAGGTTAGGGGTGATTTACAGCTCATAAAAGTGAACCATATGACAAAATCTGAACCAAACCAAAAAGAAAAAAATATTTATGATCAGCTTGAAAAGTCAGGTTTATTGCAGTGTTGATAATTATAACATTTAATGAGGATTTTTCAGTGTGACCGTTCATTTTATTGTCACGTGAGACTTTGAGTGTGTGACCTTTCTTGAACAGGCCCCCTCTCTAAACACCAGCCCATCTCCAAGCCAGACAAAAAGGTGTTACTGATAACTGTGTCCAGCAATTTAAGTTGTTGAGTGCTGCCCCCACTTCACCTTCTTTCTAAACTTTATGGCTATAATTGCCATAAAACTCCTTCTAAACCCTCCCAGCCTCCACCACCCTGAGATCTTTGTGACATGTTCAGCACTCCCATTGTACTGTACGTTTTCTTCTCCTTCCATAAGAGCCAGTATGGCATACTTTAGTTCTTATTTAATGAAGCTGGGTCAGAGTTCATCATGTTAGCGGGTTTAAGGCTCTAAGTGCAGCATTCAGCCTTTAACACTTCATGTCCAACTTGAACAACCCCTTCTTATGTGCCAAAACAATAAAAACATCCATCAATGTCCCTGTCTATGTAGGGCGCTTATGACTGATGATGTGTACGGCGCATTGACGCACTTGAGGGCCAGGGGACTGTGTGAATGTTTGTTTATGTCGAGTGAGGATTTGTCAAAAGGTTTATGTCATTGCTGGCATCGGGCTCCTCGAGCTTGTACTGGGTGGTCTTTGTCTGTTTGCATCCGTAAAAAGCTTCGTTCTCACTCTCGTTTGTCCCCTATTGATTCTCTAAATTAGGTTGATGAGAGGCCCTCCTATCAGGTGGCATATTAATTGGGTCAGGCTGGATTTTATATGAAATCCAAATAATGGCAAGTCGAACCCCAACACTAAACCTTTGTCCTGCAAGTGCTCTCTTTCACCAATTAGCCTCGCAGTGAATCTGCTTCCTGCCACCTCTGCGGCCTGTCACTATGAACCAAGAATAAGGATGCCACCAGCTGCTCAAGCAAGTGTGTGTGTGTGTGTGTGCATGAGAGGAAGACAGGAGTGTGTTTGCTTGTTACTACTGAGCAGGTCCTGTCCTCTGTATTTGTTTTATTTATATATTAGGTTTGCATAGCCCGTTTAAGAACTTCCATCCATCTATTTATCCTATTTAAATTTCTGCAAGTTTAAAGGTTCATTTTCAATATGGTTACATTTAGTAGTTTTAGGACAACAATACGAAAAATAAATGTTTCAGCATTTTCCCTCTTGACATCCGGGTGACAGTATTTATTACAATTATAGTTTTCATGTATAGTAAGTGCAACATAAACAAACCCAAAAAATATTACGGTTTAATTTAAAATGGTCACCATTTTTTAAATGAGGACTAAATGGTAATCTTTGCTTTTACACTTAGTTTATCCAATTCCATTCAATTCAATTTACGTATATAACACCAAATCACAACAGCAGTCTCCTCAAGGCAATTTATACTGCTAGATAAACACCCTACAGTGTTAGAGAGAAAAACGCAAAAGCATTAGGTGATTTTGGGAAGGAAAAATATTGTTTTCACAGGAAAAAACTTGCAGGATCAGGCAGTGGCACACATCTACCATGTTTGGTCACGGGTGAGGAGAAAGATAAGAGAAAGAACAAGAGCAAATGTTTAGTCTACTCTGAACTGTTGAACATGTATAAAATTGGTTTCAATAGTAAAACAACAACAACAACAACCCCCCCCCCCTTAAAGCAGATTTTGTAAAAGCTTTTGGGTGAACTCCAGGACTAACAAACATCATTAACTTCCTGAAAAAACACAAATTAAAAACGCTATATAATAATGTGAAATAATGTTCAGGCTAACGTTGTTAGCATGTATTGTTTTAATGTTTATAATGTTAGAAAATAAGACATTTACTTTTATGGTTAATATCATGTAATATTTCTCATTTCCTCTCTAATGGTGCGCTAACACCAGGTATTCAGTTCTTTGCTTGAGTTCAGTTTGTTTGAGTGTGATGACGGTGTACCGGACATGGTATGCATAACTGCTGTAATCACATCTTAAGGCTTCCTCACTGAGAGCTGTCACAGTGAAAATCTCCTTGTTAGATAAACAGCAAATATCTGTCAGGACAGTATGTCACAGCTTCCCCAAGTAAGCCACAAAATGCATGAAATCACGAACCACATTGTGCTTTGCAAAAGTGCTTTTCACGAATGCATAGTGAGAGAGCTAAGAGCAGGAAAGGCGCTGAGATGCTGTGACAAACAGAAGTGTACTTGGCTTGGATCTGTGGGGCACTGTGAGAGCAGGACAGTTGGGGGTGGGGGGCTGGTGTGAGTACAGTCTGAAACAGGTATTTGTCCAGTCAGTCTTGAGGTGGTTATAAATATTATGTAGCTATGAGCATAAAAAACTCACATTGACTCATGATGAGAATTGAACATGAGCAAAATAAAGCAGGAAACTCAACACAAATGGATACAAGTTAGCTAGTTAACCCTAGTTAACCCTAAACTGTCTAACTTCCACCTGCAACTTCATTTAAGTGTTGGTAAATGTTGACTTTGACTGTACAGTAAGTAAGTAATGGTTGACACATTTGAAATGTGATCTAAAATGATCATTTTATTGATTTGAATACAGAATTTTCTCCTAAAACTATTATACACATAAAATTTAATGTTCTAAGACAAAGTGTTTGGTTAGGTTAGCATAATTTTACCCATTCTAGACAGCATGCTGCCAGAATAGAAAGATAGAGCTCATCATGCTTGTGTAATGCACTTATACCTACAATTTTTTTCACATACAGTATATGTTGAATTTAGTCTATTATTTGGGCTCCTTCAAGTGTTAATTTGCATAATAGTCTGCAATAAATTCGTCCTCTTTTTATTTTTATTGTACTGCAGATATTAAGCAGCAATGAGTTTAAACATTAGAATGTCTTCCTAGTCTTAAATGTTTTAATGGTACAGTCTGATTTGGTAAATTGAAATATTTTATGTACATAGGTAGGAGAGATAAATAAGAAACCAGTTTTACCATTAGCACTTGATAATACAGCCCACAGCTGGGTGCAGTTCTCCTAGAATTAAATTAAATTTTCTTCGATTATGTGAAATTGTGATACAAAGTGTTTCCTACTTACAGTTAAAAAAGTAAACACCATTAAACTTTATTGTCTTTTAATGATGGGTTTTATCAAAATATTAGTTGTTTTGTGCAAACTTTTCAATCATAAGTTACAAAAAGGCTGTAAAAAGTAGAGTCATGTGAATAGAATTTTTATTTTTCTATTATCTTTTTGGTGTAAATTTGACCAAACGTAATAATAATAATGATGACAGGATCAGATGCACTTTTTGAACAAATGCCCTCAACTGAAGGACGAGATTAAGTAAATGAAAAGAAAAAAATATTTCCTATTAAACGGTGTTTGTCCTGTTATGCTTATTTCAATTTGTTTATCCAAGTGTTATTTTTTCATGTTCTTGTTGTGTTTGTTGCATTCAGTATAATTTCCTTTTGTGTGTGTTGTATTTATTTTTTATTAAAAGCTTCTGAATGCAAATCACCCTAAACAGTGAAAGGGAGAACAATCCTTATCACATTTTACATCTCTTATCAGAGTATAACTGAATAGTCAAAAATCCCTCATACAAACAAAAATAACGTGTAATTACGCTGTAAGATCGGAAAACTATGCCACTTCAGCCTGCTTCCATTAAAGGTATTACCCATTTACAGAGTCAGTCAGGGAAATATGTTTATTTCTATGCAGAAATACATGGAAGTTAATCACTACTTAAATGTAATATATAATAATTTCTTCTTTCCTGTAAAAACTTGAATTTTCATCCCCTTATTCCAGTGTATACAGATAAGCATTTGTTTGTAAATATAATTACCTTGTTATTCTAAGATAAAAGACCTTGAAATCCCTTCCATATTATAAAGTGCTACAGATTTTCTTGCTACAGTCACGGCACTGTTCAGATGAGAGAGACAAAGTAAGCTCATAATCCTGTCTGAAAACAAGTAAGTCCAATTTTAAAATGTGGTCAAAAATGGGAAATAATGAACTTCATCTGTTTGCAGTTATCAGTCTTTACCATCATGGTAAAAATAAAGATTTTACATATACATTGTATATACATAACTACCAAACACGACATCTTACACCACATCATTATTTATTTTATTTTATTATTATTTTTTAGCAAAAAGTACGCTAAAATGCAGAAGCAATGTGTGAAAATCAGTAGCTTGCAGCACCATCTTTAGCAGCAATAATGTGAAGTAATTGTTTTCTGTGGGACTCTATCAGTCCCTCACATTATTCTCTTCTGTACCAGGTTGCTTTTTTTCATTGAGAGTTGTAACCACTGATTTATCTGCAGCTCTGTCACAGCATCTCAATCAGGTTGAGGTCTGGACATTGGGCTGTTGCAGCACCTTGATTTGTTTCTTTTTCAGTCATTCTGTTATGGGCTTGCTGGTGTGTTTGGGATCATTGACCTGTTGCTTGACCTAATTTTGCCCAAGCTTTGCCTGTCGGACAGATGGCCTTTCAGACTTAATGACTCCAAGGTGCCCAGGTCCTGTGACTGCTAAACAAACCCAAATCGTCACCCCCTCCACCACCGTGCTTGACTGGTGATGTGATGTATTTGTGCTGATAGGCTGTGTTTGGTTTTCCCCGAATACAGCACTGTGCATCAAACACCTCGACTCTCTTGTCTGTCCAAAGGAGACTGTTCCAGAAGTTTGGTGGTTTGTTTAAATGCAAAACCTGAGCAGTGCTTTGAAAACCATGCTGCCATGGTGTTTTTATAGTAAGGAGGCTTTCTTCTTTTCAAGTAAGCCATACTTGTTTAGTCTGTTTGAACTGTACTGTCATGAACTTTAATATTCAAGATGCTAACTGAGGCCTGTAGCTCTTGGAGTTTTTGCAGTTTCCCTGAAACTGAATGTTTTCCACTTCTGAATTATCTTTCTTACTGCAGTGTATTTACATAATTATAAGACCTGCTAAGGGCTGGATTATTATTATGTCCTGATACATAAAAATGTAAAATTGAAAGACTGTGTTTTGTACATTTCTTTGCATTTATCTTTCTGTGATTCTATAGTAGTAAACAGTAATTTATTTCATTTTTGAAGAGAAAATAGAGTATTTAGGATGGCAGGTTGAGGTTCTTTTGAAAAAGAATAGCTAAAACATACAGGTGGACTAATTCGTTTTTGGTTTGTGAACTTGGTTCTGTATTTTAAAGCGTGGACTTTGATTGTGAACTAGTTCATTTTATTCTGCGTGGTCTGAAGTTTCCCATTTGCGCAGATGCAAACCATAAGAACAACAAAAGCAGCATAAGCTAAATAAATGATTTATTGTACAAAAGAAAAATGACAGTAAATAAACAACAAAAGGCAAAAATAATTGAACAGTTACTCATATGCACAACCATAGAACTACAAACGTGGGGTGATTTTTCTTTTTCTTTAACTACACAAAGAACAGAGGAATGAAGAGGGAAAGAGAGAAAAACATTAGAAGCGGTGAACCTGTCCAAAACATCATAAATGTCAACATTTGGGTTGGTATTTACATTTCTTACTCTCATATAATTATATGGAAAAAAAAACCCTCTTACATATACCAGTATACAAAGACTAAAATTCAAAATGTAACTTCTCAACAGCGTTAACCATAGTTAATATTTTGACCACGCGTTACCAGAACTGGTACCATCAGTCACTCTGTCAATAACTCAATCTGAACCTGAGAGCAAGGGGACCCTGTGGTTTTCATCTGTTTTTGGAAGGTTGGGGTGGGGGTGGGGATGTTCTTATGAGTAAAAGTTTCTGATAAACTGATAGCAAATTTTTAGGCTAACGTGAGGTAGACAGACTTTGAAATGCATTGTATTTAATATTAATAAATAAAAATGGACCAGCTTTTTCTTTTTTTTTTAACCCAACCACTGCCCCTAAACCAACTTTTTTTCCCTCCCTTTGAAATTTTCTAGCATATTCCTGCAATTACAAAAGTTACAGCACACAACATGTCATTCTCTACTTTGGCTAACAGTCCCTGGGTACTCCTCCCATTCTTACATGGGTGCTTTCACTTAAAACACACACAAAGGCAAAAGCAAACAAACAAAACCAAAAAATATAAAATCCCTCCCAAACTTCTACGTAAGACACTCGACTCATTTTTTTTTTTACGTCAAAAGAATGAAGTCTCTCTAATGCGGTGACAGGTTAAAGTTGATGGGCGGGCCTTTTCCAGTTAAAGCATTCTACAGTCATTGATCCAGACACTTATTACGCACAAGACTTATCAGCCAAAGCGGGCGTGGAGGCCTTTCAGGCCGCTGCTACAGTACATCCAGGTTCAAGATTTGATAGAGATCTGTGAGTGTATGGACAGGCCCCCGCTTCAGACAAAGTCAGGAAAGTGTGATGGCATCCAAAAGAAGTGATAACCTCGCTAGTTTATGGTTCATCACCAGAAGCTTGAATAGTTTCTTTTTTTTTTTTAACCTATACTGTACAAGCTCTCTTGTGCTTGGTAAAACACAACACTTACCTCCTCACGCCATGAACGTCCCATAGTGCAAAATTTATTGTTGGTAAGGTAGAGTGCCCCCAAAAAGGTTTTTGTACCCCTTTTTTTTAATATATACATATATCATTTATATATAATGTCTGAAGGCTCTTCCTTTATCCAACAGCATAGTGCTTTCGTTTATAACAAAAGGATATCTTTGCTTTGATACCCAGGAGACAAAGACAAGCTTCAAGCATACTAATTCTACTCTGCGTTCAAGCACTAACAAATACTTTTTTTTCCCATTATGACAGCGATGATACAGTTGAGGTTGATGTGGATGGGGGCATTTCAAAATGCAGTCAAATATGTTTTCGAAGCTAAAATCAGTGGTTGAGTTAAATTAGTTAAATTTTTTGTTTGTTTTTTTTGCTGTAAATCATAAAAGCTAAAATGTCTTAGTACATTACTGCACTTTTGCATTTGTATTTTTATACATTCTGAAACTAGCAAAAAAAAAAAGAAGAAGCATGAACTGGTGTGTCAGGAGTAATGCATCTACCACAAACACTGCACAAAAAGAAATGTAAACTTAAAGTGATAAAACTGTAATCGTGGTTTGTGTTAATTTCAGCTCAATTATTCACTTAGGACATAGTGAGCATTGAGTCTTTTATTTCAGGGTATGCATTTTGTTGTTTTGTTATTTTTTTTTTTTTATTACATATTCAGTCCCGAGCCTCTTCAAGTTATAAAACAGTGCATTTAACTCTCTGTTTTAAACATTTACTGCAAAAGCTGAACGTGATTTTCCTTTGTTGGATAAATTAAAAACAAAACAAAACAACAACAAAAAAAAACAAAACGCAAAGCCTGCCCTCTTCCTTCTCCCCAAAACAGTACTGAATAACTTGGTTCATCTGGATTTCAGTTTTTCTTTAGACTTCAGTGTGCAAGGTAAACTCTTTTTTGCCAAATGGTTAACAGCAATACTGAGTTTATGTATCTGTTTTTAAATGTGGAGCTGAACTAGTAAAGTTAGGTCCATAGATTTTTGGACTAAGATGGTTTTTAGATTTTTGCCCCTTTACACCACTGCAATGGATTTTAAATAAAACAAGCAAGATGTGATTGAAGTTCAGGATATTAATTAATTGTTTAGGAATTCATTCATTTTTATCATAGTTCTCATACCCATAGTTTCCATAGCTTTCAAAGGCTCAAAAGTAATTGGACAATTTACGGACTGCAGGTTTTAGATGTGTCCTTGATCCAACTCAGCTGATTTAAATGGCTAAATTACCTCCTCAACATGTCTTGAAGTTCTCCAGATGCCTGGTAATGAACTAACCATTAGATTCAGGTGTGTTGACCCAGGGTGAGCCCTAAAACCTGTAGGACACCAGCTCTTGAGGCCTGGAGTTCCCCATCACTGCAGTAGAGCATGCATCTCAGAGGGTAGCTTTTACTGTAGACTGCATTTTAGTATTCAACTATTCAAACAATAGTTCAATTCAAAAATTCAACTATTAAAACAATTCTTAAATTTAAACTATAATAATTTACGCAGTTAATTTTAAACCACTGAAAATGGGGAACTATATATGAACAGTTAACGCCATACTTTTGTTAAACCCCTTAAATTAAGGCTGAACTTGAATCACATCCTAAGGGTTTGATTTGAAAGCCTCTCTCATTACAGAGGCCAAATTACATATTACATAACATGTTATGGACCATCTGTATAACCCTTTCTTAATATTTAATTACAAAAATCTAAAAACAAACAAACAAACAAAACAAATCAAAGTTGCCGTGGAGAGATTTTGGAGATACTTGAAAATGTCAAACTCAGGTAATACACATTAAAAGAGGGTGCAGTTTTATTTTCTTTGTTTGTTTGTTTTTTTCTTTTTTTTGGATATCTCTAATACTCTTAGGAAGATTTTGGATTTCATCTAATGGTACGTCCAGAAGTTAAACCTATTCACATTGTGTTTGTTTTTGTTTCTGAGCTTTTGTTAAAGTGATGGATTGCAAAATAATTTTGATAATGCCCCTTTGAGAACATTTTTATCACACTGGAAGTAAACGTATTTGTGGAATGAAGTATTTGCGAACTCACCTCAAAACTGGAATTGCTCTTAAAAGTGTAAATACTCCTGTCTCCTGTCATTTCAATCCACTAACCTGGATATTTCACAAAGATGTCATTAAAAAAATATTTTAAAAACCCACAAAACTAACATATATCCTATAGCGCCTCATTTACCACTTTCGAAAGCTGCTCCACAAGTACAGCCTCTTTAAATCATTCATAATGTATGGTATTTCCATCACTCAGTTCTGTTTTGATTCTTATTTCATTTATAACTTTTTTGTACAGTTAGAATCAGTTTAATTACTGGACAAATGGAAACCCAGTGGAATGCTTTTGTGGCTGAGCAGAAGTGAAATCTGGTGCCGAGGAGTGGGTTCTGGTGCCAGGGGAGAGCTCAGAAAGGGTTTCAGGTGGTTTAATGTGGGCTTTACACAAATGTGCTTCCTCCAGCAGCCTAAGAGCAGCCACATCGATCCACCACCATCCCTGGAATCTTGCCGTGAATGATCTGCTGCTTGTCATTGAAGTAGAGCATGTTAATGGGAGACATCTTGGTTGGGGTGCAGCAGGGCCCCGCGGAGCCTCGCGGGTTGGCGTGCTGCACCAGGTGGGTGTGCGGGTATTTCTGCATGAACATGTACTCGCACTGGCCAGAGCAGTAGTTCGCTTTGTAGCGTTTAGGGGCAATGATCCAATCCCAGCCGAACGCCTCAAAGTCCACAGTTAGAGGGTAGCGACAGCAGCGAGACTCAGTGGAGTGCTCATCGCAGTCCAGGCCGAGGTTTCTCCGAGAACGTTTGGTTGTCTCAAGAACCTTCACCTCCAGAAACGGCTGCTGGAATCAGGGGGAGGAGGGGCAGGACAAAAAGAAAGAGGTGGTTATAAGAGAACAACAGCAGAGACATGACAGTAAAGGAAAATACAATAAACTGACAATTGGCTAATGCAAACATTTAGATAACATCAGTTATTTTCAACATTTTGGTCTGAGAATTTAGTGTGTCTCGTATGTGTTTCTTTTAAACTCTTACATTTTGGTGGTATAATGAGTCAAGGAAATAAAATGTTCCAGTAACAGGGCATACTAACCACTAGACATTGGTAAAGCAGACTTGGATTTGTCAGATTTCAAGATGACAGATGGTTGATGATCCTTAAGGCCTTTCACATAGAATGCAAGAACCCTAGAAGCGATTCTTTTCTATGGCCTGTGCTGTCCAATGATGGTTTGCCACAGTGTTGAAAAAAGCAGAGCAGAATGTGCCAGCTGAGGTCAAGCTTCACCTTTTAATGTAGATTTGTGTAACCAATAGATATGCAGAATGACAAGAAGCGGGCCCATACTGACATTTCCGTGTGGTTTTCGCTGTTGCAAGTAAAAACCACATTGCCTTGTCAATCATGTTGAATATGTGATAATGTAGGGTAAAATGAATAGAGCACCAGTCAATCAGGACTAGAGAATCATCCATGGAAACCACCAGTCATTAGTGTTGACAAAAGGTTCCCTGTGATTGCTTTGATAGCTAGCATATAGTTGCCATCATACTTTGAATGGAAGTGAAGGGCTTACAAAAACTGTTCTTGTGAAATCGTAAAAAGTGTGACACTATCAGAAATAAAGAAGTTTTGCCTTCAAAGAAAAAGTTGCCTACATGATTGTGGCTTTAGCCATCAACTGCCAGCAACAATTCACAACTGGTTGGGGAATGCTCATTTTACCTGGCAACCACAATACCTGGTGGTTGCCAGGTACTGTAAAACCAACTCTAGCCCTGTGTGACTGGGGATTAGTGCTATTAACTGTTTTAACTCATCTCAGTCAGTCTAGCTGGACAGCAACCAACTCTTTTAACCTATTACCATACAGCAATGATAACTGATATTTCGAATATACTTCTAAATGAATCATATCTATTTTATTTTATTTTATTTTCATGTGAATGGAGAATGTTTTTGCATTATATATGCTTCTCTTGGGCAGTATTGTTAGAAGATATAGCATACATTTTTAATGCTATGCAGATGACACCCAGCTTTATCTATACATGAAGGCAGATGACATACACCAATTAGTTAAACTACAGACATGTCTTAAAGACATATAGACCTGGATGACCTCTAATTTCCTGCTTTTACATTCTGATAAAAATGATAAAAAAAAATTCTCCCTTAGTTCCACATAATGCACAGAGCATTTCTTCTACACTCTGAATTTAACAATGTAATCATTAGTAATAATTTCAAACTCCGGCTCTCTGTGTGTGTCTTTTGTCCTGTCTTTCTACCCACACCCCCAAACAGTTGCACCAGATGGCTCCCCCTCCCTGAGCCCGGCTTTGCTGGAGGTTTCGTCCTGTTAAAACCAAGTTTTTCTTTCTCACTGTTATCAAGTGTTTGCTCATAGGCAGTTATCTGATTGTTGGGATTTTCTATGTATTATAGGAATTTCACCATTCATCAACTGGTTCTTACAATCAACCAAATCTTTCTTTCTTCAGCTCTGATTAGAACATTTTATCCATCCACACGTCATTTTGGTGCAGTGCATATTCAACCACACAAAGAAAACCACACTTTGGGAAGTCGTTACGCCTGTCTGCTATTTGTGATGAAACAGTTTACTTCTGTTCTAGTTTATTTCCTCTATTTATTTGTGGGAATAAAAAACATAATTAAACAACAAAGCAGTGTTTTAATCAGCATCCTTGGACATCTGTTTCTGGAATAAGCCTGACTAACTGTTTCTCCCTTCTTCCAATCTTTGCACTAGGCTAAAATGCAGCAGCTTCTCAATACTGTAAATATTATAATCAAACTTTGGTAATAAAAAAGAACTTATTTTCTAAAATCCTGAACTATTTCTTTATTATCTTGAACTGAGAACAAATAAAGAGTCTGACATAGACAGGCAGGGTGCTGCAGGCAGAGAATCGGCCCACCCTTACTTGCTTAATCTTCTGTTTCACTCTAAAAGGATTCATAATCTAAAACATCTATATTACAAATAAGATTTAAAGCCACTGACTGAGATCAGAATATCATCAATGCATTTTTCAACCTAAGGTGTCGCCTCCTGCTGCCCTTTAGAGAGAGTGCAGCTTCAGATTTGTAAGCTATGGCCAAGATTTTATACATGTCTGGAAATGTTGAATGAATATTATTATCTTTACCTGCACAATATATATGTCCAAAACCTTTGCAAACATCTCACCTCATGCAAGGGAGGGGGCAGTCAGTGCATTTTAAATAAAGACACCAATAATCACACCAACTCAATCCACCACAAAATGGATTCAGTGAGTTAAGTACAAAAACCCACCAAAGTGACTTCAGAGTAGTTATTTGCAGAGGTGGCAGAGAAGCACAGACTATCAGTACTAAAATGAAAATGAGTAAGGAAGAGGTTAAAGTGTGATTCAGCATGTGGAGGAACCCTAAAATCAGTTCTAATGGCTCACCATCGGGAAAGGGACTCATGACTCTCAATAATTTCTATTGAGAGCTCTATTAGATTTTCTTAATGTACAGGCTGTTTTCAGCTGATCTTGTCTGCTACTGCTCTGAGTGTTACTGCTTCTTGTGGATTTACACAACTGAATTGAACCAGATGTAAGCAGATGATTCATGAGTTGTCCTGGCTTATTTTCATCCTCTACAATGACAGTACACTGTTTGTCTTTATGGGTCTTAACATCATCAGCTTAACTTCAAATTCATCTCTGCTACACTTGATGTAACCTAACGCTGACCATGAGCACCACAGCCACTGTGCACCAGTTACACACACTGTTCTTTACTTTGAACCCACCAGAGTACAGCAAACTAATCTGTTTATCCTGCAGTAAACTGCTGTTTTTTTTCATGCAACCTTTAAATGACACAGTTAGTCTCCCTCAGAGACCTGCATTGCAGCAGGTCTCACAATTTGAAAAAACATAATGACACAATACCTATTTTAAAAACACTAGGACTACCACTGAGCAGTCCTTACTTTTAAATATAACCTCTCTTTCTTCATTTCCGAGTGAAGTTAGCTCTCTTTTTTTCTCTCCCTGCGAAATACAGCAGCTGGAAAAAACTGGACACAAACAGTTTAACCCCTGATTATAACACGTGGTTTTACCTCTTTTGTCTCTTTTTATGCAACATCCTCTAGTGATTAATAGAACAGGACTGCTTTTCATGTGTTACTGTTAAGGCTCAGATTGGTTTGATGTTCTAGGGCTTGCAGTGACATGAAATAATAATTTCCCTCAAATCTGTCAAAACCATAAGTAATGAGTCTGTTTTGCAAATGTAAGGAGTAGAAAGTACAGATACTTGTTTGAAAATGTAGGGAGTACAGATACAGATACCCCAAAATTCTACTTAAGCACAGTAACGAAGTATTTGCACTTTGTTATAGCAACATGATGAGCATTAGAAGAGTTACAAATGTAGCCTAAATATCACAGAAGAAATAACAGATATATCATAAAATCCTTGATAAAGATGAGTACTGTATACATACAGTGATGACTTACTGTCAATTCTCATACTGTCTTACTGAGGCACTTTAATGATTGTTACTAGTAATATCTGTGCTAAAATAAGCAATTGATATCTGAAATAAAAGTCAAGTAATCGTACAAATAGCATGTCCCTGTACCACAGTAGCAGATTCTGTAAGCTTTGTGCCATGTCAGGTGCTCAATTCATCTAACAAACCATATGGGCTCTTGACTCTATCGTAAATGAAACATTTACAATGCTGTGACATACGGTTTATAACTCCATCATTAATATTCATGTGGTGATCTGGACATCTGTGTGCAAAGGATCTGATGGGAAAGTAGAAATCTCTGATACTAAATAATGTAAGAGCAAATATATTTTCTCTACAAAGACTTTGATCCACTTTAACGAAACTAAATGGATTTCATAGCACTTCGCTCACACGGCAAGCATTTTCAGCCCCTAACTCTTTTTCTACTGAACTCTGAGTACAAAGAATACAAAGAAACCACACTTGTAAGTAAAAAAAGAAAAGAAAAAGAATTAAATTCAATAGTCATTTTATAATTAACTAAAATGTATGAATTAATTTGTCAGCTTTGAATAGGAAACACAACTTTCCATTTGAGCACTGACTCCATGGGCTTTGAGAGAAACTGGTCTATTCAAACATCGATAGCTGACTCTGTACGCTTGGTTTGATTCATGACCCAAGAGGTCATCTGCAGGCTACCATAACCTTGACCTTTGGGCAGAGGCGAGCACATCAAATATTTTACTCCATCATGTTTGTTTTACAAAGCCTTCTTCTCCTCACAGTGATTCCAGCTGGGCTCGAGCACACTGAAAAGAGGAAATAAGCTGAAAGGCTGTTGGGGTGAGACCATGTCAGCCTGGCCTTTAGGGCTTTTGTTGTAGAAAAAAGACCCAGAGGATCAGGAAGAAGCAGAGTTTGACTCTTTCATGTCTTTCTTGTTGTGTTTTGTTTTATTTTTGTACACTTGCATGTCTTTTTGATCTTTTCCTTTTTCTTGGGTTACCAAGAATAATATAGCACACTGCTGTGTGCTCAGAAGGCAGCGATTTATTGGCCAAGACACCAGAGCTGACCCCTGATACGTGTTGTGAAGAGCTGACCCAAATAATCACTTGGTAAATATTTGGTGTTGCTTAACCAGGATAAGTGGCCTACATAATCCAACAGGGATGTTGTAACTGTCAGTTGCAGTAACTCTGGGATTGCTAACTAGACTAATGGTTCATGAGTTTTCCTTTGAGGTTTAAGGTTGAAGCAGCTCCATCCATTACATCAGAGGTTTAGCATTGAAAAAAGTGAAGCATACTTGCAGTGTAGAAAGAAATCCCAAGTATTCAAAGGAACACTGGGTAAAAATTTGTCTTAATTACTTAAAGTTTTCACATTTTCCCCAAGGTGAACCATTGCAAATAAACATGTTTTCGTCCTAGCAGGATCATTTTTAAATGGAGTAGTCCTTTAACTGGCGTTGTTATCGAAAGTGAAAAAGAAAAGATTTCTACCTAAAACTAAAGGAATAAAAATCAGATTTTCTGAAAAGTATTTTGCGCAGAAAGAACTTTTTGTATCATTAGACGTCATTAGACTTTGTTGATATCCATAATGCTGACGGCCGATCTGAAACAGCTGCGCTCGAGTGGTCACGGCTGTTTTCAGAACCCAGATTTACCAGCATAGATATGATTTAAATACAGTTTGAAATCATACAGAAAATACGTATGGGAACTCAGGAGTAAAGCATCAAAGGCCTTCAGCAGTTCACTGCGATGTTATGATTGCATGGCGAGGATTTTCTGTTTGATTTAAAATTAATGCAGATTCACAAAAAAACAACAACCAAAAACCGCTGCAGAGTGGTTGCAGATATTTCTTAATGTAAGGAGGTATATTCAAGGTCCGGTAGTTTTGTGTTGTTTTGGATTTTTTTTGGCATTTTGGATTTATTTGTGTTTTGCTGCTTAAAGTTTTTGCCGCATGTTTTGGTGTTTCTTTCATTAAAATAATGCTGAGCTTTAGTTGTACTGTAATGTTTGAGCTCAGGTTGCTGTTTAGTTGTTCTAGAGTCTTAGAGCCTATTAAAATCAGGCTTTACTATTAATAAAGTTACAAAATATAATTACCTATCACTGTCTCACTGTTGTCAGCCCAGTTTTTCTAGATTTTAGCATTATACAGTACTCCCCTTTTTATGGACCTCCAATTTCGTCCGCTTAGACACCCCTGTGTTTTCTTCCTATCTCATTATTGTATATTTTAAAATATGCTTGTCATTTTTTGTCTCTGTGATACCACATGTTTTTATTTTATTTTATTTTATTTTATTTTATTTTATTTTATTTTATTTTACAGTCTGCTCAGGATGTTTACCCTGATGTTGTACTTGATGTTAATCTGATATTAGGAAACAATAGTACAATATATGTAAAACTTGGAAGGGGATCATTAAAAAAACACAGTATAGCTGTAGTGGCTCCTCACTAGCGACTGCTATATTTTGTGTATAAATTTTACTCTACGTGCTTCAAAGAGATTATTGTAGAAGTAAAAATATGTGGAGAGACAGAAATGATGCACAGGATTACTGCCTTCAAGCTTTTTCTTTCACTTTTTTGTTCGATTATTAACACCAACTTATCGACTAATAATATGATCTTCTAATTGCCTTCTTTGAATAAAATCTGAATTTACATGTGCACAAAGTGATTTCCCTCCCCATCCCAGGGACAGGTCTGAGGGTCCTTACCAGTCCCTCCTCCCCAGGTCGCAGTGAGGTAACTGCCAGGTCATTGCCGCTCTCGTCAAAGGCGTTGATGTCGATCCCCCAGTTAGTGTGGGGCTGTTTGAACCAGTTCTGCAGCACGTGCTTAAAGTCAATACTTTGCCAGTGGCCGACCCTGGAGTTGAGCTCTATCTTCAGGGAGCGGATGCGTATGTGGCGGCTGCCCTGCTCTGTGACTGGCTTTAGTCGCAGGATCTGCAGGTAGACGGTGGAGGTCTGCTGCAGCGGTCGCAGATACACCCACAGCTGGGCCTTCAGCACCTTGGTGAACATCAGTTTGGGGCTGAACTTGAAGAAGCAGCAGCTGGGCTTTCCATTCACCTGCACCAGAGGCTCCGCTGTGAAACAGAGGAGAGTCAGATTTATAGAAGCACACGTGGACAGTCGTTTCACCAGCATTAAGAGTGTTTGCATTTTAATCTAAATGCAAAAAAGTACTCATATTTATTCTGGTTTTTCACCTCTAATCGCATGATTTTTCTTTTTCATCATCATCTTTTCTTAAACAACAGACAAATAAATAAAGTAGTAGCAATTTAATGGTCAGTGTTTTGGATGTACAAATGCAAAATCGCCATCATCATCAAAAGGACAAACCAGCACGCTCTGTTCATATGCTGCGAATAAACAAAAGGCATCCCTCCAACTGTGGCATGTGAGGTCTTTAGAAGATAACAAAGAATTAATTAATGAGGAGAATCTGCAGCATCACTCTGCAGCTTTCTTTCTCTACTGTTTCAGAACAGCTTTCATGAATACTCAGAGGAAAACAGAAGCTTCAGTAAAAGTGGGATTTTCTCCTCTCTAATATAAAAATAAACAGTGCATTGTGAAGGCATCAGAAAGCACATATGCACTACTTCATGCTTTGTAATGGATCATAAAGCCAATGACTGTGATAGGCCTGCATGGCACAAATAAACAGAAGCACTGAATTAGTTAAAAAGGGTTGCACTCTTGAAAGGATACTTCTTATTCTAGATGTAATAGTTTGTAGGTTCTTTGGGGAAAACTATAGTTACTATGTTAGATTGTAAACACCTGGAAAAGTGCCCATAATTTACCGAAACAGTGTGATCTAAACCGAGAGATATACCTGGTGTTCATTTTACAGCATGACAATGTTAAAAAACAAAACAAACCCCCCCTAACATTTATTTTAATAAAAGCAGCATGTCTGTAGTAAACTGACAGCCATCCTCAGCCTGTCTGCTTGAAGGCTGTCAGTTATCTATTCAGTTACATGTGTGATTACATTAAGGTTGGAAAACAGATACATTTGCATATAAAAACAAGAATCTGTAATGGTGGCCAGTGGACAGATGGTAACCTTAGATTCCCCTGGGTCACTCATAATGAAATGGCCTACCCCTGCATTTAACTAGCAAAACTAAAACATTTCAAGGTTTCTTTTTTTTCTGAGTGGGTCCCTTTCTTACAAATGTATTTGGGGTCTGGATTAAGGGTTATGTCACAGAACACAAGGCGTCCCCTTAAAGAGCCAGATTTATTCCTGTCATGATCTCAGGCGGGCTCTGGTGTTTTGGTGATTTGCACCACATGTCAGATCTGCACATGGTCATTTACATAGACCTCCATCTGATATAATGACACGTCCATCCATTGAATTCGTTCATTCATTTCCATGTAAAGCATTCATTTACTAAGGGAAATTTATTCTGTACTTATTTGGCATAATAATGTGCCGAGAGTACAATAGAATATTTAAACTGTCCATTATCTCCGAGCAAATCGGACAAATTAAAACTACAGATTCTGCACTTTTAGGAGTTGCGGTTATCCATCTTTTTAAAAAAGAAAAAAAAAACTGTATCAACTTGTCAATCATTGCTAAATCTGAGGTTGCTCGGGCAACCTGCTTCCTGGGTCAAAAGGTTATTTGGAACCTCAGCCTAGTTAAGAAATGGGATCAGGGGTCAAACCTGTCAGCCTCTTTACATCTCAGGGGTGCTGGGGAGGGGCAGTTCTAACAGCCAGATTGAGTTTGAAGGTCAAGGTCAACCCTTTGGCAATAGTAATATGTCTTTCTTCACGTCACGCCTTTTCACCAGAGAATCGTTGGAAACCTCAGGCGCACAGATAACAACGCTGAATCACTTTGTTGTTGTTTTGATTAGGGTGGAGATTCTGCAGCCAATAGTGAATTGTTTATCAAACCAGGAGAGGACACTGCAATTTAATTATGGGCATGCATTGAGGGATAAGAATTCACTGAGGTACAAATGGACTGTCCATTAGAAGAGTCCAAGGCAAGCATTGAATAAGGGCCAAGTTAGGGACAGACGTGGTCCTTCAGCCTGTATTTCCAAGTCATTAGTGAGTGTAAATTATACAGTGTCTCACGCTGGACAAACAATGTTCCTTTTGGGGGGTTGCTGGGGTCACAGCAATTAACGTGGGTGGTGTTGTGTTTGCTCATCAGCACAAAACTGGTAATGAATTATTCTGCAAATTTGCTTGTGATTAATACTTTTTGTTGTTTTGAATCACTGCAGATGAGGACGTGAATACACCAGCACTTCCTTTGCAAACACATTTCATCGCCTTTTTTCTCATGTGAGAAAAAAAAATCCAACAAATGCTGAGGGGATGAAATGGTCAGTTTCTCAAGCAGAGTAATCTGAGAAGCAGGGCTTGCACGCCGTGATCCAGCGAGGACCCCGGTTATTAAACACACATGCACAACATATGAGCTACGTCATGTTAAACAATGACTGCATTGATAGGTGAAATCAATTTGTGCCTTTATGGATCCTGTTAGTGCACAAGTCAGAGGAAAACCATGGAGGATGAATGCCTGCAGCTTAATTACACCCCACGCCTTGCCAGAGTGTTCCACGTGTGCAAAACGAGCAGGTCTAGCTTGTAAAGATCCAGAAAAAAAGCAGTGGGACATTTAATCCTTCCACCTGAAGTAACCGCTGTTGAAAAGCTTATAATTTTATGGCGAGACTGTTTTTATGGCTTAATTTCCTGCGCAATTTACACAGGTATAAGCTCTGTGTTTTAACACTGACTTCAATAATGAAGTCAAGATAAGAAGTCTGATTATGCGTCCAGCACCACCTACTGGAGCACAAACACCTCTCTCGTCAGCTAAACTGAAGATGAAAAGTAGCAACTAATTACTTTACAGTAAGAGCACTCATCTCATTTTACTCAAACTGAAATCCAAATTAAAGACGGAAAGAAAGAGACTGTGTTTTTGCAAAGGAAACCAGGTTTGTTTGATTTTCCTCCTCGTGTTTCCTGCCTGCTTCATTATTATAGCACTTTATTTCCCTGTGGTATAATTGCAGCATATGTAGCGCATGGATTTTACTGCCAACACGCAGCGGGCCTGCAGGTGAGCCTATCAAACATCTGGTGGACTCCCTGGGTACCTGTGTTCCATGGCTAGCCTCCTATACATGCATGTAAGAGGAGCCTTATAGAATATAAGGGTTTATTCAGCATGCCATCTGTCAGTTTTCATACAGTCCTCGCCCATTTAAATGCTTTTAATAAGTGAACACAGTGACGTTCCTGAGGGATGGATGAGAACTGAGCCGGGTAAGCTGTTGAAAACAGATGGAGAGGGAAAGTTAGGGTGTAGTTATACAATGAATAAGTAATATGAGACCGAGGAATGCACCTAGAAGGATAGATTTTATACATACATGTATTTATACATATATGTATATATGTCTGTGTATATATATACTGGAGTGTGACAAGAAACAGATAAAACAAGAAGACTTTTACAAAGGCTTCTACTGTTTTGTTGTGGCAACCTGTCCGCTCAGTCACATACACAGCATGGCTCAATGTGAACTTATCTGTTATATATCTTAAATTTATTTTTTAAATCAGTCAAAAATGTTCCTTGTCAAATAAAGCAAAGAAACAACTTTTTTAATAGTGAATAACCACATAGTTTGACCAAAGTTCATAAACTGTTTATATCCTTTCCTAACTTGCATTGGAAATTGCAATGACGCCTAGCTGTGCAGCAGATTACACCAATCAGGTGGAAGTACGCGGCTCAGATGTGGTGGTGAGAGAAATGGTCACCTATTGTTAATGTCCACATGGATAATGCATAATAGTATGACCCTAGATAGGAGTTTCATTTGCATATATATCTATATTTTCTTTTCTTAATGGGAAATGCAAATGTGCCATTTTGTAGTGAGTGTGTGTTTGGGAGCCTTCGTGTTGAATAAATGTGACTCTAGGGTATCCCTGCGCACCTCGGCATATTAATCATCGTGACACGTTCACGACCCTTCTAATAAGACAGGGGCCACAGTGCACCCCCTCAAACATCCCATCCCACCCCAGCCCCGCTCCCTCTTTGTTTCTCGGCCAGTCCCAGGGGAAAGGAGAGGGTGGTGGGGGAGGCCGAGCTCGAGCTGAGGATGGAGGATGTGTGTGCGTACTTGTGTGTGTGTATGTGTGTAAAGTTAGACCCCCTCATTCAGAAGCCCTTCCCGGGGACAACGGCAGGCACAAGACTCCTATTAGGACTGAGCACAGTAGCCCCCCAGGAGCAACAAAAGACACCTCCTAATGCACCCTGTTCTAGCTCAGTGAACACACACACATGGAAACACGCAGCCACACATAAATGCACAACATACACCAGCTCCAAACCAACTGCCCTCAGCAAACACAGTAAAACTCATTGTTTTTTGGAGTTTCACATGTTTGTAGCGAAGGGGCACGGCTGCTGGGCAGAAGGATGGGGAGAGTGAGTGTGCATTGAGAACAGCAATAAGGTGGACAGCTGGACAGCACGGAGCACGCCCGGTTCTCACTGCTTGTGTTTGTGTGCAGCCACACATACATGCAGGACATTAAAGCCACAGGACAATGTTCTGCTTTGTTAAATGCAAAACTTTTCTCATGCGTTACACAAGCAAGTAGAGGGTTTTAATTGACTCAAAGGCATTTTTTAAAAATTGCTATCAGACTTAAGTGAGAATGAACACTAAAATATCAGATGATTATTTCGTTTAATAGACACAGAGCCATAAAATAATAAAAAATAAATGAATTTACAGGTATTAAATTCCCCCAACTGTCATGCACAGTACTCATTTCTATATAACAACACATTTAACTTCCAAGGAAAGTCAGAGCAAATTTTCCTAGTTGAGCTAAAATGACCCAAAGAGCAAAAAACAAAACCAAACAAAAAACTTTTATGTGAAACTTTAGCCAACCTTTTTTTTAAAAAAAAAAACAACAACTACCAATCAGAAGTACTCACACAGCGCTATTTTAGACCTTTAACTTCCTGTTTATCAATGTTTCACATTATTCACATAAAACAAAACAAAAGAAAACACTGAGATGTTGAGAGTGTGCTTCAGCTCAAACTTTTCACTGCAGCTACCCCAAAAATATGTCAGTCAGGTGGCTATTCATCAGGTTTACAGACATTATTATCTCAAAACAATCTGAAATTTCTTGTGTAAGATTACTGTTTAAGAGTTCTTCAGCAGGGATGTATCACTGAACTACACGATGGAACAGGGGAAGGATAAAATCACCTGTGAACTACTTACACATTTTTTTTTTTTTTTTTAGGGTTTATTGTCTAAATCTCCCTGCTACAAGTGATACCACATGCTACAGCCATAGTATAACTACAGCCTAGCGTATTCTGGTTGTTGCTTCTCAATGAAATTAAGTGTAGCAATATTTTTCATTTTTTAAAACATTGCATGAAACTTTTCCAAATTGCCCCATATATCTGGATAGCTAGAAATAACCGTGACACAGAAAGTTGCTGGAAAGAAAAACAAAACAAAACAGAGAATGACACTAATGCAGATCCATGAAACCAGAGCTGGAACCAGGTACAGCTCTAAGCTTGGTTTGGCTTATCTAGACCAGGCTACTTCATGTAATAGGTGGTGCTTTCTCTCTCTGACAAAAACAGGCATAAAACGAGAACCATACATTAGTAGGTTATGCATTTGGTGTTAAACTCTTCACAGTTAGAGGGACTGGGTGTGTGCAGGCTGAGTTATTAGAGTTTAGTCCCTGCAGTGGAGTGATCTGCCTACTTTAGTGCTCTATATATTTCTTGACTAGGACAGGAAGGTGCACAGGTGGTCTAACACTTAGTGTTTGAGGTGAAAATTTTAAAAAGCCACTAAAAATGATCTTTTCATCTGACTGAGATTTTATTTTGGCACGTATAATTCTGTCACGCAGACTGTTTGCCAAATCTGCTCAAATTTGATTGGTCAACACTCTTTGGACTACAAGCAGACTACAAACAGACACCAGAAATCTTCCACTGCAAAGCCTGCAAAATACAGATATTAGCTTAGATATTAGAGATTATTTTTCTGATAGTACAAAAATACATTATTCGTAGTTATTGTCAATGTTACTCTTTTCATTCCAATGCACCTGACATGCTGTGAGAAAACGATACGTAGCAGCAGTTTGTGATGCACTTATAGCTCAGTTTGATGGGAAATTAAACCACTGCATCAAAATGTATGTTTATATTTGAAAAACCGCCCTCAGAAAATGTGGATTCTGAAAATGTTCACCTGAGCCACAGCTGATATTTAAAAGCAAAGCAAAACTGAAAACATGAGCACAAATGAAAACACACACTTTGCCCCACTTTGTTAATAACGGAAAATATAATTTTTGCCGTTTAGAAAACAAATGATGCACATCTCTCAGTTTTTGTGCAATCATTTAATCTACAATCATTACATATTATTATTTAAAGATTATAGTGAAAAGGCAGAAAACATTTTAATTTTTTATAATTTGAACTACTATAGGAGAAAGAAATACCTATGAACAATAATAATATTACAATTAATTTTTAAAATAATATTAATGACTGATTTCTCAGAAACTTTCATACTTTCCAAAGGCGTCCAGTGGGGTGAACTGGACTCTTACATGCCAGTTCAAGCCCTGAGATCTACAGTATATCACTATTCACCAGTACATCCACCATTCAGACCCAACAACACCAGTTTTAATCTCCATTTACAATAATCTTAATCATTCATCCAAAACAAATTATGAAAAATTTTGTGTTGCTTCCAATTTTTTTTTTTGGTTGGTAATGTTTAACAGTTAACAAAAATAAAAATAAATAGCTACAAGTTACAATCTGTCAGCAGCTTCCCACCCTTCAACCAGCAACATGTAATTGTTGCTGGATTACATAACAAAGCCAGGCTGCAAGGAATTGAGGTGAGAATTCATCAAATTTTCAGCCACTGGCTCAGATTTATTATGTCACTTTAGATGCCTGCTGAAATAATGAAATCACGTTTCATAATTATGCAGACGACATCCTCATTTATCTTTCATCTTATGTGAATGCACAGACAAAGCCATTCAAACTTTTAGCAGATATTACACAAGCAAACTCTCACTGACCTCTTTTGAATTTCTACACGAAGTGTCTTGTGAATTTTTAAAAACTTCATGTTGAAACATTATGTGAAGTCTTTTAAAATTGAAATCAAATGTTTCATATAAATATGTTACACAATCAAACACGCACTGACCGATCAGCAGCTCCGGCAGCCTGAAATATGAATCGCCTTTGTTCTTAAAACTCATCCCTCCTTAGCTGCTACCCCTTACACATTCATGTCAACTGTTTAAACAAAATGCAAACACTTCTGCCTGCAAGTTCGAACTCACTAAGCTACTGAGAAAAATCCCTGAGGCCACCCAAATCTGTCAGAGCCCGAGCCAAGAGTTTTCTCTAAAAGGCAAAGTCAGTGTGGCCAGATTGTGCCAAACCTCCCTTGAGGAAGCTTTTTTCCCTCTTTTCCTCAGTTATAATCAACATAATATGGCCATAGTTCCCTTTATGAGCTTCTCTTTTTCCATTTCTGCTGTACATTATATAAATCAAACTTGGCCCTCATCCCTAAAGAAATTACTCAAACCATGCATTTTCACAACTTCCTTAATGAATGTCCCCGGGTGATGTGGGTATGGTGAGGAAAAATACAACCACAGGTGATAAATACGGTACGAAGCTGCTCTCTTTTGCCGCAGAAAAGAGGCTGATTAAATTTTCATGCAGATAATAATGAGGTAATCCACTGTTAATTGTGCCTCTTTCCAACATACTGGCTCCCTCGTGGGATCCAACGTTGCGCCCACGCAGCATTTCGTTTGCTTAAATGCCTTAGATTTAATGGACTCTTCCATAAACTGATCCTCAGCACCTCCTCACACATCACCACACAGAGCCTGAACACATTCATCAACAATAATCCCCTCAATGATCTCCGTTTTATCTTTTCACTCCCCTTTTCCTCCTCCTCCCTCGCGTCCCTATATAGGCCTTAATTACTGGTCCAAAGTAATTATTTCGTTTATTAGTGGAACGTAACATCTGTTTCAGGTCTTTTTAATTGTACCTATAAAACCCTTCCATTATTTCTGTCCCTTTAGGATAGGATTGGGCTGCTTGTTGCTCCCTGTGGACTTGCTCTCTTCTTCCCTCCGCCTCCCCACCAGAGCCACAGCATGAGCCACGGTGCACCTATCTCCAGCTCCCTCTCTGAAACCCTTTAAAGAAGCAACAAGGAACTCAGCAGTGATACACACACCAGCTGAAAAAGCAGCAGGAGGAAATATTTATGTGCAGTAGTGTCTTCAAACATGGATTAATGCGGTCTTACATCCATTCTTCTTGTATTATTGATGAAGGTGGTATATTTCCAAATGCCAGGGGGAAAAAGCCAGCTGCAGGGACTGGTACACAGGAGCGTGGGAATAGAGGAAGGAGGGTGGAAGGAGTGAGATTCCTGAGGTCCTGGGGAAATTTTGTCCCCGTATTAATAGACTTTGGTCCCTTTGAAATTTTATTAGCCATAAAGTTGACGGTATGTTGTGCAATTTCTACAGTCGTACGGACGTGTCTTAAGTTTTTACTCCTTTTTAAACAAACCGCTCATGCCTCAGCGCCCAAACAATTCAAACACCAAAGTTTATCTTTCCCTGAACTGATGCCAGCAACTACACAAGGAGAACAGGTGTCATCGTCAAACTGAGACTATATCTATAAAAACCTCACATAGTCATCAACTTCCAGCAAACACTGACCAGTGAGTTGAAGACAGTCCGGCTGCTGGTGCTCTGTCCTTTTAGCGCTCTCCCTCTTAATTTTTATGGTTCCTGCACCTTCAGGAAATGACCCTTTTATAGGGTCAACACTATAAAAGACTTGTTTGTGTGTGTGTGTGTGTGTGTGTGTGTGTGTGTGTGTGTGTGTGTGTGTGTGTGTGTGTGTGTGTGTGTGTGTGGTGGGGGGATAAGTGTTCAAGTTACTACCGGTTCGTCTTTGCTGCCAAAGAAAGAGACCTGATGAGGTTAATAGTCTCCTCTTCCAATATATCACATAGCTGTGAACTCTGTGACCCTTTTTGTCAATAGGAGAACTTTTCTCTGGAGTGTGTGTGTGACTGTGTGAGTAGGTGTGTGTGGGCACCCTGTGTGTCTACACAAGAGTGCACATGTGGAAAATGGCACATGCATACCTCGACATGCGTGTGGATGTCTCTCTTTAATCGAGAGTTGTGTAAACCGATGCTCATGCTGGCTGAATGTGGTTCACCTGAATAGGATTACATAACAATGCCAGTATAAAATGGCATAATGTAGGCCTCTACTATTTACTGAACAAAACGTGGGGATAAAATAGTTTAAAAGTGAAAGTGCTATTTAAGGATGCATTCAATGTGGTGGTCTTGAGTTCTTCTAAACCTTAAGTGCTCGTCCCACTAATGGTTTAAGTGTTTTGCTGCAAACTGCCAGCCATTTCTCACATTTTGGACACACTAATATATCCATAAGCTGAAAAAAAGACTCTTTGCAGCAAAGAAAAGACATTCACCAAATCTAAAGAATGACCAGCAGTACAATAACTTTCTTGTGGCCTTTAAGTCTATTGCAGTAAATGAAGTGCAGTAACTGTCTGAGCAATTACTGTAATGCTTCTTCTGGTGTTTTCTACTGGCTGGCAGAAGTCATAAAGTGTGGCAAATTAGCATTAAGACATACAGAAGAAGAAAAGGGGAGCAAAAAAAGAAAGAGGAGGTTGCCGGTGGCGGAGGAAGGTCTGGACTGAAGGTTTTTTGGACAGGTGACAAATGAGAGACTAGTGGGGTCAAATCCTCACCCCACCTCGGGCAAAACAAACCAAGCCCCAAAATACACACAATTAGACACATAAATCAACAAATAGGAACACAAATAGAGCAGCTCACACGTAGATACACATGCATGCATTTGTTAATAAAGATTCTCTGACACGCTGATCAAAGCCGAGTCACTTTTTCTGTGAGGGAAACAAGCGGAGCGGTTTACCTAAACAGCACGCTGTACAGAGGGGAGATGTTTCAGTACATAAAGTGCCGCACTATGATATAAATAGATGTACTTTTCCATGAAATTTCATAGTAATTACAGACCAGGAAGCATGGACCCTCTCAACCCCCACTGCGGCACCCACGTACCTTGAGTGAATACTAAGAAGCAACTCTGGCACAGGTCCAGTTCAGTATGTACTGTGTGAACCCCCGTGGCCCAATCAAAGGCAGTGTGCACGACCGTGAAAGGGTGATTGGGTTCGAGGTGCACAGGGAATAGTGTTTGAAGTCTTCCTTCTATCAGAGAGACAGAAAAGGGCACTTTTAATCCTGTGGGATCACTAAGGCGCCACAGGCAAAGGAGATGCGCTCATTCTCTCAATTCTTCCATGAGTACCGGGGGCGAAAAAAGAGGAAGGAGAGAGGGGGCTAACAGGGAAGAAGGTGGAGGCGGGCGTGAGGGGGAATACAGAGAGAGAGAGAGAGAGAGAGAGACTGAGCTGATGATAAAAAAACCAGTAGCTGACGTAAAGAGATGAGGCAAACAGATGAGAGAGGAAGTGCTGCTCCCTAACATGACAGATTCAGCAGTAATGTCAATCATTAGCTTCTCTAGCCGCTGTGGGGCCGTCAGCTCACACAATGCCTTTTTCTGGCTTGATGAGATATCAAATCCCTTTGCACTGTGTGTGTGTGTGTGTGTGTGTGTGTGTGTGTGTGTGTGTGTGTGTGTGTGTGTGTGTGTGTGTGTGTGTGTGTGTGTGTGTGTGTGTGCATTAGAAACAGAATATGTATGCGTGTGAGGTAGTGCAGAGGATGGAAACCGGGGGTAAAAATATAATTTGAAGTCACTGTGTTTGTTTCCCAGAACGTACACTGAGTGTGTCAGCAATGCAGTCAAATGTGAGATTTCTTAATCAGCCAATCAGTGAGGTAACAATAACAAACCAAATACACTCTACATGTGTTTGTGAGCAGGTAACAAAAGGGAAAACAGAGACCGCACTTACGTATTTATGAACTGCTGCTTATATTAAGCAGTTTGAAATCAAATCTTTCACCTGCGGTAAGACGTCATCTGTGCACTGATATCCTTTTTATGAGTTACAACAATCAACGCAAACAGAAAACTTGAAGGATGCCTGAGGTTCAAAATAATGTGAATAATGTGAGAACTAAACAGCACATATGGCCTCCTCTAACTTGCATTGAAATAGAGCAATTTAGAGGACATTTCAATAGCTGACATTTGAGTTAATGTTTTTTTGTTTTTATAATGACAAAGACAGGTGGTGCTTTCCATTACAGGTGAGTGGCAGTAAACACACGCACACACACACACACACACGCACACACACATATATATATAGGTCTTTGTTCAACCAGGGAGTGAAAAAAAAAAGGATTATTTGCAGAGTGTTTCATCCGCCTTGTGCAGAATATATTACGTGTGTAAATGTTGTTGAACCCGGCGCTTCACCAGGAAAAGGTCACACACTCCCCTCGACCCTAATGTGATTCTCTGTCTTTGTGTACTCTTGGTGAAAAAAAAAAACGAGCTGCGCCTATAAACTTCGCATTTAAAAGGCAAGTGCGGCCGAGGGGGGCCGCTGCATGAGGCGAACAATAGCAGCTTTTTGGACACACTTTTTCTCACTGCGATGAACAGCAGGGGAACCGGTAGAGCCTCCTATAAAAGAGCGATAGAGCACAGCTGCCAGGGTTCAAAAGTAATTTTATAAAATGTCTCAGAGGGGGCCTGCCTGTGGTTTATCTGTGGATTTATGGGAAACAATGGGAGGGCGAGCAAATTGTTAGAGGACAATAATCAGAGGGCCTCGAGATGTGATAACTCCAGAATTTAAGGCCTTTATGCAAAGGAAGACATTAAAGGATAAAGTGATGCAACTGCCAGCCAAATGCTGCATTATCATTAATAATGCACTTGACATTCAAACGGCTCTGCCATGCCTCGTGTTCTTAAAACGTTATGGGAGAAATGGAGAGTTTAAACGTGACAGCTAGGAGTCCAACAGCTAAATATTAAACACTCTGCTTCATCATCATCATCGTCATGAAGACAAAAGTCAATCAAGCCATATTGGCGCTGTCCGTTCAGAGTGATGAGGTTCTTTGTGCTACCAGTTATTGATTTATCAGTTTCACACATTATCCCCTCTTTTTGACAGCTGTCTAATTTTACCAGTTAGTTTCCTCTAATCTCAATCACTAAGAGTAGGTTAGGTCACCGACTGTCCCCGCAGCAGGCCTGAGCCACTTGAACCTATCCTGCTCCGCAATTACGCGCATGACGCATTTGGAGACAATATCATTGTTAGGTTGTAAACTATTACTCACGCTCAGAGGCCATAGTAATCACGGACTCCGTGGTGGCGTGGTACTCATCCTCCTCCATAAACTCATCCTGGGACGAAGCATCTCCCTGGAAGTCGTGATGGTCCAGAAGCTGCTGGAGCGGGGGCGCCTTGGGCAGCAGCTGATTGACCACCTCCCGGCTGATGTTGGGCGCCTGCTTCAGACGCAGTTTGCTCAGGATCTGGGACTTGATGGTCTCCAGTCTCAGCACTTTGCTCTGCTCCCTCCAAACACAAGCGGAACACTCGTGAGAACCGGCGTCCTCGTCCAGCAGAGATAGCCCGGCATCCGTGGGCGTCTCGCTGGCAGGAGGCAGCAGCAGATTGGGCTCATCGCTCCCCGACTGTCCCAAGGAGATGAGCACCATCAAGCACAGTAAGAAGTTGTACCTCGGCATGACGATGCGTGGACAACAGAAAACGCAACTTTTCCTCCCCTTCCTTAGCTTGTTTTTTTACGCACTTTATTCCGTTAGATCCCGTCTCTCGAATCTGCGCCGCTCCTCGTCTTAGCCTACAAACGGCAAAGAATAAGTGACATGCATCTAATCCAATACGATCACCCCGAAGTTTCTCTTTTTGTAATATTCTTTCTTTTTCTTTTTTTTTTCTTTTAACAAAAAAGTGCGCGCAGAGGGTGTCGGTACAAGCTCCTTTGATTGAAAGTTAAATGCCTGGTGAATGCATAGCCTGCTCACGTGCAGTATAAGCTAATTGTTGTTTTCTGTACAATTTTAGTCCACGGAGGTGTGAGTATGTGCAGAGGTGTCACTGAAAAATGTGCAAGTACGGTCAAAAAGGCGCTCTTTATATATCTCAGCTGCCCGATGTCGTAATCCGCCTCCATTGGCTAAGATTGCAACAAAAGGCTTTTAGGTCTGTCACCAAGTCAAGAGGGACAGAGGAAGGGAGGGTGTGCGCACCGTTAAGAGAGTATAAATGTTTTTACAGTGCACAAACAATGTCTCCCATTAGAGATAACCTATAGCCCAATTAGGTTATTAGGATGATGGCAAACTGCTCACTACGCATGTTTTTTTTTTATTTTTTTTAAATAGGTTAAATGTTCAATGGTGCCAATTTAAAAAGAAAAATCAAAAAGAAAAAAACTAAATGGATTTCTCGCAAATTTACCACAGCCAATCTAGAAGCGTGCACATAGCATTTATGGTGTAATTAAACTGGTAACTCGAAGATTAGAATTTATCATGTAAGTAGACCAGATGGTATTATGCAGATTATTTAGATATATTCTTATAAGGCTCTTCAAAATGAAAGTGAAAGTTTTCATTGAAACCAATAAGAAAGAACACACTGACGGTTTCCTTGAAAAATAATAGCTCCACATGTACAAGGGTGCATTCATAAAGGCTGATCATGATTTTGATAAATTATGTTTAATAACCCTACACCTCGGAGACTTTTGAGCCATTAAGCAGCAGCACGTCTGTAAGCTCTCAATTATAACGTAGATGGACTCATTAGTATACACAGACCCGTGTGAATGCCATTTGTACCAATCAGTATATGAACTAATGAGCAAGTGACGCATGCGATTATAGTGAGCTGTGGAATTTCAGTCTTTCCTGAAACATCATCCAACGATATATAAACATGTGAGAATGTTATCTAAATGGTGCCCAAGAACCACGCTCATATACATATTTTCATATGTATATCACTGGAGGGGGGTAAGTTAAATTTTTATTCATCCAAAATAGGCTAAAAGTTTTGCAGCACCACCTCTTTGAGCGATGAGCAGCCTGTGCGACCACACCGACATCTGCTGGAGAAAAACATAGTTGCGACTGCAGGTCTCGTCTCAAAGCTGCGAGCCTCTCTGTTCATTGGAGGCTGTGTTTTGTAAAATTCACCTTCAGGAGCTGCACTCTAAAGCAGGAACTCTATTGGTTAGGTACATTTCATCCATTACTAAAGAACTGAGGATTCTCCATTGCACCTCCAATACAACGAATGAAATTAATTGCAATGAATGCATTACTTGGTCATCTCACACATTTTTACAGTACCAAAGTATCAAAGCGTCCCTTTACAACAGGCTTGGAGACATCAGACATGAAAGCATTGGTAATATGTCTGGTGGTATGTGCTCAACTCTTTTAGTTATTCTCTTCCTTTCAGAAAAATAATTTTTGCTCCGTTAAGATAAATCATTAGCAAACTGGATCAAAAGACAAAAACAAATGAGTCCTGAAGTGAGGAGACACTCATGTTCATTCTACTGCAGTTGCCACTCATCCGTCCTCTGCACGTTTGCATGTTTTTCTGTTCACGTATGCAGATAAAGTGTGAATCATTTGCATGATCAGATTTGCTGATCTAACATCTACTCCGAGCCTTAACATACTAAACCCACATACAAACACTGAAGCTCAGAAAGGCTTTGTAAAACTTCATGTAAAATGATCAATGAGGTTTCTACATGATATATACACAGTGAAATAGATCCGGTTTCAATAAACTTCATGGTCTTTGCATTGATGGGTGTAAAAAAAAGGGCCAGCCTTTTTTTGAATAACAGTTATATCTCACGCACACCAGAATAAACGGTCATTAATGAGGCAGTCATTGATTCAACAAAGTGTCACAGCACTGAGTCTACAGTAAGCAGTCCTCACTGTTGCTACGCAGTGACAAACTACAGTTCAGAGGAAAGCTCAAGGAAAAATTTAAACCTGGCTTGGAGTTTTTGCTCCAAACTGAGGGTCTGGTCCGCTGCACGAGAGCAATGTGCAGATTTTGTATTCAGTCAATCACCTTAAAGGTGAAGGAAGTTGTATGAACATTTCTATTTAACCAGTGCGTAGGCTGATATATTACTACATTTGCCTACAATTATAGAAACCCTGTATCAAGATATGAGACTATGTCATGATCATCTGTGTGCAATAAACACACATCTCTGGGATGAATAACAGTGTACAGCTTTTGAGTCATACACTGTGTAAATATCATTTTATATTTAGGGGGTTTGAACTGTTTCCTCATTTCCTGTTGCAGTTGTTCACTTTTTCTCTACTTCCTCTTTCACCCTTTGTTTAAATGATAAGTAACACATGTTAAACAACAACAACAACAATAAGACAAAACAAAAAAACGTTGCTTTGTCATGTATTGACTGCCATCTTAAGTTCTTCAGCTGTCAAATAGTTTGGTTTGTAAAGTTGTACAAACACTTCAGTTTCAGCATCCAGGTCTTGTGGAGGTTAACTTTGTCAGAAACCTGTGTTTTCACACCATGACAAGGCAAAAATCACTATATGCGAGTAGAGTGAAAAGACAAAGAAAAGGTTAAATTGACAGCTTAATCAATAAAAGTTGCTGTCAAGGTTGAGTAGTGAGGGAGTTGGCTTATCTCTGTAAAGAAGCATTGCTGTCTGTGTTCTCAGATTGGTTCCAGTTTATTGGAATAAAAGTATGTGTTTTTCAGAGTCTGTAAGTGGTAGAAATCCTTACTATTCTGAGCCAAATGACTTATGATTGACCAAGTTCATCATTTTCAATTCGTAATTAAATAAGAAAATAATAAGAATAAGAAAGCGTCTTCTCTCATAAATGAACATGGCAACACAGTTTATGTTTGCAAAGTTGCATCTGAACAAACCTCAAGACTTCTGAAACAATGTCCTTTGGATAGACAAGACCAAAGTGTAGGTTTTTGACCATAATTCACAGCATCACATTTGCAGAAAGCCAAACACAGCATATTTGCACAAACACCTCATATACCAGCTGTCAAGCATTGTGGTGGAAGGGTAATGAGTTTGGCTTGTTTTGCAGCTAAAAGATATTTGCAGTCATTAACTATTCTTTATACCAAAGTATACTCAATTGTGAGGCCACATGTCTAACAGCTAAAAAGCTTGGCCCAATGTGGGTAATGCAACTGGACAATAATCCCAAGCACAGAAGCACTAAATAGCTTTGGTGAGATCTCAAGAGACATTAAGATAAATGAAATGAACTGAAGCAACGCTGTAAAGAAGAATGGGTCATAAAGTCCTCCACAATGATGTGAGACTGATAAAATCATACAAAAAATTATTACTTCAAGTCACTGCTTCCAAAAGTTGCTCTATAAGCTACTGAATAAAAGGGATTTCTTATTTTCTCACAGGAAAAGTCCTGTTAAACCTCACTTTTCATTGTTCTGGTCACGTTTGTAAAAGTACCTATAACTTTACTAAAAAAACGGCAGGCTTTTTTCACTGATTAATTCCAGCCATGCACCAGAATGCTATCCCTTAACTTTACAACAAACCAAAAGTCATATTTGAACCCCCCCACAGCCACAAACGTGACCCATGTCTCCCTAAAAAGACGGATATTTGACTGTTCAGAGAGAGTGGGCGGAGCGAGGGCGGCGTTAAACACGGTTTGGTCCCTGCTGCTTTCCGTAGATCAGGGCCTGGGTGTAGCTCCCTGTAGCTGCGTAGGAAACAAGTAAAAACACCACTTCAGCCAGAGAGCCCGGAGGTGTCTCTTATATAAAGAAAAACGTAATATAACGCGTACAACATGCACTCGGTCACGCTGGACAGCAGTGGTTCACCGAAGAAGCGCTCGTTTTCTCGGGGAATGAGCGAGGACGAGTCTCTGCGCAGTATTATTAAAGAGGTGAGAGGACAAAAATCACGGCGTCGTTAACGTTAGTGTCAAACGTCACAGCTGTTTTAAATAACCGAATAAGTTTGGTGTTTTTAATTTGTTCAACACTTAAAATAAACAGACGGCTAGGGTAAACGAAGCAGTCGTCAGGCCCGTCGCTTCGCTTCACTTCCTCGGCGTTAGCGCTGTTAGCTGTTCGTTGTTTTGTTGTTGTGGCTCATGATGATGAGGTGATGATGGTGATGATGGTGGTGGTGATGCTCAGACTCCGCCTGAGATGTGTTTTCGTCTTCTCATCAGACTGACAGCTCCTCCAGACGTGTGACAAGAAGCGACAGCAGAGCGAGCACCCTGAAGAGGAGGAGTGACAGCCAGGTAGTAGCTAGCATAAAAACTGACACTCGATGAGATGAACTCATTGTTGTCTCAGTGTTACAACATTATATATGTGATGGACACGCAGTGCTACCCAATACCTCTGGGATGAGACGCTTGCATAGGCCGAGAGTCTAAAGGTTTGTACCATGTGACACAGAGTGGTGTCTAGTTATGGTCAGTCGTGCCAAAAAGTGGATAGATGGATATCTACTTTATAGATCCACAAGAAAAATGATTATGCTACAGCAGCAAGATGAAGAATAAAAATAATGCAGCCTACAATATTTAACAAAGTTAAAGTGCTACAGGGGTCTAGTAAAGATCTTATACTATGATAGAATGGAAAAACTTTCTCTCATAATATAACAAGTACAAGTAAATATGAAGACAGTTTAAAATAGTAAGACCAGGACTGGCATTGTGGAAGAGTAATGCAAACTGCATTAGTACATAACATGTATGCTATAAGTGCATGAAGGTATAATAGAAATATGTGTGGAATCACATGTCGGACAGGTGTGACCACCTGTCACAGAACGAGGAGTTATTATACAGCTTTATAGAGAACGATGGGAATGATTTCCTGAGTTGTTTATGGCAGTGAGAAGGAGCTCTGCTGGGTCAGAAGTGTGGAGCAGAGTGGGTATGATGAGTTGTCCATGACAGAGAGCAGTTTGATCACTGACCTACGGTCTCTAACCGACTCGAATGCCTCCAAATTCTGGCCAATGATGGGTCCAGGCTTGAGGATTAGTTTGTGGATCCTGCTGACATCTCTGGCACTGGATTTATAAAGTAAATGAAATTGTTTTTTTAAACAGCTGTTGATATCTGTAAATATCTGGGTCTTTCTTTGTAGTTAGGAGAGAAATGTTTGAAATGAAAACCGTGTGACTGCCAGTAGTGACGGGAGCAGTAAAACCATGAAATCGTACTTTCCAAATTGCAGAAGATGGTTTGCTTCTGAACTTTTAGTACAGCAATAAATGGCGATATCTCGTGTTTTTATGGCTTCCTTATTTTTACTAGTTCAGTTAAACTTGTACTAAACAAACTCGTCTATCTGAAAGCTCCGAAAGCATGTTGTACAGCACGAGTAACCCAGTTTTAAAAGATTATTATTATTAAAATAAAAAAGTCACAGGTTAACTAGATATTTTGTAAAAACCGAGATGGTTGTATTTCTACTCGGTAACTGACAGGGTGACTGCAAGGCTACGCATTCCCAGGACCCAGAAACTGAAGCAGCTACATTGAGTTGAGTTATGATTTTAAATTTGTTTTTGTATGTTTTTCTTAATGGGATCCTTTTGGTCAGGAGATCACAGTCTAATAACTCCCAACTAGAGCAGAGCTTTTGTCTGCGTCATCACTTATGTAAAAAGCCTATCAGTTATGGGAAAATGGCCACAACATTAAATGCGGAAACAGAAGTGCTTCTGTCAGAGATTTCTTCCTGTTAAGGAGGCATTTCCTTTCCTACTGCGGCCAAGAGCTTCCTAAAGGGAACATTTCTGTCTTCATTATGTAAGTTGTTGACCTGACTTTGTAAAGTGCCCCGAGATGACCGTGTTATGACTTGGCATGGTATGAATTGAAGGGAAAACATTTACAATGCTTATTTTCCATTCAGTATTAAGTCATTTGCACGTGTTTGACAGCAGCTGTCGGCATTAATTGATTTATAAATATAAGTAACAAACTCCTGCAAGAGACGCGTACGAATAAAGTGGACAAATAATCAAAGCTACCTTTTGTAAGATGCAGTAAAGTTTATTTTGATGCTTATAATAACTGAATTTGTGTAACTTTAAATTTTAAGGTCATCGTTCATGTTTGAGTTAAAGGGGACCAACAGGAGAGGATCTAGTATGCCTCATTTAAACTGCTTTGTGCTGATTTTAACTCAAAATACTCAAATGTTTTTTATTAAAATTATTTGTTTTCCTTTACTTTCAGCAATCTGAGCAGGACCTCTTCGTGGGAATACCAGAAATGGTAACGATTTCTCACCATTATCCTCCTTATTGTTGCTATAAATATAATGATGTTTACTGCTATTGAAGGCTGTGCGCACAGTAATAAATCACAGCAGTGAAGCATATTCCTTTACATAGGGAGGCATTGTCACGCTACCACAGGAGGCCTCCCACAGATTGTTGCCTCTGAGAGCTCAACGAGCACTCCCACTGACTGGCATGCATTCTCCTGAAGTTGCCTACACTGATCTGTTACCGTGTAACTTTGTGATATAGCTAGAGCTGCAGGCCAGCTATGAAGAGGCAGTGCAAGAGCTGCGTGGGCTGGAGGTCGAGCGAGAGGCTCTGTTGTTCCAGGTGGACGTCCTGCAGGACACGCTGGAGGGTGTAGAGGAGCTGCTGGCTGAAGCCCAGAGAGAAGCTGGACAGGCTAGTTTGGTAAGTCCAGGTCGAGCCAAAACACAAAGTCTCTTAGAAGTGTGTGTGTGTGTGTGTAAAGTTCGTTGTTTGTGTGTGTGTGTGTAAAGTTCGTTGTTTGTGATTACAACAGATTGTGACACTAACGAGCTGCTGCTGTCTCTTTACATTTGTAGGAGTTGGAGCGAGAGAGGGAGGCCAAAAGGAAACTGGAGAGCATGGTGCACTCTTTGATGCAAGAAGTGGAAAGATTAAAAGAGGTAATGTGAGACCGTTTATGTAAGCTTGCAGAGGCTCCGAATTTGTTTATAAAGATGTAAAGGGAACCTATTGCGCAACAGACTGTCAGGCGTGTGATCGCTCGTGAATATGAATGATGGCGATGCTATGTCGTTGTTTTGTTTTTTTCTGGGTGTGTAACCCGGAGACACGGCAGGCCTGGGCATACAAGATTTTCTGTGTGTTGTGGTTTAGTTTTGTCCTTAAGGGTTTTAGCAACTGAGTCTGGTCTTTCTGGGAAAAAAGCCCTGAAAACGAAATGAAGAAGTTAGAAAAGTACAGAAGTACTTAAGTATCCAAGCCACATTTGTTGAGACTGGCACAATCAATTGTTTCAATTACTATTACTCATTTTCCACTCCTGAAACTTCCACGCCTCGTCCATTCTTGTGTTGTCCTTATAAAAACAATTTGTGGTGCTGCATAACACGTTTTGGAGTAATCTCTTCATTTTTCATGGTGAAAAGAGTCTGATCACTTGACCTCTAGCCTGGTACCCCACTTAATTATGCTAAGTGTCTAGTGTGAAGGACAATCAGGAGTCTGCACAGGTTATTCTACTTTAAACCTGGACTTGATGGTAATGCTCTTCTTCAAGAGTCTGACTTCTTGCTTTTCTTATCTTCTCTGTTTCGATGGTGTTAGCTGAGTGGAGATTAGGAATAAAAAATTTTAGGAATAGCTTTAAAATATACAATATTGTGCAAAAGTCTTGGGCCACTCCTCATTTATTTATATTTTGCTTCCAAGGAGACAGACATTTTTGATTTGTTTTTTGTTGCTGTTGTTAAGCAGTTTAATACTTACCTATGACTCATTCAAGCTTAAAGACACCTAACTCAAGGGATTAACCGGTGCTGTGACTACACATAACGGACAACAATTTTAGTTCATTTTTAAACATTTGTTCGAATTTATTTAGTTAAAATGTACAGAAAAAGCCAAAGATGACACCTTTTGGGGGCATAAGACAATATTTTTGCACCAACAAGATGGTTCTCAAAGAGGCAAAAACAAAAGGCAGCCAAAATCCTTTTTGTTTGTGTCTTATATACTTTATTTGTATGTTTACACATTTCAATAAATTACTGCACATCTTTCCTGTTTTCCTTCCAAAAAGAGATGATTGATGGCTCAAGATCTTTAAAAAACACTGTAATTATATTTTCTATGAATGAGCACTGCTTATGCTTTTCTTTGTTTACACCTTGCAGGAAGGGAATAACAAACTATCAGGTCCAGGTGAGATGGCTAAAGCAACAATGCAGGGACACAAAATAAGAAATGATGCCAACAAAGTCGAGAGCTCCTCCTCTCACAGCAGCAAAGATGAATTGGGAGCTGCAGTGCAAAGAGGACAGAGTGAGAGCACAGAGGAGAAGCAATGGAGAATGGTAAATAAGCCCATGTGTCACCAGCCTTCTCTTGCACTGGACAGCCTGGTCGCTGAGGATGGGGTCCACCAGAGACCTTATGAAAACGGGGCAGCAGATGGACAAGATCCCCTGCTGGACGAAAACGACTCGGACAGCATAAGTGCCTACAAGGATGCATTCGATGAGACTCCAGAGCAGGACAGGATCTTTCCAGGTGACGGAGACAGTTTGGAGCTGCCTCACGATGCAGAGAACACAAAGAAGAGCCCGCCTAATAATGGAGACGCCCTCAACAGTGAGGGCGAAGGCACCAAAAACAATGAAAGCTGCATTTTGTCTTAAATTTATGTTTCATCTACTACTGAGTAAGGTCAGAGATAAAATAGTTCATAACTTGATAAAATCCAGCAGCATTTTGATTTGAAGTTAGATATTTCTGTTCTTACAAAAATCAGTTGAGATTAGATGTTGCTAGTCAATAGTTTGACATTTTATGAGAAAATGATTAGTAGAATAACTGTGGAAATAATTGGCAGCTTAATCTATAATGAAAAGTTGAAAAGATTAGTTAGAGCCCTAGTTATGATACATTGTAGTGAAGTTACATTTTTTTTAAATTGTGCTGAACGATCTCAGGTTTACAAGCTGAAATTTCGCTGACTACTTTATGTTATTTGCCAATCATTTAATTCAAGTCTGTCGTAAGTGTTTGGGTTTTTCTTTTTTTTTAATGCACGTTGCAAAACATGGAACGTACTCCATGTTGCTTTGACTGTTTACCTTTTTGATTTTAAGAAGGATATTTTATACACAAGAAGCAGTCAAGACAAAAGTCACGATTTATCTGTCTCGGTAAGAATCTCCACAGCAGCTGTTTTAGCTTCAACCAGAAGAAGACATTACAAACACAGAGGTTTCTTTTCTGTGAAGTTATTGTTAACTTAAATTTGATCATAAGGATTTTGATCAGGCTGTGTTGCTGGTTTCTCTCATAATATAACAATAACAAGTACAAGTAAATATGAAGACGGTTTAAAATAGTAAGAGCAGGACTGGCATTGTGGAAGAGTAATGCAAACTTGGAAGTCTGGTGATTTCAAATAGGCAGTTCATTTATTCAAAGCCTCAAAGTCTTAAAATTTTTATGTGTTTTTATTTAAAAAAATAGACAGAAAATGGATTTGGCTGCATTTGCACTTTTTAAAGTTCTTATATTGTGACATTTATTTGTCAGATTACATTAAAGCCAACATTCCCTTTTTTTAACCAAATGTGTCAGCCAGACCTGACGAGCTGACCACTGCAGGCTGGATTTTTTTTGTCTGGCTGCAAGGACATGCTGCATGTTTGCACATTCGCAGTGGAACTTGCTGAACTTTGCCTCTTCAGATGTCTTTCATTGCTGTAAAACACTTTGTATGTAACATTTTTAATGCCTTTTTACTTTCTTTTTTTAAAAAATTGTGCCAGAATCAAAAGTAGACTCCTCACTTCATCTATGATCCGTAGCCTGCACGAGCACCTATGAATGTATACTGATTTCCAAAATGCACACAAGTTTGTGTCATTTACGAGTGTGTTTGCATGCAATACTATCAACTACATGTAATGAATAATGTCTTATTTGCTGTTACAAATACTTTTTAAAAGGGATTTTCAGTGTCAGTTTATTTTCTAGACCATGTATCATTCTTTTATTCCCCAGTTTACAAAGTCGATTTAACAAAGTTGACAAATAATTGAAGTTTTGAACATATCAGGCTGGACTTAAATGATTAAAAAAGCATATATTGATAAATGGATCTCTTATTGAAGACAGAAGCAGAACAATAAATCTGCACGAGTTATGTTGAAGTTGCTGCATTTAGCTGTGTATCATTTTTGGTTTTAATACAGGTTGTTGACTTTGTACTCTGAGGTATTTTTTTGCTAGTTCTTTATAACCTGTAGCATCGACTGTCAAATGTATGTAAGTTTAGGAGGTTACTGTTATTTTAGTGCTGTGTGGTGATACTGTGGTCAGTTCTTGAGCAGTCAGGTGATGGCAAATGAATTCTAATATAGGTGCTGGACAGTTCATTTTCAGGTTTTCCCGGTGATACAAAAAAAGAAAAGGAAATGACCTTTGACATGTTGCTGTGCAGCCAAATTGGGTTTTTTTTTTTCTTTGATTTCAAACAAAAGTACTGAAAATACATCCCTTTATGTATGATGCCTTTTTTCTGTTTGTAATATTTTCAGCTCTGTCATTGGCTTTGAAATAGATGTTCAGATTTAAATGTTAATGCCATACATTTATATCATAATAAAATGAGTGAGTAATGCTTTGTGCCATTTCTGTTAACTTGCATTTAAAATACGGAGAAAGTGAATAAAAACAAATAATGACTTAATAAGCAGCTTGACATTCAAGCCTAATTATCAAGGAACGTGCTGACGCCTGCTCATCTTTCAAATCTCTGATGATCAGTTAAGTACCTCATTTTTAGGAGACTCATGACCGATCGTATAACTGATTGTATATTAAGTACAAAGGTAAAGGTCGCCTTTTCTTTCTCAGACTGATTTCTGGGAATCACATAAGATAACAATTTACAAATGAAAGCAGGAATGGATAGATTTCTGTTTTCTTCACTTATTTTGAGCACATCGTGTTCCATTGTTATTTGCACAAAAGATGGAAAAATCAGGTCATCTTTACTTTCATATTATGAGTAACTTCAAAGTAAGTGAGACAAAGGTTTGTTGCTGATCCGGGTGCAACTAAGTAAATCATTTTAATTACTTTCTTCTTTATAAATAGTTTTCAGTTTAGTTCTAAACCTATTAATCCTATTGGCCATTATGGGGATAAAAGAAAATGCACCATCTTCCATGTCTTAAGATTTTACATATTGGGACACAATAAAAAAAATCAATCTAGAACACCAATCAAACTTCAATAAACTGAAGCAATGCTGTAAGGAAGATCGGGCCAAAATTCCTCCACAACAAGGAAAGTTATACAGAGTCATACAGAAAATGATTATCATTGCTGCTGAAAGTGTTTCTACAAGCTATTGAAACATGAACTTACTTCGTTTTATTAATTGAATAAATGACAGTGCAACGTTGTTTATCTGAGGTTTTATTTAAATCATTTATTTGAACCTGGTAAGAATCACATTTGTTAAAAAATGACATCCTGATAAATATCGTAATATAAGACATGTGAGTTAACTGTTGCCTCCTACGGGGTTCGACTGCACAAACATGCAGAGGGGAACAGCCATTGTGGTTCATAGTTCAGTTAGGTTCATTGATTTTGACACAAGAGTTCCTAAATAGTGCTAACTCCATAAAGGCAGCACAGATTACAAAAATAAAGTTTTGAAAAAAAAGTAATTTGACTAAAATGTACAGAATGGACTCATGATTATAAATTTTTAAATTTTTAAAGATCTGAAACCTATCTGCAAGTAAGTGAAAAAACATGAAAAGCAAGAAAGATCATACAAAGAGACCCCAACAGCTGGCTTCTATCAGTAACTACTTATTTCAAATACTGAAAAAAATCTCAAAACATCCCTTTTTCTTTCTTCATTTTCAGCTGTTTCCACTGCGGCAAGCTCACAAACTCATCTTTGGTCATTCCAAAGACGGTGGTGAAGTCAGAGTCAGAGAGGTATTTCTGCAAATGAGGTGACAAAGTTTAGCGAGTGATGGCACATGTGTTATTTTTTGAGCTGCAGAGTTTTACTGGTGATGGTTGTAATCATCACTAAATTAATGAATAAGCAGATACACGTACAAATCTTGAACTTAAATGTGGAATTGATGGGAAATGGAAACGTTGGGAACGCGCGTACATACCTCTTTCTGTTTCGGGTCAACACCTTCTGGCAGCTCGTTGGCAAGCTTGTTTCTCAAATCGTCTGGTGGGAAAGACTGAAAACTTTTCACACTGTTCCCTTCGTTCTGCTCCTAGAAAATCACATTAAAAGAACATTTTAGTTTATATTGTATTATTAATCTTAATCTTTGAGTATACAAATCACAGTACTTTATTAATGCAGGTTCTGGCCCTTATTCTTTACTCCTGTCTCTGAATTATATTAATCACACGTATATTTAAGGCAAAGCCAATAATCACCATGTCGAAACTATCTTCGTGGTTTAGTTTCCTGGTTTCCCGTGTACTTAGAGTATAGTGATGAATTGATTGTCTATTTCTATAGAACCAAATCACAACATAAGTTGCCTGAAGGTGCTTTATATTGTGATGGCTTTCATGGTTTTGATTGTGTTTTCTTTGTGCTTGGTTTCAGTTGGATTTCTGTTTGTTTTGTAAACAGTCCCTAATCAGTTTATTTCCTCGCTCAGATGTTTAGATTATTTCTACCTTCATTATGAACTTTTGTTTGGCCTTTAGGATTCATATTCTTTATTTTGTTTGGTTTCTGATCATGTTTAGAGCATTTATATTTATTTACTTGTTTTAGTTTGTCCCTGCCTCCTCAGTGTCCTTTTGCATATTGTTGTCAAGTCTTCTCCAGAATAGTTCTTGTTTTGTTTTGTGAGTCATTTCGCTCTTGTGCTTTGTCCTTATTTTTATTTTGTCTCACTGTCCTTGATTAGTTTCACCTGAGTCTTGTTGCTCTTATGTTTCCACTTTTGCTGATCTCTGGTGCCCATTTAAAGCTCCAGTTTGCTTGTTCTCTTTATTGTGTTGTCCACTTAGTTGTGTGTCTGTGGCAGTACACAACTAAGGAGCCCAGTGCTCCCAGTTACTTACCTGGCTTTGCTCTTTGTGTTTGGATTCTTGGATTTTGATTAATCAGCAATAAATATTTTGAACTTTTGCCTTCTGTTTCCTACACTTGAGGGTCTAATATAGCTACACTCCACACTGCAGATTATGATATGAAGGTCTATAAATTTTAAATCTTTTAAATTCAATAATTCACGAGCTAAAACTTCATGCTAACATAGAACTTTGTTGCAAGTTTTAACCTAAACAGAGTTTGAGAAATGAATAAAACTTTACATACTGCAACAGTAACATTAACAGGTGACGCTGTATCTCCAAACTCCTTCTTCAGCTCCTCATAGCTCTTTCCTGACTGAAAGAGAGAAATATTTGTAAGATTATTTTAATTAGAAATGGAAATCCACATTTCAGCTCAAAAGCATAACACTCACACTCCATTTGGTGGGATCCCAGGCTGTAAACCACCCAGTGAAGGTGGGTGGCTCGAAGCCTTGCTTGATCAAGACAATGGGGGTGTGTGGATCTCTGTCACCCGGGTGGGTCTGCAGATACTCTTGGCTGGTTGTCAGTGCCTCTTTGCGCTCCTCCTCATTTGCGTCTTTACCGACCCAGATAAACACCTGAGAGAAAAAAGGAGAAAATGCAGGATGTGATTAAAGTGGTGGAGTTTATTTATTTCATTGTTATGTTCATATTAATAACCTGTCAAAAATCCTACCTGGTCCCATGTGTCCAGTAGCATGACATCATCCTCGCTGAGGTCATCCTGTATGAAGTGAGTCACCTCAGTCACAATGAAACGCCCTGTCTTATTGGAGCATTCAAACAGGCGTGGCTTATGGTCCAAAACTACCTGCTGCAATCTGCGGATGGCACATAACCAAGTGAAAGCAAACATATAGAAAAGTCACACTTGAAGCTGTTGGTTCACCTGTTCATACTATCCTCACCTCTTGTCACTTGCATAGGGAGCTTTCCCCCCAAGCAGTTCCCAGAATTCAATGGGCTCCTGACCCTCTGCAATAATCTCTTCAGAGCCTCGTGGTGAGTTCTGGCTGATTGCTGAGCTGACCTCTTTCGCCATGGCTCTCTCATCTCCACTTGATCCCTGGTTTACAAAAAGATGCCACCCCCGACCCCAGAGCTCATCAATAGGCCTATATTTTGCTAAAAATGTTCATTTTATTTGATTTAATCTGGTTTTAGAAAATGAGGAAAATCTTGTGACATGTTTGTTATTCTTATGAAGGAAATTCATGAATGCTGAGTCAGCAGCTGGTAGAGATGAACTGTTTGACTCAGCAAAACCACAGCAAGGGCAGATGCTCACCGACAGACAGACCGAAAAGCCAGTGAGTCCTAGTACTTTGATATATATACTATATGCTCAAAAAATACATCCAACCAGTTATATTCATTCATGGTTATTGACCATCAATTTGTTTCCTTAACAGCCTCCACTCTTCTAATGATGCCCTCTTTCCTTTGGTATTTGATTCTCTTCAGCCACAAGAGTCTTAGCTATGATAAGCCCTGATGAGAGATGCTAAGGTCTGACTTTCGGTTCCACCCAAAAAGTGCAGAGGCCTGTCTGGGCCTGCTGAGTTAGTCAGCTCCAAACTGTGAGAAACAATTTCTCTACAGCCCTTACAGCACACTTATATTAAAATCTTAATAAAAACCAAAAATTACTATCTGTACATTACTTTATTCTTTTTTTGGAGGAAGGACATCCACCATTAAACTCTTCTAAATCAAACATGTGGAGCAACCACTGTTGCAACCCCTTCAGACAAGGGAGCAGCTGCTTTTACTATTTCTAATTAATTCAGAGAAAATTTACATGCTTGTTATTCTTACTAAACTTAGGGTACCTAAACCTTAAATACTGTTCGTTCAGGTGCCTTTAAAAATCAGTTTGATAAGAATATTTTACTCATTAGCCCTTAAAGCTTCATCGTAAAGCCACATCGTTGAATTACTGCAAGAACCCGTCATCTGTTCCTATTTTCTATGTAAAGGTGATAGACAGAAGGGGATTTTTATTAGTCTCTTTTCGGCAAAGGGACCTCACCTATGCACCCAAAACTCAGACTTTCAAAATGACTATTCTCTTAATTTAGAAAAATGATTTTTTTAAAATACTGTGTGAAATGTGACTCACCCCTCACTGTGAAGAAAGAAATCTCCCCAAATAGCTAGACATTTCTCTCCAGATATCTTTCATCATGAATTATATTACATTAAAGAAGTAAGAGACAAAAATGCTCTAAAGGGCCTGTCAGTTTCTCTGTCTAAAATAAAGTTGTATCTTTTACCTTTCCGCACCAGAGATACATTCCTGTTTGGTTCTTGAGCAAAAACACATCACTAGAGTTTAGAGAGGTGGCCAGGGCTGGGACCTCGATGGTTTTTGTGTTAAACTGGTCAGTCCCGTTAACCTGGAACAATCTCACTGGAGGCTCAGGTTCTGAAGATCCTTTTCTAGATGTGCCGCCCTAAAGGGAAGAACAAAAATATCGTGTACAGAGTAGCACTTTGTAATAGGGCAAGCAACAAACAGTGTGATTCCCATAGAATTTAATAGCATTTCAATGTATGTCATCTATAATCACAATGTAGTTTAACAATTAACAATTTAACATCAAGTTGGTAAAAGTTCAACTTTTTACAGATAAAAAAGGAAAGGAGACATTATACTGTCATTTTCCATAACTATATCTAATGCATAACTAATTTGAAGTATTGAGCAAGCAATGCTGATGAATGCATACTATCAGGTAATTTACTAGAAGAACAACTAAAATTTCTCCATCTTCAACTTTAAATGTGTTGTACTTTGCAGGGTTTTTTTTTTTTTTTGTAAAAAACAAAAAGAAAGCAAATAAATTATTAAACTGTGCAAATGAAAAAGCATAAATATATGTATTTATATATCATATTCAATAATTTATTGTTGATTCTCTTGTGTCCAGGTCTGGGTTTGCATGTAACTTTGCAGTAATTTTAACTGGAAATGAAAAATATGAATTTTTTTCGCCCATGCGATAAAAGATCACATGGGCCTATGCTTGTTTTTTCTTATAAGTAGAAAAGGGAGAACGATTATTAGCACATTTTTATATGCAATGAAAGGCGTGTCCTTTCATATTTTATATGTAATATACAAGGACAGTTGAATTGTGAAACATCCATGATGCACACCAGAGTAAATGTACAATAAAAAAAAATAAAACGCTCAAGTAAGACACCAGTAGTTTAAATTACTTGCAGTATCATTTGTGACTCTTTTCATTAAACAGTAACGTTGTAAAAACTGAACGATTCTCTTCTTATTCTAGAGTATCTAACAGTGAGGATTTATAGGTAAATATAATTTCATTGTAATGCATTGAAATTCCACTTAGTTTTAGGGAAATTCTACCTACCATATCACGTATCATAAAGTGTTACCCTGTACTGTTACAAAACCAGAAGTGGGGTGTTTATGTTTCAAATGAAATAAGGGTAAGTTGAGAGAAGAGTCTTACTTCAAAGATAACCAGTTTTCCTTTGAAAATTGCCATGAAGTGTCTCGGCTCCCTGCCCATAGTTACTCTCACTTGAACAGGCTCTCCGTTGTACTTTTGATCTAAGCTCACAGCCTGGAAAGCCGAGGCAGCCAGCTCGTCCTGTGTCGCATGACGCCCCTGAAATTTCAAGTGACACAAATCTCATACGGTACAGTGACACATACAAAGAGGTTTAGGTGTGTGATTGTGAATTGCTTTAACTGTGACCTCACCTGCCACATATAGAGCAGGTAGCACTTCTTGTTGTTAACCAAGTAAGTGTAGAGGATCAGGTAGCAGTCTCCTCCATAGAAGTATCCATACCACTGGGGGTCCATAGGGGCTAGCTCAAGGTTTTCAATTCTCCACACCTGGGCAGGTCAAAAGTAAATTAACATGGAATATCTGCACTTTCTCTGTGAAATCACCAACATGAATGTTTAATTTGAAGAGCTGAAAGCTTCAAACAGACCAGAGAGCAGCATCAGCAGTACTTGATTTTCTCCTGATATGAAAGTTTTAAAATCTGTAAGTATGTTAGTGACCCCGTGAGGCTACACCGGTAATTACACCACAAGGAGGGGAAAATAGGTGGTTGAAGGACAGAAAGCAGTCTTTCCTGTTCTTTAATTCTGATTAAAAAATAAATAAATAAACAAATAATAACTGAACTCTGTGTGGTTTGAAGAGGCCCACAGGTTTGAGACTGATTACAGCATAATCAAGTCATCATTGCTGGTTTTACAAAGTAGGCTGTCACACAGAATGAGGACTTTTTTTAGATACTTAGCATGAGATCTTTACAATCGCCAAACAAATATATTTTGTTTATTTATTTTTGGTGATATATCTGTGAAACCATGTTCAAATGACACCATGAGATTATTATTTCGACTTCTAGCTAGGTTTTTAATGACTGATTGTTACATTTTAAGGACTGTTTATGACGTGGGAGGAGTCTTTGATGCAGAGGACTGTTTGATGCAACTGCATTACTGATAAAAATGTTAAATTTAAAGTTAATTTATTCCTATACCTCTACTTGACCTGTGCCATCGTCCACCATCCTCTCTTGTGCAGCAACCTCTGGCTGGGCGTGCATCAATGAAGCATCAAATTTCTCCTGTGTGACATGAGCTAAAGAAAATATGATGATAAAGCAATATTATAAAGATACTGTGATCAGAAGTAACTTGTATTTAGGTTGGTTTTCTTTTAAAATCTGAAGACTTTTTTGTTATATATGTGTGTGTGTTTCTTTCCCCTCCTCTGAATTCACAGCTACACGTACCGATCCTTCCTTTTGTGTTCACTTTTCCCAGACCTTGAGTCTGGTCTTTCACAGTCCACCTCTGGAACAGCTGCTTGAAGAGAGCTGACTCTGCCCCATCATTCACTGTCTCCACATTTGTAGTGATCGGGTAGTTTTTCGCTTTAATGAAGTCCTACAACGGCAATTCAATTACAACAGAGGAAATAAATATGACACCTTTCATCAGTTAGGTAAAAGCTCTTAACAGTTCCTCTCACCAAAGCTCTGGTCATAGCGGCCTGTCGTTCTTCTTTGTTTGCTTTTTTCCCCTTCCACACAAAGATCTTTACTCCTCCCTGGTCCAGGATGTAGGAGTCCTAAAATAATAAGATTATTCGTAGTAATTTTACAAAACTAAGTCATTATATTTTAGTAAATATGGAGTTTTAGCTCTAGCTCATTGTTGTGGTTGAATATTAATGTGTATATTTGTTTTTTGTTTAACGGCTCACATCATGGTTAAGAAGATCCTGAACTAGTGGTCTCGTAGCAACTTCTGTGACCCTCATCTGGCCGTCTGCATCTGAGATCCTGAAATGAAAGTTGTTAACAAATAAAATACTGCAAAATTGAATCTTAACATAGGTATGGTATCAGTTGTCGGTGAGCTTCTCACTGGTAAAGTGTGAGTTGTCCCTTCTGTTCTTGGTCAACTGCTTCATCAGGAGGTCCGTCCTTCAGCGCTACGGTTCTTTCTCCAAGCGTCTCTGTCATGAGCTCCATGGCCTGAGGAGAACTGCTCTCAGCTTCACCCTCCACCACTCTGATCTCTGCCCGACCTCCTCTCTCTCTGTCTCGGATGTCTTGGGCCAGCAACATGCCCTGAGAAACAGCAAAGTAACAGTTTACTTCTACATACTGGACACTCAGTACCGTAATCTGCAGTAATATCTTATTTTCAAAAGTATTTTTAAAGTACAAGCTGTCGCAATGTCCAAGAGTTGGGAAGCTGGAATATAATTTGGTCAATTCCTCAGATAAACCTTGTTTTAAACATCCTATTAAACATGTAAAAATATGTGAGTTGGTTTTGTGAGCACTGCAGAAACAGACATCCTGGCAGAAATAAACTGTTAAACTGTTTGCGTGTGCTTCTTAGATCAGAATCCCCTTTAAAATAAGTCATATTTGAATTAACATTATGTACCTATACTTCACTTCCAGCCTTGTACTTTGTCTTTTTTTTAACTGTGTTTTTAATGCGCACCTGTATTTCTTCACTTTTAAATCAGTGTTATTTGCTTTTCAGTTCAGACTTTCTGCGAGGATTTGTTAGAAACCTCTTTTATCGTGCTACGTTTGCTTGTCCGAACATGTGAGCTTACTATTTAATAAATATGACTGAATCACCTACAGAATAAAATTACAATATGCAAACATTCACTAGATAAAGGCTCTTTATGATTTAAAAGTTTAAGTCACTTTTGCAATGATATCATCTGTATCTTAGTTTCTTCCTGCAGAGCATTTAACCCTCTGCAGGAAGAAGGAAATGAGCTTTAACTGTGCACACCCACAACTCTTCATGGCAGATTTCAGAATGATACTTAACTGGCAAAATAAGTAAAAGTATTAAATATTACATACATAAAGCACAGAGTATGGAGATTTTAATATGAGTAATTTAGATTAACTGAACCTGTAACTACACCATACCGGTACAGTTAAGGTAAGGGTAAAGGTTACTCATCACAAGCCCTTTTTGCACATGCTTTTCTTATTTCTTCTTAAATGTATATTCCAGTATGAGTATCCCATCCAACAGCACTGTTACACTTAAAAAATAAAATCTTACTTTGAGCCTTTCTTGTCTGTTACTCTTTGGTCCGTTCCACTGAATGATGTTCTTGCCCAAGTCCAGCAAAAACACATCTGAAAGGTTAAAACTCTTCCAGCTCATCTCCACCTGAAAGAATAAAGCATAAAGCAATCTTTCTGTCAGATATAATCTGTCCAGTAATGTTATATAACTGCTTTGAAGTATGGCTCACCTCCTTGGCAATCACCCTTTTCTTTCCTTTCACATGGAGCAGTCTCTTCACATCATATGTGTTGGTTTCAGTGTGTCTCATGCCTGATGCAACACCGCCTTTCTTGTAGCTAAAAATATTGGTATGATAATTGTTGTGGTTTCTTTTACTTTATATTAATAACTACTGTGCTGGCATTCACTCACATTATTCCTTGTTTGAAGTAGCCCTTGAAAGTGTCAGATTCGTGGTCCTGGACCTCTCGATACTGAACCGGGGAAGAGCCCAAAAATTCATCAAGCTGTACGGTGTAAATAGCAGCAGAACCCTGCTCATCCTGAGTGGACTGTGAGCCGATCCAGTAGTGGATATTATAAGACAGAGAGTTGCCCACCTTCTGGGTCTGGAGAAGTGCACAATTGTGTCAAGACTGTAGTGTATAGCAGGAATCAGAGTATTTAGTTACCACTGACTACTCAAAGAACAAAACCAAATGGAAAAGTGTTGAAAACCAATAGCAGAATTAACTACATAATATGCAGTCCTTGAATCTAACAGTGTAATAGCGCATCAGTGGCCATCACAGACTTACAAACAGAAGCACATAGCAGTCGCCTTCAAAAAAGCTTCCGTAAGATTTCTCAGGAACTTGAACCAGCTCCATTTTCTGTTGCACAACAACAAAAACATGGTGTCTTTATTTTCATGTTCACCAAACACATCTATATACCAGATTTAACAACTACTTCAATCATCACTGATCATCACCTGCCAGGACAAACAGCTAAATTAGATTTTAGATTAGATTTTTTATTTTTTTTTAAACAGCTACAATATTATAATTGTCAATAGTGCAGCAATTAAAATTACCTCAATTCTCCAGATTATAATCCCAGGGCTGCGGGTTACTGCTCGAAATGTTTGGTCCATGTTGCCTGGATGCACTCAGTTTCAGTGGCACTTTGGAAGCTTAGTTTTCCTTTTCTGGAAGAGTAAACTGATATTTTAGTGCACTGAAGATAATTTCCTTCTTTACAAACTTATTTACAAACTACAAACCGATTCAAAATCATGTGAAATACTGTTTAAATCTCATAATGCAAGAATTATCCAGCCATACATACCCAGTATCCTTGTCTGTAGAGGTTCCTCTAAGCTTATATGATCTCCCAACAGCTGATTTTCCGACTGATAGCCAGAGACCCTCAGTTCTCATCCTCATAGTACTCCGAAAAGATTTGCATCACTTTGCATGTTTCAGGAGCTTACAGAGCATTCTGCCCAATCATTGAGGAAGAAGTGAAATCCTGTAGGCAAATGTGCTGAGAAAAAATGAAAAAAAGGATTGGCTCATATTCAAATAGACACACAGTAACACTGACCAACACGTCTATTAGTTTCCCAGCCCACTCGGCCCAAGACTGCCACATTAGCACCATATATGGATACCTGTGAGTACATAAACTGTGTGTTAGTAAAACACGTGATAATGACCTTACAGGAGGATGGAAAAGTATGATATTCTGTAACTGTGCAGTGGACAGAATAATATTGTAGTACTACAAATTGTGTTGTAGTATCTGATAATGATATGTTACTGCTAATTACTGCTACTGGTAATAATAATAATTAGCTTTCTATATCATATCATTATATAATAATGTATAGTTTCTATCTTGTACAAAAATACTGTAGAATAACATTACAAATGAAAAATAAATATATACAGTGCAGCTGATAAAAACAAGTTTTAACTTTTAATAGCAGATTTATGACAATTTTATTCACAGCTATGAGTTCATTAACACTGGGATGACGTCAGTGGGGAAACTTGGATCACACGGTGCAACAAAGAAGTTCAGATTGTAAAGGACTTGCTGTAGTTGCTCATAACCTTAACATCAATTATTTATTTATATTATTAGCAGTAATAGCTACAATAGGAATTGGCTCTGTGATGTAACTTAAATACTCACAAATAAATATGATTATTGTAACTTTATTTTCTGTGCTTTGTTTCAGGAGGTGATGACTGCTGTTTGGTACTGTGGACCCATCCTCCTGAGTGAGTCAGGACCTGCCAACATCAGGACTTTTTCTTTTAACTAAACTGTCCTCTGAGAGTCTGACGGTGTTCAGAGAATTAAATATTTAAATATTTAAGAGACTGCATGCCGCCATCCGAAATCCATCCTTCCTCGGCGCTAACGCTGTACATGTTATTCAGCAGCACCACATTTAGTCTGCTTGATCTACATTGTTTCCAAAAGACATGTGAGAGTGTGATTGCCAGTATAGACACACCTACCATTGCTGGCTCATGTAAAGTGGTTTTCATTTGTGGGATACCAGCAGTTCTGCAGAAGCAGGAGTGGCTCATTAAAAGTCACTTTTTTCACTTTAGTGTCCCTCATGTCATTAATGGTAGAAGATACCCACCAAATTTGGCTCTGATCATATAACAGGGACAGAAAGAGAATCGAATTCATGTGAAATCACAGGATAAGAATGAAAAGTAGTGAAAAAAACGAATGCTTCTTGCTTGAATTTCAGTGATGAGCATTCATGAGCCCGCCCACTTTTCCTCATTTAACAGGGAAACATTTTCATATCAGCACAAGCACAGGTACACGTGCCACTTTTTCACAAACTCACAACACCACATCATTTAATGATATACCCCTAACCTTTTTCATAGACATATCTCCACTGATTGTTCTGACTTGAATGTCCTGTTCTGTTTTGTCAGTCATAAAAGAAGACTCAAATAAATCAACCCGCACAAACAAACCTCAACCGGTAACAGTGCAAAGTGGAGCAAAGCAAAGTCATAAACAAGCCTTGAGCACTGTAAACACAACAGACCTTTAGTTGTAGTCATGCAGAGCGGCAGCTGAAGCATTAGTGGTGTGACCTGAATCATATACATAATTCTGCATTTGGATGTGAAAGCCTAAGAGTCCAACCCTGCACAACAGAGTGGCAGCAGCAGGAGCAAATTGTTTACAAAATGAAGTAGTTTGATGAGCATGCTACCAGCAGATTTTACCTGTTCACATACAGGAAAGGAAAAATCTTTGGATTTAAACAGGTCACAGAGGAAGTTTCCACACAGCCTGCTCAGTTCTTAGTACACCCACATACATCGCCTTTGCAGGGTAACATGATTTGTTAAGAGTAAAGTTTGATGTGCAGAATTTAAATACATTTAAATGAAAGCCATACATGTAGAGTATATATTTTATTTATCTGTATGTATGAAAACCCTGAGCTGCTTAACCATTACAGTGGGGAGATCCAGTGACATTTTGCTGCCATGGTTTGTGTCCACTTGCCCCCTCAGAAAGGGATTCTCAATCCAAATGAGATCCTGATGGGATCAATGTTACGCCTTCACTATCATCAGTAGATGATATTATCAGTGGGCTGGGTGCGAGCCATACTGCATACTGCAGTAGGTCTGTAAATATGAACATGCAAATCGATCCCATTGCGGTCCATAAATTATGAAAATGCTACTGTTTTGATTAGCAAAATCTATTTACAATTTCATATATACTGGGTGTACTGGATCTACTGGTTTCATTAATTGCCACATGACACACAATCGTGTCATTATACCCATTATATCCATGAGCCATCAGTGTAAAAAGGGATAAAATATTTTGAATCCCACAACTTTTCACACATGGCTTTATGTAACCTACAAAATCAAACAAAGAAAGAATAACCCCCCCTCAAAATTCATGAATGATACACCTGTAAAACTGGAAGAATATATTATAACATTCATAATTACGGGTGCTCACAGGTTTAACAGGCGACGATATACCACAGTGTTAAATGCAGCGACCCAGTGTTTGACTCTTCCCCCTCTTCACTGCACTATAGTTGTATTTTTAAATGACAGGGGTAAAACAACATACATAGATATAGTTTTAGAGCAAGCTGGAAAAACAAAATAAATACACATTTTAGAAATATGTTTGTATGCCATATCATTAGAGAGGAGACCAGACACATTATCTGGTTCTCTTTCCCTGTAATTCACTGCTCTAACTATGGTTTCTGTTATCCAGACGACATCTTATTGCTGTGAGAGCTAATACAGCTGGAAAACACTGCAGACACACTTGTAACATGACTACATTCAATTCACATTTTAACTCAACAATCTGAGTTAAGAAAAGGAAAGCACATATACGGACCGATCAGACCATTTTAAACAGTGGAGAAAAAGTCTAGCTTTTCTTTAAACTTTGTATTGAATCAGGCTCCACCCTCAGCCACTGCTTTCATATAAACCAGGAAGGAGTACTGCGGTATCAGACATAGGTGACTCAGACATACATAAATAAATATATAAATACATGAACACCAAAGAAAAAGAAAAAGAAAAGGAAACCAAAATACTAACGCTTGATAATAAGCTAATGAAGCTGTAGTTTGAATGTGTATGTCACACTTAGTGAAGCTGGATCTTTTGCAGCTGAAATATCTTAGTTCCTAATCACAGCATCTGTCCTCTCGAGACAGATGGTATAACCATGGTACTTGCACTTGCAGCAATGTGCAATACATGTCTCCCTGTGCCTATGTGGGTACTCTTTTAGTCCTTTGAGTGATCAGTAAGGCCAGGAAAGTGCTATATAAACAGCAGGCCAATCGAATAAGCTGTACATAAGCCCTGCACAACTATGCTTATTGATCTATAACAGAGATAGTGCACATGTGGGGGATGTGTAAAGTTAAATGAATCACACTATAGTTATTTATTAAAATGCAATTTTGTGGTCCATCCATCCATCTGAAGACAGAGCTGAAGCCTATCCCATTCGTCACAGAGCGAGTGCAGGCCACACTGTCAGTCCATCACAGTGTTCAGTTGACAATGGGATCATATTGCTTTACAACCAGTGTGAACAGGAGGGTAGATTAAATCAACAAAATGCACTTTTAGTATCATTTGGGCATGCAAGCATTTTTAAAGACATGCAATAAAAATCTTATTTGTATCACAGCTACATCCTATAGGGGTCGCTATAGCAGATACTCTGCCTCCATCTAACTTCACCCCTCCTTCACTACATCCGTGAACCTCCTCTGTGGTCTTCCTCTTTTTCTCCAGTCTAGCAGCTCCATATTCAACCTCCTTTGTCCAGAATATCCACTATCCCACCTCTACACTTGCTCAATCCATCTCTAACATTCTAACTCTCTGTCTCCATACTGCTGAACCTGAGCTGTCCCTCTGATGTACACATTTCTAATCCTGGTCACTCCCAATAAAAGTCTCATTAAAAAAAGAGTCTAAGTATAAAAAACTTTTAATTTTTCAGAGTAAATGCTGCAGAGACTTTGTGACAGAGATCAAAAACAACTGCTGGTTTCTTGCCCTTTATGCTGAAGTTGTACCTCCTTGACTCATCACTGTAATTTACATTTTAGTTCCTTGTGGTGCTGCTGATGTTCCAACTTCCTGAAACCTAAACATGTATTTAAGCATTATGATATGTATAGTTTAGCTTTTCAGTTTGTTTGTCAGGTGTGGATGTCGAAGGTAGAAATAAGAAGCACAGACTGTGCGCCTCCATCTTCACAGATGTTATTGGCTCCTCCCAGACAGCTTAGTAAAACATTCCAGCCCACCTCTGGGAATCTGCTGGCTCCTCGGCACACTCTAACTGAACTTCAGTCAGGACTTTACAGGAGTTAAAAGAGACTGAGCTGACACAAAATGAGAGGACTTGTTGTCTTGGTAACTTTGGCGTGCTTTGCCACAGCTCAGCACCAAGCACTGATTGACTACTTGGAGCGGAGGCTGCTTGCTATTGAGGTAAGACTCTCTTTACCTCCCTGCCGAGCCCTGCGCTCCAGAGTCCCTCTGAAAGGAAACTTCTAGGGACAGAGGCAATGGAATGCAGATGTGGCCAAATCCTGGAGAAATTACTGGAAAATACAGCTCCTTTAAGGGTACGGGGACTGTGGCCTTTTTGTCTGAGTTGTGAGTTAGAAATGGGCCTCTGAAGTTTCCTTAGTCAAGGTATACGTGCACGTATGTTACCAACAAAAAAAAAAAAAGTTTATGCAAAATTGCATCAGTGAAAAAACTTTTTTTGAGGGCAAGTAGTTTTCTGGCATCACAAAGAGATATTCTAAAAAACAAAAAGGGCCAGGGCTAACCTTTTTTTCTATGATGGACACAAATGTATTTGGCTTAATTGGACAAAACTAAAACACAAGAACAGACTGATTGATTGTTAGTCATGTCTGTAATTTAATTTAAATGAGAAGCATGAACCTTTTTAACACACTTTATTAAACTGAACTCCCAAAAATGCTATTTACCCACATCTAACAGTCTCAGCTCATGTCATGTTGAATGATTACCTGTGGGAAGGATCTCTTTTCATTTCCTTCTTCCACAGCGGGGTCATGGGTCAGGCTCGACCACAAAGCACCCAGCTGTATTCTGCATTCAGCTCATAGACACTCGAGCTGGGTGGAAACTTGCCACGTGTGGGCTGAAGCCGGTTGTTTGATAGATGGGTTTTATTCTTATTATTATGGCTTTCTACCACAGTGTTTACTGAGCCTGAAAAGGACATCAAATTATGGTGTTTTCATTGCAGTCAGTGCTCTCTAGAAATCCACTCAAGCTCACTGTATAACACACATCCTATTTATTATTCTGAGTGCTATACAAACAGGGAATACATGTCTGATCATATCTCAGTTAAGACTAACCACCTTTGTTAAAACAGGACAGGATCTCTCTGTGGCACGAGCAGACCACCCGCTATGCCTCCGAGCTGCGGGAGCTGAAGCAGCAGATGGTTTCCCAGCTGGAGAACCTGGACAAAGAAAAAGAGGCACTGAGGATGAATATAGACAGCGTGGGGACCAGGGTGGACCGGGTCGAGCGGGAATTAGACTATCTGGAGACACAGAATGGGGCTCAGCCGTGTGTGGATGTGGATGACAAGCTAATAGAGCAGCAGGTGACTGTGGTGAAGGAGAAACAGAAGTCCAAATACTCACAACTCTCAGGTGAGAAATGAAATCTTTACTAAATACCCTGATTTTTTTTTTATTGGGGATGAACATGACATGCTTGAGCAATGCATGAATAATGTGACCAACAGTTCAAATATAAAGTCAGCTGACAGTTTATTAGGTATACCTTACTAGGACCGGGTGAGACCTCCTTTTGCCTTCAGAACTGCTTTAATATTGGTGGCAGAAATTCAACAAGGTGCTAAAAACCTTCCTCAGACATTCTGGTCCATATTATCGTGACAGCATCACACAGTTACTGCAGATTTCTCAGCTGGACATCCATGATGTGCATGTCTGGTTCCACCAAATCTTGCTCTACAGCATTGAGATCTTGTGGTGGTTTGAGCTTTGTGACATGTTGCATTACACTGCTGAAGCAGCCATTAGAAGATGTGCACACTGTAGTCATGAAGGGTCAACAACAAAACTGGGGTAGGCTGTGGTGTTTAAACAATCCTTTGTTGGTACTAAGGAACCCAAAGTGTGACAATAAAGCATCCTCTAAACCATTAAACCACCATCAGCCTGCAGCCTGAACTGTTGACACAAGGCTAGATGCAGCCATGCTTTCATGTTGTTTACAGCAAATTCAGACCCTGACATCAATCAAGACTCATCAGACCAGGCAACAGTTTTCTATTCGTCTGTTGTTCTATTTTGCTGAGCCCGTGTGAATTGTAGAATCAGGCCTCAGTTGCCAGTTGCTTACCTGTCAGAGTGGTGCTTGATGTGGTCTTTTTCTGCTGTAATCCATCTTCTTTGAAGTTCCGCATGTTGTACATTTGTTGTCGCCTTCCTATCATTTCAAAGCAGTTTGGCTATTCTCCTCTGACCTCTCTGTAAACTCTACAGATGACTGTGTGGGAAAATCCCAGCAGATCAGCACGTTCTGAAATACTCAGAAAGCACTCAGCCCATCTGGCACCAACAACCTTGCCACGTTCAAAGTCACTGAAATGACCTTTCCTCCCCATCCTGATGCTGTTTTTAAAGAGGCTGTCTTAAACACGTCCACATGTCTAAATGCTATTGCTGCCATGTAATTGGCTGATTAGATATCTGGGTTAACAAGCTGTTAGACACATGTACCTGGTTGCCAGTAATTGCATATTTATTTCATTGTCTATGAGAGCCAACTCATATATATATTTAAAAAATTCCCAACTCGCCCTGCAAGGACCCGAGCTTTATCCTTAAAGCTTGGGTCCTTTGCCAGAGGCCTGGGAGCTTGAGGGTCCTCTGCAGTATCTTTGCTGTCCCAGGACTGTGCTCTTTTGGACAGAGGTCTCAGATGTTGTTCCTGGGATCTGATGGAGCCACTCGGCCAGTTCATGGTTCACTGCCCCAAGTGCTCCGATTACCACTGGGAATTGGGTTGTTTTTAAAAAAAAAAAAAAAAATTATGTTAAATAGCCAGTTTGAGATGACAGAGAAAGAGATTCTTTCTTTCCTGTCCAACTGAGTAGATATTCTATTATTAAAAATCATAAACGATTTTTGATAACTCCAGTAATCATTACTGCAATTTGCATCATTTCAGATGAATATAATGCTGCATTAAATGAAAGTTCTTTTATTCTTAAAATTACATTTAGTGATCCCAAGTGTCACTTAAGTGTTAAGTGTTTTGAGAGGCAGTGCCTTTTAGTTTTTAAGGAATGTTCTAAAAATAGCTTGGCACTGTAGTTTTTAGCAATCTGTGGAAAGCTGGAGGAAATGGTGCAAACTCTCTTTAATGTCAGACAGACTCACATTTGGTAAGCTTGTGAGTTTTTATGGCACCAGGACTGCATGCAGAATTCATTTACAAGCCAGGAAAATAAAATTAAAGCAATTAATTACAGTTAACTAAAGGAATGTGTCACCAGTGCAAGGGTGTCTGGCTGATGTAAAAACAATGCAGAATTAAAAATACAAGCAGCAATGATTGTGCTCCTGCACTTTCATGCATGTCGAGTTTTACTGGAGTCAAGATGTTTCCTGCACGAATTTGGATGCCATGTTTCCTGGATTGTAACTGGTTTTGCATAAACAAGTTACCTAACACGTCTTGTGTCCATTAGTTGGTGTTTGAGAACACCCACTAATTATATGTCATGCTGCTGTTTACCATGTGTGGAACCCACAATGAAAACCTGATGATCATTTACATTTAATGATGATTATCACCTACAGCTGATTTCCAGATACCACGGTGGCATTATGAGTGTGACCTAATACTGACACGTAGCTCGGATTCTGCACATGAAGTTTGGGACAGATTGGACAGTGCACATTTGAGATCTAACAATTTTTGTTTTGTTTTGTTTTGTGTCAAATGATTGATTTTGACATGCTGTAATAAACAAACTCCTCTATGAAAAGCTCTTCAAGCAAAAAAGCAAAAAACTTCAGTTTTGGCCATGCTTCGGCCCTCAAATGATAAAGAATTGATTTTTGCACTGTGAGTACTCAGGCACTATAACCCATAGTGGAGAACACAGAAACTTGTTTGTGGGATAAATTGATCCCTGAATGGGTTTTCTCATGGAAGTACCCGTCCTTCCACAGTATGAGGACAGCCATATTTATAATGCATATACTTACTTTAATTTTCTAATAAATTTTCTAATAAATGAGTAGTTTAATCTACGGGCACAGGAACATTTCTCTCTTTATTGCTTTTTCTTTCATGGACAGTAGACAAACTTATTAATCACACAAAAGGAAAATGATGCTTTATAGCCAATTTAGCTACTGGCTGTTTTATCTAATTAACACTCAACTGAAAGCAGAGCTGACGCTGATGACTGGTGGGAATGTTATTAGTTTTTCATGGGAACCATGGATGTGTGTGCCACATCTAATGGAAATAAAACGAGGTGTTCTTTCTGAACCACAGCTATAAATAGTACAGACGTGACTAGAATATTTGAAAACTGCCAGCTGTGTCGAATAAAGCCTGTCCTGCTCTCTGTTTCAGACTGCAGCGACATGATCTCCAGCATAAAAGCCATGAAGATATTGAAGAGAGTCGGAGGGCAAAAGGGCACCTGGACTAAAGACACCAACAGGGCCTCTGGGAAGGTCTACATTTTTAATGGGACGAAAGACGACATCATCCACGCGTTTGCCTCTGTGCAAGACTTCACCCGCTCGTCGGGCATGTCTCTGTCCAGTACAGTGAAGCTGCCGTCAGCCTGGAGGGGAACAGGCCACGTGGTCTACAACAACTACGTGTATTACATGAGTCAGGCTGACGAGTTAAAGGTGGTTAAACATGACCTGCAGAATAACTCTCTGACAGACAGTGCAGTGTTTCCTGTGCAGGACCACGTCCCCGTGTATGGTCTGACCCCAGAGACGGTGATTGACCTGGCTGTGGATGAGGAAGGCCTGTGGGCCATTTACGCCACACAGCAGAATGAAAGGTACATCTCTCTGGCTAAAATGGACACCAGCTCACTGGATATTGAGCAGATGTGGGACACAAATTGTCCCAGAGAGAATGCAGAGGCGGCCTTTGTCATCTGTGGCACTCTGTATGTGGTGTACAACACCAAGCAGGCTGGACGCTCACGAGTACAGTGTGTGTTCGACGTCAACGACATGGTGACCAGTGAAGATGCACCGCTGGTTTACTTTCCAAAACGCTACGGATCTCACTCAAGTCTGAAGTACAATCCCCACGAGAAGCTGCTCTACGCCTGGGATGATGGCTACCAGATCCTGTACAAGCTTACCATGAAGAAGAAACTAGAGATCTGAGCTTCTCTAAACAGCCCTTACGCTGTATTCTGAGAGGTTTTAGCTTCTAAACTACAGATGAGGTCTCAAAACTAACGATTTTGTAGAATTTAAGATCATTTCTCACCTTTCAGGGAGTTTCAGAACAGCTTAAATATAAAATCTTGGACTCTAACATTGTAATCCACTTCTCATAAAACCTGGAAGCTGCAATAACACAACATTTACGGTAGGGACTGTGAGGCAGGAGACAAACCTAAGAAATGAACAAGAGTCTGTGATGATTCTTTCATGCTACATAGACGTTATTAGGAAGTGACAAAGCTTCATTACAACAAAAAGGAAACGTGAGTGGTTCCCCAAGTGTTGGCCATCGCACCCTGGTGGGCAGTTAAGGTACTGTTGGTGGGCCACAATATGATATTTACAAAAAAAATAAATGGAAAAAGGAAATACAAGAAAAATAAATCTGAGGATATGAAGTGAAGAAAATACTCAACCTTTATTGTCGACAATACATAGATGGTACAAAAATACTGATTGTGAGATGATCAGGATGAAAAAAGAGGAAGAAAACAGCCAAGATTCAGGAGTGTGAGACTGTAATTATGCATCATAATTTTCTTTTCACAAATTCAGAACTAATTTCAAAATGCTCAGATTTAATTTGTGATATCTGGTGTTTTGTGGCTACCTTAACCCCACTTCTAACGAGACTACACTGTGCTTCCATCTTTAGAGTTGTTTCTCCATCTGCTGTTGAGTGGACCGAAACAGATATACTGTACTTACCCATGATTAGCTGCTGTCTAAGTTTCTGCAGTGGCTCCAGGCACTTTTGTGTGTTCACAGATATGAGGCAAATATTCAACACATCCTTTTAATAGCATAAAACCTCTGTCAAACCTGCCACTTCTATACCTGATATTTGTCATATCAACATGAATTTTTATACCCCAGGTGCTTCTCAACTGAACCCAGCTTCTTGAATCTTCCTTCTCAGCTCATTTGTAGTGACTCCATTGGATTTTAACATGACAGTTTTGTGTAGCATTCACAGTAATCTTGTCCGTGCTAGTAAATACACAACATTAATTACACCCTAGGAAATGTTATCTTTTGTAGCTTGTTAATTTAATATTTTTTAGTGTTCAGATTTATATCATAAGCACTGTTAACATAAAATACAACCACTGTGTAAGGTGAGCTGAAAAATGTAACTCAGACATTAGGATACTGTATGTGCAAGAAACCGCTAGCAGGCTAGCACCCTGTGCATTATCTGCACTCTTCCCACATGTTGAGCACATGTGCATTTTTGCTAAATACCACCCAAAAAATGAGCAAACAGCACCACTATTGCGATTACTATTCTTTGATGTTTATTAATTTATATCTGAACATAACTTCCTTACTGCCATTTCTTCTACACTTATATCTCCTTTTTTCCCCCGCCATCATATTTTTTCCTAATAACTGTTCATTATAAAAATAACTGGCAGACTAACCATTTTAAACAAGGCTGTCAGTGTTTTTCTATGTACAGTATATAAAGATTGATATAGAAATATTTAAGCATCCATGTAAGATTTGACTCTGCTACACAGTTGCCGCATTGAGCGATGTGGAGCGTTATCCTGCTAGAAACAGCCATCAGAAGCTGGGTACACTGTGGTCATAATGAGATGGACCACAGACACAGATATCAAATGGTGTGAAAATAATAGTGGTTGTTGAATATTATGTTATTCATGATTATAATAAATCTGAAGAAATTTAATTGAATTATGAGTGCTTTATTGATTTTAGTAACGTGTGTTGTCCTCTGGGGTTAAGAAGACCGCACAGGACAAAGTGGTGCAATAGGGACAAATTGTCACGCCATACTGCTTTCCAACACATCTTTGATTTTGGATGTTTAAAATGTGAAGTCAACCAATTTTGTCGTGTTGACAACAACACAACAAAACAGGCAGCACAATTTGACCATCTTGACCATGTTTAAATGCACTGAGCTGTCGTCATTTGATTGGTTGAGTCAGCAGCTGAACAGGTGGATCTAACAGAGTGGCCAGTGAAATATTTAAACTTCCGTTTTGCTTCACATCACATCTAATTTGTAAGACTGCTTTCCTAACCAGTCCAAAAGTCTTTGGAACATTTAATTTCTCATATAATTTTATCATTAATGATTGCCTGACATTTCCAAGAATGATAAAATTACAGAATCAAGCTTTTTAAAAACCACATTCATCATAAGTACTTCAGTCCATCTGCAGGCTGCAGACACGGTCTTGTATGCTCGACTGGCCAAAGCTTAATGAAGCATGAAAATAATTTCACAACCAGACGGCCTGTGAGACTCTGGTATTTGAGTCTTATAAAGCGCTTGGTAAAACTTCTACATCTGTCTCAAAGTGTAAGATTTCGCTCACCCGGCCAAAATAAAAATTGGTCGAGTTTATATTGTATCAATAAAACCAGTAAAGAAGTTTAAACAAGTTTATTTTTTCCAAACTGTAAATAAACATTTGTAAAAACGGCTTAAAATTGACAGTAAGAAAAGAGGCAACAGTTACATAAAATCTGAATTACAATACATTTGGAACATTTTTATACCCGACTGAGTTTGCTGAGTAATCCTGCCATTAAACCTGAATCCCACCAGTAATTAAATGAAGGTGCACTTTTAAAATCAATTAACAATAACTGGGACTCAAACCAAGCTAGAAAACCACTGCTTTCATCTCAACTCTCTCATTGGAGTTGTGACCGATTCACTTCAGCCCATCGTAATCAGCTGCTGCTCACCCACCGTTATTTGCACTACCCCACAAACTTGTTTGATCACGTTTAATTCTAACTAACCTATTACTTCAAGATGGACATGCTAAAGACAACATACCATTAAAATTTGGAAATATAATGTTATACAAATAGAATGGGTCTACCCAACCTGCACTGACTCAAAGCCCATCATAAATACATCAAATATGACAAGTTGCATATAAATATGCAAAATAATTATATTGAAAATTACAGTTAAATCCTCAAAACTATGATAAACATTGAAACAGTGAAACTCTCACGACAAGTTGCTTCTCAAGGGCTGGTTTTAGTTACTGAAGAATCCAATGTATTCTGTAGTGTCCACTTTTTCCCGTCCATTTGAGTCATGAACCTGAAGCATGGCGAGTCTTTATTGCTTAGATATAGCTGGCATTAAAAGAGCCTGTTATTTTGCACGACTCAGAGTCTGAGGTGGGGAAGTGGCATGGAGACATCACGGAAAAATCGATGCACAAGAGCATTTTTGGCAGACAGCCTTTTGTTTGGATCGTAGTTCAGCATTTCCTGTAAGATTGAAAAAAAAAAAAGAAAAGCAGTCAATGAATACAGCCACGTGCTTCAGTCAAAAACTAACACAAGTCGTGGAGTTCATGACACTGTTCAGGGTGCACAGTGGTCAACTCTCTAGTCTGAAAGGGACACTTTCACAGGAGAAAATATTCAGATAGGCAAAGCAGAAAGAAGACCAACTTCTTTGGCCATGAATATATAATGAAAGTGCCAATAAATCAGAAATGTTCTCACCCCGAGCAGTTCTCTTCCATCTTCGTCAAGAAGAGGCACCACTTTTGATAAATCCTGCCGAGCCCACTTGGGGAAGGTTGGTTTGTAGTCAGGCATGGATGTGACTCCAGGGCCAGACGGTCTCGTCAGGCGTCCCCAGAGTACGAAAGATTCGGAATAACTGATCTATCTCCGAGTCACCGGGGAACAAAGCCCTCCTGGTCACCTGTGGGCAGGGAGACATGGTTGGTGTCTTTTGTTCATTTTGGAGCTTTTTCTTTTTTGCTGTTAATAATTAAAGTATGTTACCATTTCAGCAAAAATACATCCAAGACTCCAGATGTCAACAGCTGTGGAGTAGTACTTGCAGCCCAGGAGAATTTCTGGGGCTCTGTACCAAAGTGTTACCACCTGAAAAATATCACAGGAGTAAACAGTTGTGGCATGCACTGAGCTAAGAAATTGAAGGTGCCATTAACCTACATAGTAGAGACCACATGAAAGCAGAACAAGCACATCTGAAGTTCTAGCCGTTTATAATCTTATAACTCTAACATTTACTTAGGTAGGTTGTCAATGCCTTACTTCATGTGTATATGCGCGGACGGGTACTCCGAAGGCTCTTGCCAGGCCAAAGTCAGCCAGCTTGATCTCACCCTGGGCGTTGATGAGGAGGTTCTGGGGCTTCAGGTCTCGATGGAGAACCCTGTGAGAATGGCAGAAAGCCAGGCCTTGCAGCAGCTGAAAAAGATAGCTCTGCAAACACAGCAAAATATGCTCAGTTGAGTCAAGCCTGACTTCCAGAGTACAATTCTTAGCAGTATTAACTGCTGAAAGTATGAATTCAAATCTGCTGTGATGGTTACCTTTACTAGAGGCAGCGGGATACCAGTGACTGAGGAGGAGTCCATAAACTTTTTTAAATCCTGGTGAAGAAACTCAAAAACAAGATAGAGCTTGTTCTCGGTGTGGATAACATCGCGTAATCTGCAACACGTTGACAGGTAAGTTGGCTTGAAAAAAAAGCAACATCAAACAAGTAAAACAAGAATACTGCAAGCATGGTTTAGACATAGCTGTAACATAAGCACTTACTTGACAATATTTGGGTGACTGAGTTCTTTGAGAAGCGATATCTCCCGGATAGCTGTGCTCGGTACACCCTCTGTTTCCCTGAAATGAACAAACGGTAAAAGAAACAGGTTTTTATCTAAGCCAAGCATGTACTTTAGTATCCTGGCAGTCTGACAGCTGATCAAGTCCTGAAAGCTGAAAGAAATAACACTGCACCTTTAAGCAGCGCACCTTATAAATTAGCACAGATTAGACACGCTAATGATTTAGTTTTCTCTGGTTTGAAACAAAGGTCACAAAGCAAGCAACTTTGACTAACGGCACATCTGAATTTTCAGTAAGGTTTTCTGATGCAGCCTGAGGAAAATGATGGCGATTTAGATCTGGGACACTTTACTGTTATTTACGGATTGTGTTTTTATATTATAACAAGTTACACGTTAATACAACACAACAAGCTCATATGAGCTGTAAGGTTATGTAGGTGTCCTATGTAAGAACTGCTCCTTCTGTGGCCATGAAGACTTTGCTCTTATGTCCAGTGTGGTTGTAGGAAGTTAACTGATGAAACAGTCATGCCCTGATGGAGCCACGAGGTGAGTAAACTGATTACATCAACTCTTCGGCACAGTAAAACTTGAAAACTAACATTAGCCTGGTAGCCCGAGGATAAACAACAATAGTTTGTTTACTTACGTGTCCAGCCTGATTTTCTTCAGAGCGACAGTTTCTCCCGTCACTTTGTTCTTGGCTTTGTAAACAACCCCATACGTGCCCTCTCCAATTTTCTCAACTTTCTGAAACGAGTCCATCTCGTACCAAGCGCAGGTCTTTAAGCGGCAATTAGCCTTTTAGCTCTTTGTGTCGAAGCTAACGAAAGCTGGGTAGCTACTGAGGGAAACCTCACATATAACCATGTAAGTAACTGCTGCTCAAGGCTTCTTCATCCGGTCCGCACGCGCCACAGGTTTAAGACTTAATTCTGACTGAGGATAAACTATCTCAGGTCAGCGCGAAGTAGCTAAAAACAAAAGAAAGAGTCATTTGCAGACCCTGTTCATAACAATATCCGTAAAATGTGTGGTTTTGCGCGGCGGTGGCGGCTCGTTTGAAAAAAAATCAGAAGCAACACAACAGCGTTTCCCGCGTTAGACTGGAGGAGTTCGATTTTGTGTTCCAGACACACCGATAGTTGTAGGTGGGCGGTAGTCTAAATGCTTTTCTCTTCCACTTGGGTCCTATTTGAAAAATTGTTGTGCATGGTACTGCTCTTATCGATTAAAGAAATAATTTTAAAACAATTTTTTATCGGCTAATTTTAAATTCTTAGCTTCTGTTTAACAAAAGGGTGCAAGTCGTGATATAGAGCGGTGTCGTATCGGGATAACAAGGAACAGTTAACAAACACCCTCACAGGTCACATGGTTGAACGGCGACGTCGTTATACGTAAACTACGTCGGAAAGACACGAACAGATTATAAAGTGTACAGAAGGCATACTATTTACTGTCTTTCTATCTATGAATGTAGCCACAATTCACAGTTTTATAGATGTGTACTGCACAAATATGAACAATTATTCAAACACATACACAATCCAATGCAAAATATAAATGCAAAATAAAAAGCATGAGCAACATTGTGTATAGCATAATAAAAACATTAGTTGTCTTCACATCTATGATATATCTTCTGCATCTTATATATACAGCAGTTTTAAAAGTTAGAAAGCTGTTTTCCTAATCCTAAGAACTTTTACTTTCTATAGTTATTCAAACATGGTGAGAGTAAAAATAAATAAATAAAAGAGAACAATTTGATCTCTTCAGTGGCAGGAAGTGTTTGTAATGACCCACTGGATTATGGAGCAATGCTTTTCAAGTTCTGTTTTTTAACTGTTTTTCTCTTGCTCTCTGTTTTGATTGAAAAACTAAACTAATTAACAGACATAGTGATGGATCTGATATAGTGTAATAGGACACATCTGTACTCAAATAATACCTTTGAAAAAGGTCTGGTAATGTGTGTCCACCTGCAGATCCTTTGTGTTCTTTCAAAGGAGCAACTGGATTTAACACTTTCTTCACCTCAGGGACCAAAATGACCTGCTGGGTACCAGTTAAAGCTCGCTTGTGGTTTGTGAACAGGAACCCTGAGCTAGCCTCTAACCAGGGAATAAGCTGTACCATTTTTTTTTAAATTACACTTGTTGGCTGTGATAAAGTATCTGTCACTTACACTCACCATCATCCTCATTTGGCAAACAGGTTGAACTGCTCATTAATGCAAATAAATAATCAGCCAATCACATAACAGCAACCCAGTGCATTTGGGCACATATACATGTTCAAAGCGACCCGCGGAAATTCAAACTAGACATCAGAATGAGGAAAACAGGTGGGTAAAGTGAAGTTAAATGTGGCATGGTTGTTGGTACTGATTATTTCACAGTACCAATGTCACAAACCTTTAAATCTGTAAGGATTTAGTGATGGTAAGAGTATTTTGACTTATCACATTAGCAAAATTATGAGTAGTAGTAGTAAATCGAATCTGGTGTTATATGATTATGCTGCAGTTGTTTAAAAACACACATTCAGTGTTAATATTATCGCTAACACCCGTGTTTTTCTCTGGTATGCCAGATGTCTGCTTTAAAGAAGGTCAATATTGATCTGAAATTTTAACTGCAATTGTGTTTAAGTCAGTAGGTTCCCCCTGCAGCATGAAGAAACACCCTCATTTGGTGCTAAGAGACACAGAAAGCATTCATTCCAGTACTGCACATGATCGAAGCCCGCAGGCCTAACACGTCTCCACGTTGCATATTTATATGTGAAGTGACGTCTTTGAGCACCGCAAAGATGTTAGTTCTCATTTCATTGGGTCGGCTGTACTAAGTTTCTCCTGTAGATGATCAATGATCAGTAAAATTACGACTGATCCACAGAAAGTGACGCATGTAACTTGTCTGAATATTTTTCTGTCAGGAGGAGGATTCAGATTTTCCCTGTTCTCCCTGCAGTTTAGAGGAGTTGGTTTCATAATCTGTGTGGACAGAGGTAATTAGGAAGCAAGTTTCCTGTCAGGAGATCTCCCACAGCCTGAATAATCTGATGGTGAATCATAAGCAGCCTTGGCGCAGGTCCTGCGTACAGCAGATTAGCCTGCTGATTGTTCTGCTCCATCATGTATCAGTGGAAGCTTTGTGTTTGTAGAAGTAGTTGTGCTGTACGTGTTTACCTTGGTTTGTGGTTTCTCTTCAGGCAAATCTTCTTTTTGTGTCTAGTAGAAAAATACAAACGATGAAAAAAAATGAGGAGAGTTTGTTTTAAGCCATTTGAACACACCGAATGACTACTGATGGCTGCTGTGGTCATGAACTGATTTGACTGTCTAGTCTGGTACTTTTCATATACCAGATGGCTTTATTGATCTGGTTTGGGGTCAGTTCTAAATCACATCCCTCGGTTTCTAATAGTGCGTGAAAAGAGAAGCCTGTGTGACTGTTTGACTTCAGTTTTGTTGACACGCTCTATATTGATTGTGCTGAAATAGTTTTTGAGGATTCCAGGCTTTACTGGCCTTGTTATTAAGTGCAAATGAGAAATATTTATAATGTCAAATAATTTGTGCAGAAAATGATCAGATTTCACAAAACAAGGTTCTGTGTTAATTCCATAAATTCCCTGAAACCCAGGAACAAATTTATTAAGATAATAAAAAGTGGAGGCTAAATAAGCCTATTTGTGGTATGTGGTATGTTAAGTCAGGTGCTCCTTGTGAGGCCGTTTTCTCCTCCTGAACTCTGTTGAGTAGCGCATGAGGGGTCACATGTAGTGCAGCCTGAATAGTCTCACGGGCATGAGAGAACATTACTGGGAAAGCCACCAGTCACTGTCAAAATGACTCCGTATGACTCTGTATAAAGTATAAGAATTTATCTACACAAAGTGGAAATAAGAAAACAAAAAAGCCAAACAAACAATTAATAAAACAACTGAAAATAGAAAATTAGAAAGTGGGGATAATAAAAAAAAAAGCAGTCACTTTACACTTTACCTTCTTACTGATTTAACATGTTACTTGTTATACCTGAAGGAATTTTGTGTGTAATAAGTAAAAAATTAGTCTGAAAAGTGTTTTTCCTCCTCTTTAACAGTTTTCTGAAACACAACCTCAGTCGGGAAGCTGTAAAAAATGAAAATAAAAACAAATTTAGAAAATTTGCAGATCTAATAAACTCACGTTTTATTTTCAATTAAAACTGAAAACATTAAATTGTTTAAACTGAAAAAAAAACTTTCTCCTCTTTAGTCCAGAGATTTTCCAAATCTTGATTCCTCTGACTGCAGAACAGTTTGAAATTTTGCTTCAGTAAATTTTAAATGATCTTTATCCCAGAGACGACGGCAGCATTTCTGGACCATGTCTTCACAGATAATGAGTTCTGGAAGTGTTCCTGAGCTCCTGCAGTCATTTCCATGACAGAATCATGTTGTTAATGCAGTGGTGCTGATTTTTGGCCTCAAGCTTACTTTTTTCCTCTTCCCTTCTGCAACTCCAAGATGCTCTTTTTTATACCCAATCATGTAACTGATTTGTTGGCAGTTAAACTAATTAGCTGCAAAATTTTCCTCCAGCTGTTTCTTTTTAGTAACACTTACTTTTCCAGCCTTTTTTCCCCCATGTCCCAACTGTTTTAAGTCTTGCCATCAAATTCTTTATCAGTAGGAAAAGCTGTAAAACTTGTGAAAATATAGTTAAAAGTCCAAAAGTTATGCCTTCCTTCACAATATCCTAAGCCATCAGGTGAGACGGATTGGAGTGTTTGACAGGTCGATTCTGGCCCTCGGGCCTTATGCTTTACATCCAGTGGTTTCCTCCATTTGTCCACAAAAATTCGGGAGCATCAATATAATGTCCCAGCCTGATCAGAGTCATAACATCAATGATGATAAAACTTTGATACAAAATGTTTATGCTCCCTATTAACCAGTATAAATTTCTCCAACCGAAAAGAGGCTGTTGAGATTTGTAATGATTTAGCATTTTTTAACATATAATTTCTCAATTGCAAACACTTATAAAACTCAGTATTTGACCTAGAATACTGGGACTTCAGGGATTCAAAGGATTTAAACTGACCATGTTTAAAGAGGTCATAAAACCTCTTTACACCTACTTTATGCCATCCCACAAAGCTTGATCCTTTGTTTTGCGGCAGAAGGTCTGGATTATTTATAAGCGTTGACAAAATATTAAACGGAAGACTACTGCTAAAAAGTGTTCTCAGTTTTCCCCACGTCCACATAGCATTATATATCAGTGGGTTATGCTTTATTACGTGAGGTAAGTCATTAAGGCGTTTCCCTGGAAAGTTAACAGGCGAGGATGGTTTACATAATACTTCCTCAATATTTAGCCATGCCAGATCAGAATGTTCATGTATCCAGGAAGAGAGAATCCTGGCTTGTATTGAGAGAACGTAATTTCCTGTTTGGCACTCCCCACCCGCCCAGATCTTTCGGTAACTGTAGTGTCTCCAATTTAATTTTGGATTTTCTTCCTGCCCAAATGAAATCCACCATAGCCTTGTTAATTACTTTAATATCTTCTGATTTCAAAATTGCAAACAACATGCCTGTGAGATATTAGTTTCTATCTTTTAACTGTGGGAGGAAACCACTGCATCACTTCAACAGCTCAAGTGGCCACAACACACAGATCCAAACAAATCAGCAGCAGCTGAGCAGCCCAGTCTCCATACAAGAGTCTTCCTGGAAATGATCACAGGCAAAGCTGAACTTATAATTTGGTGTACTTAACAGTATTTTCACACAACAGCTCCCAGTGTTGGAGCTAGGTATTACAGTAAGATGTCCTTCAGAATGAACTTTTAACTTTTTTACTATCTCTTACCGTATATTACTAGATCTCCATTTGCACTATTTGCCTATTTGCACTACTCTGCCTGGTTTACACTCAATGTCATTTACCCTTACTTGAATATTGTATATTGTATATTGCATAGCTTTCTTGTTAATTTGTATTGTATTTATTTAAATTTTTACTTTTTAATTATTTTATTTGCATTTTTTAATCACTCTCTTATATTTAAATGTTCACTTGCTATTTCATCTAGGGTTTGAGAGTAACGAAATTTCTATTCTCTGTATGTCCTGTACATGTGGCAGAATTGACAAATAAAGTTGACTTTGACTTTGACTTTGACTAATGTTTGACTTATATTTGCTGAGAAAATTATTATTTCCAGAATAACGCCATTTCTGCCAAAGTATTTGCGATCCTCTGCTGCATGAAACTCTGCACCGTTTGAGATCTGAGCTTGGGTGTGTCATCTATGCTGCAGATTCTCTGAGCTGCAGCAGCCCGAGGTGAACACCGGGATACAGAGGAAATAAAAGGATGCTATTGATCTGCAGTCCACACACTCATCTTGTGATGCCCATACCCACATAACTGTAAGGTCATATGTCAAACACAGACATGCATCGAGCTTTGAACACAGCTCTCCACACTCCATCCTGAAACAAGTATTGCAAACATTTGTATTTACAATGTCCAGACAGGATCCATTGATTTTTCCAGTATGCACTTATTAAGGATGTGAATTATTAACATGCACTTTATCCACAAATATGTTCTCTGTACAGTTTCTTGAGTTCTGGAGATTTCTGACACTAACAAGCAGAATCTGAAAAAAAAGCTGATGAAATATGGCTAACATGAAGCTCTCCAATGACAACAGTTCAAAGGAAATAAACCAGCTAGCTCAGGTAAGATTAAAAATGTAATAATACAACTTTATCAATAGTAAAAGTTATGAATAAAAGTCACAGTTTTGCCAAATACAACTGAAGCTAATAAAACTCAACTTACTCTTCCTAAAGAGGGGGAGGTGCCAATTTGCAGAGTGATGTCAGAGGGTAGAAGAAACTTTATGGTAATTGAGGTCCAGGCCCTTCTTAAAGAGGGTAAGGAGACTTTTGTTAAGTCTCTGGGAGTTGAGTTGGGGATCAGGACTGCAGGGCGAGGATCAGGGCTCAGAGAGGAGAGAAAACCAAACACACGATGAAAACTTTGGTGCTGCTTGTTTTAGCATTTGCTACTACAATATCTGCAACCAGTGAGTATACATCCAAAATTACAGACAAGAACAAACACCAAATTGTTGTTTAATGTGTGTTTTATAACTCTTTCTTCTAAAGGTATACCTCTGAACAAGAAAAAAGTAACTTCGTTGATATTTACTCTTAGAAAAGATCATATAAGGAGGTAAAAAGGGTAATGGCTTTTAAAAGCACCTTTTTAATGTTGTTGTTTTTTTAGCCTGCAGGATTATACTGATTTCATTGCCCACTTTTATGAAAGAGAAAAATAGGAAAACTACAAATAAATAAAAAAATATCATTCACCTGATGGGATAAAAAATACAGTATTTGGGGAGCTAAATATGAATTCGTGTTAAGACAGGGTGATTTGCTATGTGTGATGCATGAACTTTGTACCAGCAGAGGCAAAGTGATTACTCTGGATTACTGTGACTGAAGTAAATCAACGCATTTCTTCATGCCCACCGATTACAAGCTTGTTTAAGCTTAGCTTTTCTTTGGATAGCTATTTAACGCTTGTTTCATGCCAGCACACTCTCCACTCTGTTAAAAGGAGGTGCCCGAAACACATTTTCACAGTCCAATTTCATACCATTACACTATGTTTTATGCCAATTTTGATTAATGACTTTAGACTTCTAGGATTTCAAAGGTGATTTATAAAGTCTAAAATGGTATTTTTATCTTCTAAGTTCTGAAAATCATTAATCATGTCACAGTGGGTATATTTTAGGCTTTGATATCTAAAAAAGATATCAGAGTGTCTTTTTCATATTCACTAACACATCACTATCTGGGAGAAAAGGGCAGTGAGTCAGTGTCTGGGAGCCCTCATTCCTCTCACTGGTATTACTGATGTTGCTGCTCAGCTGATAGTCACATGAAAGGGATTGAGGGGGATTGCAGGTCCTGTGACTCACACTGCCAAGAACCCTGACACCCCTCCACCTTAACAATACCAAGAATCATGAGCAGACTGCACCTTATCTTGACAAATATACACATACTTAGAATTATGTCTACAATGTAAAAGTTTAACTTGATTACAATGTTGAGCTGAATGTGTATCTGCATTTAATGGGCATAATTAAAGTTGTGGGAGCTGGCAGAATAACACTTGGTGCATGGTGCTATTTTTTTTCTAAAGAGTTTCAATGAATTCTTACAGGGCAGAGAAGTCACTTCACTCGTTATCGATCATGGAACTCCCGCATGTACCCGGTGTGGAGTGATGGAGACCAAAGATTCAGAAACTGCTGGTTGGGTGAGCTCACTGATTTTTCTTTTCATTAAAGAAAAAAAAAACTAAGATCATAAGATGCTAACTCACAAGACATGTTATTTTTCAGGTGGTAACGTAACCTTCGCTCTCAAGAATGATGCCCCCACCCTGACTGGAGCAAAAGCAGGCTTCACTATTAATCTGAATTTCCCATCAAACCAGACGGTGCTCCCAGGAGGAGAGGTGGTCTGGGCAAATAACTGCACCGTCGATGGTAGGAAACCTTCTTACCAAGGGGGGTTTAAAGTAGAGGCATTAGCCAGTACTAGAGATGTAATATTAGCAACTTAACTTTTGCAGAACCAATTTTGTAGTTTTTTCAATAGTTAAACTAAAGTCTTATAGTTGTAATGTACCAGATATGTCTTCCTGCTGCATGTTTGATTAATGGTTACTGTCTGTGTCAGGTAAACAGTATGAGGAGGGTCAGGCTGTGTATCCAGACCGGGACACTGATTGGACTGGAGTTTTCCCCGATGGCACACCTTTCAACAGGAGCCAGAACGGGAAGCCCCACTATGTGTTTGTGTGGAAAACATGGGGTAAGTTACAACTACACAGCCTCTGCAAAAGACCGAATGAACTGGCCGGGCTACCAACTCTGACAGAGGGGCACAGGGATCAACCAAATATGCACAGTAGACTCATAAGGAGATGTAGCCACAGCTATAAAAGTGCATAAATATACTTCTTAGGTCCTCGGGTGCCAGAGCGCTTCAGTGAATTCATCACACAGTTGAACTGTTGAGTGTAAGCGTGGAATAACGTCAACACATTGACTCGTTTTGGAAATTTTGAGTACGGTCATGCTTGAAGTTTCAAAGAAACATAAGGGGTACATCCCAAAGTCTGACCTCCATCCATCTGCTCAGTGTCCTCCTCGCACTGCAATAACTTATAGCAATATGTTTTGGGTTTTTTTTTTGCTAACTTAACTTACAGTCGAAGTCTATCAGCAGAACTCTGCTGAGGGGGCACAGGGACTTTATCAGACCCCCGGGGCCCGTCCATAATGACGAGGCTGCAGTATCCCAGAATCTTTATTATCTTTTTTTTCTGATTAGCAAAACTTGGGAGAAAAATTTAATAAACAAAAAAATGGCATAATGTGATTCCATATGGTTAGAGTAAGAACAGATGCAGCAACTTTTACTATGAAAACAGAAAGTTTTAAGCAATTTTCAAGAAACTGTGTCATGGTTCCTGGGTTGATGAACCAGTGTTTGGGGTTTCGCTGGTTTATGAAGTGATTTATATTCTAGTACTATACTGTTTCATCCTAGCTTTTTTCAGTTGGCTTGCTCCAACTTTACATTTTTACTTTTAGTTATATCTGCCATTTGCCAGTGAGTTGACGTCTGTCTGCAGAGTCCTACATTTGAGTCCTCTCTCTGCCTGCTACACAACCATTGCATGGTTTCACAACTCCATACACGGAACTGTGTATGGAGTTGTGAAACCATATTCAGTCATATACCTCATATAATACCTGCTTGTTTGAGCTACTTAAATGTTTGTTGTGCTTAACTTTATTTTTAACTGTTGTAAACAAAGATTTTCACAACTTTGGGATGAAGGTGATAGCTAGAAAGTATAAATGATTACTAATAGATGTAAAAAATTAAATCTTCACTGTATGGGACTATTCTTTATCTCATCTGTATCAGTCAGGTCATGAAAAATAAGTTGCTTAAATCTTTTCATTAAAACAAAATTGATGTTGTGATATTAACACTATTTGAAACAAGAGATATTTCGGACCAAGTGCTTCCCATTTTTCCATGTTCATCATGAGCAGATTATGTGGCGAGCATCACCTCGACCCCACCCTGTATGTCAGGCTTCACTGATTATTGTGCTACTGTCCTCTAAATCACCCTAATGTGACTGTGTTTTAGGGCGTTACTGGCAGGTGGCAGATGGACCGTCCTCTTCACTCACCATTGGTACAGACAACATTCCCCTGGGCTCCTACAACATGGAAGTCGTCATCTATCACTGCCGTGGCAGAAACAGGTTTATCCCCCTCGGATATGCCTCTACAGTCTTCACCATCACAGGTGACCACTGAAACAGTCTCTAAGCTCCAATTTGAGGGAAATGATCCTGTATTTCTTTCTTTTCAGAGCTCTCATCATGACAGCTCTTTGTTTTTTGCTCCGTCATTAGACCAGGTTCCATTTACCATATCTCTGGCCCAAATCAATGATGTAAATCAGAACGACCAGAACTTCATCCAGAACCAGGCTATTGGCTTTACCGTCAACATCCACGATCCCAGCCAGTACCTTAACAATGCAGAGATCAGCTTCACTTGGGACTTTGGTGACAACAGTGGAACTCTGATCTCCAGGGAGCACATGGTCACACACGCATACATTGCAGCCGGGACCTTTAGGCCTCAGGTGGTTCTGATGGCGAGCATCCCCAATAACTGTGGAAACCCCACTGCTGGTGAGATCTCAAAACTCATCAGTCTACTCTTTACCTTCTACATGTATGCTGTTTCGCTCAGTAGCTTTGTGCTTTCTTTCAGCCGGTCCTGTTGATGCCTCTGCTGCCCCAGCAGTAGTTGTTATGGCCTCCAGCCAGGCAGCTGTCCCTGCTGTCCCAGTTGAAGGAGGAGATACAATAGCTGTGGATGTTGTCGCCACAGACGCCACTCCAGTGGCTGCTTCTGTGCAGCCCGCAGACGCAAACACAGACGATGGAGAAGTGGCTGCTGATGCCGACACAGAGGTCGTGGTAGTTGCCTCGGTGGCCCCTGCAGCAATAGATACAGCCGTTGTTGCTGCCAACACTGCTGCTCCTGCTGCAGAGGTAGAGCAGGAGGCAGCTGATGCAGAGGTGCCTGCTGCCACCGTTGCACCAGGAGCCGAAGAGCCAGCAGATGCTGATACGGCTGCTGCAGATGATACTGCAGGGGTTACAGTTGCCACTGAAGATGTAGCTGTGATTGATGCTGCTGCTGCCTCGGTTGCTCCTGTTGCAGAAGGAGAAGAAGTCGAGGTGGCTGACATCATCACTGTTGCTCCCATCACAGACGGAGCTACAGAGGAAGAAGCTGCAGATGGTGTTGAAGCTGTAGAGGCTACTGCTGCTGCAGAGGTTGCGCTAGCTGAAACACAAGCCCCTGCTGATAATGTTGTTGCGCCTGCTGCCACTGAACCCACAGCTGTAGAAGAAGCTGTAGTTAATGCAGAAGTGGAAGCAGTAGAAACTGAGAATGAAGTTACAGCTACTGCAGCAGGTGAGCACATACTGTAAATTCAAACACCCATAAAGAAAGGAAACAATTCCTCTTCTACCAGAACTGTTAACACAATCCTCTGTTTTTTTTCCACGAGCAGTTGAAGACGAGGCTGCGCCAGCCGAAGGTGAAGTTCAGATTGAAATGGAAGCAGATCCAGCTCAGGTTGCCCTCGTTGTGGCTAAACGACAAGCACCAGAGCTGACAGCTGACTGTATGGTCTACCGCTACGGCTCCCTCGCTACATCTGTCGATGTTGTTCGTAAGTCACAACAGTCTTCTTCTTTAGCCTGCACCCTTTACAGTGGGTCCCTATCCTTAGTGTCCTCCTTTGTCATACTAACACTCTGCTTGTCCTCCATCACTATATCCATGATCCTCCTCTTTGGTCTTCCTCTTTCCTTCTGCCTGGTAGCCTCATATTCCACACCTTTTTCCCAGTATGTCCACTTTCCCTCCTCTGCACATGTCCAGATATATATACTATAATATACAGGACACTAATGCTTTAACAGAAAGAATTTTAGTAATATTAAAATCTCTCTTTCATCCTGTTTCAAACCTGCAGAGGGTATCGAAAGTGTCGAGATTGTACAAGTGGCCAACGTTGTGTCACTGGAGACAGCGTTGGATCAAAATGCTGTGGACGTCACTATTTCCTGTCAGGGAAGGTGAGTAAAACATTCATCAAGACTCTGCACAAGCTAAATCAATAGAAGTTTAGTTTAGTCTGGAGTTTTAAACACTATCTCTATTCACACTGCACTCAATCCAAAAACATTCAGTGAGGTAAGTTTCTAATCATTGTGACTTCTCATTAAAACTTGAGACACATGCGATCCAAACACCTGTCGAACTCGAACCGACCACTTTAATGAATCAATGTACAAATTTACAGACAACAACATTATAGTATCAACACAGTCCAACAAACATAAACTATCATAGTATACTGTTATGTGTTATTTTTTTTGTTTATCTACATCGAGTTAATACATCAAGTCATCTTTTTTTTCCTTGAAACAACATCTCTGCATCCTCAATCTCTCCTTCCTGTAGTCTGCCAAGTGAGGTCTGCACTGTTATCTCTGATGCTGACTGTATCACGCCGGTGCAAACCATCTGTAATGCAGCCTCACCCTCTCCAGACTGTCAGATGATCCTTCGTCAGTTCTTCAATGACTCTGGAGTATTCTGCCTTAATGTCTCTCTGACTAATGATGTCAGTCTTGCCATGGCAAGTGCAAGAGTCAGTGTGTCAGTAGGTAAGTAAAAGGAAAAACAACAACCAGAAACTAAAATGAGCTAATTTACAGAGGTTTTTTTTCTCATTTCTTCTCATTACGTGCTTCATTTTCAGCCTCCGGTGGTTCACCAGCTGGAACTGCTGCTACGGTGCTCGGTGTTATGGTTCTCGCCTGTGTCGTCTGCTGTATTGGTTTGATGTACAGGTAAACTTAGGAAACATTCTTACAGTCGACAATTCTTTGCATGTTACGCAGGAATCATAGATCAATATGCATGCAATGACCACGCATTCCTAATTTAAAAAGCCATGTCAAGCTGACCAGGAAAACTGAATATTCATATTACATTTTAAATATTGCATAAACAGTTATAGGTGGAGTAAAGGGCCAAGGATAGATTCCTTTGGAACATCACAAGTGGCTGCTTATTGCATTATAAATCATATATTGCAACATCCAGTATAAATTTTACCTTCATCAGTGGAATCATACAATATTTTATAAAGTTACAGTTTCTCTTTGCAAGAATTAGATAAGAAAACTGATTCGACCCACTTTGGGCCTCTGTCTCCTACATTAAGTGTCTTAGCCAGCCCGGTGTGTTAGCTGAGTTTGACACAAAGACTGAGAGCAGCCCACAGGCATTATAAAACCAGAAAAATGAAACCACAGCAGGTTTAAGCTTAAGTGCCTTAAACCTGCATTCTCTCTGAAGGCCACCAGATGGCGATAGCTGTGGTTACACAAAGACAAAACAGTTTCCTGTTCTGACCTCTGCAAACACTTTCTTGCCAAGTTTATGGGCTTCTTTGCTCATGCCATATTTAATAAAATTATTATCTATAATTGTAAATCTTAGTTACACTATGTTCCAAAAACGAGGAATATCTGTCTGGTTTACAAGTTGTTAGCCAATTAGCAATCAGTTTAACAGTCAGACCCACCACCTGTTTTGTTTTGGAGGGGGGGAAACCAAGTTAGCGACAGTGTAAAAAGACAGTTGTCAGCTTGCTCCTGATTGATGTTGATTGTTGATTGTCTAAGTGATATTGCTGTAAGTGCAATTTTTCTAAACAGGCGTTTCAAGCAGTACCAGCCGCTGAGAGAAGACCGTGCTAATAATGGAGGCATCTCTGCAGTAACATCAGTGCCTTTGCTCTTGTGGAACTTGCTGAGTAGACAGTCACCAGGAGAGAGCCGTCCACTGCTTCAGGGAAGGATTGTGTGAATACTGTCGTTAATAAATGCACTCAACATCAACAATATTTGCTAACATATCGCCTATAAACAGAATACTGTCTGTACTGTCTCTGACACTGTAACTCCCTGCCATTAAACCAGAACCAATGAGGTGAAAAGAAGCCCCATGTACAAGATATGTAGGAACCAGGAGTATCTGTGGAACTGTAAAAGTGTGTTTAAGGTGTTCAAGCATTTGAAGTGGAAACTGATATTTATTTTGATCCATAATATTTGTATTAATTGGACCTGATAGTTTAGAGAAGTCATAACATATTCTCTTATTTGTGGCCTACATATACTAAACCTATTGGAAAATCAATACTAGCACATTTCCATTCAATGTCTTTACAATATAAATGAGAAAAAATGTATAACTGAACATCATTTGATACCCTGAAACTAATAAAATGGAACTTTATCACCATTGTTTGTTTGCCTGATTTTTTTCAGTCATTCTGAAACTGATGCTTGATGCTTTTAGATTGTTTATACCAACTTTTGACCTTACCATCTGAATAATGAGCAGAATTTGGGACTCGGACCAAATAAGGTTTTTCTAATCTTCTATTATCTAATTTTATTAAGTCCTTGAGAATTATAACTTCAGTTTCCTGTCCTTGGCTGACAGCAGTGGCACCCGTCTGATCTTCTGGCGCTGATTTGATATTTTGTGTATTCACAGATGCTCTTCTGTATATCTTGGTTGTAATTGGGTTACTATTGCGGTTCAAAGCAGCATAGCCATTCTCCTCTGACCTCTGACATCAACAAGGCATTTTCACCCAGAGACCTGCCGCTCACTGGATATTTTTCTTTTTCAGACCAGATGGCTGTGTTGAAAATCCAAGTAGATCAGCAGTTTCTGAAATACTCAGACACCTGGTACCAACAACCAGGCCAAGTTCAAAGTCACTTAAATCAACTTTCTTCCTCATCCAGGTGCTCAGTTTGAACTTTACAGGTCATCTTGCTTGACCATGTCTACATGGCAAAGTGCACTGAGTTGCTACCACATGACTGAATGATATTTGCAGTAAAAAGCAGCTGAACAGGTGTGTTGTGGCAGGTGAGTTTACCAAATTCAAGTGATAACATTAATCTGTAGGTCAGGAAAGCTACAGTGACGATAGCTCAAGAGCTGGAATACGTGCTGCAGGTGTAAAGATAAGAAGCTTCTTAAATATGCAGATCTACAATCCACACAATTAAAAAAACATCCTGTTAAGCTTGAAAGAAAAAGCCCTGATTGAAAATGGTACTCGCATGTAAAGTACCTGAAACAATGCAAAATCAACTCAAAGTACTTTCCCCAACACCAAACAGCAGTTTTCTTAAGTAGAAACTAATACATGGCACTCAAAAATCTATGACAAAATACGCAGGATGCCTTGTTTGGACTACAACATTATGAAATGTGTGGTCAGGAAGTACTGTGGTTGTAATAACGCTGTAGCTGAGTGCACTGAAAAAATTATTACTATCAATATCATTCTCCACTGGAGTAAAATGATTTACTATAACACAGCAGGCTACACTCAGGCACCGAAGGAACAAAGCAAGGGTGATAGTAAGGTTCATGTATGACACGCTGCAGTAAAGGAGAAAAGGCTGACGTCATGGCTGCAATCTTTAATGGAAGAGGCTTTATATAGAAGAAAGACATGGCGTGAAAGGGAAGCCAAGGGGAATGTGGCTTTCATATTATTATTCGTATTCATGAGTCAAAGTCTAAAGTGACATGTTTTCTTGTTTCAAATGTTAATTATTGTTTTTACTGAAAAATGGTTTTACTGCTGTACACTGAGACCATAAAAGCGCACTGTAAAACCAAGAGTTAATATGCATATGCAGCATGTGCATATGTGCACTGCTCCACATGTCCTTTAACTGTCTCACTTAAATTGCATAAACAAGATTCCAAATGAATATCCTTCCTACGGCTTGCTCACGACTGTGCTGCTCCATTACACTAATGACCAAATGCAGCCATTAATCATGCTCAGCCATTAACATGTCTCCTGGTCACATGTTCTCAGTCCTGTTCAATCACTTCCATTCATTCCTGACATGCTACTCAGCCAAGACACGACCCAATAGCCCTTCTGGGAGGCCATTGTTTTTCACTGATGATATATATCGCAGCCCTCACAGCATTGTAGCTGTTGCTACAATCTCACCACTTGTCCCAGTCAAAGCAAGATACATTTGGTGCTGTCACCCAGCTCCACTGAAAGATTCAGGAGGTCCAATATCATTTTTTCTTTGTTAGATTAATGGCCTTCTTCAAACTTTTATTCCGGACAGTGAAACCAGAGATGAGTCAGTGAGGTGACGCCACCCAGGCAGCCAAACGGCTCTGATTAATTTAACACACTCTTTATTGCTCACCACTCCCTAGCAACAGATCTAGAAATGGATGTAGTTTCCTTCATCCATCCTCAGCACAGCAAAATCTTCTACAAGAAGGACATGATGATAAGCACTGCTGCAGCCCACCACATCCAGCAGTTTAATGGGAAATATTAATGGAAAATATTTTTCACACTCTTTTGCATTCATAACAACATGTTCAGCATCCATTATGTTATCCTAAACAACACAGTATTACCACATCTTATTTTATTCAGAATTGCTTGAACCATTTCTAATGCTTTTTTGTACCTTTTAACAGTCCAAACATTCATGCCTGCTTTAAAGTTACAGTGTGTGAAATTGAACCACTAGATGTCAGTAGACTGCAGATTGCAGTCAACTGAATTCTATATTTTTGGAAGAGGCTGTAAAACATTGTGAAAGGAGTCAGTGTAGTTCACTTCCGTGTGATGACAGCAATAGTGAAGTGAGTTGTTTAGGATGTGCGTAAAGTTTCTGTCATTAAGCGCTACTTTTCCTGCTGTCAACTTGTTAATGTTAGCCATTGTTGGCTAAACTTTCTATGAAGTAGAGCTAACATTGTTGGACTTAGCAAATAAATTCTCACATAATATCAAAATGTAATCATACTGTATTTAGAATTGAGCAATAAGGGACACTCGACCCAAACACTGGCTGGCATAACATTAACAGATTAATGTTTCCAGAAACCAACACCTGTTCCTATGTATTTTTAATGGATCAGTTCATAAGAATGCATCAGTTACACTCCGATCAATGTATATGTATGAGTACAACAACAACTTTCTGTTTAATAACCTAAAAAACGAACTAAACCTTTAACTACTGATTAACCAGTTGTGAAGGCATTTGATATTATCAGATTCTTCACACAACTACATTTTTCACTTCTTAAACCTACACACGTATCTTGATTTGTATGAAAGTTCTTCACATTTTGATTTTTGCCACCCTGAAACTTCCAAAAGTGTTATCATATTTGATTTGGGACATTTATAAGTCAGATATTGCTTGTAACATGACCACTCTGAGGGAGAATGAGCTCAACAGAATCATCCAGAAATTCTGACTTTTTCCTGTGCAAAATATAAAAGTTAAAAGTGAAATTAAAATGACAAAATGACAAAAAAATGCGTATTTATAAATGTTTCTATAAGTTAGGTTTTTATGCTGTAGTGCTCTGTGCTGCTATCACTGATCACTGCTGTTCAACTTTGATCTGATATCTAATCCCAGACCACACCCAATACATGAACTCCCTTCACCCCGATAATGAAATCTCAGCACAGTATATTTACTCCCTATTTTTCCACATGAGTGTGATATCTGCTTTCATTTGAAACACGATGCACACACTGAGTTCAGCAGGTTGAAATGGGAAAAGATATTCTATCCTGACAGTGTCAAAGAAGAAGCATTGAGGGCATGCCCCCTCGGGAATACTCAGAGAACCAGAAGGATCAATGCTAATGGCAGCATCTGGCTGGTGGTTAGTATTATTGATACAGTCGCCCCCAAAAATCACTGACTATGATGTTTTTTTAAATGTGGGCATAAGTGCATGTGCCTCACATAAACACAGTTAAAGCTAGTGTAAAAATGCAGGTAGTCTCAGGATGGATAAGAAACTTTGACAGAAGCCATTCTGGCTGGTTGGAGCAGAATCTGGAAACAATAGAAAGTGAGATGAGCTCTGTGCAAATAGGGGGAGGGAAAGTAGAAAGCATTACTGATCATACAGCAGGTTGATTAGATTACAGAGCCAAGGCTAACAGGCCATTTGTTACACAGAGAGCCAGGCCTCGGCAGTAGCTGCAGATCTGAAGTGCAGAGCAAAACTGAGTGCGTTTGTGTGAGTGTGAATGAAAGATGTAAAAAAAAAGAGATTAGACTAATTACACTACAGGGTGCTGCAGATGATCCTTCAGGAAGAGGAAACCAAAATTTAAATCTAATCAGAAAATACTGAGTTTGAATAAAGGCTGTTGACTTATTTGTAACGGCGTGTGGGTATATGTGTTAGAAGGAGGAAATAACATGATAGACTGTGTCACATGTGTGTTGTAACATATGTAATCACTTGAATGGCTATGATTCTATCAGAGGTATTGAGCATCACCGGAGACACAAAGAGTGCCACACCCAGTCGACACAGAGCATGCTCTGTATTACATCAACTTTATGCTGGACTGTCTGCAGACCTCGCTTAAAATTGCTTTACACAAACAGGCACATACAGAGACTGCTGAGAGATCTGAAGGCATTGCCTCAAATCTTCTTTTAATGCTTAATATTTACGCCAGACTGAGTCATACTTTTTATAGTTGTTGCAGTGCCGTGTGCTTATCATGTAATCCTCAATTATAACTTAGATTTCACAGTTTGAGCTAATATTCTTAAATGGCACAGTGGGATATCTTTTTAGTTTGCAACCTTGCAATTACACTTTATACTTGCAACACATATTTGTTCTATTGTAGCTTATTTTTATGTCTGCACCTGGAGGAAAAACAGCAAATGTAAAGAGAAGAATTCTGGGAAGCTGCACTTTATTGGCTTGGTGCATTAGAGTATAATAGAAATCATTTGTTCTTGGTAAATCACAGACTCTGTGAGCTTGCTGTAACAAAAGTCACTGTATGTCACCTGTTCCATCTGCAAGACCAGTGTTTCCATGAACTTACAATCCAGAGAAACAAAAATCCAGAGTTTTCTGACATATTCAAACAGGGATTACTGGGTTTAGTGCATTTCAAATGGATAGCATAACTGCAGAGTCATGGCTCTGTCCCAGACACCCAGAATATCAATAAAGTATCCCATTACTATAAAAGGAGAGAGAGACAAAGAGGAGAGAGGCAGGGAGACAAATGGAAAGGAAAGAATCAGATCAATGTACCTATGTGATTCAATTAAGAATAGAATTTCACATTTTCTTACACTGAGAACCAGGTAACAAAATCCTCAGCTGGCACTGTTACTGGCAAGATATAAGAAATTAAAACTGACAGAGAAAACACGAGTTCAAGATGTCAGCGAGTGCAAAAATCAGAGACGGGAGGAGGGCAGGAGTGAGGAGACCTTAGTTTTTAAAGTAGTGTTGCGGAAGCTGGTGTGGCTCTCTGCCAAATGCTCTGGTTAAAAGGATGGTACCGTCGAGACAGAGAGCAAGGCAGAGGATTGGTGACAGCACAGAAAGAGGCAGTCTTTCTGTGCTGGGCTCTGAAGGGTAGGGAGTGGTCAAAGCTGGTGTGCTGATAACTGATTGAGTAAGGAAGGCTTCATGTGGGTGGGGTGAGGAAAATGAGCGAGGGGGGAGGTGTGATGCTCATAGTGCAACTAGCCTGAGTGCATAAAAACCCTCAGATCTCTTCAGTCTGATGTCCTGTTGCTTCACAAGCTTCTTGAAGCCTACATCCCTCCATCTATCCTCAGCGGCAGAGAGCAGAACCAGCCCAACCATGAGCCACTCTTCAGTGCATACCTCCTACAGGCGCACCTTTGGAAGCCCACACTCCATGTCCTCTTACACCCCCGTGTCCTCTCGAATGCCTGTTTCTGCGGGACGCTACATGCGTTCGATGTCACCTGTGGTGACATCCCGATCCACCACCTTCCACCAACAGCGTTCCCGCCCTAGCCCCCAGCCCCCTCGCCTCTCCTATGACAAGGTGGACTTCACTCTGGCTGAAGCCATCAACCAGGAGTTCCTCACCACCCGCAGCAATGAGAAGGCCGAGCTGCAGGAGCTCAACGACCGCTTTGCCAGCTTCATTGAGAAGGTGCGATACCTGGAACAGCAGAATGGTGCATTGCAGCAGGAGCTCAACCAGTTCAAGGGCCAGCAGCAGCACGGGCAGCCCAACCGTGCATCTGAGCTCTTCCAGGAGGAGCTGAGGGAGCTGCGGCGCCAGATGGATGCTATCGGCAAAGAGAGGGACCAATACCAGCTGGAGAGGGATAACCTGGCAGAAGACTTGGCCCTACTCAAGCAAAGGTTGGTACCAAGGTGACAGACAGACAGACAGACAGATAGACAGATAGATAGATAGATAGATAGATATAGATAGATAGATAGATAGATAGATAGATAGATAGATAGATAGATAGATAGATAGATAGATAGATAGATAGATAGATAGATAGATAAGATTATCTAGTTTACTTTCCTCCCATTTTAAGCGAAAAGGAGACAGAGAATCTGCTGTGCTGCTACTTGACTTGTGTAAAGGGTGAGGTTGGGCGTGGCACAAAAGCAGCAGCATGACACAGAGGACACAGGAGGCTGCATCGTATCATGTCTGCAATTCATATCTGGTTATATATAAATGTCTTGAAAGACTGAGTAACTAAAAGTAAGGTGAAAATGTCTATTAACAAAAGCAAAGAGATCAAAGGAAAAAAAATCTGTGACACTGTGATTGATGCCAAATAATGTCAAGTTTTCTTGAATGCCAAATCTGTACAGTGCTTTACAAATGCACATTAGAATTCATGCAGACAGGGAGACAAGAGGAGGGAGGAGAAGGATGGAGAAATCGGACACAGGGAGGGGCTGGTGAGGACCAGCGAGGAAAGAGAGAGGGGAAATGGGACCAGAGGAAGAGAGGCTGGGTGTCAGGCGTGGTGAGGATAGCGTCAGGAAAAATCAATGTGACTCAATGACTCCATTAGGTGTATTTTCAGTGTCCCTCTGTGTGCTGAGGGGACGGTGCCAGAGACCCCATTAGGACAAAAGGCCCTGTGTAACACAACATGAATTAAAGATGAGGGAGCAGGACCCACTAATCTACTTTATGTCCAGCCCGGGTAAGACCTCTGTCTGACATAACAGATGGGCCTGCCTTCACCTGCACTTCCAGACACTAACAGCCCAGAAGAACTTAGCAGAAGCAAACTTAGATGTTCTGCATTTAGATCAAGGACTATAGAACTTTAACATACGTCCGACAAGAAATCCAATGAATAAGCAGAAACCTATAATTCATTTAAATGTTTTCTGATATCACGCAAATTCTACTCTTTAATGTTTTATCACTGTAAACTAGCTTCACTAGTGTAATGATTTTAAAAATATGTTAAAAAATTATAAGTGTGTGTGTGCATAACCCTTCTGAGTGCATGACCTTATTGAACTGCAGAGATGCCACATTAGCCAAGAGGAAGAGCAGCTGATCCCAGTGGGCGCACTCCCAAAAATCCTTTTTACGACACAACAAATTAACAAATTGATCCAGAAAGCTTTTTGCCAGCTGATGCCCTCCTGCAACCTTTGACTCAGACAGTATTCTTGGGGGCGAAAAAATAGTCCACCTGTCATCGATCATTACTGAAAATATTGCATTTTGTTCCTAGGTTGGATGAAGAAGCCCAGAAGAGGGCAGATGCTGAGAATAACCTAACTGCCTTCCGCAAGGTAAACAACAGGCTCAGTGGACTGTGACTGATTACAGTGTCCCCTTTCAGGTCACAATGGACAAGCTTTGTTCCACCTCCAATACTTATGTAATACTGCCACAGTAATATGACAGGGCAGATTCCTAAAATGGCATTGATCCACACCAGTGCACACAGGAGCCTGTGTACATTTTTTAGTTAATGCATGTTTTTATATAAAAATTGTATCCTCTCAGGGTGCAGATGTTTGTACAATTGAAACACACATACACTGAATGTTTTCTATTGCATTTTAGTTATGTCTGTCATTGCCATTGTTTTATAGGATGTGGATGATGCCACACTGTCTCGTCTGGAGTTGGAGAGGAAGATTGAGTCTCTGATGGATGAGATTGAATTCCTAAAGAAAATCCACGATGAGGTAAGGGGTCCTATCACTGCACCCTCTTTCTTTCAGGGTTCACTTATCAAAGTACAGAATATTTTCTGGAGATCTAAAATTGTAACATTCTTTCCAAATAAGTCATTCCTCTGTGATTGAATGTCATTTAAATCATTTAATCTGATTATGATGATTTAATTCGCATTTAAATCATCATAATCAGATTAAATGACTTAAGTGAATATAACACTAAACAATTCAATTCAATTTTATTTATATAGCTCCAACTCACAACATTAGATGCCTCAAGGCATTTGAAGGTAGAGACCCTACAATAATACAGAGAAAACCCAACAATCAAACGACCCCCTTTGAGCAAGCGCTTGGCGACAGTAGGGAGGAAAAACTCCCTTTTTACAGGAAAGAAACCTCTGAAAGAAGCAGATTCAATGAGGGGCAGCCATATGCTGTGACCGGCAAATACACTCCAGGATTGGATATGCAAGGATTTGTGAGAGAGACGTTCCTGTTAGTGTTGAGAGTTGAGAGTTAGCCATTATCGGTGAGACCCGGCCTCCGGTGTGGTATTAATGGAGGGTTACACAGATGTTTCTCACTGAGGAAAAGAATTTGAAAAGCATCTTTGCAGAAGGAAAACTGTTTTCACAATTTTTATGTGCTTCTATTCGTCATCAGGAAATCCAGGATGTACAAGTGAGCGTCCAAACCCAGCAGCTGAAGATGGAGGTGGACAGCAGCTCCAGGCCTGATCTAACTGGTGCTCTGAGGGAAATCAGAGCCCAATATGAAACCATTGCCTTAAAGAATATGCAAGAATCTGAGGAATGGTACAAGTCCAAGGTAGGCAGAGAGAAAGACACATGGGCCACACACAAGTATATAAGTATTTTTTTTGTGTGTACTTCATCTTTTGCTTTTTTCAGTTTGTTGATCTGACTGAGTCTGCAAAGCGCAACAATGATGCTCTGAGGCAGGCCAAGCAGGAGGCCAACGAGTCCAGGAGGCAGATTCAGTCTCTTAACTGTGAAATTGATGCACTGAAGAACACGGTAAGCTGGAGTACCAGATGGCATTAATCTATCATAATGTACTATACACAAGTATCAGCAGTCGAGATGTTTTTGGATGGACGTCTAAAGTATGATGTCCAAATGTGGGGTTTTTGTTTTCTCAGAATGAAGCTCTGCTGAGGCAGATGCGTGAAATGGAGGATCAATTTGGCAATGAGGCAGCCAACTACCAAGATAATATAGGCAGGCTGGAGGATGAGATCCGCCACCTGAAGGAGGAAATGGCTCGCCACCTTCGCGAGTACCAGGATCTCCTCAATGTCAAGATGGCTCTGGACATTGAGATTGCCACTTACCGCAAACTGCTGGAGGGGGAGGAGAGCAGGTGAGCAAGAACATGCTGCGTCCATGTCTTCATTAGTAACAACATGGTCAGTATCATCTGACTCTTCAAAGCTTAGCCCCAGATAATGGTACAACTCAAGTGCAACAAAACACTTAGCTTTTTATTACACGTTGTAACACCATCATGTTATTTTTCTGTTTAGGATTTCTGTTCCCATCCTCAATATTGGCATGAGCAATCACCTTGGAGGTAAGCTACAGTTGTTGGGGGTTTTTTTTCACAGTCAAATATTAGATTAAATTCTCTCACATCTTTCCATTAAAGCTGTAACCATTTGATTACTCTTCACTTTCTTCAGCATTGTAAGAATTCCCATTTTGTTTCTGACCTGCTCTCTTTGGCTTAGTCACTGGCACAAATTGTAATGAAATAAAAATGTGTTGTGACTTTATCACAGAAAACATTTTCCAAAAGAAAAGCTCATCTTTTTACTGATTATTCTAACAGGAGAGGCTCGTGCCGGGTGCAGATGTAAAAGTAATCTAGGATTCTCATTTAAAACAATGGGTTCTTTTACTTCTAGGATTAAGGGGGCCTAGAATCCCAGAACTTTGCCTCTTATCACTGTCCAGTAATAAACTCTTTCAGTCATTCATCAAGATGATTCAACTTTTCTAATAAATCTCTCAAAAGTAAAACTCATCTTTTCGTGAGTGCACATATATCTAAATGTTAAAATCTAAGCAGCATTTTAATGGAACCTTTTTGCAGACTATGAAAAAGCTCCGGATAGCATGGGCAAGAGGACTGTCGTGATAAAGACAGTGGAGACTAGAGATGGAGAGGTAAGGCAATTTATAGAAAAATGTTGCTTACCAAAGATCACAACACTGATCACTGGCAAGTAACACAACGACAATATTAGTATGCATCGCATAGAAAAGTTATACTAACCTGGATATTATGTTCCTCTTTAGGTGCTGAAGGAATCCAGGAGGGAGAAAGATAGAGATTCTGGTGCAATTGACAAGGATGACAGGGATGAGTAGACAGAAACTCATTACATAATATGAAGGCCAGTGCCATGATAGAAACAAAACTGAAAATGTTGATGAAAAATAGAAAAACAAACTCCGATCTGTAGTTCTCGTTCTCACTAGTTACGAGTTTCACTGTTTAGCAAATTGTCTCTCAGCATAGGTGCAACCATGGATGAATTCCTTTAGACAGTGTCAATCTGGTGCTATTTAAACCACCCAACTTTTTGCTAAACACTTTTGCTTTCTGTAGCAGTAAAACCCCTTTATAAACAAACCGCAGAGGCCTTGGTTTACAGTGCAATCCTAAGATGATCTCACATTTGTAGCAGAGTATTAAACCACACCCTAAACTACATCATTTATGTACAGCATTTTAGTTGTTTGTGTTGTATAAATATCTCTCTCTATATATGAATGCCTTACTAACAAACTGCTTGACACTGCCCTTTGGCCAACAAACCTTAAAAACCGACTGAGAACAAATCAAGATGTCTGCATTTGTTTTAGAAGCTTTGCTGTGCTCTTACTGTGCAAATCACCATTCACCAAATACATGGATCATTAGTAAATACAATAGGAAATTCTGACAGTGAAAATATGAAACTTTACTGATTTTGCTTTGCAATGCCGTGTGTATCTGGCACTGAGGAAAGAATATGTATGTGAGAATAAAAGCCATCCGTGAAAATAAACGCCATCCATGCAAATCAGTGTTGTTGTTGTGTGTCCATGAATGTAATCTCTCCATAACCTGCATTTTGCAATTTTCATGTGTGAAGTGGGTTGCATAATAAAATTAGAGGATAGATGCAAACTATCGATCCTATTACGCTACTAGTTCCGATACCAATATTTGGCATCCATGATATCGATATGTGGATCGATCTGGCTACTTTTAGTATGTACGTGAATCGGGTAGTAAGAGAGCTGAGGTGTAGCTGGGAGCAAGACCACAAAGGTATTAGTCAATGACAGCTTAAAATAAATTCTAATAGTTTAGTTTATGCAACTCTTAGCATTTTTGCACACGGTCATATCCATCACACAGGACCCTTTGTTATATCTCATTTTCCCTGATTGACACCTCCCAGGCGAACCTTCATCGCAGACTGCAGCTGTTTTCCACACATTTCGCGAACTTTGCTTCCGCCATACTTGAATCCTGCTGCCTCAAATCTCTGTATTAAGCTTCTTCACTTAAACTTAACACAGCCATGTCAGCGGTGTACATTATTTTTTCAGTCCCCAACTTAAAAAGGCGCTACCTGAAAGGCAAAAATCAGGGCACAGATACTTCACGTCGTGACGACATTCTACATCCGCCTCCAGAGTTTTCGCTCGCGGTCTTGGCGCGAGACTTGTCCGGTTTGTCGCAGTTGTGTGACTGCAGGTGGAAAACAGCCGTATATTGTTAGAAAAGACAGCGCCAAATGCGCTGGTGGTTGTTTAAAAGGAGCGACTGAAACAACATTTGGACGACCTAGAAGGTAAGTAAGTTCTTTCTACTTTCTTTATACTGTATGAAACGTAAAACCTAAGGTAGCTGCTCTGACACAAGATTACCGATCTGAAGGAAGACCGCAGTCTTAGCAGAAATAGTAGCATAGTAGTATTATAAGTATATAGTATACAGCTCTAAATATGCCATCAATAACATAAGTCAGTTTTCTTCAGCAGGTCCTGTAAATAAGTAGTAGTAATTGTAGTAAAGCTAGATTGCACTCAGTTTGTACCGACACACACTTAACAAGGTTGGTCATCAAGTCAAACACAGCTGAGTAGGTAAATGTAAAAATGTGTCGCTTTATTTATTAGGTACTCATTGCTGGTACCTGGTTGGACTTTCGTTTGCCTTCAGAACAGCCTTAATTCATAGTACTCAACAAGCTGCTGGAAAAAGTCCTATGAGATTTTGGTCCTTATTGACATGACAGCATCATACATTTGCTGCAGATTTGGTGGCACTACATCCACGATGAGAATCTCCTGTTTCACCACAACCTAAAGATGCTGTGTTAGATTCAGGAAAGTGAACTCAGTGTCATGTTTAAGAAACTAGTTAGAGATAATTGAGTTTTATGACATGATGTTATCCTGCTTGTAATCATCCACCAGAAGATGGGTTCACTGTAGGTATGGTCAGTAGCAATAACTCCGTAAGATGTGTTGTTTAAACAATGCTCAGTTTGTACTAAAATGTCCAAAGCATATCAAGGAAATATCCTCTACACTATTACACAAGCAGCAGCAGCCTGAACCACGTTTTCATGTTGTTTTCACCAAATTATGACTCTACTGTCTGAATGTCGCAGCAGAAATTGAGGCTCGTCAGACCAGGTACCATTTTCAGGTCTTCTTTTGCCCAATTTTGGTGAGCTTGTGGTAATTGTAGCTCCAGTTTCCTTTTCCTAGTTGACAGGAGTGGCACCCAGTGTGGTCCTCTGCTGCTGTAGGCCATCTACTTAAAGGACACGTTTGAGACGCTCTTTTGCTAACCTTGTTTGTAAGGAGTAATTATTTCAGCTTGAGCTTTTGTGATTATTCTGACAATTTTAGGTCACTTACGCTGATCCCCTGGACCTCAAGGCACCCTGATGGTGTGTGGACTTATTCATGATGAACTGTGAACTTTTGGCAACGTGCAGTGCTCTAGGTTATCTGGAGGGAGACACCTATCACAAGGAGGCTGATTGCTTAGGTGAGTCCTATTTGAAGTGTAAATATATATGTAGTTGTTGTTTTGATCCAGAACAGTCCTCTCACAGCTGCCGTGTCTCTATGTTACAGAGAGCGTGAAAGACTTGATTCGCTATTTACGCCATGAAGATGACGCCCGTGATGTCCGGCAGCAGTTGGGTGAAAGCCAGATTGTACAGAATGACCTTCTGCCTATTATCATTCAGCACAGACAGGACAAAGCCTTATTTGATGCCTGCATCAGGTACCAATCCTGAGAAGTCTCATCTATAAAATATATGTGTATATATAAATATGCTCATCTGTATTTTAGCGAAGGTTGTTTGGGTATATTTTTTATCTTATTTTTGTGTTATGTGATATGTTTTGTGATTCTGGAGAAAAGATTGATTGATAGGTAAGTGACAGTGACAAATAAAAATAGTAATACTGTCCTTTAATACAATTCGTGTAAAATGTGTTATTGTGGTGACACATTATTGTTAGAAAATTAATAAATTTGATTCTCTGTCAATACCAGTTGGTTTAAAAAAAAATCTGTTGCTTAAAATCTCTCTATTTTTTTTTTTTATTTATTTATTTATTTATTTTTCTAGACTCATGGTCAACCTCACGCAGCCTGCCATGCTCTGTTTTGGTAAAGTCCCAGATGACCCGGTGTTCAGGCATCACTTTTTGCAAGTGACATCTCATTTGCAGGCTTATAAGGAGGTATTTGAAGAGCAATAACGCAAGGATTTTATAAAAAGTGGTTTTTATGTAATTACAAACAAAATATTTGCAGACAATGTTTTTATAAAGCACACAATAAAAGTATCACTGTTGCTACTTTATCATTATCTTTCATTTTCAGGCATTTGCCAGTGAGAGTGTGTTTTGTATCTTGAGTGAGACATTGTACAACCTTTTACAACTTGTGAGTATTTCACTTGTTCAGATTTTTGTTTTCATTGAGCAGTTTCCACTCAGAGTAAAAATGCTTCTGATTCTTCATGCCTTTCTGTCTGCATCCTCACCTTTGGTCACTCAGGACTGGGAGCAGAGACAGGAAGAAGATAACCTGCTGATAGAGAGGATTTTGCTGCTGGTTAGAAATGTGCTTCATGTACCTGCAAACCCCAGTGAAGAGAAGGTTTGACTTAAAAAAGAATTATGCTGATTCCATATAAGTGCAAGTTCTTCCCATCCCTAATCTCTCTCTTTTTATCCTTTATTTGCAGAAAGTGGATGATGATGCCAGTGTCCATGATCAAGTGCTGTGGGCCATTCACATGAGCGGCTTTGATGACCTGATCAAGTTCCTGGCCTCAGCACAGAGTGAGCAGCAGTGGAGTATGCATGTGTTGGAAATCATCTCCCTTATGTTCAGAGACCAGGTTAGACAGAAAGATCCATTTTGGGAGTGCACATCTAAATGTTCTAGCTGTTCTCTGTTTCAGTGGGTTTTGTTATTTTTGTTGTTGTTGTTTTCTTTCTTTACAGACTCCAGAAGCTTTGGTGAGTGCCGGCCATGCTCGTTCAGCAGAAGAGAAGAAGAAGGACTCTAATGAGCTGGAGGCACTGAGGCAGAAGGAGCATGCAGAGAAACATTCCCGCACTTTACAGAGAGGGTCCAGGTGCAGACACACAGATGTTCTTTAGTGCCAAGTTTACCGTTGCCAATTACAGAAGAGTTTAAATGCACATAGATTTTCAAGTGGTGATGGGTCGGAGGTCCTGGGTAAACAAGGGTTCCAACTTGAACCTCTGATCTTCTCAGTCAAAATCACTTCCTTGCTGCAATTCGGGACTGTTTACAATAATGTGTATTACATTAGAAGTATCTGTGAACTAGGAATACTTCTGGGTGAGGTGCAGCTACAGAAGAGTTGCAGTAAAAAATAGTTTCATGGCAAAAGTCAGCATAGCAGTAAGACACATGGTGGAGTTGCAACAAGTTGGTTTAGAATGAGCGCAGATGGATGGATAAATGTCATTATATGCTTGCAAAAATGTTCCCAAAAACACTATAGCATCCTGAGTACTGAGACACAATGTATATGCTGTTGTTTTCCTCTTAGACACTCTCGCTTCGGAGGGTCTTTTGTTGTTCAAGGACTGAAGGCAATAGGGGACAAAGATGTGATCTATCACAGGAACCTTCAGAATGTGAGCTGTTCAATTTCCGTTATGAAATCTTTCCATTAAGAGATCGTGTTAAGAGAAAATAATTTATTGTGTCTGTTTTATTTATTTATTTTTTTAAGTTCAAAAATTACACTCACGACATTGGCAAAGCAGTGAGACGTGTTCCCAAGAGGCATCGAAAGGCCCAAGAAAGTGGGGAGAAACGACGTTCGGCCTTAAATGTTCGACTTTTCCTGCGAGAGTTTTGTGTGGACTTCTTGGAGAACTGCTACAATCGACTCATGTACCTCGTTAAGGTCGGCCGCTGTTATGTGTCTTATTTTTTTGTATAGATGCACAGTGACATGCTGAACACAAGTTTTTCTCAGCTAAATTATTAAAATGTTTTTTGTGAACAGGAAGATGCTTCTTACCTCGACATCTAAAACCATCAAAAACATCCAAAAAGGGCATCTAAGGTTTTTTGTTTTCACCAGATTTTTGTCTTTGTCTTCTCAACAGGAAAGTCTCATTCGTGAGCAGACTCAGCAACATGATGAGACCTATTACCTGTGGGCACTCAGCTTTTTCATGGCTTTCAACAGAGGCAGTTGTTTCCGTGCCGACCTAGTTTCTGAGACCATGTCAATCCGGGCGTTTCATTTTATTGAGCGCAACATTACCAACTACTATGAGATGCTGCTCACAGACCGGAAAGAGGCCACTTCTTGGTCCCGCAGGTAAGGCGATCGTTTAGAAGCTGGTTAATGGAATCGAATACTTGAGTCGGCCCAACACTGCTGCGATTTGTTCCTTTTAGGATGCACTTGGCACTAAAGGCATATCAAGAACTGCTGCTAACTGTGAATGAGATGGACAGATCGCAGGATGAAAGCATCCGGCAGAGTTCCAGCGTCATTAAAAGTAAGATTGTAGGTTTAAAAGTTTATATATAACTTTTGTTCAAGGTGAACAGTTTTTCACATGGTCTTCTAGCATATGTATAGTTATGATCAGACATTTGGGCATGAATGTCATGGTAAATTTGGGCTTTTGTACAACATAAATCTTAAATTATTTTAAAAAAGAAGACTTTAGTTCACAAGTTTTAATTTATTTTGGATTTTCTCTGAACCACACAGGGTCAAAGTATACAAACAGTCTCAAATATGTACCACTAATACACTATTTTAACAAGTGGTGCTGAAGGTTTTACAGTGACTTTCAACTCGCCAAGGCCTATTAATTTCTCGCTCATGGTCATGATTGAGTACAACTGGCATGAAAAGGATTTGCTTGATAGCACTCATTGGATTGACAATTGTTAAGTACAATGGGGAAGTCCAAGAACTTCACAGACGTGCTAAGGAGAATTGTAGATTTGCACAAATTGGGAAGATTTCTTGGAGCCATTTCTAAACAACTGCAGATTCTAAGATCAGTAATTCAGACTTTGCCAAAGTCTGGAACAAGACCCAAACTGTCACCCTCAGATGAGAGGAAATTGGTCAGGATGTTCAGGAACAACCCAGGAACCTCAAGGCTCAAGCCTGCCATAAACTGGAAACTGCTGAAAGACCAGCATCACTGTCCACAGTGAAGTGGATTTTACATCACCATCAATTGAGAGACAAGCCAAACGCCTTCTGGATAAAAGTTTTAGGGTCAGATGAGACAGAGATTGAGCTGTCAAGAGGTATGTATGGAGGAGGGAAGGTAAGGCCTTCAAACTTGACTTAATTTGCTGCCAGTGGTACTGGTACATTGCACAAAGTGGATGGAATAATTAACAAGGAGGACTACCTCCAAATCTTTCACCTTCCCTCTCAAATCAGCAGCTAGAGGATCGTTACTAATATGAGCCAGATATTAGTGGTATATGTTTGAAATATAAATTCATACTTATTCACCCAAGACATATACTGTAGAATTATTCCAACCTGGAACAAGAACAACTCACAGAAATTGTTAAAATCCAAAAATAACCACAACATTCATGCCCATCATGAGCCGATGTAAACTTCTGTCCAAAACCGTGTATACCACTAAGACAATCCCCAGTGTTTGAATTTGTCTCATCTGTTTACTTTCACTTTCTAGGTAACATATTCTACCTGATGGAGTACAGAGAGATTTTCCTGACCTTGCTGAGAAAGTATGATGAAACCAAGCAACCTCAATCCTACCTCAAAGACCTGGTAGAGTCAACTCACCTCTTCTTGCGAATGTTAGAGCGCTTCTGCAAAGGCCGCAGAAACTTGATGGTGCAGGTAAGTTCTTGTGCTTAATTTGCAATGTTTGTTTTTTTTCGCCTGTCCCATTTGGTTCTTTTGCCATCAGAATTATTGTCTAAAGGCCAAGAAAGATGCCCAATGGATTTACTTTACCAAATGGACCGTCCTGGCCTTGCCGTATTGGTCTATTTGATTCACCTTTGTTTTTATTGTTTGTTTTATTTTATTTTCACTTGCTTTTGTTTTTTTTTAATGTTAACATTTGCTCTGTTAACTCTTCAGAGGAAGAGGGTGAAGCGGAGAAAGTCTCATGGTAAGAAAAAGGAGGCAGCTCCAGAAACTAGTCCAGAGGCCCTGGAGGAGACCTGGAAGATTGTAGAGGAAGAGCTGAAGGGTGCAGGGTTTAAGGTTGGTGTGAAGCTCAGCCTCGAGATGTTTGTTTGGTTATGTAGAAACATGAAATTGGAAAGTTACAAAATAATTTACCATTATCTAGAAACTTATAGACCTGACTGGTAGTTAAAAAGCACCTTTCTACACCATGTGAGCATTCAGAGTCCTTTCTGCTCTCAGGCACCTGATCTCACTCACATCCATATAGCTGTTTTATCTATGTCTACATGCTTTATATTCACACACACTCACACTCCAATATTGTTGCATTGTAAGTATATTATAATATTATTATCAGGAGTAGCAGAGAGAAAGCTTTGTTTCAGAGCTAATTTTAGACAAGAGGTCTTAAAAATGTCAAAAACATATCGATGTGACAAACTTGCTCACGCTCAGTGTCTCCTCTTGTCCTCTGTTTGTAGTTGTCTGAATCTTTAACTCAAAGCTTAGTGCCGTTTGATGCCACGTCTGAGACTCCCCTCGAGGATCAGCGTACTGAGGCTATGGTGAGAGTGCAGGATGCTCTGCTGGCTCGAACGGGCCCAGAAGCTCTGGGGCTGCTGCGTGCTGCCAGGTCAGTAAAACTCAGTATTATTTTATTTTTTTAATTTAAATCTTATAGTGGCCACTGCAAAATGTTTAAAATTTACAGTTTCTGAAGTTAACCACATTAGAGACTCAATTTGAAATCATGTGGATATGAAAAATGCCTTTTCTAGAAGAAGGTTTTTAAAGGTTAAAAATTACTTTGTTTATTCAATTATTAAATTAGACTTTTCTTTCAGTTATCCTAAGTTTCTAAGCAGGCATGTGTAGTTAGGAAAATGTTTGGTTTTTTTCCTTTCTTGTCATGCTCACAGAGAGGTGTGGCCAGAGGGAGATGTGTTTGGTTCAGCTGATGTGGAACCTGAAGAGGAACTGGAACTCCTTAAGCAGATCCTCCATGCCAAACTGCCAAGTAAGTATTGAAATGTATATTTATCATTCTTGTGCAAAAGCCTCCATGCAGGATTCAAACCTTTGCTTTTGACTTCAGGGTCATCTCAGACTGCTGTGGTGGAGGAGGAGGAAGAGGAGGAGGATGGGCCAGAGATGGATGAGGAAGAGCTGGAGTCTGTCCAGGTTTCTGAAACAGAGTTCAAATTTCTAGACTTCATCAAGAGGTGAGAAGTAACTTGTGGCAAATCTGTGCTGTAATCCATGCTAAATGTTGCCTTAGAGTCTGTTTGCATACAGTTCTGTGACTTTCCTAATGGGAAGTTTGCCCCTTCTCTTGGTCTTCACAGATTTGCCAACCCCGGTATTGTTCATCCGTACCTTCTCCTGCTGAAATCCTATTCAAAAAACACCCCACACACAAACCACTGCATTGCTCGAATGCTGCACCGCCTGGCTGTTGACCTTAAAATGGACGCCCTGCTCTTCCAGTTGTCAGTTTTCCACATTTTCAACAAAATCTTAAATGACCCTGCTGCAGCTGCTTACCAGGTAGGGTAACAACACTGGAGGAAGGCGCTTGGTAATCCTAGTTAAGTTTCTCTGACATCTGTGTGAGATAGCTCACTATGGGAGGTTCCTACCGATGCTAAATTCTGATACCAGAATATCCACATTCAGGGACTACCCTGACGGTGGATAATAAATCAGTTATGTCTGAAGCGCTCTTTGTAGAAGAAAATAAGGTTGCCTGTTGTGCAGCCAGAACATGCACTAAAGGGAGGGGACGCTGTTATATTCAGGTGAGGTAAGTTTCTGTGACTGATAACACCGGAGGGCACCTGGCATGTCAGATATCTAGCAATTAAAAAGAACACTTTCTTCTGCAAGCTGTTGATATAAAGCTTAGATATTACACAATCGCTTACATGTTTTTTTCCTCTTCTCCATCACAGGAACTAGTGACTCTTGGCAAATATTTAGTGAAGCGGTTCGTTTCACTGGCAGCACAGAACAATAAAGCGTATGTGGAGCTGCTGTTCTGGAAAAATGTGGGAGCTGTGCGTGAGATGACAGAAGGCTACACCAAAGAGTGGGTGCTTTTCTTTTTTCAGGTTCTGTTTACATAGACTTAATACATGTGTTCATGTAAAGTCATTTTCACATGTGCACTGCAGCCCTGAACTATTATAGACATTATAATACAGAGAATAATCTCATGTTTCTAGGCAGCGCCCCTTGTGTGCCCAATTACTTTCTCGTCGCTCATGTGTGAAAACGGTTCATGTGTCATATCATATGTGTAACAATGTAAAGCATGCATATGTATTTATGTCCATAATTTGAAGTATTGCATGTCATTGTTGTGAATCTGTTAGAGAGGAAAAGAGACCAGCATGGACTGAAGAGGAGGAAGAGGAATTGCGCAGACTCTACGAGGAGCACCGTGACTCTGACGGTTGGCTTTGTTTGCTGTTTGCACATCTTTTCTTGTCTCTTATAAGGAGTGTTGGGGTCATTACTCAAAAAATGGAACATGTTAAATATTACTTATTCCTTTTGGGGCTTTTCTTTTGTTTTGTTTTAAGTAATGCATTGAGTTACTTAATGACTGTAGAAATTAAATTGTTACAGTATTTGTTACATCCTTTTGTGTTACTCTATAACTTGGCCTGAAATACACAGTTAAATAATTGCCAGTTAAAATAAATCTTATTCTGTAGTCCCACACACATAAATCAACATCCTAATAATAACACGCATGAAACCTTTTATTGCTTGAAATCAAAGCAAATTTAGAAATCACCCAAAGTAACTTTAGAGCAGTTGTTACTGCAGTTCTACTGTAGAAATATGTACACATAGAAATAGCTTTTTAATTCATTTTTGACTATCAAACCAGCTTATTAATAATTGAACCACTGGAGCACCATAACAACATAATTCTAACTGTGACATGATTACTGAGTTAAGTAAGTGATGTGTTACTGAAAAAGTAATGTGACCACATTAATGTGTTACTTCAGAGTATATTACACCCAAAACTTGTTATAAGTTACTAAATATACTTGTACATGAAGCTTCTGACTGCTGACTCTTGTGCATAGTGCCAGACATAGTGGAGACTCTCCTGCCATTACTAAGCAACAGCAACCGCACTCGGCGTCAGGTAGTGACGCAGCTGGTACATATGCGCCTGGTGGACAATGCTAAAGAACTGAAGAAACCCAAGTATGTACTTGATTTATTTTCAGTGAAGGATGTAATGCAAACTAATAATACACTGTACACTAAACAAGGCTGCCGTTAAAGAATTTTTGTCATATTCAAAGGAAAGGTACTGGAATTGTTCTGTGGACAGAAGAGCAGGAGCTGGAGTTGCAGATGCTGTTTGAGGAGTACAGAGACTCTGATGGTAACAGATATTCTCTTATTTTTAAACGCATGACAGAAAAATTAAATTTTACCTTTCATCTGTCCTCTGTTCCAGTCTCAGTAAATTGAGCATGAATGCTTCACAGTATGTGTGTCCAGTTTTGACTGATAAAACCTCTGCTTTCACAGATGTGCTGGGTAACATCATGAAGAAGCTCACTGCTAAGCGCTCCCGAGCACGTGTGGTGGACAAGCTGCTCAGCATGGGCCTGGTGTCTGAGAGACGAGAACTGTATAAGAAGAGAAGTCGGAGTGCTCACGGGAAGAGCACTGGAAAAGGAATGGTAGCTACTTTAGTCTTTTATGCTTAAAATATAAGAGATTAAAAACTTCAGAACAAATAAGATTTGTTTCGGGGTCAACCTTCAGGATCAATAAAGTTTTATTGAATTGAATTGAAGTGAATTATATTTGAAGAAATGTCAATTTCTTAATAAATTTAAACTCATTTTTTGATGCAGACTGAAGAAGAGTTCTTGGCTGAACTCACACAAGGCACCCAGGATGATCCTGTGGACAGAGATGATGAATATGAGCAAGAGGATGAGTCTGAGGAGAGTGAGGCAGAGGACCTTGAAGAGCAGGAAAGTGAAAGACCACTAAATGGTGGCAGGAGGAGCCAAGGCATGCACTCTACAGGAGGAAGGAGACCTGATGTAGAGAAAATGGTGTATGCTCTGAAACAGGAAGGTGAGACAAAGGCCAGATTGCCCCTGTGTTCTCACTGATCAGAGAGGATGAATGGATAACATGTAATGCGATGATGTGGATTTAATGTTTGTAGTAAGATATTAAAATCTGGATTTTTTTTCCCCTCCATAGGCATGTCTGGACCTTTGTTGTGGCTACAGAATTGTCTGAACAAAACAGCAGATGATCGTGAAAATGACGGTGAGTGCATCTGTCAACAAAAAAAAAACATTTTCCAGACAGTTTTTTTTTTTTTTTCTGCTGTTGGTGATTTTAGGAAGATATGGATGCATGCTGCACAGTGCGTTTAAAGCATGTTGTAATTACTTTTATTTGGCGCGATATTGAAATGATTGTGGTCCGTTTCCCAGGTTTGTCTCAGCCTGTTCCACTGGCCCCGTTCACAGAGTCAAATGAAGAAGCCATGGAAAACAAGAGCTTCCAACGACTGTTGCGCAAATTGGGAATGCGAGCACCTGCAAATGAACAGGTGTGTGCTTGTATGCGAGTGATATTTCACTGTCAAATGAGTCATGTGACATTATTCTGTGCTGTAGTCCTACTCCTAATCTGTTTTGTGCGACTGTAGTTTGGGCTGAATTAGAGAAATCTATATTTAGAAATGACACAGAACTACATTAAATACAAAAGAAAAAACTTGAGGTAAGTGTTGTTGAAAAGGGTTTTTGTTGTTGTTGTTTTTTGGTAACTAGGAGTCCTTCTGGAGAATCCCTGCAAAGATCAGTGTATCTCAGCTCCGGAGTGCGGCTGCAGCTCTCAGCCCGAATGAGGACAAACCTAAAAATGATGATGAGCAAGATGGGACCAGGAGCCCAGCAGAGGAACCCCGTGGGGAGGAAGAGGAGGACGCGTCTCGTGACCAGAGAGCTCAGGCCCTGAGATCTCTGCTGCTTGCACGCAAGAGGAAACGATACACCGCTGAGGATGCAGGTATATGTGGCAGATTTATTTTCTGTCTAGGATGAAACGATTTAATTACAGCTTACAGCACTTTGGCTTGTCACATAGCCAACAATGTAGCAGTAACCTTGAGTAATAATTAATGTAGTAGTTTAATCTGTTACAATAGCATTGTTCTCATAGGTTGTGAAGAACTGACCACTGTTTGTTTGCATCTGTAGTTTAGGAAAAAAGTAACAAAGCTTTAAGTTTGAAAAAAATAATTCAGCTGCCTAATGCAGATGTTGTAGATTAAATCGAGGGTCATTTTGCTCCTGTGAAGCAAAGACAGAAGATGGTTTGAGGATTAGGATTAGCTGCCATCTTTAGTATACTGTAAAAGCCATAGACAGGAGCTGAGAAAAACAAAAGCTCCCTAAAGTGGTTTGGGGGGTGAATTCAGCCCTCTGGAGGTCTGCAGTCTAGACAGTGGAAACTTAACTGAATATAAAACAAACCAAAGAAGTGGAAGCTGGGCCTTATGCCAGGAAGCAGGTTTGGCCAACGACTCTGAGTTTATTAACCGTGAGATGAGGGAAATTTTGGCTTTTATGTTCATCCCTGAGTCACTTAGCAGACTCTGTGAACTAAACCTGGTTGTTGGCAGGTTTATTTCAACAAACGGAGTTTCCCTGACTCCCTCACATGAGCGCTTTTTAATAGTTTAGTTGTTAGAATACCTAAAAAGAAGGAGACAGTGATTTATTATCAGCTCAGAATAAAATAGTCTCCATCTTTGTGACTGTGGACATTAATGCAGCTGTCAGACTGTCAGCCAGTTTCCCTGCACTGGACACTTTTACTGTACCATAAGTTTATAACCGATCAATCGTCGGTTATAATGTGTCGTACTATAATCGGTCAAAGAGCTGCATCTCAGACTTAATGTGAACACTTGAGTGAAGATGAGGCTGAAAAGATTTTGATCCTGTATCTGCTAAAAATCTCAGACAAGTTCGCATTTCAGTGACCCTGAATCTCAAGGTCAAGGGACTTGAGGGCGGATCTATCTGTTGCTCTCTTGGTAACTAATATCACAGATCAAACGGTAAACGTTGTCTTAGCTGTTTCTCCAGATTTGTATCCTCAGTTTGAGTTGCCTACACTTTGTCCCTGTCAAGTTATGTTTGAATAATTTGATTTACAAAAACAAAATAAATGTAAAATTAGGATTCCAGCTTCATCTAGTACAAATTCAACTTAACAGGTATTACTGACTAAAATTACACTTTTCTTTCCTCGTTTTTCTTTTGTTTTTTTTTGTTGTTGTTTTTTTAAAGATAAATCCACCAGATTTTAAATGGAGGCTTTGCTCTTTATTTACCTGTTGCCATGGTGAATCCTGGTCTCAGAGCTGCACTGATGATGACTTCATTTCTACTCTCTATATAAAACTCAGTTTAATTTTTAATGTTGAATGTGCTTCCTATACTATTTAGCAGTTTTATCATCTGTCTGTGAAGCACTGCTATGTTGTCTTGGGTATATTTTGGCTATGCTTTGTATTTTATTTATGCAAGTTATGCCAAACATGTTTTTGTTGTAGTTGCATCTGAAATTGCTAGAAAAAAGCAGCGTGCACATAATATAAAGTCAGAAACCATATGTTATGATGAGAGTCCTCTGCTGTGCCAGTTTGGGCAAAGCAGTACAGCTGCGTTAGAATCAGGATGGGAAATGGCTGCAATGCTGGTAAAATACTTAGTGTCTCAAGCATTTAAGATGTACCGTTAATCGGGGATGGAGCAGTAATTACACTGATGTGACTTGTGTTCATACTGGGTTTTTTGTTGTTGTTGTTTTTTTTTAAGCTCCTGAGTCAGATGCCGCTCCTGTCGATGACACAGATGATGTAAATGAAAGGTGAGGTCTCATCCTATGATTTTTATTAACTAGTAAACATAAGGCAAAAATCCTCAGAGCATTAACTCTTTAAATATCCATGTTTACATCAGTTCCCAGGACAGCACCTCAACTAAAAGAAACAGAAGCAGAGTTTTGGACGATGACGAGGAGAACGGTATTGTGCTCCTGCTTGTTTGAAGGGTTCACTGGTGTTTGGTTATGACAGAGCTTGATTCATTCATTTCATTTCATCATTTTGCTCACACGTTGCTGTCTTTGCAGACAAAGACTCTGCTACTGCAGCGGCTATGGATACAAATGGCGATGAAGATTCAGACAAGGAGGACATCTCTGCTCCTGTGAAGAGAAGACGCGTGGTCTTAATTGATGAAGAGGAAGAGGAGGATTAGAGACGGCCTTTAATGGGCTGTAAAACTTCAGATGGGAGATGCATTAAAAGTCCCGCATGTTGCACGCAGCCCGCTGGAGGCCTGAAGTCCAGACAGGAGAAACTATTAATGGATTACTAAAAAAAAGTAACCCAAAAGAACGTATGGAAAATTAGCCTGTGTAAAAAAAAAAGAAAAAAAATCTTCTTTTTGTTCTCCAAGTGGACAATTTATTGGCATTTCCTGCTAAAGAAGTTCTGCTGGTCTTTAATTTTGTTAGTCTACATATGTTCTTAAAAGGTTCCCAAGTAGATATCCATCAATGCTGGGAAGGTTGTGCATCATGTTTACTCTAAGATTAAACTTTTTATCTGAATGCTGTTCCATGCATACAAGTCTTTTGTATATTTTCAAGTTCTTGTCAGTGTTGACTTGGGACTTGATAATTCTATTCAAGTGTACTGATTAATAAAACCACACTGTTGACAGAATACAAAAATGGCTTCCTGGCAGGATTTTTTTGTTGTTGTTGTACGGTGGCCTGTGTTGCACCACTAGGGGGCGTATACATGTTATTAACTAAGAATTAAGTATAGAATTAGTAACACACTCATTTTTTTTTCTCTTTATTGCTTTCAAATGTGGCTTTCAGTTTTTGAAAAAAATGGCTTTACAGTTACAGAGATGTACAAGACAGCCGGAACAAATAAAAATTCTTCTTTGGTTCAGTCATACTTGTGAAAAACGCAAAAAAAAAAGATCCCAAGAATAAATGTGTGATTCGGTTTCCTTCCACGTGTGGATCTTGCATCTAGTCTGCAGTCACCGCCTCTAGTCGTCCACGTTTTCCAGCTGGGTTGGAGGTGGTCTTTGTCCTCACATCTGGACCACGTTAGTAACTTCCTGTCACAGCATCTGCTCTGCCCCCATCCCACAGAGCCAGAAGCAGAGCTGACAATCTACAGACACTGCTGTGAGTTAAGCATATGTGGGTGGAGTCCTTAAAGCTGAGAGGTTAAAGGTACATCACTTCCTGTGAACAGTAAAATGGTCTACATGAATTTAAGGGTCAGACACTTTAGTTGTTAGCAGTGACTCAGGATTTGTGACCAGAAGCATTCGTCTGATGTGAATGAGGCATCGTGTTGACCAATTGATTAAATATTTAGAAGTCTAACAAATGGTAACTCAAATGGAAGTTGACTTTTCATTCAAAAAATTAAAGGACATTTGATTTTTAAAGTGTGTATGTTTGTACTCAACTGTTTCCTTTAATAAACAGTTGTTTAGTTGTTGCCCCAAGGTGACTGTGGCACTTTTTCTCAGCAGATATGAAACTGTTGCTTTTTATTTCCTGTATTTCTCGGGACTTTTTGTAGTTTAAAGAAAGCTGTAATTTTTAAAAGTAGTTCAGCAACAAACAGGTCCTCTAAGGATTTAATGCCTTACAAAACTGAACCCACTGACAGCACCCATTCAATTTCAAATCCATGAAAACTATTAAATCATACATCGGGCATAAGGCAATTAGTCATTCTCCTTCTTTAGATTGCCTTAGGGCGCTGTGCGTTTGTGGGTAAATTCTCTGGAAAATGTACCTGCCTATTCCATTGTAAGGACTGGGGGAAAAAAACACCACAACTTCCTGATATTTTTGTCGTACTGCAGTTTATCTCAGAATACATGTGTAATTGAGTTTCATGCCACAGCATGATAAGAAAATGCACAAAGATGTTATCAGTTCTATGTGTGTCTGGTAGTTCATACACTTCTGTGCATTCAGTGATCAGATCGTGACTTTCAGGGATGTAAATGTTTAATGGAAAGAAAGAGAACAGGGATGCTACTCTGTAGAAATTAACTACGTTTGGAGGTGGCATCTGTTCTTCCTCGAGAGCACAAGAAAATGAGGTTAAATAGCTCACTTCTACATGTTTACTTTTTCTTCATTTTACTATGGCCACACATTTATGTTCTTGGAAATGCAGTGACGTGGCTTACGCAAATAAACGTGCCAATTAAATATTATATTGCAAGGTTTGTCAGACCAATGATCTACAATACATGATTCAAGCTTGACTGAGCACATCCAACAATGATTTCCATACGCAAATGTGGATGGGGGGGGCACCGAGAGAGTGGTAAACAACACGTGTGGGTGTTGGTTTCAACCGACAGGGCCGTGGCTGAGGCTATTGCTCAACAACACTCATGCACAACCAACTCATCTGACTGTGAAAGAAAAAAAGTGCTCCTACAAGCAGCGCTCACAGCTGCAGTTCATTTCTGAATGTACCAGCACAATCCTCGAGGTCCTGTGTCACCAGTTGTTACTCTCTGTACCCAAGTCATTCCCTGTGTGAGCACTAAAGTAGAAACAAATGAGTTGGCCTGTAAACAAATTGACCTACACATCTAAACACTTGTCTCTGTTTTAACACGCAGAGCTCGACAGGCCTCATATATATATGTATTAGTCATATTTTTTTTTATGTTTTCCCATTTTTAAAGGATGGGATATTTATGAAAAGTCTCCTCTCAGTTATTGCAAATAAGTTAATTAAGTAACAAAGGTAACCAGCAAATTAATATAAATATTAACAGTAACAGTGGTTGTAGTCTTGGTGGCCGGTGATCGGTCAGCCAGGGCCTCCGCTCCTGGACGCCGCCCGACACAGAATGCACCAGACCCTTACGGCGCCTCCTGTGGGTGGTGGGCCTGCAGGAGGATGGGCCCATGTCCCTTTTTCAGGCTGTGCCCGGCCGGGCCCCATGGACTAAGGCCCGGCCACCAGACGCTCACCCTTGGGCACCCTCCCCGGGCCTGGCTCCAAGGCGGGGCCCTGGTACCCCTATCCCGGGCAGGGTGAACTGTCCCTTTGATGTTCTACTCATAGGGGTCTTCTGAATGACTCTTTGTCTGGTCCCTCACCCAGGACCAATTTGCCATGGGAGACCCTACCAGGGGGCAAAAGCCCTTGGACAACATAGCCCCTGGGACACACAAACCCCTCCACCAAGATAAGGTAACGATTCGCGGAGGGATCAGGATACAAGCGGCGGAAATGAGCTTCCTCTGAAGGGTACCTGGCCTCTCCCTTAGAGATAGGGTGAGAAGTTCAGCCATCCAGGAGGGGCACAGAATAGAGCCCTTGCTCCTCCACATCAAAAGGAGCCAGTTGAGGTGGTTTGGGCATCTGACAAGGATGCCTCCTGGGTATGTCCCACCGGGAGGAGACCCCGGGGCAGACCCAGGATGAATTGTGTTGATGAATTGTTAATAAATGTGGTGCAGCAATGGCATGTCTGAAGAGGGGGCATGTGGTCGTTTCATAACTCATGACACGCTGCTCCGCCCTCCATAAGCTGCCTTTACATTTTAAAAGTATCAGTATTTGTATCAGCAATACTGGACCTGGATTACTTGGTATTGGATTGTTATTGAAATTTGCAGTATCGCATACCTCCCCAATATGATTGGCCCCTGCAGGGCCCCTCCTCCAAACAATATCATTGTACTACAGTTCCATTAATCTAACCACTGGATTAGAGCATGGATAGAACCAGTAAGATTGTAACTAAGTAAAAAAAATTTATTACTTTACTGAAGTACAGGTTTAATGTACTTGTATTTTATTTAAGTACTTTCTGTGTTTTGCTTTCTGCTTTTACTCTACTAAATTTTGGATGCAAATATTGTAGTTTGTATTCCATACCATTTTTTTAAAGCTTTAATGGTTAACACATTCACCTTATATGCAAAAGATCTGCATTTCGAGGCTGGAAATAGACACAAAACTCAGCGTCAGTGGATCGCAAACTATTGTATTCCTAGTGCCAGTCCCAAGCCTAGATAAATGGGAGGGTTCCTTCAGGAAGGACATCCAGTGTCAAATCTGTGCCAACTCAAGCATGAGGATCCATCTGCTGTGGCAACCACACTGGAAATAAGGGAGCAGCTGAAAGTATCCATACTTATTTTATTGCTGACAAAATGCATTCCCACAGATCAAGCTTTCCAGCAAATATATAAGAAATTCAAATCAGCAGCAGCTGTAATACTAAAGAGATATGCACTGATCAGTCACTTTGCTAACACTGGGTTGTCTTCAGGACTGCATTATTTCTTTGTGGCATAAATTCAACAAGGTGTTGGAAGCATTCCTCTGACATTTTGGGCCATGCTGACAATGCAGCGTCACACAGTTGCTGCAGGTTTTGAACTGCTCATCCATGATGTGAATCTCCAGTTCCACCACATCCCAACAGTGCTCTTGAAATCTGGAGGCCATTTGAGTACAGTGAACTCACTGTCATGTTACAGAAAAGTGTTTGAGATGATTTGAGCTACTGATGGTAAGCAACCATCAGAAGATGGGTACACTGGTACACTGTGGTGATAAAAGGATGGATATCATCAGCAACAATAGACTGTGGTATTTAAACAATGCTCATTTGGTACTAAGGGACCCAAAGTGTGGCAAGAAAATAAAGAAAATATCCCACTCATCATCACACCATCAGCAGTCAGAGCCATTGTAACAAGGCAGATTGAATCTACGCTTTTATGTTGTTTTCATCTAATTCTGATCCGACCATCTGAATGCTGCAGCAGAAATCAGCAGTCTGGTTGAACTGTGACATGCTGGTTGCTTACAGCATGTCACAGTAGCGCAAACACTCATCAGACCAGTGAACCCTTTTCCAATCTTCTAATGTCTCATTTTGATGAGCCTGTGTGGATTGTAGCTTCAGTTTCCTGTTTTTAGCTATTAGGAGTGGCACCCAGTGCGGTCTTCTGCTGCTGTAGCTCATCGGCTTCAAGGTTCAACGTCTTGTGCATTCAGGATTCTCTTCCTCATTGCTTGGTTATAACAAATGGTTGTTTGAGTTATTGTTGCCTTCCTATCAGCTTGGTGCAGTCTAGCTATTCTCCTCTGACTTCTCAAGAAGGCATTTTCACCCAGAGAACTGCTGCTCACTGGGGTTTTTTCTCTTCAGACCATTCTCTGTAAACCCTAGAGATGGTTGTGTGGGGCAATCCCAGTAGTTCAGCAGTTTCTGAAACACTCAGACCAACCCATCTGTCATCAACAACTGTGACAGATTCAAAATGACTTATATCAACTTTCTTCATCATTCTGATGCTCACTTTGGACTTCAACATGTAGACACAGTCATCTCAACTATGTGTACAGTAATAGTGTGAGAAGTCTTGGAATTGTTTTTGACCAGGATATTATTATTGGGCCCTAACACAGAAAGGCAGACAAACACTGACACTTACATTCACACCTACAGGCAATGTAGAATCACCGATTAGCCTGATCCCACACTTTTCTTTGGACTGTGGAAAGAAGCCGGCGTACCTGGAGAGAACTCATGCAGACACATGGAGAACATGCAAACTCAGACGGGCTCCAGGCTTTGGGTCAGCTTTTGCAATTTAAATTTGCTATAGGTTATACAAAATAGACATGGCTGTCCACATATTTTTATACACAGCCGGGGGTTTTTTTTTTTGCATTTGGTACAGAAGTATATTTTGATATTTTTCATAAAAAAAACCCATTTCATTTCATTTAGTGGGCTGCATGCTGAACTTAGAGCAGCAGTCCCCAACTCCCGGGCCACGGACCGCTACTGGTCTGTGAGTCATTTGGTACCGGGCCGCGAGAGTTGAGACTTGGGTGTGAAATGTATGGTTTTCAGGGTTGTTATCGTTTTTTTCGTTAACTCGGTTTTCCTGGGTCTTTTCACGTGTGTTATGAATAAATCTTCTTTTTTTCGGTACCGGTACTAGTTTTATTTTGTTGTATTTATCCACGACACCTTAAAGGCCGGTTCGTGAAAATATCGTCGGGCCGTGGCGCAAAACAGGTTGGGGACCACTGACTTAGAGGACAGAAACCAAGTATCGATCTTATAGCACTAGTATCAGTCTGATACTATCGACATTTGGATCGTTCCACCCATCTCTACCACAAATGGGCAGAACATGCAAAGTCACAAGGCCCCCAGGCTGTACTGGAACTCAGTACCTAGTGTGCACTGACAGTGCTAACAACCACTGTGCTGGCCAAACTGAGGTTATTTCAGAGTAAATATAACCCCTCCCCCCTAGCCTTGTTCCCCCCCACACACACCCCCCACGCGCACACACACCCCCTGTCATCTCATTAAGAAAAAATCCTGGATACGCCCCTGTAATTGTAACTAATTCAAACAAATAGTCCTGTTAAGTTGGTTTAGTTAGTTGGTTTAAATGCCCCATAAATCCATAGTAAATGATTTATTAGGCATTCTTTGTCACTTATAAACCCTTTGCAAAGGTTGTCTAAATATGAACTCCCGTTTAGCGTGTCCTTTAAAACCCACTACTCTGTAATCTATATGCAGTACGTGTACGCTGTTGTCTCTCTTACATTCACATGAACCCCCCTCAGGTGCAGCCACAGTAAAACGTTGAGCTGGGCCCCACTACCCTCCCACTCCCTTTCCCCCTCCCTCCCGCTTTTCAACGGCCAAACTGCCGAGGCTGGATGCAGATAGAGAGGGGATTAGCTCAGGGTGGGGGATAGAGGGAGAACTTTTCCCCCTCTTTTGTGTTTTTTTAAGTGTCGTTTATTTCAGTGTGAAGAAAAGGAGAGGGGAGGTGTGTGTGTGTTTGTGTGTGTGAAAGAGAGGGAGGACTGGTAAGATTTTCCAGAGAGGTGGACTGAGACGGAAACTGAACATTTTAGTTTGAAAGTTGGGTCGAAGTGACCGAGGCTCTACCCGGAGAATGGAAGCGAGCTGAAGGTCCGCACATCTGCAGTCGGAGCCTTTCTTTTTCTTTCTTTCTTTCTTTCTTTTTTTTTTTTTTTAAAGAGATTTGCATAAGGAAAGGCAGGGACGGGGAGCAAGACCATGCAGCCGCTGTTGTCGGGTTAGTGGAGCTTGTGAGTTAGGGGAAGAAAAAAGGAAGAGCCTGAGGAGAGAAAACCGGTTTTCCCTTGAATCCTACCGCCGCTGCTTTTGTGTTTTTGAATGGTTGGCTGCCTTTCCTGCCTGACAGGACCGAGTGTCACAGAAAAGTTTGAGGCTTCAGCAGCTCACGGGCGCGTCGGTAAGTTTGTAACTTTAACTTTAGGCTAACTTAAAACATATTTGTGTGTGTGTGTCGTCCACAATGCCAGCCTACTCTGGATGTCATCTGCGGTGTTAAGTGTGTCAGTGGATATCTGAATTCAGTTAATAGCCGTATGGAGACAATAGCCGCATATATTCCACTGATAGAGCTGTTGATGGCTGATTATAGTTGAATCCAGATCCTGACTGATCGATGCCAAGCTCTACAGCTGCTCCTCTTTTAAAGTTTTTTAAACTTGAGGCACGTAATGCAACTTATCCCGGAGCCTTTGGGCGCAAAGACGTAATGATCCGGGATAATGCAGGCTTTTTGTGTGCGCACTGAACCGGACACTTACACCAAAGTCCCACAGTAATGTGCTTTAATCAGTGGAGGCTAACAACTCAATGTTAGTTATGCTGAAGTTGTGTGTGGGGGGAGAAATAAAAGTCAAGATCTTAGTTGAAGTTATCAACCGCTGCTGATTTGTGCTTTTAATCCGGGTTTTATGTGAGAGCCACAGGTGGTTTGTAACAGCACCCTACCTTCTTTTGTATCCACCCAGCGTGCATTCAAGGATAACTATATAGTTACATCTTTTTATGCCTGTGGATGGCGTGCAAAGAGCCCTGCCCTGTGGTTCTGCTGTGTGATCCAGGGTAGGAGTGCCTCTTGGTTTTTCTGGGCAGTATGATGACAACCTTCAGGTCCCGTCTTTACTGGGGGACCACAGTCTGCAGTTACAGCCCCTCCGTGCACCCCCCCACCGCCATCTACACGACCTTCTCCCTCAGCCTGCATCAGATGGTTTTAAAAACTCCTTTGAACAGGCTGAGAGGAAGCCCTTCCCTGCTTTGGGGAAGGAGGAGAAGGAAGCGCGAAGAGCAGGGGCTGATGAAAGTCAGTCTGCAGATGTCAGCGTGGATGCATGGGTCTCAGTTTTTGTCTTTTTGATGTTAGTAAAATATGCTTGCTCATCTAAAATCACTGAAACACAAGGTGACATTTCAGAAAAATGTCAAACACTCTTTGGAGTGAGTGTATGCACATTTAAATCTTTAACTTGACATCTCGGTAGGACGTAGATTACAGTCTGTGTTGTTACATTTTTTCTCTCAAAGTGACCACAGGCTGGTTTTTATTCTTCTGACTAAAGCATTGACTTGCTGCCCGTCTTTATTTATCTGCAGTTTCAAACCTATATGAGATATGTTTTTGCTAAAGATGGAATATCTAAGTTAAATGTCCAAATGCAATGTCTTACAGCACATTGCCAAGTAACATTTAAGCAACAAGAAACACAAATACACTTGTACATCCAAAATGCTGTTGGATGATGATTATTTAGAAAAGTTCACCTCTGAAATTTTCAAGACATGTGTTAGTGTGTCAGGCCACATGCTTGACCCCAGTACTCTGTACCCGTGACTCCCTCAGCTGCTAGGAAACTACAGCAAAGGTGTATTTCTGAAAACTTCAGTACTAAAGTAAGGCAAAAATGCAGAGTGCAATTTAAATAGATGTGGGCTAAATGGACCTTTACACGCACACAAATATTTATGGCCAAAATGCTGATTTAAATCATTTGACAACATGTAGATTTTCCCATGCAACTGTGTTACATAACGACAACGTAAAACATCAAATGCAATGGAATCAGGTCAAATAAAATGTACCTGATTGGTATACATTTAGTTTATGTCAGTCATGTTTTCCTAAATGATTAATTATATGAGAAAATAAACCCTCGATTTGATATATTTCAGTTAGATTTTATTCAAAAATATTGCTTTACATTTACGAGGGCAAAGAATGAGCACTTGAAGCTACAAGCCTCATTCACCCATTCACATACACATTCACCAAGCTTTTTATTCTATGGCTAGGCGCCTTATCTAACATTCACACACACACACACACACTTACACTCCGATGAATGAGGGGCAACCCAGGGCTCGGTATATATTGTGTCTTTGTTACAGTGCAGGAAAAAAAACTGCATTTCATCACGTTTTCATCAATTTTCTTTCACTCTAACCGTTGTCCTTTGTACTGATACGAAGCTAAACTGAGTGTTACATGTAGCTTTTAAAGAAGTAAAGACCATAATTTTGAAGGGGGTTCTTCTTCCTGTTAAAAAGGAGATTTTCTTTCCCACAGTCTTCAAGTGCTTGCTCATAGGTGCTCATTGGATGGTTGGGGTTTTCCCTGTATTATCGTATCGTAGGGTCTCTATCTTTTAATATAAAGTGCCTTGAGGCAGCCATTATTGTAACTCGGAGCTGTATAGTTTGAATTGAATTGAACTGAATTCTCTAACATCCAAAAACTATTTAAAGTACTCTGTGCTATAGCTGTGACATGAGGGTGGTGCTGAGTTGGGGGGAAAATGAAGGACGTGTGATATTTTCGGCTTGTGACGGCGCTGTAGGGGGTACAATTATTGCAGGCTGGAATTATACAGAGAGGGTTAAAGGCCTGCTCTAAATGACAGAGCTGCATTGGAAGTGCTGCAGACGTACTGTATATAGACACAGCACTGGAGGTCCGAACCACTGCTGTGTTACGCTCTGACGTCCCTTCCTCTGTACTGGGCTTTCTTTACATTTCAGTGAGTGGCCTTTTTTCAAAGTTTCACGATTGGAGGTTATATTTAGCCTCCGGCCTGGATGTCATTGTTCATCAGCCGCTTATATTATCTCATACACTGCCACGCTGGCGCTAACATATGGACATCAGACTCCACCACACGGCCTGCTAAACGCTGCTCCCCCACCACAGACGTTAATAGAGCGTTTGTGAACCCGCCCCTCCTTACAGCACATACGGTGCACTCACAGTGCTAACTTACCACAGCACAGTTGATGAATGTACATTACACGTTAGTGTATTTTCACTGTGTTAATGACCTTTTTCTCTGAGGTACAGTATACACTCATGCACCACCGACATGTGACTCTCTTCAAAAGGCTGCTCATTGTATTGCAGATTTTTTCATCCCTCTTTATGAATAGCTCTCTAAGGATCTCTTTTATTGAGGCGAAAATCAGGCAAGCATGAAATGGAGAGATTAAAGAGCAGGAAAAAAGTTAGATTGCTGCTCATATAAAAAAAAAAGGGAGCCATGGATGTAATTGGGACCCAGGACTACAGGGGAAATGATTTTGCAGTGAAAATATAAACTTGACTGAATGTTTTAGACTGAATTAGAAATTCAACTAGTGGCTCTCTTATTGTCTTGCAGAGTACACGAAAATACTGCCAATGTGCATTTCCATACCTCAGGGTGATGACCTAATTCAGGGACCTCCCACTGTGGAAAATGAGGTTGGTTTTTTGACCTGGGTCAGTTTTGGGAGGCAAATAGAAGAAATTGTTTAACTTGAACTCAGCATTTAAGAGACTGTGGTCACAAGGCAGTTTATTATCCCCTCTGAATTGTTTGGTTAAAGGCATCGATTGCACTGAGTTTTGTGACATTTCTTTATAGACAGATGTACGGATCCCTGCGTGTGTAGGTATCTCTTTAGTATAGATCAGGACCACGAGGCAGAGAACACATGAAGAACTTTAAAGTGAGGGGGGGAGTTGCAGGTCAGATTTGTGCAGTGAAAAATTAGGTTTATGTTGATGTCGTAGTTCACATGTGGCCCTAAAACGGCTCTTGAAAGGTTGGATTGATATGTGGAAAGTTGTTAAAAACAAGTTGTTGTTAATTCACGTACAATGGAGTGAAAAAACACTGAGAGACCTGAGTTACCTGCGCCTCAACAGCTTTGAAAAATGCTGCTTTTTAAAGGTTTTGAACCAAATAGCTTGCCCCTAGTTTTATAGCTCAGTTTATAAATCTCTGTGTGTATTGTGTGTTTAGTTTTTTGGCACTTAGTAATCAGAATGAATAATAAAAGGACTATAGCCAAGAGTTTGTGACAGCTACTAATCTGTTTTCATACACGGATGCATATGAAGAAGAAATGCAAAGCCCGCAGGGACTCAAAGTCTGGTCAAAGTGAAAACTGACTGTCATGTGGTGCTTTGTTCGTTATGTAAGTTCTTAGCATACAAACATGGCAGTAGCTGCTATGCAAAAAACCCCTTCTGAAAGTAGCCACAATCACGTAAGCTGGGGCATTATGACATAATTGAAAGTGTTATGTGTAGCTTAGCCCGTGAGCCAGACAGATTACAAGCTTATTAACGCTGCATCATAAGGTTGCCTATCCTGCAACTTCCTACTGGTCAAATTTCTCAGGTGAAATGGTTTCTAAAGACACTGCTAGTTTTTTGACTTCCAGGTAGCCGCGTTGTTTTTCCTCAGCTTTGTGTGTTGATAATCCAGCTCTTTGATAGCCTTTTTGGTCCATGTCACAAACACAGGGGGTCAGTTCCTGCTGAAACCTGATGTTCCACTTCCTCATGTGGTCCTCAGTTTCCTGCTACGGCGAGGCAGGAAGCTCAGCAGTGGGTCATTTGAAGTCTTGCTCTGTCTGCTTTAGAGTTAAAGCAGATGTTATTTTGATAAGTTTTGTGCTTAGCACAATATGTATTATCATATTTAAAGACCCCAGCTGTGACATTAGTTCGCTTTATTCACATTTTTATTTTCTTGACTCAGTCTTCCAGCTGGTTGGGGTCTTCACCTTGAGGAGACATAATTTATACCAACAACTGTTGAGACCCCAGTGCATCTCGCATTCTTGGTAGGGTCTTCCAAGTGAAGCTGTCAGATGGCCAGGCCATAGCTCTGCAGGTTTTTCAGTTCTCAGCTGGCCCCGGCCGTCAAGTCGGAGAAACGCTCCCAGAATCTTTGGCTGTGATCGCGCACGCCCACCCCCTTGATTAAACACACCCGCATTAGCTATGTGGGGAACTTTTAGTCAGCCTTGTCTGTTCCAGCAGCTGAGCACTCAAATCTGTGCTGTTCAGGACAGCACCCTGCTGGGTGTGTTCAAGGGGAGGATACCCAAGGACAACACGTTATTCCAATAGCGCTGCAGCTGATACTGAGTGTGAGCTCAGTGAGCTTTGTAGAAGGGATCTGAATTATTACTTGTTCATTGTGTTTTAACAGTGCAGAGGTAGACAGGACACAAAGAAGGGAGGGAAATGAAGTGCAAAAGAGTTATTAAACTGTACAAGCTGCATTTCACAGTAATTTCAGGGCACTTTATGTTGTAAAGTATAGAACTTCCAATGGTGCAATATCCCAAAGAGAAATGGAACTATTTTCTGTTTTCAGCTGGAAGAAATCTGCAGCAAAAGCAGACTTGGGAGCGGCCGATCCAGCTCAATGGAGACAAAACAGAAGAGACTAGAGAAAATACAATAGAGACTACAACAGAGAGAGAAGACAAAGAGGAAAAAGATAAAATTATGGGAGGGACGACATAATGACATGCAGCAGAGGCACAGAAATTTATGGAGCCAGAGAGAAGCAAAGCTCAGGGCATTCATGATATGAGATTCTCCAGTAAAAACTGAATTGATTGAGCAATAACTGTAAGTGTGATCAGTGCAGAAACTTTCAGGCCCGTTCATAAAAGGAGCTACACTGTCTGCCTGAGTAAGACTTTTTAAAACTGTAGGAACCACAAACCTGCACTCTGAGGTGCTTTAAAGGGTTAAAAGCTATTGTGGACTTTACTGTGTGAACTAATGAAGGGAAGCTACAGAAATCTGATTCGTGTTGCTAATTCCTCATTGTACTCACACTGCAACACTTTGGATTAGCTGACGGTTTGTCACAGCAGAGCTTCTGGCAGTTTTTGGGATGTTTTATTTAAGAAGCGACAGATGCATGGGCCTATTTTTGAGTGGCAGTTTGAGACACATGGTAAGCATTTATAAGAATACTTATATGAAGGGCATTTTCCGGGCTTGTTTTCTAATGAGTTACTTTCATTGATGACGCACGGCCTAATTCAAAGTATGTAAACAAGGTGCCAGCAGCAGCTGCAGCAGAATTATATCCAGTGATACAGCGAATATCAAACGTAAGCACAGAAGTAGCTTTGGGTAGTTTTCCCCCCCAGAAAATGTAAGTAAACTTATAAAATATGTACTTAACACTAACTAAAGTAACTTAACCTTGTAGCGCTGCACACCACGGTCGCATGATTACACTGAAAATTGTTGTCTACCTCTGACGTCAAGCTTTTTAACCTGTTGCTTAAAGCCCTTGTTTTCCACCGTGTAAGCACAGCAATAATTTCCATTCACCGCTTGGTCTTCCTGTCATGCGGGGGGATAGTAAATAGCTCGTCCTCACTCATTCTTATTCTGCTCAGGCTACGGGCACGAATGCCCTAAAATCCTGATGCGTCTCATTTCTCTGTTGTTAGACCCTCCATGAGGAAGGGTAGGTGTTATACTTCACCTTAAATGTAGATTTAAGGTTACGGGTGATTTGTTTGTTTTTTTTTTGCATTATAGGAAGACAAGGTAAAATTTTATTTGACCTCTTTATGTCTTTGTATAAATAAAATAAGGAAAATTTAAAAAGAGGCTTTTCTTGTGAAAGGTTTTTAGAAAGGCCCATTTTTGTCCAACTACACCCAAGCTCCCCCTGGCTGGTGGTCCTGTGTATGTGTTGGTGCCTATTATTAGCTTATCTAGGTGTCATATTTTGAAAATTTCCCAAATAGCTGCTGTAAAACGAATTTCACTTTAATTTCCACTGAGTCGTCAGAATTGAATTCATTAACCTTTTTGCAGTACTTTGCTGCATGGGGGAAAACCAGTGATGCTACCTTCTGACTCAAAGCGCTGCCAGGCCAAAGTGCAGCCTCGGAGAGCTGCCTGTGTGGCTGCAGACTCAAAGTCTAGTTGACTTCTAATGAATCTGTTGCCAGGCAGCTTGTTGAAAATTCTGCATTGTAAGCTTCTTTTTTTTTGGCGGGGGGGCTCCAGGGAGTTCAAGCGTTAAGACTGATAGCTCTGTCTTCTAGTTTAGGACCACCCTTCATCACTTACCAGCCGTCTGAAGGCAAATACTTGGCTCCCCTCTTAAAGCAAACGACTTGGGATGTAGCAGCGTCCTTGCTGCTGCGCTCAGTCATCTTTATGCGGTCTCGTTTTTCATTCGCATGGTTTCCTCCGAGTGCCACTAGAGGTCACAGCATGGGCCTCAGAGTCTTTGTTTTTCCCCATAATGGCTCTATTCTCCCACAGCGGCAATGACTCCCAAGGCTGCTACACATAAGACACCATTGTGACGAAAAGGGAGCATGAGGCAGAGGCATGGGAGTAAAACATGGGTGTATATGTGTGTGAAGCTGAGGCAGATTACTGTTAAAATCCTGCTGAAATATGAGCTGATCTCTAGTTTAAGAGTGAATTAAGTCATTATCTTAGCAGTTAAGATATGAGATCCAACAGTAACCAGATATGTGAGAGAAAGGAAGAGGCCTGGGTTGTTATTTCGTGTTAGTGCCGCCGCCGTCTTCCTGCTGTTTAACTAAACCTAATTAGAAGACGACAAAGTGTTCATTCAGAGTCCGGCCTGTGAGTGTAAATGTGGAATATTCTTAATGTGGAATAACAGGAATTACTATAAAAGTAATAATATTTAATAACGGCCCACAAATCTTCGTGGTAAACATTATTCAGGTTGGTGTTGCTGTAGTTGTTTAGAGCCAGTTACCTACCCAGGACTTTAGTCTTCTACTAATTTAAAGGAGTAACGATGCCTGGAATATGAAGAAGCCATCAAACTTGTAAAAACTGTTAAAAAAAAAAAAAAAGAAGAAAAAATTGAAGCAGCTGTTTCATATCAACACTGACCAGGTGTCATAATAACACCAGCTAATGCAAAGAGCCTTTGACACAAACCAGCTGGGTTTAACATTGAGTTGAGTGTACACTAAAAGTCAGCTCTACTCATAAATAAAGTGCATCAGCCAACTTTCTTCATTCAAATTCATTTGACACCTAAAGAGAGTCACGCATAAACAAAACTTTCCCCTTCTCTCACATGACTGCACCTTTGGTAACATGAGGGAGACCGTAGTACTTCCCCAGCCGGAGGTAAACAAAAGCCTCTAACAGTAAGGGATTTTTTCCCTTCTAAACCTCTTTCACAACACACTGACGCGAACATCTGCTCGAAATTTAGTGCTTACTCTGAATTTTAGGAGGTAGCATTAACCCATAATCATACAAAGAATGCAAAAATGTCGAAGAAAGACACTACCACCCTTTCTGCCCACCAGCTGTCATATTTGCACTGATCCACCAATGTTGCCCGGACCTCTGTGCATAGCTGCGTCCCAGAGCTGAGTATGGGCCTTCATTGTAAGCTGGCGAGGGCTGATGTGAAGATTATAGTCATGATTGTAAACAGAGATCTGGCCCGCAGCAGTCATTCTTGTTAGAAAAGTTTTTTTTCTCCTTTTTATTATTTGTCCTGCTGTAGTCAACAGAGAGCACAGCTTGGTTTCATTACTTTTTTTTTTTTTTTTTTTTTTAAACAAACATTTTATTTGCAATCTTTCTATTTGCACAACAGCTTATTCCTTTTGGTTTACTGTTCCAATGAAGAAACTGACAAATAGGAGTCATTATAGTCTGAGAATTAGGTTTTTTTATTATGAGAAAAGTAAGATATGCATATCTTTAAGTCATTAATCAGTTTTGAAATGCAGGGGAAGCCCAGCAGAGTGGCACTGATCATGTATTTTTTCTTCAGTGACCACAGAATTGGGACTTTGCAGTTTCAGTGACAGAAAGAAGAGGAGCAGAGAGGGAAAAAAGGCAGAAGAACTGTGAGAGACTGCAAAAGAAAAGAGAAATTTCCAGTGGCCAGTTCATTTTTTCCATGTAAAGTCATTCTTAGGCAGGACATCCAAATTAGTCATTCTTCTGTCTGAGGAACAGATAGAAGAAGTGTGTAGAGTTAAAGAGAAAACAGCTGCAAGGTGGGGGAACTTCGATGTGAAACACGGTGAGGTAAGATGGACAGAAAGAGAGGAGCTGGTTATTAAGGAGAAAAGGCAGCACCGAATGTTCCTGAGTGTCTCAAGTAGAAACGTGAGTTAGTTGTAATCGGATCTCAGCTGCGGTGAGCTCATACAGGAGTCCTGCCAGCAGCCTCAGAAAGAGCAGTCCACCCATAAGTCTTTAGCCCCACTGCAGCCCTCTGTGGCGATCTGCAGGCCTGCCAGCTTAAATAGCATATATAATCTTTTAAGAGTGCTTGTTGGTGCCCTTCCTCTGAAAAGAGATTATAACAGAGTAGAAGAGAAGGTGGTGGGGAAATATTAACAGTCGCCTGCAGTTACAAAAGTGGACTTTGGGCCAATTTAGCCCATAGATAAATCTGTGCCTTTGTTTTCCACGAAACGATTGGTGATTTATTTTTTTTAAGGAAAGGGTGAATTACTCAGGGGAGAGAAAATTAAACACACAATCTGTTAGTGTTAAAAAATTGGGTGTAGAAGAGTGGTTTTCATGAGACGGTAAAACGTGGTGAAGAAACATAATTCCTTTACCATGAAACCAGAGTTTGTTGACATATAAAAATTCCTTTTCAGGAAGATCTGAGCTTGCATATGAGCGGAGCGAGTGAATGAGATGTTTGACTGCAACATTTAGGGTTTTATTGAGTTGCAGTGAGAGTTGCACATACAGAGCCGAAGATTTAACACCCTACTTTTGAATTACTTTATTTTCAGTATTAATCAGCATTAAAAACGCTTCACTGACTAGGATACGGTCACCCTTTCTTAGGTTTCCTTGTTTTATCGGCACTTTTCTCTTCTCTTGCAGTCACCACACCTGCTCTGATGGACTTCAGATAACGCCCACAGCGGTCCCCGCCTTCCTTATCCTGACTTTCAGCCTGTCCCAGAGCCTCAAAGTTCAACACGATGACGGATCCCACTGGACTGAGCTCTGAGGGGGCAGGGTCAGCCATGGCAGATGCCTGTAGTTTGGAGATAGAGAGGAAGTATGATGTCATCCCTACCGTCATCTGCTCCATGTGTTGCCTGTTTGGAATCATCTACTGCTTCTTTGGTGAGGATCTCTGCTGGCTTACAGAATTTGAAACTTGGGGCAACATGAGACTGCAGGCGCACGTGCAGTCTGCTGTTTTTATCTTCTGGTCATATATTGACCTAACTTCATTTTTAGTTTCCTTCCAGTTCTTCATTCTCTAATTTCCTCACTACACGTCTCTCCTGTGTGCCCTCCTCCGCCAGGTTACCGGTGTTTCAAAGCTGTCATGTTCCTGTCTGGCCTGATGTTTGGCTCGGTCATCATTTTCTTGCTGTGCCACAAGGAGCACGTGCTGGACACGCAGCTGAGCGTCGAGGCCAGCGCGGGCATCGGCCTCGGTATAGGCCTCCTGTGCGGCCTCGTCACTATGCTCGTGCGAAGCGTCGGCCTCTTCATGACGGGCCTGCTGCTCGGCTTCCTCCTGGCTCTCGCCGCCCTGCTGGTCACTCAGCAGTTCTACACACCTACCACACTGTGGGTGCCGCTGGGCGCTCTTCTGGGATCGGGCATGCTGTTTGCCGTGCTGACACTGCAGTGGCAGAAGATGTTCACCATGCTGTCCACCGCTGTGTTTGGGGCGGCCATCATGACAGTGTGTGCCGATTACTTTGTGGAGATGCTGGTTTTGGGAATGTACGTGTATGAATGCCTGCGCCTCACACCCGGACAGGCGCTCTGCTGGTACAGCTGGGTCATTCTGGGCATCTGGCCTGCTCTCAGCCTCATAGGAGTGCTGGTCCAGTGGAAACTGACGGACAACAGCTTCTCACACACAGAGGGTAAGCGTGGCGCTTTCATTCCTCCGATGAATCAAATCAAGCCAAGGCTTAAACTTAGCATCAAAGTATTCTCTCCATATGAAAGCAAAGTTTGGCGATCACATCACATCTTCTGACCTTTTTGTGTGAAATCATTTAAATCTGAACTGCTGGAATTTTTCAAGCTTAGGTTTCCCGCATGAAGTGAAAATAGCAAACTTTTACTTTCACAAAATTAACATTTTTTTTTTCTTATATTACTTTCATAAATATAGACTCACATTTTTCAATCACGATTCACAATTGATAAAAGTTGCTCTCGAACTTTCCCTTCACCTCATAGTTGTCATCAGTCGGAGACAGAAGAGAGTCCAGCTGATGCGGATCCGAGAGAAAGACGCCAAGAAGCGACAGCAGGCAGGTGGGCAGGAAGGCACTTACCGCCGTAAACCCACCCCAGTGAAACGTTACGCTGGGGATCTACTGGCACCGGTCAGTGTGACAAACATGCCGCGTGCGGTAGCGATTAGACGTTAGACGCTGGACTTTTTTCTAGCTCTTTGTTCGCTTCACTAATCTCTCTGTTTTTCTTCTTCTTCTCCTCAGAGCTACCTGCAAAGTCTGCGGGACAGACAGATGGGCACCGGCACTTCCCTTAGCAGCGTGGGAACCACCAACCACACCACGATCGACTTGGACTACGACACTGGCTCCACGGTGCCCCTCACAGCCACAACGCCAGTCGTCAGGGTCTGAGCAGCACAAACATAAGAAGGGACTACTTAATGCACTCTGGTTCTCCAACTGTGTCTTCCTAATGTAGAGTAGAAGTTAATAACTGCTCTTCTATCCATGGGGTGTTTGTCGCCCTTGAACTGATTTTCTCCTCAGTGGGTCGCAGGTGTTCAGCAAAACACAGCGCTGCTGGAGAATGTAAGAGGATGAGGCTAAAACCACTGCAACTTCTGTGTTTCACAGAGAAACACAAGAAAAACCCCAGACACGAACAAAAATAAAGGTCGACCATTTCCACTCTTCACTGAGCACATAACAGCCCAATGAGCCTCGAAGACAGATGTGTTTCTGTTCTGATAGTGAACATCATAAAGCAATGCTTGACATTACATGTACTGTACTTCAGAAGTTAGTCATCGCAATCAAGTGTCGTGTTATTACCCGTTTTACCCTTTTCCCGTCTGGTCGTAGGATTTTTTTTTTTGGGGGGGGGGTCTTGTCATCACAGTAAATTTTATTTTGTGTATTTCTTCAGATGGAGTATGATGAAAAAGTGAAGTATAGGACCTGGCTGTGTGGAGTAAGACAAAGTGAAGTGAAAACTAAATGATGTGAGAGAGGAAAAAACCTTTTGCTGGATCTTCTAGCAGAACTCTAACAAATTCTGTGATCTTTCTGTTTTTGCAATGTAGCTCCCATCAGAATAAAATGGGCGGTGATTTTAGAGTCCACTTTTTATAATTTAATTTATATAAAGTTCAAGTACCTTAGTAGCGCTAAGTAAAAAAGAAGAAAAAAACTAAACAAAAACAAAGCATGTTTGTTGTTGATCTGTAGATTTTTAAATAATTATCCAGACGTTGTTGGGATCTTTTTTTGCAGTGACTACACACGTGTTGCCCGAATCTGTAAATACCTGTTGATAGAAGTGTCAAAGATTAATAAATGTGTTTAATAATAAGCAGTTTTTAGTCGTCTGTTGAATCGGGGGGGGGAGTTATTGAGACTGTTTGTCTCTCCGGGCTCTTAGCAACACTGCCGGCATTACTCACCAGATTTCTCATAGGCAATAAAGAGGTCATGGGGAGGATTTCCTACTCTGCAATTGGTTGGAGTTGCCATGGCGCTCGCACAGTTTTCTGATTTTTTTTCTTTGCAGACACAATGTGAGACAGACCGCCCTTTCATCACAGTAAATATTTTTTTTCTGTCCTTTCAATGTGGCTGTGTGAGCAACTGTTGTGAAGATGTTGTGAGCAATCCGAGACGCAGTTTTATTGTTGATGTTATGTCTTGTTTATTCGTAGAAAATGATACATTTTCACTTTAAACGAGGGAACGAGTGAGTGTCTCGTGCTTTTCTCGCAGACCAGTGTTACTCATTGAACGCAATGAAGTCCATAAACACAACTGACCAGAAAGTGCACGTTCCCGTCATCGTATTACGTCTTACTGAGTGTATAGTGACAGCTAATCCAACACACATGTTAAATGGGAAAAACAAAAAACAAAACAGCTTTGATTTTTCTCAAGGATCATATAATACAAAAGTTTGCACAATCCTGCATTCAGAGACACACAAACACAAGCCTGCTCTCGAGGGTACAGGTTCCCACACTAGCTTTTCCATTAATGTGGTCAGTGATTATTTACGATGAATTGCTGCTCTTGAGGTTAGGGTGGCTTGTAAATGCCCTGTGCTTCACACCTTTTGGTACCTGCTGCCCCCTGATGGTGGAGCACTAGCATCGCATCCAGCGTTTCTTCTTGCTCAGTGGATAGCCTCTCTCTGCTTTCAGCTGCTCATTCACTCGCCAGTAGTCGTCTCCCTTGAATATGTATATTTTGCCATTGGTCCAGGTGAAGGCTGCATGAGGAGCGGGTGGCACTCCAGTGAAGAGCATGCTGAGCGGCTTGGGGTAGAAAGTTAGGTCGTTGTATTTCAGCTCATCCCACTGCCAGTGCTCTGATCCCTACACAGGGTGACGGAAATAAAAAAAAAAAACAAATGAGGCAATGAGGAATAGAAGGTGTGGATGTAGATGCATGTTTAAGTGCTTCTCTTCATAGCTACCTTAATGAAGACAAGCTTTTTGTTCTTCTTCAGATACAGGGCTGCATCGATATTAGGGGGAATCCTTTTCAGCTCTTTGGGGTAGCCGTAGTCCAGAACAAAACTGGTATACCTCCACACTTTATTGCCTGTGACCAGAAAGAGCACAAACCTTTTACGCTGACTATTCCGACCCAGAGAGCGGTGGGTAACTGAAGTGTAGCTTGACTGGACTACAATTACCTTTTAAGAAATATGTCTTGTTGGTTCGCTGAGAGTACACAGCAGCATTTAGGTTTCCTGGGAGGCCTCTCCACAGTCTGTCAATTCTTATAGGTGGGTTGTGTCCCAGGTCAGAGATAGTCCACACATAATCACCACTAAAAGCAAAGGTTTTCTCCCAGGGACCTGATTGAACAAATAATAACAGCCATTCATGAGAAACGATCTGAATAACAAGATCTATTAACCCTTTTAACTCATGGCGACTTTGTAATCTTGGTATATTGAAGTTTCATTCTTTAAACTAATTTCATGTTTGATGGCCTAATGTAAAGTTAGCTGGTCTAACAAACACTGATCGATAACTTACCTAATATAATTGCATCCAGTGTTGCTGTGCAGGGATCAGGGATGTTCTCAGTCCCCTGGCTGCTCACTGTGGGAACCAGACTGTCTGGAGTTGTGGGACTGGCTAACGTGCTTATGATGCGTTTGCCTTAAACAGATAAGTTAAACATTTTAGGACGATTGCATGTTTTCTTATATGCAATCAGAGCCCAGAATCATCACCCTTAAACTTACAAATGTTGTATATGTGCAACATTGACAGCCCAGGTCCAGTAACAGCACCAATCATGTTGCAGGACCCCCTCGACACACTCACCGTATAGTGCCTGGATGCCATTCACGTCATCTGAGTGCAGCCTGAAGTTGACACGGTAACCAGAGTAGACCGGTGCCATCAGAGCGCTTCTGAACTGAGAGTGACCCAGGCCGAGAGCATGGCCAATTTCATGAGCAGCTACAATACGCAGATTAGTGCCATAATATGTTCCCTCAGTCCAGAACTCATCCTCATCAAAGTGGACAATACCTGATTCTGGTGACTCAGCATGGGCCAGTACATGACCTGTACCCAGAGCAAATAAACAGTCACAGTCCCAGCAACCCAGTCACAGACGACCTAGTGACACATGCATTTACAAACAAGACTTACCACGGCCATCAAATGGGACAGAGCAGAATCCATCTTTCTTATGGAAGGAGATCTTTATGTCGGCTCTGCCATAATCGACCTCTCTGAAGGTCAAAGCCGCCACATCGCTCCAGTACTTGAAGGCAGAACGGACGGCGTTCCTGACGTCTGACTTGATCATGTCAGGAGTGTAGTTGTAGATGCGATAGGTTAAGCTCCTTTTCCTCCAGCGGCCTAAAAGAGAAGAACATTTTGTTTCTAAGTCATCATAATAAAACCGAAATCAAGACTTTATGTACTTTATGCGTGGAGAGTTGGGTGGTTGAAAATGCATTTTGTCAGCTCCTCAAGTAGAGTGGATGAATTTGAAACTGCATGGAAAAGCCTGTTTCAGGAGTGTGTTTAAACTAACATCATAGCTGTTGCCTTTAAAGATCCAGCTTTTTAATGCTAATCTGCAGCTGTAACAAGTTAACAAACGAGTACTAAATCATACTATACCCGGTCATGACAGCTTGTCTTGTGTAATATACATATATTCTTAACTTTAAAGCCTCAGCATACTAGAAACACTGATGTCTTGCTGCTCGTGGTTTTATGAAACTAAAAAAACTAAACAAACCAAAATAATCAGGAAATTGTGACACTGGCTGGGTATTTTGTATAACAGTTGCAAGTAAATGTTAAAACCACCGATGTACACAATTTGCTTCTCACCCATCACTCTGTACTTGTGAAATTTCTTGTTGAAAGGATCCTCCAAACCACAGCGGGGCTTGTTCATCACTTCCAGTGTGGCTTCATCTAACTCTCCAGTAGGTGGCAGATCATTCACTCTCTGGAAGACACTGATGAATACAAGGAAATCAAATATCTGCAAAGTAATGAAAAAAAAAAACACTCCACCCCACATTCTGTGTAGGGAGTATCGCTCTAACAGATCCTGATCTAACAGCAGATGTTACTGGAAGTGTGTTCTCTGTAGAAATAGCAATAATCTACTTTACCTGAGGCCTTCAATGACCTCCTCTAGGTAACGAGGGTCCAGTGCATCGATGGGCTCATTCAGGTAGCCGTACTGCCTCAAATAAGCCTGTGCATGTGTGAGAAAACAACAAAGCTGTCATGTGCGACCACGATAAATCAACTAATTTGGCAGGAAAATAAAGAGACATCTATAAACACATCATAAGGACTCTCTGATTAGATAAAGTAAAAAGGTCTGCTTTTAGAGAAGTTTTCAAACAAGTCACAAAACGACCTGCCATCTTACCGTTGCTTCAGTGAACTCCGTCCATGGTACCACTGCGCAAAATACTCCTTTGAGGCTGAACACCGGCAGCAGCAGCACCAGCAGCAGTCCTTTGTGCTCCATAATCATCCTCAGATTTAGATTTCACAGCCGGCGCTCCGGAGACGTGCTCAGCGGAGTCCCACAGCAGACTCTTTGTTCTCTTGGCGCTCCAGCGGTTTTTAACTCGTCCGGTGCATGAGTCAGCCCCGCGGCTGTGATGATCCACCTCTGAAGAATGAGGATTACAAGAGCAGCCAGTTGACCTACTATCAACATGTCTGCTGTTAAATTGTACAGCTGTCAGGGAAGACCGAAAGCCCCCCCCCCCCCCCGCCTGCATGCTCTACACATAAGATGTAATAAATGTTACAGTAATGTGGGTTTAGTTTGGTCTTTTTATGAGCTGGTGGAGAGAGGGCCTTCTTCCTGAACACAGCAACACTGATATATCACTATCCAGGATCACAGCAGAGTTGTTCATTCCTTAACACATGACTGGAGTTCAGGTATGGGCCTAAACCACAGGATTTGCCCTGCCCTCCGTTTTCACATTCCTGTCACCCCCACACCTGTATTACCTGGAACAGATATCTTTAATACACAAACAGATAAAAGCTTTTGTATTTCCATTTGTGGAACAGTATTCTTAGTGGACCTGCATTTTATTTTATTTTTTTCCCATTTTTTAAAAATGTTGTTTTGCGATTCTCCTTATTGTCTTTAATTTCACAAATAAGAAAAAATATACTGTCACAGCTGCGGCGGCAGTCGTGTGGGGTTGAAGGGAAAAGGACCCAATCGGGGGCACTGACGATGCAATGAGTGAGCTTTATTTACATGAGGTGATAATACAGACAGAGCAGAGATGGGACAGACGGGAACTAAGAACAAACCTAAACTGGGACAATCTAACAAACAAATCTGAATCCGTAACTGACAGGAAAACATACAGGGTGGAACACGGGATGACACGTGGAGGTAACACAGGAAGAAACACGGAGGAAACACAAACGGACCAGTAACAAGCAGAAGAAAACACAGGGCTTATATACACACAGGAGCAATCAGGGAATGGGAGACAGGAAGGAAACAAAGCCGGGAGAAATCAGAACTGACAAGACAAGGGGAAGCAAAACCAGACACACTACACACAGGACAGGGACCATCAAAGTAAAACAGCAAATACAACAGGTATGAACAAACACGAGCTTAACACAAGACATCAGACATGGCAACAGGGAGGGAACACAGAGACGTGGGAGCAGCAAAGGCACAGAGACACAGAACAAAAGGAGCTCAAAATACAAAACAAATATCAAACGTCAGAACAAGAAAATCCTAACAAGAATTAACCTGAAACATAAGATAATAATCAAAACCACTGAGTCCACAGACTCAGCACCATGACATTTACAATAAAACGCTCTGAGTGTTCAAGTAAGGCAGAAAGGTGCGATATAAAAACCAGTCCTCATGATCAAGTCCTCATGTTTAGTTTTGCCTTTGGTTTCGATTTCTTCTGCTGCATGTGTATCTTTTTCAGGTTTTTTTGTACAACTCCACTTCAAACTACAGAACTTGAGATTGTGTATAAAATGTAAATAAAAACATATTGCGATGATTTGGAAATCTCAGAAATCCATATTTTACCTACAATAGAACTTAGAAAACAAATCAAACGGTTAAAATAAGACATTTATGATCTCAAGAAAAACATGAGCTCATTTTTAATTTGATGGCAGACACACATCTCAAAAAAGAGGGACTGTCTAGCTGATAACAAGGTTCTTGACCTCCATCAAAAGCCTACATCTCTGATGGTAAAAGGGTCCATTAGTTCCTTTGGAATTGACAGATTACATCTGGAAATCTGGAAAGACACCGTCAATGCTGAAAGCCATGTACAGGATTTAGAGCAACATATGCTCATTTATTCATATGATGTCTTTTTCAGGAAGCTAATGCTAAACAACATACTGCATTACTAGTAAAAAAAGTATGGCTTCATAATAGTAGAGTCTGGGTGCTGGCCTGCATGCAGTGCAAACCTTTCATCAACTGCAAACATCTGGAGCACCATGAAATGAAAACCATGACCAAGAAGACTCAGAACTGTTGAGCAGCTAAAATTCAAATCAGCCGTGTAAATGGGACAACATTTCTCTCCCAAAAGTCGGGAAGCCGGCCTCCTCGGATTATTTACAGGCTGTTGTTAAAAGAAGATGGGATGCTTCAGTTAGACAGTGGCTATGTTGTATGTTAAAGTGAGCTATGAGCACTGATCAGATCTAAACAAAAATCATGTTACTATTTCTATAACGAGAGAATAATTTGGCATAATCAGCCAAAGTTTTATTCCTTCTTTTTTTCCCCTCCGTGAGCACAGGGCTGGACTGGGACAAAAAATCGGCCCGGGCATTTTGACTAGAGACCGGCCCACCAAACATGTGACGTCATTCAGCGGGGAACCGCAAAGGATTCTGGGAACTTGTGGCAAGAGGTACTAGCGCATGCAGGCTTTCAATTGAACTCAGTTACACAGCGATAAAGAGAAACACAAAAAATGGCAAGAAGCTGTTGTATTATTAACTGCAATAGCCGGTGTTGTGCCAAAAAGTGATTGTCTGCCAAAAACTGATTCCTCGTATTTAAATTGCTATAAGTAACTTGTTGGGCTATAATATGTGAAACATGTCAAATGCATCCCTCATGGATGACATAAAGTCATCTCTCCATCTCTCTCTCCTGCTCTTTTATTTCTCTCTCTTGCGCCATCTCTCTCTGCTGCTCTTCTGTCTCCTCTGTCACAGACTTCTCCACTTTTGATGATAAATCAGCCTGGTGCAACATGTAAGGATTGGCACAATTTGTTAAGATTTTGAGGAGTTTGAGAAACTAACCTTAAGCATAAAATAAAATTTACTATCAGTAACTTCATAGCACCCGCCCAGCAGTATATAAACTCCGTCATGCTAGCTAGTACGCAGTACCAGTTATTCTAAGCGACTGTAAAAAGTCAGCACAACGAAAACAAACTACAACTAAACTTGTTTATATCTGTTTATATCTGACACAGATAGACAGCAGGTCATAACTTCTTACCTGAAGTTCAGTTCCTCTGCCACTATGACCGGCGGCTGCCTCGGGTCTCTCCTCCTCTTGCCTCCCCTTTCCCTTATCCACCTGCTGGCCTCCACCACTTGCTGATGTTGCTAAATCTGTGGAAGCTATGCCATAGCTACCGCCAAACAATTCAGTTATTTTTACACATTTGGCAGCGTCTGCCTGAAGGGCTTGTTTCTTTTTGGCCCTAATTTTTTCTGCACCTCCTTTCCTTTTTTTGTTCTCCATTTTCTTTACTTCGTCTATAAGATTGCTAAACAAGGGGGAGGGTGCATCCGACCTCCTCGGCTGTAATTGGTCCAGCCCAGAGTCGATCATGACCAATTGGCCAATCCAACACCTTTTGTTATTTATACCCTTCCAAAATAAAAATAAAAATAAAAATCGATCGGCCCATAAAAACAAAAAATCGCCAGCGGCCCACCGGGCAAATGCCCGGTATGCCCGATGGCCAGTCCAGCTAGTCATACTTTTTGACGAGCTTAGCTCATTTTGGAGATTTCCTGATTTCATTCAACCCTGCTTTGGCATCTAATGAAAAAATTGCAGATGATGGAAGGCTGACATTGTATTTTGATGTGTATTCTTGAAAATGTCTGCGATATGATTGGAATAGAGCGCTGTGTACTGAAGTGGTATAAATGTACAGGAGCATTAAAGGCAGTAAAACAGCTGGTCTCAAGATGTGAGTGCATGGTTGGCATCGTATAGCCTCACAGGTACCACACAGGCAGTCTGTTACACCAGCAGAGGAGTCTGAATCCACATTTTTTATTAGGTTAGAGTAATAACTTTTATAACGTGATGTGTCTTTGCTTATAATTATTCAGTTCTAGCACTGATTTACATAGTAGTACTAAGCTAACAAGAATGACTTATGTCTCAGCTGTCCAGGTTCATGGTAGGCGCGAGAGCCTGAAAAGTTGACTGGACTTCTTCAGTTCTTTTAGTTGTTTTTAAAAAAAAAAAAAAAAAAAAAAAAGTAGTTGACAACACGAAAATCCCACAGTGCTTAAGACCCAGCAACACCCTCAGACAGAAACTGGTTCATTCCAAGGGGAAAAAAAAAACAACTCCCAAACACAAGCTAAACAACATAACGTACACTGTGCAGTGCAGCAAGAGACCAAACAGCCACTCCACAAACACACAGCACAGCATAGAAGAGCCACCTCGTGCCTCAGCTGTAGATCTGGACCTAAAGGGCAAAGGTCACTCTTTCTCATCATATCAATGACCGAGAAGACAGATGGTGTGAAACAGGAGTGAAAGAGGTCATCAATGTCCAATGTGAACAACCATCATTGAACAGAGGCGGTGACTTACACCAGCTATTAGCCACCTAAAATGCAGTCTTGAGATCTCTTCCCAGGCTGTTCAATGAACACTCACACTGTTCCTTAGGTGACCTCACATGGCAGGGTGGGGCAAGGTCTCACAGCGGGTTTCACCCTTAACCCCTGGTGATGGTAATGACCCACGCCTTTTTTCACAACTTGGCTCATATGAGGACTCTCAGGATTACTTCCAAAACCCCACTAGGGTTTAAATACATTGTTCTCTCTCCACTATTTGTTTTTAGAAATGAAGCAGCATCTTCAATGAGAGGTGAAACATCTTTTCTTAATATTTGTCTTTTTATAAAAATTTACAAAAAAAAAAAAAAAACTGTATTGCAGACTTCAGTCATGTTATGTTCAGTTGTGTTGTACAGTCATTTCATTTTTAACCTTAATTTATATTTTATTCCTTCCTAGTTAAATTTACCCTTTTTAATTTTTCTTTTTAATTTTTCATATTTATTTCCTATCTTATTCATAGCCTTTCCTTTTTTTGTTTTCTTTGGGTCACGAGCAGTTGTCCAAGCATTTCACTGCATATCGTACTGTGTATGACTGTGTACGTGACAAATAAAATTTGAATTTGATTTATTTGATTTTTATTTAATCTCGCATCATACTGGCAAAATATTACCATCAATGTGACAGTTCTGTGTTTGCCGACCTTGCAGTAAACCTCAGGCGTCAGCTTTGTGCTTCCTGCCATTTGCATTTGTCATCGTTGTGAAAGTTAGTTATGTAATTAAAAGGGAAAAAGGAACAAAAGGAGGGAAAGTAAGACTAGTATGTACAAAGTGTTCTTTTTTTGGGATCGGGCTGCTTTTGAAATCATAAGACAAACACACACACACGTAAGTATCTAAAGCAAACAGAGCAGAGCTACGTGACTGACAGGAGGCGTTTTGTGTACCAGCTGGACTGAAAGTTGCTGAAATCCATCTGTAACAACAGCCATCTGTCATCATGGTGTAATTATTCCTTGTACATTAATTTGAGAAAAAAAAAAAAAAAAAAATAGTGTGAAAGGCCAAAATCAGGAAAAGCTGAATAACCAGACGTAGGCCAGTGTAAAGTCCAAGTCTTTATTCATTGTAAGCAGTTAAATACATTTCATGATTCTCACACTTTCAAATATAATCCACCTGTTAATAAGACTTAAGAGCAGTGCATCGGCATATTTTCATAATGTTGTAAAAAATAAAACCTGCAGTTTCTCCAGTTCTTCAAACAAATGCTAAAATGACTAACCGTTACATTTTACTGGTCCTACATATTATTCCCCCGTCCTCTCTCTGAGTGTAAGGAGTCTGCACTCACTTCTCAACAGTATATTTTTTCTGGCCTCTCCTTACCACACAGGGACCTCTGCTGCGCTGTAGCGTTGTCCTGTACACAGCTGGACTTCAGCTGGAACTTCACACTGTAGTTTTGTATTTCATATCTCCTCTGAAAGAGCAGAGGACAGGCCCACAGCATGATTAGTCAGAGGGCCACAGTCCACCACTGATGCGCTAACCTAAGCCAAACATCGATTACTTCAACGAGATGGTTACTACAGGTAGATTTTCTTTGAATAGCTCAAAGTTCATCTTCAGTGTTATAAATATGGATTATAAAAAATAAATGCTTCATCATTATAAACCACAGAGCTTCAGAGTCAAACTGAACCACAGTTTTGCTTAAGAATAAAAGAAAGTGACTAATAAATGGAGATAACCAGACATAATTTAATTTGGCTGTTCACAGCCTTGAGCTTCATCCCATGTGCGTACCGCTGCAAATCTCACAGGCAACAAAATGAATAAATTTTTAAGGCTGTTTGTCAAAAATATTTCAAAATGTAGTGCTACTTCTGGTTGATCCTACATTTGCTGAGTCCATGACACAAATGTAATTAAAAAAGACAAAAATAGCCCACTCTGAGATGACTCTGTTTAAGCTCTAAGTCTTTTGATTTCTGTACTTCAACCGCTGAGCCTATTCTTCGTTGTCATCCTCGCTGATCTTCACCTTCACTCTGTGCCAGGCGTTACTCAGCAAGCCCCTCACATTCCAGATCGGACCGAATGTGTCCGGCTGCGTGTTGTAACTGTTGTCCACTGCCTTGCAAATGAGCTCCAGCTCTTGGGCCTCTGGAGGAAGAGGAACCGTTATCTCCCACAGCTTCCATGCCCAAGCTCGTCCTAGTGGGGGAGAAGTTTGATCTCCTTCCTTGTCGCTGCTCTTCAACTTGGCCTCCTTCCACGTCTTCCCTCCGTCCACAGAAACATCAACGCGTATCACCTCTCTGCCCCCGCCGCTCCAAGCATAGCCCTTCACAGTCAGCGTTTCTTCGCTGCGATCGATCACGGAGCCTTCTGCAGGTGTGGTAATGGCAGATTGAACAGGCAGCTCTTGGATGGCTGGAGCAGAATTGTAGTCCACTGTGTCCCAGTCTATTCCAGGGGAGAAACCTTTGTAATCTTTCTGCTGCCAGTGGCTGCTGCTCTCCTGTGCACTGACTACTATTTTACCCAGCCACTTCACGTTGCGTGTGCCCACTACACCTGGTACAACCACACGAATGGGGAAGCCATGGTCGGCCGGAATATCCTTGCCGTTCATTTCATAGGCCAGCAGCACATCACCCTCCTCGCTAACTGCCTTATTTATAGGGATTGAAGCACCGTACGCACTCCCTGTTATTTCTTTATCCAGTCCTTCAAACTGAACGTGGCGAGCCCACTGGGCTACATCTGGCCCGTAACCTGCAGCCAGCAGGACATCCCTGAGCTTGGCGCCGCTCCATGTCGCATTACCAATGGCACCAAAGCCCCAGTTCAGTCCCTTAACCTGCCGGGCCTTATTCATCTCACTACGGCGGTTTCCTGCACACTGCAGGGTAGCTGTGATGGTGTGTTTGGGGAATCGAGTCTTCAACTCTTCTAAAGACAGTGTGAGCACTCCTCTGGGTAGCCCCTCCACATGTAGGCGATATAAATCGGGGTCCACCTGAGGAACCGGGAGGTGGTTTCTTTTGAAGAAGAAAGCAGTGGGCGTAATGTAGCTGTCAGCGAGGATTTCAGGTGGAGGTTCAGCGTTGAAGGGCTTGAGGCTGTTGGCGCGCAGGGCAGGGTGACGCTCAGGGTCAGAAGAGTAGGGGTCTGATGATTTAAAAGTATATTGCTTCTTCAGGTCTTCTGCTTTCAGCTCACCAATCTTGCATCAACCACAGACACAAAGATTTTATTAGACCAAAACTGCAACTGAACTTCTCTTCAGCTCAAGAAGCTAATAAAAACATCAGCCACACATTTTTTCTCAGTGACCACTTGAGGGAGTGCCAGCATTCAGCTTACAGCCATGAGGTTTTCCTCAGTATATAGTGTGCAGCAGACCTTTTCATATGTGTCTGCACTGAACAGAAGGGCAAGATGAACAACATACATTTAAAAAGTTAATTTAAGGATAAATTCAAGCGATGTGCTGCGAAAGCTCATCAACCTCTGTTGCAATTTTTCAAAAACATCTAATGAACAGCATCTACTGTTTTATTATTATGTCAGCTTTTCTTTTGAGTGAGAACCTTATTAAAAGAAAGAGCTCTGCAAGCTTAGCAGTGGGTATGTCTGTGTTGATGTCAAATGAAAGGCTCACACATGTGTTGAGGTCTGCAGTTTGGTTTAAGTGCAAATTTCCACACAGCTATACTGTGTAATATCCCGTTTGACACAACTATTTCCACCCATAAGAAAGTTTTTTTTTCCTGGTAAATTTCTATGAATAGCAGTGTTACTAAAGCTTTTACACCCACGCTCCCCTTTAGCTAACTTACTACTGGGTTGATTATGTTAAACTAACCAAGCTCAGTGGTCACACCTGATCTTTTAATACTGAATAACAAACCCCAGTGCAGTACATTTTAACTCCTTAGTATGTAACAGCGCTTTAGTTAAATCAACAGAAACAAGCGGGTTTCTCACCTTATACTCAGAGAGGATTTCCAGCACATGCTCCTGATTGTGTACCGCATAAAGCGACCAGAAGGGCTCAATGGCACCACCTGCTGCCATCATGATTTTCTCCCCACCAGGGTGTATGGAAACAAACTCTGTAATGTCATAGACGCCGCCTTGGTAGGTGACCCAAACGCCATCTTTCAGGGAGCGATGCCTTGTAACTTCCTCCTGGCTGATGATAGAAAGCGGGGAGCTCTTCTCTATAGCCTGCACAGAAAGAGGCATCAGGCATCAGTTTCTATCAAAATAGCAATAAACTAATGGTCATGCACAGACCTATATCCTCCCTACTTATATTAAAAACACCAAAAAGTTCCGTGGGATGTCAAAAGAAGAAAATATATGAGCTTTCAACTTTTCAAATTTGAAGCGCTACTGCTGCTTACTACCTTAACATAAAACCGTGTGGCCTTTTTTATTTGATTAAATAAACAACCAGTAAGCAGCTCCTTGAGAGTTAGCACTGACTGCTAGCATACGAGCCTCATTAGGTACAGCCTAATTCCTGGAAAGACATCAGTTGATATTTAACTGTTAAAGTTAGAAAATTTCAGACTTGGCAGTTTGAGAAAATTATGCTGTCGGTGCTGTTAATCTGGTTGTACTGCTGAGAAAGGGTTTCTGTAACGACCGTGGACTTTGTAGGGCAGTGCTCTGTTTTTGCTTGACAAGCTCTGAAGGTACAAAATCTGCTGATGTAGATTTTTGCTGAGACGGTGCAATTTTAAATTTTCATTTGCTGCTGTGGTTAAAAACATATGTAATTAGCATAATTTAGCAAATTATGGCAAAAAAAAAAAAAGTGCATTAAACTTTAAAAAGAAAGTAAAAATGGACAGATATTGTCTGTTTGTAACCTTGTGACGGTGTAGACCATATCCTAGTACAGCCCCTGTGCCAGCCAGCAGTCCTGCCAGGACGTGTCTCCAGCTGGCACTGAAGCCATGTTGGTGAAACCTCTGGTCATTGCTGCTGCTGCAGAGACGAACTGCACACGATGCAACTACAGGTGCCACCTGATTTCTGAGAACATTTTAAAAATTGAAATATAACTTTGACATATATACACACAGCAAAACCTACTAGTAAAATTCTAATGAGAATGAAAGTGAATGTTTGGTATGACCACCTTCATTCTTAAACACAGTCTGACTCTCTTAGGCAGCTTTCTTGTCATTTCATTAACTAGTCTTCAGAAGGCTAGGCTTCTTGAAGGACATTTAAAGCGCTTCTTTGGAAGATGGCTGCTCTTTGTTCGGTTCTCTGTCATAATGATCCCACACTGGGTCAGTAAAGTTGAGGTCTGAGCTCCGGGAATGGCCAATCCATGACTGATGCATGCTTTTACTACACTGGCAATGTGTTTGGGTTAAGCTGAAAAATGTTCTTGTCAATCAGACACTTTCCAGGTTTAAGGCACTTCTGAATTTTCTTTACTTTTTATTCACTGGAAGCTACAGCCATCATTTGTTTACAGATTATGCCTGTGACAGAAAGCAGAAGTGCACAATGCAAGACCAAAAAAAAAAAAAAAAAAAAAAGAAAACTAAGAGACATCCTGTAGTTGTCAGTTTTCTGTCAGTTTTAAATGTTCACCAGGAAAAACCTGGAATATCTGTTGCTAATTGCTACTGTAGCACCAAAATAAAGTGCAAGCTTTTAGATTTATTGTACACTAAAATGTAACCTAACAACTCGTAACACTAAATTAATTTGCAGGTACACAGTCTGTTAACCAGAAAGAGTTGTCTTAGTGGAGCTCAGCTACTGAGCTACATCACAAGTAAAAATGAAGTAAATTATATGAAATAAACATTAGAATTACGTTGTTAGAATAATGTACCTGTCAATGCTGAGCGGGCCAATTGGATTCAGCCTGTGGCAGCGTCTGAGGAGCAGCATTGCACTGACGTTCTGACAAAGAAAGAAATTTAAAAAAAAAAAAAAAAAAAGCACATGAGCATCATCTGGTAGCTGATCATTATTTTTCCATCCACACTTGGTTAGCAGGTCTTAGGGGCAGATAAATGTACTTCTGAAAATGTCAGTAATATGAAACATTTCAACAGAGATCCCAATTTTTACTTGTATAATTCAGTGTTGTTGCACTCCTCGAGAAACTCCAAACTGTGTGTACACTTACAGCCAATGGGTTTTGAGTAAATGACAAACAGAACCTTAAAATGTTTCCATTTCTAATCAACTGACCAACAAGCTGTTACTTCATCCTTCAAAAAATAGCCAACCAGCTGAGGGGGAGTGAGCAGGGAGGAGGGGAACAAGGAGGCCAAGGGTTCAATTCACTCTTGTATGTTGTCCAGCAAACAATAAAAACTGAGGAATAGAAGATTGACTAACCCGAGAATCGAGAACAATACAATACTAAACTAGAACTACCAACAAAAAACTTATTTACAGACCACTGATAAACCAGAGGATATCACATGACGTAGCTGTGCTTTATCAGGTGATTACACATATCTTATCACAGCAGCCATAAACATTACTTTGACTTATCTGACAGCTTTTAAAGAAGCAGCACAATTACAGTCACTGAGGAAATTCAGATTTTCAAAGACTTTCAAGAATGACGTCATTAACTCCTGAATCTAAGCACTTTCTTTTTCTTTTTTTTTTTCTTTTTTAACAGAAAGCATTGTGCAACCACCGAGTCATGTGTTCACAAAGCTGAACAGAAGTAATGCCATGACCTCAGTCTGTCTCACTCAGAATGACAACTGAAAATTTCACTTTTTAGCAGAAACTTCATCAAATTTTATTTCCTTTCGGAGATGTTACAACTGAGCATATCACCATAAACACAACTGTATTGGTGTAAAATAACAACAGGGCTACAGAAAAACATCTGTGTGTGTGTCTAACCTGTAGAGTTAAGCTTACCTTATATTTTATCATATAAAGTATTGGGACCAAACTTGGTACAACGCTCTGCACGATTCTGCACTGTTGATTTCAACTACAAACCTGATTTGGACAGACTGTATTTAAAAGATGACAGCTTTCACCGTGGTTCTGGTTTTAAATGTGGATGTATACTAGCAATTATGATTCTTGGTAACACATTACTTTATGAATGGGTGTAAGACGAGCTACATGCAGCAGTATTGTTACAAGTATGCTAACATGTGACAAAAGCACAATGATGCGGTTTTTGTTGGCACCCACAGCGATAAGAAAAAGATGAATAGATATAGAAAATAAATACATAAAACCTGTTCAAGCGGGGGTTGATTTACTCCAACTTGAAAAAACAGATTTTTGTTCATCAAAAGGCTTGAAATAACAAGAAAATGCATAAAATCCTGTTAAATAAGGTATCACAGACTCTTTGTGTCTGAATGGTGATAGATGGTGAAATATCCATATGAATTTATGGGTAGAAGTTCATAGGCCACGGTGCAGGGTCTCACACTATACGGCCTGATGCGACCTGAGTGCTCAAACTGTGCATTCATAATATGAAGCTTATCATACAAAATCTGTCTCTCGCTCTCCCTCTCTCTGTCTTTCACTCACTCACACAGGCACACACCACCACCGTCAACTTTGCTAAATTACTAATGAAAGACATTGACCAGGCAGCTGTGATTGAGCAGCAATGTCCATCCAACTCTTTTCATGGTTGTTGTAATTGTGATAATTTTGTGAGGCCACATTGAAAAGCCTTGGATACGGAAGCATATCAATATAATATCACGTTATTACAATATACAGAATTATCACATTCGTACAATATAAATATTACATAGGCTACGTCGCAGCTCCAGTCACACTTCCATCACCGTCTTTTCCCAGAGTAACAGCCAAACAGGAGGATCTATTGGCTAGCACTGCTTAGCCTTGCACGCATTCTTATTTTAAACTTAATCTGGAATTCATTGCAAACTGTTTGTGCGGGATATGAATGACAAGATTGTTTTTTCTACAAGAGTTAGTAAAAAACATCTCCAGTGTGATCGAATCTTCTTGCCAAACATCCGCAGCTTTGCAGTGAATACAGCACTATAATGACCAGAGCTAATTCTTTTGAAAACCTTGCATCTCTCCACAGGTCTCAACTTCATCAGACATCACCTAGACAGAGCTGGATGAGGCCAGCACAAACAGCAGCCTAACCGACTAAGATGATGGATCCATGGGGTCAGGAAAGCCAGAAGCAGGGCTGGAGAGGTACCTTTCATGTCCATTCACTGGAGGTGTGGCTCTATTGCATGGCGTTCCTCACATCAAGAAGCTGTCGATCAAAATCAATACAGCTCTTCATGCATCTGGAGCTTGTGAAGGACTTCTCAGTCATGCAGGACTCCTGTTCACTTCTAAACAGTGACAGCTTCACAGCAAGAACCTTGAGAGCAAACTGCTGCTGAAGCTTAACCATCACCTCACTGAGTGAAGAAATGGCACATTTTTGCTAAATATGCAGGAATAGATGCACACCCATACAACTTATGGTAAACTGAGCTGCCTTGTATGTACATATGTTGAAGATGCCTCGTTCTAAGGTTTTCTCTGAGGCTGCTGTGCCATTTGGAGCAAAAATGAATATAAAGTTTACAGCATATCTTGTCACTGGAAATTGTTTGCACTGTTTATATATATATATTGTTTACTGTAAGTATTGGTGAAAAAAGCTTGTTTGAAAAATTTTGTGAAAATCTGAAATCTGGAAATTAGAATTGTTGTGCCTTATTTTGTTGATCTTTTTACATATATTCCTTTTGAAAATACTAAAATTTGTATATTTATTTATTTTTGTTTGTCTGATAGCATTTATTTATAAAATAAATCGGACATTTCAAACAGTTACTTGCTACTTGAGTAGTCTTTTCACCAAGTACTTTTTTACTCTTACTCGAGTAACTTTTTTGAAGACTACTTTTCACTTTTACTTGAGTAATAATATTTTAAAGTAATGCTACTCTTGAGTACAATTTTTGGATACTCGACCCACCTCTGAAATTCAACCACAATCAGTAACCACAACCACAGACACAACTTCCCCCAGCACAGTCTGCCAGGGCAGAGCTCAGTCACTGTCGCAGCTCTGAATGGTGAAAGGACAAATGAATAAATGTATGTTACAGCCTTACCAACTGATCTAATCAGTCACCATCAGCATTTATATCATCCAGTAGATGGAATTTTAAAAAGAAAGGGATAGGATAAACGCCAATCACCCATGTTATGAGTGTTAACATTGCGTAATTTGTCCAGCCTTGGCTGGACAAACTACATCTTTGGTAAAATCTTTGGAAAGCAACAAGAACAACTGATCCCAGCAAGGTCGGGCAGAGCATAAAGGAGTAAATAAATAACACACAACAAATGTTATGTAAATATGTGCCTCGAAGAAAAAAAAAAAATATTGGCCAATATATTGGAATACTGAATTTACAAATCAACAAAATCTGCAAAATCCCATATTTGGTCGGGTTCAACATTTTTTGTAAAGTGCTAAATCACCTTGTTTCTGTAGTATCTGCATGGTGTTCCTCAAAGCTAACACTATATGGACAGGACACACTTACACTTCATATGTTTACCACCATGACCTTTCAGCATAGTCTGAACCCCTTACCCTAAAAGTAAATTACATGTATTAGCAGACTTATATAAAATGTATGAAACTAAAATGAAAACAATATAAAATCCTGCATTTCAGAAAAACTAAAAGGACAATGTACTTTCAAAACCACCAAGACAGAAATAAAATACAGAGGAATGTCCTTTTTAGTTTGGTCAAACCTGGCAAAACAACCAGCATGGACAACATCATCATAATAATAATAATACCAAAAAAGGAGTATGAGGGCACAGAGGCTCCAGGTCCCTGCTGGTTCACGCTGAGTACACATTAGCTAAACCGGTTAGAGGCTTCTGATGACAAGCGAGGGAAAAATCTATTAAAAATCTTCACTGACTATTTTATATTAACCGCAGCGAACCAAGGCGGTAATAATCCTAACGAATTCAACACAAGCACACAGTTTTAATTTAATTTTTTTTAAATGGCAGCACTTCAATGTTTACGTAACAAACATGCCGGCGTTGCGCTTCATCACCATCCTCACGGCTAACCTAGCTAACATTTCAGTTAGCAAGCATGCTTCTTGTAGCCCTTCCTCACCCAACTTGTAAATAAGTCTTCATGAACAAAAGAAATCTGTTTTCTCCCGCTTTTTGGTCCAAACCGCAGCGCACTCACCTCTCCTGTGTTTCTGTGTGAAGTGTTCTGGGTTGCTCAAGATGCCCGAAGGACAGCTACCCTGCGGATCTCTGAACGTACCTACACACACACACAGTGAACGAGGAACGTTCAAGAAAGCTACTACTTACATCGTCCACGTAATGACAGCACAGGGCACGCTTCATCCGCCGAAATAATTAATAATAAAACTAAATTTTGAATATTCTCCTGTCTTAAAAAACAAAAAAAACAACAACTTCACTACTAACTGTTTAACAAATAAAACACCCTTTTTATACCCTTAATTAACCATGTACACCTCGTTATTATTTTTTGCTGCAAAATATAAAACATTTATTAGCGTATTATCATATAGTTATTAATGTGATATCAACATCTATGGCAGAATTTTACATAACAGGCATTATAAGCAATTTGCTAAATTGACTGTGCCAGCAGTGACTTTAACACGCTCAGCTCTAGTTAAATGACCAGATAATCCTGAACGCACCTGATTGACAGGTTAAATACTAACTGGTATGCAGAATACAGCTTGTCCTCCACACCAAAAATTGAGATAGAGCAAGAGAACAGAAAACACAGAGACCACACCCTGAACAAATGCACAAATGTAGAAGCCACGAAAAGCCTTCATGCGCTGCTAAAACGAGCAAATATAATGAATGGGAACAGCCTCACTTTCACAGAGACAAGAAAGCTCTGAAGGAGCTGCTAATGTTCCAGACACAAGACTAACTGAATGTATTGTTTCTTCAATCAGCACAGCAGTTTTCCGCTTTGCTCATGTAATCGAGGACAAGGGATGAGTAAACGGGGCAAAGAAATAAATTGATCATTTATTTATTACATGAGCTAGACATACAAATTCCCAGTCATTTCCAGACAGGACTTACTACACATCCTGCTGATATCCCAGCTGCACATGAGACTTACCACACAAACTGTGCGAAAATAACAACACTGCAACCCGTCACACCCCGCTTAGCGACACTGCAATCGTGGCACACACCGCAAACAATTCGGGTCTCAGCGGAGCTGGGAATCAGTGCTATGCATGGCCTGCGATCTGGGAGATAAAGGGAAGTGGCACAAACAATTAAACAAAAAACAAAAAGGGAGGTTAGTCCGCCCTTACACAACTTACTCTCAATCAATAACCGCCTTTACGGCTGGACGGACTAACCAAAACAAAATTACAAATTAATCAAAAGAACGAAAAAAGGACGAAAAAAAGGACAGCGGAGACAGCACAGCTGAAAAACAAACAACATTATCAATTAAAATATTACCCAATAAAATATCAATTTTATGAAACCATTCAAAATCATGAAGCTAAAACACTCAATATACCTACAATATTGATCAGTTTCCCTGCGCGCAGTCGATCTAGGGCTTGATCAATTCTTCTATTAAAATTCGTGGTCACACTAAAAAAGTCCAATGACACATTAAAAATAGGCACATGCAATAGCAAATGATCCAAACAAAAATGGCAAAAGTCTCTTACCGACAGTATACCCACTCGCACCTGAGTGAATTAATTGCCTCTGGTTTTTTCCACAGAAGAGCGCTGACTCCCCCCACACACCCACTACCTTTTCACAGCTCTTCAGCCAATCACCTGGCAGAGAGCAACAAACTGCCAGGTGACACTTGTTACACTCACTAGTCTTTATGCATGGTAAACTTGCAGAAATGGTGGCTGCCGCCTTACTCTACACTTTTGCAGATGTTCTGCTAAAAATTTATATCTGGTCGTTTGATTAATCATTAATTGTTACAACATTTCTGATCAGTATAGCATTATATTAGATAAACATAAAAGTCGATTCAATTTATTTATTTTTATAGCGCCAAATCACAACAACGGTCACTTCGAGGCATTTTACATTATAAGGTAAAGACCCTAAATAATAATACAGAGAAAGCGACAATCAGACGAGCCCATATGAACAAGCACTTGGTGACAGTGGAAAGGAAAAACTCCTTTTTAACAGGAACAAACGTTTAATAGAAGCGGGCACAGGGACAGGGGTGAGGGGAGGAAGACAGAACAAAAGACCTTGTACTTTCTTTTCAAATGCAAGGAATTTGAAGTGAATCCCAAAATTTGGACCAGTAGCATGACATTTATCCATCTGCATTCATATTTGTAGAGGTTACGATAGCTCTGACAGGTTGGCAACACGGTTACAATACCTTCTCAAATTAGTGCAGATATTATTATGATTGAGCATTATTGCTCCCAGGCACATAGATCCTTATCCATTCGCTTCCACTTATCCTTTTCAGGGTGAGATACGCCCTGACACACAGAGACAGACAACCATTGGGCAATTTGGATTAATCAGTTAACCTATTCCCACAAACTGCATGTCTTTGGACGGTGGGAGGAAGCCAGAGTACCTGGAGGGAACCCACACAAACACAGGGAGAACGTGCAATGGAAGTGGAATTGAACTCAGAAACGTTTTTATTCTGTGCATCTCAGCAGGAAGAGGTGAATGAAACTGCAAAATGAAGACAAAATGCCTTTTTTATGATGGCATGGCAACCTGTTTTCTCTTTTAATCCCATCTTTTCAGTTTCATTTTGAGGTCACGCCCGCAGTTTCACTTTCCTTTACACATGCAAATGGAAAACCCTGCAGTGACTCACATTTTGGAAGAACTTAGCAGTGTGTCCACATTGGTCCACTCTTGTGTTTGATGTGTCAGAGTGTTGCCCCTTTCCTTTGTTTAAACTTGGCCAATATGTGAGCTTTGCCATGTTTGAGTAATCCAGTCAAAACTGGTCTGAGGACAGGGTTGCTATGTCAACAGCAGATTTAGTGGACTGCCCTATCTTTATTTTGGCAATCTCCTGGTACATTTGTGAATGTGTGTGTGATTGGGTGGATGACTGAATGTAGTGTAAAGCGCTTTGGGGTCCATAGGGACTAAGTAAAGCGCTATACAAATACAGGCCATTTACATTTGCACACATAGTCTTCTTGTAAATCAAAATATATATTTTCGTATCCAAGTAGTGATACATTGCCTTTTCTTTTGTTTCTTCATGTTGTTGCTAGGTAGCCCGTGAAACAGGTACTCATGTTGTGTATTTTAACAATTCACAGACAAAACCTGGTTAATGACAGATTCCACATGGAAAGAGAGCCACCAGGTTACATTCAAACTTTACACACACCTTATATAAATATTTAAGAGTTACTTATGTAATACTAACAGTCTGCCAGTGGTGTGTAGGTTGTTGCAATTCGGTGGAATGTACTAATTTACAAGAGTTGTAAAGATCCCTATAGGGTTCAGTTCAGGTGAAAAAATTGAATGGATTATGTTCTTATTGCTGTGGAGTTCATATAGATTTTCAACAGCTTATAGAATTTATTCTCTGAGCAGTGAAAGAGGTGGGAAGAGTGTGTAAGTGTTTTTATGTCTCTGTAGGAAAATTCTGTCACATATGTGCATAATAACACCTAGAATAGTGATCCTGTTGTTTTGTTAACTGGTTGGCTTTCTAGTGCCATCTACTGGTCAAATGTACTCCTCGTGTCTTAATACTTCAGCACTTTGGTAACAAAAAGGGTGACACTTGAGAGGAGTCTGGATTTTCCGGTTCTTTAAAATTCATCTCGAACAAATCAGAGCAGGATGGTTAAACCTGCACTGACATGCTGTCAGTTTAATGAAATGTGTTATTTTGTCAGTCCTTTAAATGCACTTGGTATGTATTTTGGGAAGACCATTGACTATTCATGCCTCATTACTCGTTATCATTCAACAAAGCTCTATGGTGAAAATAAAGTTTAATGTAAAAGTTAATGACTCTACTCCATCCTACAGTAACTGAATGTTAGGCAAGATAACTTCCTCTAGGATTAATAAATTAATAATAGAGAATGAAATTAGTTTTGTGAGCAAACAATATTTTAGCCTAATTAAGGCATATTAAGCTTAGTTAAACAGAAGAACAGGGCAAAGGCCTGCAGGGCGCCTCTTATACAACAAATAAAGCTGTTGCAGACTAACATCACACAGGAAAAGCAAAGACCATAAATAATTTTCCCCTCAAATTCTCCCAATCCGTGCATTGACCTCACTGTTATAGTTTAGTAAAATCTTTCTTACTGTTGAGATGATGGAATAAAACTGATTAAACTTAAGTTAAAGGCACTCAGCCCAAGAGGAACAACGTAACACACTCAGTTTTGCTCACATGTATTACCTTTTTAATTTGAAAAGCGGAACTAGCGATCACTGGTGCTCTCAGACACTTTAAGTGGTGTTCAGCACTTAAAGTGTCTAAGTTAAACAGGGAGTTCATTTTTAGTCAGTATGCTTCATCATACCTGCTGCATGCTAAATAAGCATATAAAGAGTCTCAGTCAAAAGATATAGTGGACTTATACCTCGAGTCATCTTGTGTAAAGTCAATATTCAGTGTTTTCAGCTGTTTTTCTATTAACTTCTTATTTACAAACAGATTTCTTTGCAAGTTTGTTTCGTCCAAAACTGTTTTTTTCTTTTTTGGGAACATGCAAAATTTAATATTCAAACAGCCAGACATTCATTGTGTATACAAGTTTATTAATTTGAAAAAGTTTTACTACAGAATTTAAATACAATATTGTGAAAAGCTGGAAAAAGCGAGGCTCTGTGAGAATGTCTACATTACATACAACATAAAATATCCACACACCAAGTAAAAACCTGTTGCTGTCGTGCTCCAGGATTTAGCTGAAGCCTGTGTGAAAATCACATTTCAGGCTGAGGGGTGAGAAGGCCATTGTCAGTCCTATCCCCTCGAAGCACTACAATGCCTCACAAGAGCACCTGTAACCAGTGTTGAGCAGACTGCCTGATATGACATGCTCTGCTGCCATAGGCCGATTCTGCAGCTGCAAGGCTGACGATCACTGTTGTGTCATCTTGGCCGCTTCAGCTTTTATTAGAGAGATGAGCTCCAGATTAATAAGAAACACGAAGCGAAGACCTGCAATCTGAAGAAACAGACAGGTTATTTAAGCAAGAATAAAAGATTAAACAGCCGTTTAACTTGGTTAAGATTCTGACATTACCTCCACCACTGAGTTATTATTTAATTTCCACTTGTTGCCTGACAGGACCGGTCTGCCATCTATGTAAATAGGCCGCCTGCCCTCATTGGCAATGAAGAAGTCTCCGTTGTTCTTCAACTTAATAATTCCTGGCAAAACAAACAGTAAACATCAAGTACATCTGATCGACCTCTCCAAGCTGAAACACTAAAATTTAACCAGACAAACTGATGCTTCCATTTTCAAAAGAATGATTCAGTTCTTCTTCTTCTGTTTTCAGCTGCTCCCTTTAAGGGTCACAGAAGTATATTATCTGCTTCCATCTCACCCGTTCCCTATGAATATTTTGTGCTCCTCCTCTTTTCCTTCTACCTGGCAGCTCCATATTCAATATCCTTTGACCAATACATCTATAATCCTTCCTCTGCACATGTCCATGTCCAATAAATAGATACATGTGGGTGAGAAACATCAATAATCATGGCTGTAAAAGGCACAGGAGACACAATGAGCAATCAGACAGAGGGAAGGGAGCAGATTTGACTGTGAGAGAAATGCTGTTCCACAGCACAGAGAACAGTCTCCTCTGAGTTTAACTCCAGAGCAAGGGACAGTCAGATGCATCGGATCAGCAGACAAGAATGACCTGGAAGCTGATCAGGGGTGTAAGAGGTCAGAGATTTAATGAGTGAGTCAAATCACTACGGCCTTTGTAGGCAAACAAGATGATCTGAAATCGATTCTGAACTTTACTGCCAAGCAGCTAAAACAGGTGAGATCTGATGTCTTTTTCAGGTGCCTGTGAGGAACCGAGCAGCAGCATGGTCACTCCGAATAACAATCTTAACATCTTCAACTCTGCCACCTCCAAACTGACCTCCTGTTACCATACATCCCAACAGGTCTCAGTACCATGATGTAAACCTTCCCATGCACTCTTGCTGCCATCCATCTGTCACAAATAACCTGATACTAGTTTCTACCCATTCCACTCTGCCTGCACTCTCTTCTGCACTGTCTGTTGCTTTGGATGGTTGACCTCAGGTATTTATACTCATCTACCTTCGCACTCTCTACTCGTTGCATCTTCACCTTTCCAACTCTCTCCCTGTCATTTACACACATTTTCTGTTTTGTTTCTAATGACTTTCATTCTGCTTTTCTCCTCTACCTTTTCATGCTCTCTTCCAACTGCTCCCACTACAGATCACAGTGTTATCTGTAAACATCATAATCCATGGAGAATCCTGCCTGACCTTATCTATTAATCTGTCCATGACAACTTCAAACAAGAAGGAATGGTGCGATTTCAGAGTCTCTAAATGGTTACTGGATAAGCCATGAAGACAAGCTATACTTGTCATGCTTTCTTTATGCATGCGTTTGGCCAAAATCCAAATGAAGGGACTAACAGTGATGTGTGTGCGTGATTGGACTTAGGAAAAAAAGAAAGCAAATGATGAAACGACATGGTGTTGTTCAAGAAAATGCTAAGTTACCTTGTTTTCTTGAGATTTTCCAAGCAGGCCCCTCTAGCGACAGATCTACATCGATCTGTTTGTCCTTAGTTGCTCTGCCTAATGTAATCTGTGTGAATACGGGTTAAACAAAAAAAATGTATCATACTCCAACAAAAAGGAAAAAAATATTTTCTTTTACAGTTACTTGACATTTTCTAACAAACATCTTCCTTAAGCATATTTTCTCTTTAGTCCTTGTTTCTATTATTGAAAGATTACTTACCTCTCTTGATCTCATAAGGTAGCGTACCATTCTTCCACGTAATGCTGCAAGCGTCTGGTTGTCAAAGTCAGGCATGCTCATCCCTGAAACCCCGAAAACAAAATAAAAACATATGCACACAAATAAGTTCTGCATTCCTCAGAACATAAACAAATATAAAGGCTTTCATTTGCACTTTATGAATGAAAGCTTAAGTAACCTGTGATACTGTCCACAAGAACCTGCCAACGAGGCAACTCCTGCTCCAGCTGTCTGATTTCTCTTTTCTGGTGACGGTCTGAAATCATCAGCTCTGAAAGAAAAAAAAAGTGTGGTGAGCAACTGAGATTACTCTGAGTCAGTTTCCAGTGAGTCACTGTGAACTTAAACTCAACCCCTGACGCAGCAGTGTGAACTTCCCCATCCATACAAAGGACATTAAAACAAACAGATGTCAACAGCAGAATTCCTTTTAGTTCCTTTTAGACATCAGTTTCTTATCCAATGCCTACTCATAGTAATGACGCAGCTTTTAGGATCCCTGGTCAGAACATAGCAATGTCCTGACATTCAAAGATACACATTGTGGATTCAGAATAAATCTACACAATGGCTTTTGTAATGCCCCAATGCATCCAAGCGCATTAAGTGAACAGCCAGGTTGACCAATGAGCCAATGAGTTCCCCTTAACTTTTTACATTTGCTGCACATCAGCACAATCAATGAATAATTAAAAAGCCTGAATGAAAAAGAGCAAAATACATGAATGATAATTTCTCATGTTCTGGCAGGGCATACTGCTGGAACATTCATGTCCTAGATATCAAGAAGATTATGTAAATGGTTCAGATTATGTAATATTTCAGACTTTGGCTGACTGTTTTTAGTGTTTTAGTGCATGCGTAGTGCAGCTAAAAAAAAGACTTTTGAACATTTGAATACTTGACTAAATGTAGTTTGAACCAGAGTCTTTATTGATCTAGTTTTAAGAGCATTTAAGTTACACCATTCAAACTCTGCAGTGTGTTTAGATTAATTAATTACATGATGCTGTTTTTTTCTTCTGCACATTACCTATCTGTCTTATCAGTTTGATCTATATTGCCATCTCTGTTCTTAAATTACAGCTGAATAAATATTTAGTCTAGCTCTTTAACAATGACATTGTTGTTCGCAACCTTTGGTTGCCAAATCAGACATCAGTGTTTGCTAAACCTGCTTAGGTTTAACAGGTTTCAGGAGAAAGGACGTTCATGTAAATATTAATATAACCAGAGGTTTACGTCCATGTCATCTACAGACGGATACATTAAGACATTTTAATTCCAGGTAATTAACAAGGAAAAACAAATTATCTGCAATAAAGAACTACTGGAACAAAACGCATCTGATCTGGAATTTGACTTCAGCTCACATTGATAATAAGTGATCTGAGCTTCTTTTGACATTCACAGATTAAATGGGTTGGTAAATTGTAAATGGACTGGTGCTTTTATAGTACATTTCTTTCTGAAGTGAACGCTCAATGCACTTTTCATTACAACCCAAATACACCCATTTACAGTGCTGTCTCATGCTTTTCAGTGCTTTCCAACTATCACAGACACACTCACACTTCAATGGGTGCATCAGGGTCAGTCTACTGTTCGGTATCATCTCATGGACAAACTGACATATGGACCACTTTGAACCCAGAAGAACATTAGAAAATCCACTATTTCCTAAATCACAGTAATCCACAGTGACCTCTCCTGTCTCTTCTTCTTTTAATGTGAATAAAGGTGATGTGTGATGTGCAAGATTAACTGAATCTACGTCGTAAGCAAATTACTTACCATGTTCCAACACTTCATCTCTGCTGTCCCTGTGTGAAAAGCAACAAAACAACTTATAGGTGCCCTGAAGTCATGGAAATGCAATGCTTTTTAAAAATTTGGAAAATATAGCATGTAATATCCTTTAGCATGACCGGAAATGTTACAAGCAGTAAAAATTTGCTGAACACTGAAGTGAATGTCTGACTTACTTTAATTTTACATCATCAACCATCTGCTCGGCGTCGGAGAAGTTGAGAACTTGGTCACCTTTCGGGAGGGGCTGTACTGCAAAACATAGTCACAGGTAAGATGTTTTTAACAGTTTTTTTTTCTTTTGTACATATTTTAGAGAACAACCAGGTATGTCAAGTTAATTCTCAGTAGTTTTATTGGGAGAAAATGATAACATTCATCTTTCAAAACACTGTTGGAGTAACTGCTTGCTATCTTAGGTCCAAACAACCTCCTCTCCTCTATTAAAATGTTTACATTGCAGATCTCACAAAGCCACAAAGGTGATCAATGCATCTGATGTTGACATGAGTTATACTTGTATGGTTTTCCAGCTGCTCAATACTCAAACTGTCAACAGGAATTTGGATGGATCCCCCGGGAAACTGAACTCACCACTCTGGTCATCCAGTAGGTAGTACTGCTTGAGCAGCTGCCAGTGCACCAGTAGGCTCTTGGGACTGCGAGACGGGTGGAAGACGTTAGGGTGCTTACTTAAAAGCTCCTGAAACACGTCCAGTTTAGGCTGACTGGTCTGTTTAGAGAGAAACATAACACAACACTGTGTGTGAATACAACAGTCCAATATGTACAGTAATAATGTGTTTCATTCCAATCCAGGTGAAATCTTACAATTATGAGCCATTAAAAAGTGACCTTAACTGGGAATGCATTTTCCCTGTGGAGCACTTATAATAGAATATATATGATAGCCCACTCAATATAACTTACTGAACCAATCTTGGCCAGCAGTGCCTCCTCAGCCTGACTGAAGAGAGCTTTGCTTTGGATTGCTGCAATTGCTTCTGGGTGAAGCTGCCGCATGGCCTGCCATGCCAGCCTAAATAGACACACAAAACCAAGAATGTGCTTAAAAGATGACTCAAACACACAAGTGTAATAAAGCATATGGAGATATGCAGGACTGGGAGACTGCAAAAACCCAGTCAGAGTCAACAACAGATGCTAGGCGTCTTACTTTGAGATGACGGGATCGTAGAGCAAAGCGTACCACCGCTCTTTAATTTCACGCAAAGTGAAACGACAGCTGAACTTGACCCCCAGATGAACAGAAGTTAAGTCTGTGGTCTACAGACAAACACAGAATACCACACAAGATACCATGAATCAATACACATTAGATCATACACTGACAATCAAAGCCATTAAACAAAGCAGCTCCTTTGAGCTAATTCAGGACAACCTTTTTGACAATAATCTTCTTTTTGGTAGCTCACCTGCAACACTGCATTTATAAGCAGCAGATCATCTGTGGGTTTCCATCGGCCCAAGTCTTTAGTAATATGTAAAGGCTGCTTGCTTTTCTTAACTCTTTTGGTTAAAGGTGCAGGGTTTAGTACCATTGTCAGAGATGGTGTAAGAGTTGCTCCTGATTTTGTTACCTGAAAAAGCATCATAAAGGGGGGGGGGGGATAAGAAAAGAGAGAGAATCATAAAAAATGTGCATATTTATCATCTTTAATGTGAATTCACTCAATAATCTGTGGATTTGTTGGTCTTATTTACCTTTTTTTTCTCACTTGAGGAAGGCTCACTCCCCGAACAGCGCACAGGCTCCATTACGGGTGGACCTTTGACTCTACTGGATGACTTCACAAGACTGCTTTCCACCAGCTCATCGTCAAACTTTTTTCGCTTTATTGACCTAAAGAAATTGTGATAATAAAGTAGTTCTTTAAAAATTTAAAGATTAACCAGGGAAAAAAACAAAACAAAGCACAGTACTGAAACACCATCAGCATAGAAAACGAAGGTTCATTTCTTCCTGCTAATTATGCTGGAATACCACCCTGACTGAAATAATGAAATATACATTAGTAGATATCAAACCTGGATGAACTTCTGCGTTTGGGAACACCACTGCCAAATGCTTGTGTTGCTGTCCTTTTCAGGTCCTTTACTCCAAGTGACTCTTCATCCTCTGACCGACTCTGAGCACCACCTACTCCCATCGAGGTGCCAACCACAGGGTCACCAGCCTGCATCTGTTCAAATGCGTCAGGAAACAAAGCAAGAAAGAGTTAAAACGTTTCTCAGCAACACTTTGTTTCACAGAGTCGCTAAACTTTAAATATGCTGTTGTCTGTAAAGGTTTCTTTACATTTGCGATGAACTGCGGGTTCCTCTGGTAGGTTTTCACACAATTCAAACGCCATGATATTAAGCATTTTATTAACACTGGAATAACAATAAAAGTATAACTCCAGACGTAAACCGAAAGTTACTCCGGGCACAAAGATTACAGGATAAATATTTTATTAATAGTTTAAATTCACAATTGTGTATAAAACTGACTAATATTATTATTGCTGTTTTTGTTGTTGCTTATAGGAGTCAGGGGAATTAACGACTAACAAGTTAGCTAGCTTTGAGGGGCCTTTGTTGACATGTAAACAAATGCCATCTATTGCTGCCTTCAGAACGTTATATTAAATAACAATTTGATATCTATAACAAACCTCTCTCTAGGAAAGCAACACACTAAGGTCTGTTTAGCTAACAAGCGTAATTTGATTTAAATGACCGTTGGTTTGTGTTGGCTAGCTAACATTAGCTAAGCTAACTGCTAGCTTTGATTATTAACGAGTTAAAGTAACAAGTTACGCTGTTTTGCCACTCACCTTCCCACACTGTCCCCCTTCGTTGTGTCTTTAAAGGAAAAGATTAAGTTATTATAGTCCAGTATTTCTCTTTGTAAATCCCTCGTTGCTTCGGCTACATGGCTAACTCGCTTACTTGACGCTTGCCTCGTTAGCAATAGCCGTTTGGCTAGACAGTTGTTTTCTTCCTGTCTAGCTCACCCGCTGTTCGCAACACCGCCGCCATCCGGGCTAAAGTAACAGTGGCCTCCGTTATCTTTAACATATTGTATTACAGTGCCTTCCTCTGAATATTCATCTGTCAGAACAATGCACGTCGTAAGTATTTGAAACGTAACTTTTTTTTATTAAACTTCTTCTCTATTATAGATGTAACCGGCAAAGTGAATCCCGATATGTGTAAAAGTGAATAAAATCCACATTTTCACATTTGAATGTAATTATGCAGCTTCATGAAAAAACATCTTGTCCACCAGGTAAATGTAGTGACCAGCCCAGCAGTTTTAATATTGTAATTTGATACTTTTGTATCTAATACACCACGCCTCATTGGTCCTTTTCCCAGCAGACACTTTAAAACTTTTCCAGAAGAGTTTTATGGTATTTCTGGCGCTTTTGCAAATGTACCCACTACAGGGTATAAGTTGCAGCATTTATTTCATCTGCATGGCCTGGCAGAACAGATACTGTATCACAGTATTCACACAGATTCTTCCATATCCATTTATCTATAGCAAAATATAGATTTGGGGTCAAGAACACACTTGAATGTCATGGTTATTTGGGGCCAATGATTTCTTTGAATTGTTCTTTTTCCTGGGTGGAATCATCATCATCGTACATGTCGTTTAAAAACAAGAACACTGTGTACAAGTTTGGATTTATTTTGGATTCTCTCTAATACCCACAAGGTCAAAAATATACATGCACGCTCAAATATACATGTACAGCCCCATTCATTTTTGATTATGGTGGAATTATGGAAAAAAAGAACAGCTCATGCCCATGATGAGTAAACCTGTGACCACAACTGTAATAACTGAAGCACATACCTATAAAACACATGACAGTGGTTGAGGTTGTGCTTGGCAGCAATGTGGTCCAAGCTATTGAGTCACAGCAGCTTACACGGTCATGTCACACAGGAACTTTGATACCCAGCGTTATTTTATGCAAACATTTGTAGAAAACGTGTGGTCCATGTAAAACATGCTTGATTGACCTGAGCCCTAGTCTGATGGTGCTGTGGATGATGCTGGAGGGAGATATTTTCTTTAACGAGACACAAAGGCATCACATAAAGAAACACATGGTGCAAACAGTAGGCAGAGATTCATCGTGAAACAGTTTATTGACATTTACAGTGACAGTTTCCAAATGCGATAAATTAGAATAAATACAAAGTTCAGATCGTGAAGCTTATTACTTACAAAATGATGTAATATCTTTCAAGTTTAGATGTATTAAAAAAAAAAAAAAAAAAAAAAAAAAGAATAAAAAAAAAATAAAAAAAATAGATAAGCTTCGCCAGTGAACTAAAGACAGTATTGAAGAATTTTAAAACAGTACAGAGTGGCCTATTTTTGGATTTTAGTGGCATTATATATATTCATACACAAGCATAATCTTAGCAGCTGCCTTTTTTTAAGGAACCCATCACTAGAGGTTTTTGCACCATAAAAGCACCTTTAAAAACACAGTTCAATCAACATACTGACAATCATGTTTACGGACACCTCTGTAGATTTTTCTTTCTTCCGTGTGCAAGACTGAACTCTGAGCTCCAAATTCTCTGCAGTTCATGATGTTCTGGACGTACATAGAAACTCTCTTGAAATATTTGCACAATCAGGACACGCAGGAAACTGCAGATACCACGTATCTACGAGCGTGCACGATCACAGTTCATAATCAGATTTAAGAGACTGTTACCAAATTCAGGGAAACTAATTTCTGTCAAATTCCAAGAAATGCGGCAATGACTAAAAAGATCAAATGAAGGACGAGTAGCGAGGGCACACACGTCAGGCGAGGCGCAAACGTCAGATTTCATTTCCTTACTGTATATCTTTCAACTCTCTCCCCACTCCTCCTTTCTCAATCAGTTTTCCACACCGGCCCAGATTTTGCCCAAAGTTTGCATGAATTGTACCGCACAGCAGACGGAACAGACGACAGACAGAAGATCCCTTCTTTGGGTCTGGCCTTTGCACAAATGAGCACCTTTTGATAAAACTGGACGTTACCCTTCTCCCAGTTGATAATGCCTCTGTAATAATCCATCAGCCCTCACCCTTCATCCATCTGTCCTTCTCCACATGTCCGCCTGCAGGCTGCAGGTGAGAAGGGCTTTGGTCTTAGTTGGGATGAAGGCTGAAGGCCCGCTCTGAAATATAGCACCGCGATAACGGCGCCTGCTTGTTCTGTCCTGCTTGTTGCCGCTCACAGGCACGTAACTGATCAGTTCCAGGAGATTAGGTCACCGTTCAATAAACTGCAGGCTGATGACATTTTCAGGAACTAGAAGTGTCCGTGTCATGGGCTTCACAGAAGCTCCCTCTGTGTTCGGCTTCACATCAAACTCTGAAATGATCTAATGAAATCAGAAACAGAGCAGATTAAGCACAGGGCGCCTGAAATGAAAAGCAATCAAGTGCTTCGTAGTGACCCTGAAATCTACAATTCCTTACATGACTCAGAGAAATAATAGAGTAAGAAGATTTGTGGGAACAACTTCTAACACATTTATCAAAATCCTACGCTGTGTAAATTACTTACAACACAAACTGTGTTCAAACACCAAGTAACAGAATGTGTTTTTCTTAATTAAATACATTCCCAAAAGCTGACATACACTGTACAACCTAATTTCCCCCAAAAAGTTGGGATGCAGTGTAACATGCAAGTAAAAAACAAATTAAAGTAATGACTTGAAAGGCTTTTCTACCCCATAATTAATTAAAATAGTACAAAGACAAAATATCAAATATCAAAAGTGAAAATTTTAAAATATGTGATATAATATGTTCAGTTTAAATTCAGATGCAAGTAACAAGTTTTCAGAAAGGACTGGAAATACTACATAATCCTTAAAAGACACCGGGTAAAACATCTCATAGCTAATTGGATTAATTAGTGACATGATTGGTTATTAAATGAAATTCTCCAGGAGTCTTTCACTTTCGAGTTCAGCTGTTTCAATGACTACATGCAAGTACTTGAACAATTAAACAATTGGAGGTTAGAGACAAAGTTAAAGAGGCAAGGCTGAGAGGATTTGGACATGTGCAGAGGAGGGATGTTGACGATGTAGCTGGAGGCAGGAGGAAAAGAGCAAGACCACAGAGAAGTGGTGAAGGAGGACATTCAGAGAGTTGGTGTGATAGAAAAGTATGCTCGGGATAGGGTGATAGAAAGATTGTCTGTCTGCAGTCCAGACCTGTGCTCGATTAAAATCAACAAATATCACCAAGGAAACACAAAAGTGTGACAGAAAGGGATGTCACTGTAATTAAATGCAACAGCTTAAATATTTGACATGTTGTCTTTATTACAGTTTCCTAATATTTTGGGGGTAAATGGGGTTGTATATTCTTTAAGAATGCTTTTAGGGTTTGTTTGTTTTTTTTAGTCTGAGTTTAATTGCAAATGAAAAAAGAAAAAACACACAGAAAAAAAAAAAACCAAGAAAAAGACAAAAATTGCTGTAACTCACCCTGGCAAGCGCAAGGTAGAGCTCCAGCTCAGCAATACGGCGACCTATGCAGCTGCGTTTTCCCACACCGAAGGGCACAGAGGCATATGGGTGATAAGTCTGGTCTTTGTTCAGCCATCGATAGGGATTGAAATGATTTGGGTTTGCAAACACTCCTGGATCCCGCGATGTTGCAAAGTGGCACAGGGTAATCAAAGTCTGAAAGGGAATTTTATTTTGGTCAGATAGGTTTTTGACTATAATGGAAAAACTGAAGCATTACAACTTGATACTGGCTAGAGTCAGATGGTGAACTCACATTTTTTGGGATGAGGTAGCCTCCAACCTGGATGTCTCTTTCTGGAATGACCCTTGCATTAGCAGGAATAACAGGGTATAACCTAAAAAAAATAAGGAAAACAAAACAAAACACAATAGCGTAAGCTAAATTTGATTTCAAATCTCAAAACATCTTCAAATATCTGAAACCTTTTGAGTTATACCTGAGCACTTCTTTGACTATGGCCTTCAGGAAAGGCATTTGAGCTACATCGGCAGCCTCTGGTATCTTTCGGCCTTCAAGTACAGTCAACACCTCCGCCCGGAGAGTGGCCTGTACATCTGGATGACGGGACAGCTCGTACAAAGACCAGGACATGGTGCTGGAGATCTGAAACAACAGAGCGACGGATGGTTTTAACCATTTGCTGGCCTAAAATCAGGAACTGGTAAAGGAAGACGGCAAAGGGAACCACTCTCACTGTGTCAACTCCTGCAAGGAGCAGCTCCGTGACGTTGCTGTAGACTGTCTTCATGGGCAGCCCCGTCTGCGACAGGAAGTAGGTGAGATAACGGCCCTCTACTTTCTCTCCTCGGGCAACCTTATCTGCTTCGGCAGTCAGACGCTGGTCAATGTGACCTTTTGCTGCAGATACGTGGAGATAAGCCATGACACATTTATCCCTCGATGATGATGACACAGAGCGTTAAGTCTTTAACTTTCCGGTGTCAGGTTCAATAAAGTGAGGTCAAATTCCCCTTCTTAAAAAAAAAAAAAAAAAAATCCCTAAAACCACGTATCAATTTCATGACTAACATTTACGCGTGTTTCAGCGCAGATGATCTTGAAGCGCGTGAAGGTTAAAGACTTTAATCTCCCTCTTGCCGATCTAGCTCGAACCAGTGCGATTACGTCAAAACATGTCTGATGTCTCAGATCTTCTGTGAGTCTTAATGTACTGTGTGAGAGAGCGTGGGATGTCAACCCAGGGCTAAGTGGAAACCGGCGGCAGCCAATGACAAGAGAGGAGAGCAGAAGGAAAATAATAACATCAAGTGTGGAAACATCATGTTTGTCTTGGTTCCACATTGCAGTGCCAGCTTGTGTAACGCATCTCCAGCTTGAGTACAGCCAGAAGCATCTTTATAATATCCTGTAGTCTCATCTCTGGTATATGACTTATATTTAGTTTTTACTTGTGCATTTTATATAATATTTTACCAAGTGCTTTTTTGGAGACTGCAGCCTGCTTGTAGTTTCTGTTATCACTTTTAATTTTAAAGTACCACTACAATCATCTCTAAACATTTTTCTGTCCAAGCTTAAAATGTTGTGCTGTGAGAAATAGCTTACCAAACTCAAACATGTAGTCCCAGCACTGGCAAAAGATATTCCAGGGTTTGGGGAACAACTGGTGCAACCAGCTGGGCATGGCCATGGTAAGAAGCGTCATCACAAACATGGTGTTGATAGATTGGATGAAACGCTCCGTGTCTTCGGGAACAACCTGATCCAGGCAACCAATTCTGGATTCGAACAAGACCGAAGAAATGCCTGCCAAAGCAAATAAAACAAAGCTCATGACGAAGGCAAGAAAAGATGACTAGCGGCTTTTTTTTTTTTTTTTACACTGAAAGCTTCCGAGGTGACCATGCATGACATTTATTTGCCAGGTTTTTAGCCTCTTTATCAGAAATGCCTATTAACTAAAGGTGTTACAGTTAAATAAATAATACTATCTGCATGCAAAGTGAAAACTTAAATATTGGCAGCTTTCATCAGCTCCAAGTATCCAGCATTTATATTTAACTCCTGCAAAAGTGACTATAAAAGAGCCTCAGTGTAGCTATTTATATCATTGCGTAAGATCAACAATGGGTCATTTCTCATCAAAACATGGTTACATGCTTTTTTCCCCTCCAGCTGTACAATAACAATGATGACAGAATGGTAAACTGCACATGAGCATGAATTATTAAGGCATGCCTGCACAGGAATGTGTGTTTAAAATGTTAACAATGTGACATAATATTTGTGCATACAGATGGCTTTGATTACAGCGTTTACGTGGCACGGTACATCCTGTGAAGATGCTTGAGACGGCATGAAACCTTACCCTCGAGGCCGAAGCGATAGAACTCGCTGGCGATGTCGGTGACAAGGCCCTGAGGATGTCTGCTGAGGCGAAGTTTGGAAATGAGATCACTGACGACACTGTTCAGGGTTTTATCATAAGCTTCCACTGCCTTCGGCCGCAGCATGTGTTTCCCCAGGAGACTCCTCACTGTCTGCCACTCCTCCCCCTCACTAGACACACGCGCGCACACACTTTAATGTAAAAACTGATACAGTGGCTCCAGCTGTGCACACAATTCAGTTAACTGCTGTATTGCATTGTATACTGACTGCATACGCTAAAGTTCTGGCTCTTTCTATCTGTAAGTGAAGGAAAGCTGAAAGAAGAGTGGTATAAAGTCTTTGAACTGAATGAGCATGGCCAAATATTACATTTACTTCAGCTTTATCATCTGATGAGAAACAAAATGGAAAAGAGGAGGAAGTAAAGCAGAAAGATTTTCCTGCAAGCTTACGCTGTCAAAAGTCCGTAGTGATGACCTCTCAGCTTCCTGTAGTCCTTCCAGGAGGAAAGATCAGAGCGCATTGGGTGCTCGCCTTCCTGCCTCAGGATCTGCTCAATGAGCGATGGATCAGCCACATGAACTGTCAGGATGGGACCAAAGCTTGCCTTCCACATAGGTCCATACCGCTGGACTCCCTCCAGCTAGGAGATTAGACAAAGGTTGTAAAGGCACTGCAATCATCACCTTTGGAGGCACCCTCCTCCCTCCAGTTTAGAGCTCACTGCAGAGATGTATTTGCCTTGCAGGCGTTTTAATGCACTAGTTATTAGTTATTTGTTTTAAGGATGCATTCACTTCACATAGGCACGATCTGTCACGTTGACAAAGGACAGTTCATTCAGCTTAGAGTGAAGTGCAAAGCTCTCAGTAGATACAGAGATTTTAAACTGAAGTGAGAGACAGCTTGAAGCAGGAGGTATAGACTGGATGTGCTTTTGTGAGATAGCGAAACTTCGCAGAGGGGACGAAAAATAATTTAAGAGGATATTTTATAAATGTCACATTGAGAGGGGAGTCAAAGTACTTGCATTGTTTTATGTAAAAAGAACCACCTGCACAGAATAATACACTCACGTTTTTAGTCTACAATGACGATACGTGCACTTTGGATATTTTTAGTAAAAGTGCAATAATTGTAAATATCTCATACAGGGTTGGTTTTTTTTCGTGTTCATCTTCTTACCTGTAACTCATGCAGGCGTGACAGACCGCGTTTGGCAAACAAGTCCCAGGCGAAGCTGGTGACCGACGGCCCGGGCATCTCGTTCAGCGTCTTCACTCCCTGCATCTTGGTGCCCTCCGAACCGGCTGCTGCACCCTCAGTCCACCTCTCCATCAATTTGACCAGCGGGAATGAGCTCCGGCCGGATACTCTGAGCGCTTGCTGCAACATCCTTCTCACTAAGATCATGGAGCGGTGACGGAACGCGGGCCTCTCGGATGTCGACGCTCATTTTGTTTTACCAGTTGAGCGTCCTATTTATAACTGCCTTTATGACCTGCTCCTCGAACCAGGCGAGCAAAAGCTGTAAATTTGCTTAGTCTGGGCCAATCATGGGTGCAAAGGCAGCTCAGGTCCCGCCCCACATGGATGAAAATGGGGAAGGCGTGTACCAAGAAAAAGGTGTGTCCAATCAGAAGGCTGAACCCAGACCATCCCAGCGGCGGCACACGTGGAATCCCAAGATACTTGTGTTACTGTTGAGGTTCTAGTCCCGAGAAGCACTTTGGTCTCCGATAGTCCCCCACCACCATCACCCACCCACGGCCAATGCTATGGTAAATCCAAATTATCTGAAAGGGGATAAGGTCTATTTAACAGTGATAACAGTGCTGAAGGTTAGTTTCGCCTTAAATAAACATGACAGGCAGCCCGTTGATCCAATAACTAAAAACCTTTAGAAACACTAGACAAATATCTGTAATGAAACTGAGGAAGAAAATAGGTAGAGCTAGTCTGTGTCCTGCCCAAGCTTTGTTTATACAGCTATGGCCAGTTCTTTTGCTGACTTGGTGGGTTTCCTAGCAGAAAATCCTGACCTGATTTCATACTGGAAGCTGTCCAAAGCACCATGTGTGTGGACTGTGAAGTAACAACCCTGGGGCTGTACTCAGAATCTGCTTTGACATTTGCTCCCATCTTAGATCACCCAGTTTCACAGAAACGCAGAGGAATGACCGGCATTTTCAGGCAGAAACACACCCAAAGGTTGGATGAGGGTGCAATATCTCAGCTCATGCAGCTTTCTTCGTTTTTCATATTCGCTATGGCACATTCAAACATGTTGAATGTTTACAGGGCAAGCCTGCAAACATGTTTTGCATGCATGTTTTTGGCACTGCAGTGCAGGAAAAATGCACATTTTGATTAATTCAAAAGAAAGTCTGTTATTTCACACCAAGGGAGCTACAGGAAGAAAGCATTTCTAAGTGCTATATTATATAGTACTGTGAAAAACCCTTGTGCCACACACCCCTCATTAAACTGCTCTTTAGCAATAGTTCTCCAGGGTTTCTGAAGGTCTTTCAAAGGTTTGGCCTTGGCTGCTTTTTCACTCATTTCCAGTCCTGTCCTTGTACCTGACCATTTTCAAAGAAACACGAGTTTTGTTTGTTAAGCCACTTAACACTGATGTATGAATCATTCAAGCATAAAAAGGCACTTAACTGTTAACCTGCGTTGTGTCTACAAATAATACAGTGGCTTGCAAAAGTATTCGGCCCCCTTGAACTTTCCCACATTTTGTCACATTACAGCCACAAACATGAATCAATTTTATTGGAATTCCACATGAAAGACCAACACAAAGTGGTGTACACGTGAGAAGTGGAACGGAAATCATGCATGATTCCAAACACGTTTTTACAAATAAATAACTGCAAAGTGGGGTGTGTGTAATTATTCAGCCCCCTTTGGTCTGAGTGCAGTCAGTTACGCATAGACATTGCCTGATGAGTGCTAATGACTAAATAGAGTGCGCCTGTGTGTAATCTAATGTCAGTACAAATACAGCTGCTCTGTGACGGCCTCAGAGGTTGTCTAAGAGAATATTGGGAGCAACAACACCATGAAGTCCAAAGAACACACCAGACAGGTCAGGGATAAAGTTATTGAGAAATTTAAAGCAGGCTTAGGCTACAAAAAGATTTCCCAAGCCTTGAACATCCCACGGAGCACTATTCAAGCGATCATTCAGAAATGGAAGGAGTATGGCACAACTGTAAACCTACCAAGACAAGGCCGTCCACCTAAACTCACAGGCACAAGGAGAGCGCTGATCAGAAATGCAGCCAAGAGGCCCATGGTGACTCTGGACGAGCTGCAGAGATCTACAGCTCAGGTGGGGAATCTGTCCATAGGACAACTATTAGTCGCGCACTGCACAAAGTTGGCCTTTATGGAAGAGTAGCAAGAAGAAAGCCATTGTTAACAGAAAACCATAAGAAGTCCTGTTTGCAATTTGCCACAAGCCATGTGGGGGACCCAGCAAACATGTGGAAGAAGGTGCTCTGGTCAGATGAGACCAAAATGGAACTTTTTGGCCAAAATGCAAAACGCTATGTGTGGCAGAAAACTAACACTGTACATCACTCTGAACACACCATCCCCACTGTCAAATATGGTGGTGGCAGCATCATGCTCTGGGGGTGCTTCTCTTCAGCAGGGACAGGGAAGCTGGTCAGAGTTGATGGGAAGATGGATGTAGCCAAATACAGGGCAATCTTGGAAGAAAACCTCTTGGAGTCTGCAAAAGACTTGAGACTGGGGCGGAGGTTCACCTTCCAGCAGGACAACGACCCTACACATAAAGCCAGGGCAACAATGGAATGGTTTAAAACAAAACATATCCATGTGTTAGAACGGCCCAGTCAAAGTCCAGATCTAAATCCAATCGAGAATCTGTGGCAAGATCTGAAAACTGCTGTTCACAGACGCTGTCCATCTAATCTGACTGAGCTGGAGCTGTTTTGCAAAGAAGAATGGGCAAAGATTTCAGTCTCTAGATGTGCAAAGCTGGTAGAGACAGACCCTAAAAGACTGGCAGCTGTAATTGCAGCAAAATGTGGTTCTACAAAGTATTGACTCAGGGGGCTGAATAATTATGCACACCCCACTTTTCAGTTATTTATTTGTAAAAAGTGTTTGGAATCATGTATGATTTTTGTTCAATTTCTCACGTGTACACCACTTTGTGTTGGTCTTTCACGTGGAATTCCAATAAAATTGATTCATGTTTGTGGCTGTAATGTGACAAAATGTGGAAAAGTTCAAGGGGGCCGAATACTTTTGCAAGCCACTGTAGCTACAACTGTGCATTATGTTTTTCTCCCATATATGAGGCATAAAAACAATAATCAGACTTTGGCTTACTTTCTATATTAATGCCAGAATATTTGCAGTTACCAATCTGTAATAATGAGGACACATCACTGTGTGTGTGGGTATATATGTGTGTATGTGTATGTATGTGTGTGTGTGTGTGTGTGTGAGTGTGTGTACTATATGATCATAAAAAAGAAAGCCCTCTTTAAGCTGCATACTCCCCTCAAACCTAGGATTTAATCTTTTTAAATCATAAATTATGCTCATAATATGCCAGCCAAGCATTACAAACCTTAATATATAAATATGTGCTGCCTAAGGGAGGAAGAATTATGGGTTGGTACCAGAAAATTAACTCTGCTGCCTACAAAGGCTTCTTTCAGAAATGATATATTACATTTGTTTTCATGGGGTGAAACACAGAGTGACACAGACATGAATGTTATACATGCAGAAGTGTTCATTAGAGTTACTGCAGTGTTAAAAGCCTGTTACCCTCAGATGATCGGACTCTGTCATGAGCAAACAGTGTGGGTTTTTTGCTGATTAAAACTGTGATTAGGAGATTTTTTTTTTCCTTGCCACTGCAACATCACATGTCCAGTGAGCCTGCTGGTGGGTTACTTAACCCCTGCTGACATCATGCAAGATATTCAGACTTTAAGCACTTAGATGATGTTTGGGATAATGTGGAGAACACTCCAACCCTTTAGATGAATTGTCTTTATTTTATGGTCCAATCTCTCTACAAAGGTCAGATATGGTGTGATTTTTTTTTAAATTGTTTGTTTATCTTTTTGGCTCAGGGGAGGATTCAGTCTTATGAGGATCACTTTCTGTGCTTCTGGCCCTTCCCCCCCACACACTTACATAAACTGTTCAGTATAATCAAAAATACACCCTTGATAGTCAAGCTGAACATGGAGATTAGTTCTTCTGAATCAGTTATTTTCCCAAAGCGGAGTGCTGGTCCAAGGAGACGGAAGTGCGAACATTACAAATAAAAGCAGCACGACTGTGACATAATAAAGTTAGATTTGATTGCACAATGATGATAGTGAATCAAGTGCTTGCATGGTGGATCGATGCAGGCATTTGATAACAGCTCCAATTGTATTGAAGAACTCCTCAGGGTAGGTGGAGGATATTGTCAGGAGACCATTTTTACGCATTGCAGCAATCCTCGTACATCTGACATCCATCTGACTAGCCCATGTGAAGTGACTTCTGAATTAGAAGCTGCAAACAAACTAACTTTGACTAACGAAGATAAAAGTGCACCATGGAGCAGGACATGAGGCAATGACACCAGACTTCCTGAATCGAAGATGCATAGCTATCTTGAAGGGTGATAGATAAAGAGTGACCTCTGAAATTTTCATCAACACTAATAACTTATTAGACATGGCCACTCGTGCCTTGATAAGTCTCGGTCTTACACAACGCAGTGCAAACGTGTTATTTTTTTTGCTGGTCTGCTGAAGCTCCCTGTCCAATGGATAGACAGCCACCTGAGAGACAACAGCAACATATAAACCAAACCAACGCTGGATCTCAGCAATCATTTGGTGCTATGTAAAGCTATGATGATGTCAGACTGATGTCATTTTTATTGCATGGAATTAAATATTCTAACTCTTTGTAAGAAAGATGGACACATTTTTGCACTGATGTCAATTGGACGCACATCCTCACTTTCTTGTTCAGCTGGCTGGTAACTTAAGACCACACAAGGAACAAATTTCAATTAATCTGTGCTCGCCTCAGAAGCAGGGGATTAATACTGATTATGAAAAACCTAATAGAAAGAATGGCTTCTTTGTGCTGGCGTAAGGTGCAAAGTGTCGTGGCCCAAATGTAGATCATGCTATAGAGCACAGAGGGAGTACCCTCAGAGGTGTTTTCCCTTATTGTATTGGCCAAATGCCCAGAAAGGAGGTAGTTATACTCCCAGACTAGTGTGTCAAAGTTCACATCTGCAGTCTGCCTGTCTGGGTGGCATCAGAAGAGTGCCTTTGTACACACTTTCAAACACACACAGTGTGTTTGAAAGTATGTACCAGTATGTGTGCCTAAGCGTGCATGAATGAGAATGTGTCTCACTGTTTTTCTTCACTCTGAAAGCTGTTAGTATAATTTATATATGGTGATGGGTCTCCCCGGGGACACCAAACCACTGCTTTCGATATTTGAATGATCATGGACAGACATGACCTGTCGTCGGCTGTGTTTCATTGTTTTGTTGAATGTATCCCTATTTCAAATATAGTCATCAGGTAACAAAAAAGGCCTCTTCTCCATAGAAAATGAACATGGCAGCACAGGTTAGGCTTGCAAAGTTGTGTCTGAACAAAACACAAGACTACAAAGTGGAGATGTTTGACGGTAATGCACGTCACCATGTTTGCCGAAACCCAAATACAGCATATCAGCACAAACACTTTACAGTCAAACAAGGTGGGGGAGGGGTGGTGATTTGGGCCACAGGTCCTGGGGACCCTTGCAGTTGAGTTGACCATGAATTCCTCTGTATACCAAAGTATTCTAGAGTCAAATGCGAGGCCGTCTGTCTAACAAACTGTATAAACTCTTGCCATTACAAAAGGAAAATGATCCCAAGTACACGGCATCAAATCTACAACAGAATGGCTGTAAAGAAACAAATTAAGGTGCTATAATGTCCCAAACTCCAGACCTCAACCTGATTGAAATGCTGTGGTGGGACTTTAAGAGATGTGTGCATAAACAAATGCCTGCAAACCGCAATGAACTGTAACAAAGCTGTAAAGACAAGTGGGCCAAAATTCCTCCTGTGAGAGACCGAAAAAAGTCATAGAGAAAACAGTTCTTTCTCACATGGCAGTTTATGCTTGTATTAAAGGTTTTTTTCTATTCTTGGATCTTTATATCACAGAGAGGGGACATACTTAATGTGTGATTAGTCCGTTCTTTGCTGGATCATTATTATTAAACTATTATTACTACCTTATCGTGTTTTACATGCTGCTCACATTTGTGTGCTTATATCTCACACATGGTTTTCATATCTCAATGTTTAAAAATGGTCTGTCTTCAGCGTGTGAGATTCAGTATGTATTTATACTGCTTCCGACATGCTTGGGCCACACAGTGTACACTCTGACTCTGCAAAAAAGTCAAAGTGTGCTTGGAGTGACTCAGAGTGTCTGCCAAATGCCCAACAGCTGCTTGAGAGCACAACGGATATGAAGATGTGGTAATGAAGACTAAAAATATAGCAATAAAATTACTGAATAATGATTTTTATTGGCATACATGTGGTAACTGATTAAGACTGTGTGGACTTAAGAAAAACACACTCTTGAATAATAAATAGGTGTTTAAGGTGTCGTAAAGGGCATTTGTCAGAGTAACAGCACATCTGGGCACCAGGTGTGCTTGAGGTATGAGAAAACGTTTTTCATTCTGGCTGTGTATGAGGGATGTCCACCACAGTGACTGCATGCATGCAATGGATAATGACATGTTTCTGGGCTGCATGTAAAGACTGATCACAGGGAAAAACGAATTCTCTATAATAACTATAATATATAATAAGAAATCTGCAGGATCTCTGCAGGTTTGATCTGCATGTTCTGTGGTCGGCTTCCAACAGGCAACATGCAGCATTGCAGTGTTTAAAAGAGGTTTTCAGTGTGTGTTGCTAGATTTTCAGAGTAGTGCATCTCCTTTTTGTTCTACTTTGCTCTTTTGACTCTATGTATTGAATTTATTGCGTCACACATTGATCAGTGGTTGTCGATTTGAACACAATTGAGCAACAGTCTTCAGAGCCACAATAACTTTTCGTTCTTCAATAAAATATTAGAAAGCACAATGGATGGATGAAAAAACTCAAATCACTTTTCCCTTGCATTTGTATCATGTGTTTAGGAGTGGCACTAAAACACAAATTTGTCTTACAAAGTAAGGTATGGTTGCTCAGAAATCCCTTTATGAATGAGGTGGACAAATTTCATTTGCACGCTGTGCCTTAAATTGATAAAAATCATGTGTGCAAAATGAATTTATGCTATTTATGAAAAGTTTCCAAAATCTGTAAGATCCCATCCTGACATACATAAAATAAGTAAGAAAAAACAAATAAGTCAAATGAGTAAGAACATAAATTATACTCAATGTTTTTTTGTTTATAATGGGTTTTTTTTTAGTGTTTTGCACAGTTGCTGCACAGAGACATTGGTTTGCTCTCAAACCTGCTTGTTGGCTGGAGTCCTCCCAGATTCCAAAGACATACATGTTTGATGGTTTGTTTTAAATTGACCTGTGGATCAAAGTATGACTGGCTCCAGCTACCCAATTTAGAATGGGGTGGATGGATGAATAGAAGGATGGAGGGATTTTTGTTGAGTAGGAATTTGCTGAAATATTGCAAATAACAAAACCGCCAAAATCCTATCTAGGTGTCAAATAGATGGACCGATTGAACCAAATTACCAACCTTGCAGTTCTACAAGCATGAAAAAAAAAATCACCTTAAACTGAACAAATCAAAGAGCAATGTAACTAGCTGTAGATGAATTTATCTCATCCAAATCTGACAGTGATACGAACTAGAGATGGCACAATACCACTTTTTTTTATGTCCGATACCGATATCATAAATTTGGATATCTGCCGATACCGATATGAATTCGATACAGTGTGTTTTTTAATCAATAAAACTGTTTTTTAATATCTTGCTGCATTTTGTATAAGTTCATACTCAAGTTTAAATAAACAACAACACTAAAGCTATTCTGTTATACCTGTATGTAAAAAATACACTGCAGCCAAAATATTTCATAGTTCAGCAATACTGATCAATCTAATAAACTTAAACCTACACTGTCGTTCCTATTCTGGTATTTTAAAGAGTACTTAGCAGAAATATTAAGCAACCTAACTAATAGGGTTGCAAACTCCCAGCAAAAAAAAAAAAAAATAGGGAACCACCACCCACCCTCCACCTCATGATGCTTAATTGACATAATCAACTTTAATTTGATGCAGTGTGAAAAGAAAATGCACAGAATTAAATTATTTTTCAAGAATAATTAAATAGATTCAACATCTTTCTTCTACAGAATTGCAGAATTGACAGATGATACCTTCCCAAAGGAAAAAGTACTATAGCTTACTAGGGTATATTAGACTTAACAGTTACTATATACAGTAATGGACTTCTATACATTTTACATCAGATTAAAACTTTGGGTGTAAGATTCAGATAATTATTTATTAAAAGCTCGACATTTTAAATGAGAATAAGAAAGAAGAGTATGTCTTTGTGCCCCCTTTTCCCTGGTCATGCCCTATCGGCCCCCCTGGCTAAACTTTGCTAGATCCGCTCCTGCACAGTTACCAGCCGTCAGCTGCATAGAAAAGGATCCTGGTGTAGAAAGTAATCTTAAATAAATTCTAACAACAGATTATCAAGGTTAAACATGCTGCTGTTATTCAGCCACTGGTTTCCTCTTTCTGGTGCAAAGTGGGCCAAAAACAAAGAAGAGAGACGGACTCGCGACAGAAAAGCTGATCAGCTGATCATTAAGCAGTTTCATGATTGAAGTAGCAGCAGGAGAGAGAGAGAGAAGAGGCAGTCGCTCCATATATCGGTTGTTAAGCTTAACATGGGAATGCTTTACAAACATTCAGAGACGAACTTTTGATATTTAATGGATCGGATTACATTTTTTATTTCTCTCCGATATCCGATCTAGTAATTTACGTCAGTATCGGACAATACCGATACTAATATCGGATCGGTCCATCTCTAATACAAACCAAGAAAAATATTTACCCAGCATAAAAAGTACAGATTCAGACTAACCCATGACCCTTATGTAGCAGCTCCAACATGATTAATGACCTCTCAGCACATATATTGGGGCGATCCAGTGCAAGCTGACTTGAATAATGAGGCGGTCGTGATGTCATGACCGGCAGGTGTAAACAATTACTGAAAGGGCTGCAGCTGCACTCTGCTTCAAAAATAATTACCGGTGTCCATCAACGCCAAAGTTTACTCTTAAAAGTTTGAACAGATCACATTTCCTTCTATTTATCACTGACACATGCTGGCTGGACAAAAATAAAAAGGAAAGAGAATGAAAGCATGGAATAAACTGCGTTGTTTGGTAAAACTGTGAGACATTTGCTTAGATAGTTTGAGTAATTGTAAATAGCCTGTATTTGTATAGCGCCTTACTAGTCCCTAAGGACCCCAAAGCGCTTTACACATCCAGTCACCCACCCATTCACACACACATTCACACACTGGTGATGGCAAGCTACATTGTAGCCACAGCCACCCTGGGGCGCACTGACAGAGGCGAGGCTGCCGGACACTGGCGCCACCGGGCCCTCTGACCACCACCAGTAGGCACCAGGGTTAAGTGTCTTGCCCAAGGACACAATGACCAAGACTGTCCAAGCTGGGTCTCAAACCGGCAACCTTCCAATTACAAGGCAAACTCCCAACTCTTGAGCCACGATCGCCCGTTTAAGATGTTTTTTCCTGAGTAGAGTGGATTGATAACCGTACTTTACACATACATTTCCAACATCTGTGGCTTTGGATTTCCAGCTTTATCTATGGCCTTATCAAGTCAAACGTGGGACACTTTTCTGCCATTTATTTCAGTCACGAAAAAAATAAAAATAAAACATCACCATCACTGTGTCTACAGTGGAGGGTCAGACTGAACCCTGATGCTGACTTTATGTCAGTCTGTGAATAAAAACAAATGAAAGATGAAAACAGTTGGAAAAGTTATTTTGTGATTTTTTTTTGTTTTGAAATGAAGAGTTGCAAGAATGGGCTAAAAGACAGCATGTGAAGCTGAATACAAAGTGAGCAGTTTTTCTTTGTTGAGTTGAAAGCCAGGGAAAGATTTTATCAGACACTTAGGTCAATAGAGAGAAGCTTCTCATTAGCTTAGATCTAAGAATCCCAAATGAGCAAGGATCTGATTCTGAAGTCAAACTTGCAGGATGAGTTTCTCTTTTGTGGCTGCGTAAAGCCCCATCAGAATAAATATTTTTTTATGGGAACGTGTCAGGATTTTGCTCTAGAAACATAGCACCTCAGTCTGATTTAGGGTGAGCCTGAGGTGGAAGGGTGGGATGTTAATGAGGCAGCAGAGGTTCATGTCTCAACCTGAGTATTAGGAAGGAAAAGAGACAGGTGAGTGCTAGTGACTTGGCACAAAAAGAAGGAAATTTTATGATACATCATTGTGAGTGTAGAAAGAAGAGTAGGACTGTTACGTCCCTCTGCAGCCCCTAATCTCCTCAGTGTGTTCAGCTGGTGCTAATTGGCCACACCTAGTCAGGTGTTGATAAAAGCATACACGAGGCAGGCTTTCAGGAGCTAAACTCACTGTCTGACCCATACTCCGGAACAGTAGGAGGCGGTAATGCTCCTTTACGTTGGTTGCCAACCGCCGTTAAACACGAAGAAGAGAGAGAAGAAGAAGCTTTCAGGAGCTCACTAGTCTTTGCCTTGGTGGCTGTCACTACCCGATCCGTACCGGAAACCCGATCGGTACCCCGCATGCGCAAATCTTACGTCACTTCCTCTCTTTGCCAACATTGCGACATTCAATATATTTGAATGATACGGTTAGCGCCCAGTTAGCTCCTAGCATTTCTCAACAGCTCTGCCTCCTTTTCGACTGCCCGGGACATTTAAACAATGGATAATCCGTATACAAAGAAATTCATGCTTTTCTCCTCAACAGAGAGCGTCCCCCGATTGAGCAACAGCGCCGTAAAATAAGAAGAATGGCGCCTAATTACAGAGTTAATAATGCAGACTTTGTAATATCTCACGTGTAGATTCATCAGCCAGATTAAGTGTTTACTGACAATTGACAGTGATAGCGCACATCATCATCACTATTCCAACAATCCTCTCCTCACAGACAAGCATAAACACACTCGACTATCGCTAAATCAGATTTACCACACGTTTGTAATGACGATAATTCAGTTTATAATAGGGTTTATTCGCTCGGTCAGCAGGTGGCGGTATCCTCATACACTGGGGAGTAAACTGCCATTAAACGAACAGAAGAAGAAGAAAACATCTGCACATGCGCGGTACGGATCGGGTAGACCCGATTTGTACGGTCAGACTTTACACATGCGCAGTAAGGATCGGAGAGTCCTGATCCGTAACTTTCTTTTTATTTTTCGTTTTTGTCTACATTGTACTGAAATGCTTCATTATTGCAAATATTTTAAGATATACTTGTTATTCTTAACATCTTAACTAGAGATGGCACGATACCACTTTTTTATGTCCGATACCGATACCGATATCATAAATTTGGATATCTGCCGATACCGATATGAATCCGATATAGTGTTTTTTAATCAACAAAACTGTTTTTTAAATATCTTGCTGCATTTTGTATAAGTTCATACTCAAGTTTAAAACAACAACTACACTAAAGCTATTCTGTTATACCTGTATGCAAAAAAAAAATTTCATAGTTCAGCAATACTGATCAATCTAATAAACTTAAACCTACACCATCCTCCCTATTCTGGTATTTTAAAGAGTACTTAGCGTAAATATTAAGCAACCTAACTAATAGGGTTCCAACTCCCAGCAACAACAAAAATAAATAAATAAAAAATAGGGAACCACCCGTCACGCTCCACCTCATGATGCTTAATCGACGTAATCAACCTTAATTTGATGCAGTGTGAAAAAAAATGCACAGAAATCAATTATTTTTCAAGAAATATTAAATAGATTCAACATCTTTCTTCAACAAAATTGCAGACTGCACAGATGGTACCTTCCCAAAGGAAAAAGTACTATAGCTTACTAGGGTATATACAGTATATATATATTAGACTTAATAGTTACTATACACAGTAATGGACTTTGTTCATTTTGCATCAAATTAAAACTTTGGGTGTCAGATAATTATTTATTAAAAGCTAGACATTTTAAATGAGAATAAGAAAGAAAAGTATGTATTTGTGCCCCCTTTTCCCTGTTAATGCCCTATCGGCCCCCCTGGCTAAACTTTGCTAGATCCGCCCCTGCACAGTTACCAGCGTCAGCTACGTAGAAAAAGATCCTCGAGTAGAAAGTAATATTAAATAAATTCTAACAACAGCTTATCAAGCTTAAACGTGCTGCTGTTGTTTATCCGCTGGTTTCCTCTTTCTGGTGCAAAGTGGGCCAAAAGCAAACTAGAGACACGGACTCCCGACAGAAAAGCAGATCAGCTGATCGTTAAGCAGTTTCATGATTGAAGTAGCAGCAAGAAGAGGCAGTCGCTCCATATATCGCTTGTTAAGCTTAACGCAGGAATGCTTTACAAACATTCAGAGATGGACTTACACACTTGCTTTACTTCTCTCGGGATAACTTTGTTGGAGATGAAATGCCGGGTTGCTAGCGAAGCTCCAAATGCTATCCAGACCACCGACAGGTCCCGCATGCCACAGCCGCTCTATCACGTGATGCATACTGCTCTGACGTGCTAACGTTCTGAGGTGAGTTATGGCGTGTTGCAAGTTTTGTGAGGTGCTTTCGTGATATTTAATGGATCGGATTACATTTTTTATTTTTCTCCGATATCCGATCCAGTAATTTAGGTCAGTATCGGACCGATACCGATACGTAATATCGGATCGGTCCATCTCTAATCTTAACAGATACTCTGACCCATAACTATCGTAAAACGCTACGACCGGAAGTAGAAACCTTTCGCGCATGCGGGGTACCGATCGGGTTTCCGGTACGGATCGGGTAGTGACAGTGGCACCAGCCATTTCAGCCAGCCTGCTATGCCATTTTAAGATAAAACCTCTTCTCACTAACACTCTGTTATTCGTCCCCTTTTTTTATGTTGCGGCTTTTGAGCTGGGGGCTCATCCAGGATTGTTTGGACATTTGTGGCGACTGAATATCAGTTTTTCTCTTTTAAGTGGGTGAGTGAAGGTGTTCACTGTGATTGAGCAATGTCCCTTTAGTAAGTGTGTTTCAGCTGGGTAGTTGTGCTGCCCTTCCATCGGAGCACTTGTTTGTTGTTTTGCTTTGTTTTAATTTGTTGTGTTTGGTGGCTATCCTGGGTGGGGGTACGCTTCAGGGTTTGGTGGGAGACTGTACCCCTGGTCTGCTGCCTACCCTTGAGTTTGCGTTTAAAGTCGCCTCGAGCCTGGTACACAACTGAAGACTAGGTAGGTAAAGTTAGGGTTTTATTGTTTTTAGCGTTTTAGGCTGGGAGTTGCACATAGTAAATCAGTGGCACCAAACTTTGCAAGAGGTTTGAGACCATTCATTAATTATGGTCTTGTAGCTGAGGCAGGTAGGCTGTTTTTAAGTTGGCATAGTGTGTACACTGTGTGTGCATCTAATATGTCAGTGTTGGTGGATGCCAAATGAGATCCTCATGAGGTGAATGTTTTATGCTGTGACCTTTAGTGTTGTGGAGGATTTGGCTACTTTGGTTAGGTCACTTGTGAGTGTTGTTGGCCAGGTGATGGCAATAACGCTGAGGGGGGCTGAGCCACCCTTGATGTGATCATTGTGTGGCCATAGCTCTCCATTTTGTGGTTGGTCACTAGTATGCTTGCTTTACTGAACCTTGTGGATTAAAGTAACTTGTTGTGGTATAAGGCCACTTGTATGTGACCATTTGTGTAGTGGAGACAACAGATCACTTGGTTGTTGTTATTTGTTGTACCTGAAGGCTTCAGAGGGGCTTTTAATTTGTTTAGGGGTCCTAGAGGAACCCTTTTGAGGGAGGAGGTGTTACATCCCTCTGCAGCCCCTAAGCTGTTCAGCTGGTGCTAATTGGCCACACCTAGTCAGGTGTCGATAAAAGCATACCTGAGGCAGGCTTTCAGGAAGCTTCACTAGCCGTGCCTTGGTGGGACCAGCCATGTTAGCCAACCTGCTATGCATTTTAGGATTAAAACCTCTTCTCACCTACAATCTGGTGTCTCCTGGTCTCCTTATTTATGTTGCGTTTTTTGAGCCGGGTTGTAACAAGGACAAAAGGCGGAGACACAGCTGTCACTGGTTCTGTCACACATTCAGACACTGGGGTTCTCTGTGAACTTTCAAAAGAACTCGCTAATCCCGAGTCAGCAGATTACTTTTCTTGGTTTGGAAATATACTCGCTTTCCAGCCGCGCACGTTTGTCGGAGCACAGAGTCGCCGCGTTTCATTGCTGCCTCACTCAGTTTCAGCTGGGACACAGACTGCGTTTCCAGACGATATTACATTTGTTGGGCAAGATGGCATCTATGATCGCCGTAGTGCCACTTGGACTGTTAAAGATGAGAGCGTTTCAACGCTGGACTCTCTCTCACCTGTGCGCATCGGGTCACCTCCGGAGGAGGCTGATGGTAACCGCGTCTTGCATGCTAGCTCTCCGTCCTTGGAGGGAGCCCGGGCTGCTGCATCAGCACTCTCGGATTGGGAGGGTGTTGTTTCGCAAGGTGGTGTCCACAGATGCTTCCCTGCGAGGGTGCATCAGTGAGAGGGATCTGGTCCGCAGCCCAGCACCAGCTGCACATCAACCACTTAGAGCTGTTAGCAGTGTTCTTAGCTCTAAAGCATTTCCGTCCAGTCCTGGAGGGCCAACATGTCTTAGTCAGGATGGACAATTCAACAGTGGTGTCTTACATAAGCAGGCAGGGAGGAATACGCTCTCTTCCCCTGTTGAAGCTGTCTCTCTCTCTGCTGTTATGGTGCAGTGTTCACCCACGTTCAAGGCCACCTGAACTTGGGGCTGGACCTTCTCTCCGGTGGGGTCCTCTGGTGAGAGAATGGAGGTTACATCCTTTAATAGTGGCTCAGATTTGGGATCTATTTGGCAAGGCGCAAGTAGATTTCTTTGCCTCCAGGGTAAATACTTACCGCCCCCTGTTCTTCTCCATAATTGACCACAATGCACCCTTGGGCATGGATGCACTAGTGCACCAATGGCCAGACATGCTCCTGTATGCATTTCCCCCAGTGGAAATGATATCTCCAGTTCTAGAGAGAGTGCGTCGGCAGTCTCTCTGATTCTAGTGGCCCTTTGGTGGCCCACAAGGTCGTGGTATGCAGAGATAATCAGCCTGCTAGCAGCGAGTCCTTGGCAGTTTCCTCTCCGCAGGGATCTCCTCTCTCAGGCAGGAGAAGTGATTCATCCGTGCCCGGATCTGTGGCGCCTTCATGCTTACCTGCTGAGAGGTTAAACTTGATTGCTAAGGGTTTGCCCACCTAGTGTGATAGCGACAATTCAGAGCACTAGGGCCTCATCTACTAGAGGCTTGTGTGCTTACAAATGGCGAGTTTTCGAGCAATGGTGCCAGGACCGCCACACTCTCCCATTTCAGTGCTCTATTGTGGATGTTTTGACATTCCTGCAGGAGCTGCTGGATAAGGGCCTTTCATTTTCGACAATTAAGGTTTATTTAGCAGCTATATCTGCTTGTCATATTGACTTTGACAGGGTGACACCAGGTGCACATCCCATTGCCATACATTTTCTGAAAGGGGTTCGCCGGCTGAGATCCGTGCTTAAGTTCAGTGTCCCTGCTTGGGACTTGTCTTTGGTGCTGGAGGCCCTTTGTAGCCCCCCGTTTGAACCCATTGAGTCTGTGGATATGAAATTTCTTTCATATAAGACTGCATTACTTCTTGCTTTGGCTTCGGCAAAGCGAGTGGATGTTCTTCATGTGCATCCCTCCTGCACACAATTCTCGTATTGCGTCTAAATGCTACCTATTTTCCCAAGATCATGCCTGCAGCTCTAAGTGGTTGAGATCCATCCTTTTGCATCTGAGGAGCAGAGGAGGATGCATTCTCTTTGTCCAGTTCATGTGCTACGCACCTAGATTGAGCGTATTCAGAATGTGGTCTTGCTTTGCCCCAGGGGGTGAGAGCTCATTCCACCAGGGGGATGGCAACCTCATGGGCTCTTTTTAAAGGGGTGCCTGTAGCTGATATTTGTACAGCAGCTAGTCTGGCATCACCGCAGACTTTTGTGTGGTTTTATCGTTACAGCCCCTTTGGTGGCTCAAGCTGTCCTTTCTGCTGGGTCTACCGCACACTAAGGTGGTGGTGGTCCGATTCCGGTTTGGTGGCTGCTCTGCGGGGTGTGTATATATGTCCCATACTTATGTGTTGTACCGAGTGAATCGACTGAAAGGGAACGAATAGTTATGTCTATAACTTCTGTTCCCTGAAGGAGAGGAACAAGGTACAACACAAGGTGGCTCCACTGAGCAGTTTGGCTCGGTGAAGAGCGGCTATCGAGCTGACGGATGACTGTGATGACAGAAGTTATAGACATAACATAACCAGAGCGTTCTCACTCCCGAGGCGTAACATGTCGACGTTTTGTCACGTCCCGCGGCGTTCCTGAGGAACGCGAAAGGAGACCTTCGGCGTGCTTATGGTACGCGGCGGGTTATGGCTGGAATCCAGTGCAATGACACTCCCGCGGTAATAGACGTTCCAGCCCTGTATTCCAGCCCTAAACCTAACCTTATCCCTAGCCCTGACCATAACCTTATTCCTGACCTTAACCAGGACTTTAATGATGTTAAATAGCGTGTTTCTAAGCGATTTGAAGAAAAAGAGCGAACATGTGTAGATTCAGTCCAGACGGTTCTCATATTTCCTCTTTTTTCCGAGGTCGTCATTTAGGAACGTGGTGGGTAGCCGAAAACGTAATGTGGTGACGATTTGTCACCTAGCGTAAAATGTTACGCTTTGGGAGTGAGAACGGGTTGACATAACATAACTGACTACGGTAGCCATAATTCATCAAGCGTTGCGGCTTCGTAGCTTACCAAAGTCGTACTAAGACATTTTTTGACAGATTTTTGAGCAGCGTGTACCACATAAAATCAGTTTGAGGTCACTAAGCACAACCAGAATTCATACATAAGGCACACCGGCGCACAGTCCGTTTTTGAGAAAAACTAAAGGATTTTAAGTAAGTGGAAAATACGGTACTTTTTCATATGACTGTTTAAGGTTTTAGCTAGTAAATTATAGCTGGTTATTTTAGCTCCAGATCAAGTTTGAAAATGGAGAGAAACACGAAAAAGGTCACTTATGAACTTGTTCCAGTTTTCTTCCTAATTTGCCAAAATCCTAAGCAGTTTGTGGTTTATCAGAGAGGGCTTGTGGAGTCATGTGTCTGAATTTTTCTTAGCCGGGACAGTAACTTCTTTAGAGCATATTGGTTGTCTGGCATTCTTCCAGTGTCAACAAAAAATAAAAAAGTTATTCTTTCAGGCTAAAAAGTAGTCTGGCACAAAATTCATCAGTATATATATATATTTTTTGCTTGTGGCTAGGGTTTGTCACCAGCCCTATCCATGTCTGCGCTAAACAAAGCTAGTCAGCTGCTGGAGGTAGTTTCATAACTAAGATACAGTACACACAAAAGAGCGCCATCAATCTTTCATCTGGTTTAAAGATATTGTTTTATCACTGTGTAGTGCCAGAACTGTAGCTTTAAGTTGTCGATTATGTTATGACAAAATAAGTCGAGCACCTGCCTCTGTAAAGACGTTCAGGGGGATTTATCTTTGACCCCAGTAACATTCCAATATCTGGATGTCACAAATTCTTTTTGGGTGAAACAAAAGTAAATCCACACTTTATTAGTCCTGCCAAATGCAAATCATTAAGTTTCCCTTTCCTGGATTCCCACGGAGAGCATTTAATAAAACTCTTATTTGATGACCTGATAGCATAAAAATGTTGCATGATGCATTGATTTGGCTGGCTTAGATGGGTTTGTTGCCATATGGCTAAAATAAGTGTCAACAGAAGAGCGGCTCCCCATCGTCACACATTTGATGGACTGATTAACGTTCACACCATAAAAAAGCTGGTAATACTTCCTGCATTTAGCAAAGAAAAAGAAAAGAAATTCATGAACAACAATCACATTACTTGGTAAACTGGATTAACTATTTTAAAAATGGATCAAGTAAACTGTACAATACTTATAAGCTTGAAAGTTGGTATTTGCCATGATCCCCTTTACTCTTCAGCACATCCTGAATTCTCCCAGCCTGACAGTCTTATATGATCCCACACTGAAACAATAAAGTTGAGGTCCAGGCATAGTGCTCCATTGTGTGTTATTCTATCCAGGTATGCTTTTACAGCATTGGCAGTGTGTTTGAGGTCACTTTCATGCTAAAATTAAAGCCACTAAAACATTTTACAGATGATATTGCATGGTGGATCAAAATCTGACTGTATTTTTTTCTGCATTCGTAATTCTATTCATTTTGACTAGTCCCCCAACACCACTGGCTAAAATACAGCCCCAAACCATTACAGAGCCTCCACCGTGTTTTACAGATGACCGTAGACACTCACTGTTGTACCTCTCTCCTGATGTCCTCCATACATCCTGATAAAGACTTGTTTATGTCAAATTTGGATTCATCAGACCTGTTGCTGCTGATTTTCAGTCCAGTTCTTGTGTAATTTGTCATAACTCAGCCTTTTCCTTTGGAAATTACAAATCACACAATTATGACAAATCTTAGCCACATGGCAACAAACCCATCTGAGCCAGCCACCCATCCACTGTGTGCATTTCTGATTTGGCTTCAGTGAACATTAGATGGATGAACTGCAGGTCCAGATGTATCTCTCAGGTCCTGTGTCAGGTCTCTGCTGCATTTTGTCCTTCTGTCCTTCACTTATCCAGTTTCCTCCAATGTTTTAAGGACATACTGTGCACCATGCTGTGATATGCCAAGTCTTTGGCCAATAACTCTTTGGAAATCAAGCTGTTGGTGCAAAAATACTATTTTATGCCAAACTGTTATCTTTGGCAACTAAAGAAATGGGAACAAATCATGCGTTTACGTGACAGGCTGCAATTAACAAAGTGCCTAAAGATACAATTTAAAGTGCAAAGTTGTCTGTTATCTGTAAACACAATGCTCATTCATCCCTTGAGTTAGGTGCATTTTTTTTCCATTACTGAAAGACTCATACGACAGTGTTAAATGGCTTTACAAAAAAGAAAATTGACTAAAAAAGGCGGAGATACAAGGACTGAAAATGACTGTAAAAGCAGCCAATGTCCAAGGAAAACCTTTGAAAGACCTCCAGAAACCCTGGAGAACTATTGCTTAAGACCACTATAATAAAATTCCAAGAAAGTCTGGCTCCTTGGAAGCAAAATATAAAGAAATGTGGAGAGGCTTGAGAATTTGCACTCCATACATACTGCCAAATGTGGTGAACAAAGGATACAAAAGTGGAAAGATTTCTAATTGTGATGACGACATGTATTTTGAGAGCTTCTCTTTGCTTTCAGCTCAAGTTTTCCAGTGTCTGGGTTTCAAACATGAAGGCATGTGCTGTCCTGTTTTTGTAATCACCGCAGCCTGCAGCAGCAAATGGGATTCAAATCTGCCCAGCTCCCTTTCCAGACTCCTGACTATCTAGCAACTTGGAATGCTGAGTTAAAATGTTTAAATGAACACAAAGTTAGCATTTTCACTGACTATATAATTGGACTTTATAATGGAACATGCACTGCATTTGTAATGTAATCCACTCCAATAATATGGCATGCTGTGCAGTGAGGTACAACAGCCAGTCTAACAGTTCTGTGTTTTAGTTAAAGGGAGTAAAATGCTACAGTCCTTTTTTGTGTTGGTATGATACAGCCATACAGTCTATGGATACACGTACATAGAAGAAGTTGATAACTTAGCACTCCAACACCTCATCCAAGTATTGAAGGCATTCAAGTGACAGCACATGAGAAACTGCTAAAGTACCGTAATTATTGGCTCCATAATACCAAGATGGCAGTGGTCACTTGAGCCTTGAGGCTTCCAAACAGGAGTTTACAGGGGGTAACAATCATTTATATACAGTCTAAGAGTGAAAACTATGTGCCTTTTCAAATATTTGCTCGTAATCCAAAGTTAAAAAACCTGGGAAGGGTTTTCGCAGCACAGTTATCAGCGAAGTCTGCAGCACAGTTTGATAGGTTTGTGGTTTTAGATAACGATATTTAACCTGTCCATTTTCATTATTATTCTAAGAATAATGTTAGTAAACAAATTATGAATATAGAAATCGAGTCATTAAATGCATTTAAAATTTTGTTAGTAGTTTTTTTTAATTGAAATACTGTACATCTTTACATGACATCCAGAACCAGCACGCTGACATTTGGCGAGAGAAACTAAAGAACAAGAGAGGCAAAAAATTAGAAAGTGTAACCAAACATGTCAGATCCTGTCATGTGCTACGTCTCTTTTACAGTCTGAGAAAATTAAAAAAAAAAAAAAACATAAATTATGTGAAAAAGCCCCCCAAAAATAGTTTTTTAAAAAATCTGCTAATATTAAAAGGGTCCATTAATAAAAAAAAAATAAATAAAAAATCAGCATTCATCTGGTTGGTGAAAAATCCATCAGCAGAGCAGCTGAACCCACGCACAGATGACTGCATAAGGCCTTTATTTCAGGAAATCTCATGTGGATCCTCAATCCTCCGGAAAACTGCAAGAAAATTCTTTCCTCCATTTCTCTGCACTTTCTTTCCTTCCTCTGTGCAGGTACCCAGACGACTTATGATGACATCATCGGCCTGCCAAAAGAGGATTTAGGATTGAATCACATCTAAGGGTACAGCAGACCAAAACGTGCACTTTCTGATGGGCTCTCTGTCCTGGTCGTTGTGTCCTTGGGCAAGACACTTTACCCTGCCGCCTACTGGTGTTGGCCAGAGGGGCCGATGACGCGATATGGCAGCCTCGCTTCTGTCAGTCTGCCCCAGGGCAGCTGTGGCTACAACCGTAGCTTGCCTCCACCAGTGTGTGAATGTGAGAGTGAATGAATAGTGGCATTGTAAAGCGCTTTGGGTGCCTTGAAAAGCGCTATATAAATCCAATCCATTATTATTATTATTATTATTATTATTATTATTATGACTGTTCAGTAACTTTTTTAGCAACTTTTTCTAACATACAAATCAATTTACCACCATTCTGCGCTTTTCTGATCAATAATAGAAAATTTATGTTTCCTATTTAAGGAAACAGTGCAATATTTTCTATTGCCCCCCCGAAAAACTATTTCCTATTTCATATCCTACTTTTGACTACTTTGCTCCAGTGAGCAGCTGAACACCAAATGCTGATGTCATGACCTGCAAACACAGCGATGCAAAGCATGTCAACGTACCAGTTCTTCATCGAGGACCCGCGTGAACAGTGGATGTTCACTGAAGTGCTTCACCATCCAGAGGTGGACTTCCTCCACATCTGTGATGGTATATACCAAACCCTGACACAAACAGACAAACACACAGAGACCATTAACACAGCTCTGAGAAAAATACTAAAACTTTGCTATTTACTGATATGAACCCATTTATCAAAAAACAAACACACTCACTGCACTGATGAAAAAATAACAAACACATATACGAGTCTCTTTTTTTGACTCTGTCAGACATTTCAGACCTGCAGTTAGTTATATGGTTTCATCACCTTTGGAGAGAAATTTATCTCTAAAGATAAAAATAACCTAATGCCAACACAGAGGTGAATCACCTGTGTCAAGGTAGTTTACTTTGGAGACCATGCTGATAAAATTACTAGAACTTGGATTTCTTTGAACACTTTGAAAAGGCACAGATTTCCACACCAGTGCATGTCAGCACGTATGTGTCTTAATTTCCAGAAAAAAAAAAAAAAGCAGGGTGAGGGACGCCGTTTTATCCTGCCGTTCTGACAATACCCAAGATTTAAAACGTAGTCACAACTTAAAATTAGACTCGTTTTGGTTTGAAACTGCCTCTACAAATGAGCGCACACTTGACAGCCTCCGCTCCCACCGGCAGTTCTGGCTGCGAGCCAACGCTGAAGGCCCTTGTAGAGTTTGCACGCACACCTGCACACACACAACGTATGTATACAGGGAGTGCAGAATTATTAGGCAAGTTGTATTTTTGAGGAATAATGTTATTATTGAACAACAACCATGTTCTCAATGAACCCAAAAAACTCATTAATATCAAAGCTGAATGTTTTTGGAAGTAGTTTTTAGTTTTAGCTATTTTAGGGGGATATCTGTGTGTGCAGGTGACTATTACTGTGCATAATTATTAGGCAACTTAACAAAAAACAAATATATACCCATTTCAATTATTTATTTTTACCAGTGAAACCAATATAACATCTCCACATTCACAAATATACATTTCTGACATTCAAAAACAAATCAGCGACCAATATAGCCACCTTTCTTTGCAAGGACACTCAAAAGCCTGCCATCCATGGATTCTGTCAGTGTTTTGATCTGTTCACCATCAACATTGCGTGCAGCAGCAACCACAGCCTCCCAGACACTGTTCAGAGAGGTGTACTGTTTTCCCTCCTTGTAAATCTCACATTTGATGATGGACCACAGGTTCTCAATGGGGTTCAGATCAGGTGAACAAGGTGGCCATGTCATTAGTTTTTCTTCTTTTATACCCTTTCTTGCCAGCCACGCTGTGGAGTACTTGGACGCGTGTGATGGAGCATTGTCCTGCATGAAAATCATGTTTTTCTTGAAGGATGCAGACTTCTTCCTGTACCACTGCTTGAAGAAGGTGTCTTCCAGAAACTGGCAGTAGGACTGGGAGTTGAACTTGACTCCATCCTCAACCCGAAAAGGCCCCACAAGCTCATCTTTGATGATACCAGCCCAAACCAGTACTCCACCTCCACCTTGCTGGCGTCTGAGTCGGACTGGAGCTCTCTGCCCTTTACCAATCCAGCCACGGGCCCATCCATCTGGCCCATCAAGACTCACTCTCATTTCATCAGTCCATAAAACCTTAGAAAAATCAGTCTTGAGATATTTCTTGGCCCAGTCTTGACGTTTCAGCTTGTGTGTCTTGTTCAGTGGTGGTCGTCTTTCAGCCTTTCTTACCTTGGCCATGTCTCTGAGTATTGCACACCTTGTGCTTTTGGGCACTCCAGTGATGTTGCAGCTCTGAAATATGGCCAAACTGGTGGCAAGTGGCATCTTGGCAGCTGCACGCTTGACTTTTCTCAGTTCATGGGCAGTTATTTTGCGCCTTGCTTTTTCCACACGCTTCTTGCGACCCTGTTGACTATTTTGAATGAAACGCTTGATTGTTCGATGATCACGCTTCAGAAGCTTTGCAATTTTGAGACTGCTGCATCCCTCTGCAAGATATCTCACTATTTTTGACTTTTCTGAGCCTGTCAAGTCCTTCTTTTGACCCATTTTGCCAAAGGAAAGGACGTTGCCTAATAATTATGCACACCTGATATAGGGTGTTGATGTCATTAGACCACACCCCTTCTCATTACAGAGATGCACATCACCTAATATGCTTAATTGGTAGTAGGCTTTCGAGCCTATACAGCTTGGAGTAAGACAACATGCATGGAGAGGATGATGTGGACAAAATACTCATTTGCCTAATAATTCTGCACTCCCTGTACACACGTGCATCAATGCACACACACACAACGGAGGAAAAAGGATAAATTTAGACACAAGCCTTCCATTGTTCCCCACAACCTCCATCAGCATTCACTCCCAGTGTCCCACTGCTGCCTTGACAGCTCTGAGAGGCAGGACTTGGGTGTATAAACCAGCTGTAGGCCACACCGGTTCCCACATTTTATTTCCTGTGAACTCACAGGTTTGTACACAGTTCAATTATGTAGGAAACTAGGGAAGAAATGGTAGTTTAATTCTCAACTGTGACCCATAGTAGGGAAAAAATATTATTGCATATATTGAAAAACACTTACAGTAATGATACAAGCTAAACCACACTGTTTTAAGTGGTTATTGTAGTGATACACTATCAATTTCCACTGTCAACAAATTCCATTAAAAGCTCCAAACCATCAGTGAACTCAGCCTATTAAAGCAGGATTCATGGTAGTGCATTTGTATAGGTTTGCGTTGGTGTTTGGATATACAGAGTGAAGGATTATGGGTATACAACCTACAAAACATATACAGAGCCTAAGTGGGCTTGAACAGAAAGGGCAGCAACAGTAGAGTTTACCGCAGAGAGAGATGTTTTCAACATTGTTAACACTCCAGGGCACGCGGAAGGACCAACAGGAAGCAAGAGTAGCCCACAGACGTCTTTATTTACACATTTTTGACACTGCCCCCCGGTGACAGTAACACAGTACAACATGGAGATGACGGTCTGCAAAGCTGTGCAGCTCACCGTAGGATCAACGCACAACTACGCTGGTCTCTGAACAGCTGTTGTGTTTATCCAAAGACATACGTGAACCAGTACTGCAGCACTGAAGAAAATGTTACTTTAACTGAAGCTCAGCGCTAATGCAGTAGCCATTCTGACTGTGCATCAATCTGAGATTTCCTTCTTTTCATACACATTTCAGTAAAAATGACAACCAATCAACATTTCTTTACTCCAGGTGACTGAAGCAGAAAAAATGTGTTTTTTATGTTTGTTGTTCATAGTTTATCTGAAGCGATAAAATTATTTGTGCATTTCCAATTTTAAATGATAAGCAAGAAAACTGAATAGTTATTTTTTTAATTTATTATCCAGTACAAGTGAGAAATGTAATGCAAAGCTCAGCACAGAATCCTAAGCTATGTATTTTTTCCACTCATTTAAAAAAAGCATAGATTTTATCTTTAGAGTCCGACCGATATCTAAGTTGATAGTTTCTATTTGTTGATTCATTGGTATCTGCATTTATAATGGCCTGTTGCCCACCTAAGGGCACTCTACAAATTCCCTGTTGGCAACACGTTTTCGGAACGCCACATACACGACAACCCGCTGATCCAAGCAGAGCGTCAGTGTGCAATCCAACTTATTGTAGCAATAAAAAAAGATTATGTTTAAATGCAATTATCATATCATCTTAATAAGAATTCATAAATAACTACATATAACAAATCTGTTATGTCTAAAAGCAAAAAAACAAAACAAGCATTAGCTGTTATATCGGATTCTCTTACATCCCTAAATATCGGTATTTGTCTTAAATATCCGATATCGGTCAGGTTTTAATTACATTGAAAGAAAACTGGAAGAAGGACAATGTTTTACATTTTTGTCTGATAAATGATGCATTAATGTTCACTAAAAACTTGGAATAAGCATAACTCAAATACATACCCCTACTCTGAGCGTGTAGGCGTATTCTGCCAACAGAGTGGGACTAATGATCCTCCATTTGTGCTTGGTCTTCTTAAAGTGAGGGTCAGGGAAGAGGAAGAACATCTTAGTGAGCTGAGAGACAGAAACAACACGGTAACAGTCACACAAGCAAGAACCAAATAAAGTGTAAGCAGTTTTATTCAACTATATTTAGCCATGCAACACAACAAAAGGTGAGCAAATCTGGCCCCCATAATATGCTGTTGAATTTTAAACACTGAGGATTGAAAAGTGGAATTTCCCTCCTTGATTTTTTTTTTCCTTTTCTTCCCACAAAGTTCCCCGTGTCTCCGTCCTTGACAAGTGTACAAGTGCAGGCTCCGTTCATATTTGTCTGGCTGATATATTAAAAATACTTCCAGTCACTTTTTATAAGTTAAAATAAATAACATCAGGTACAGACAGAGAGTTGTGGGGATAATCACCGGGGACGGCTACAGCCTCAGGGGCTCCTTCAGTGCTGACAGAAGGTGGAAAAACCTTCAAAGAACTGAATTATTTTTGGGTTACAAAACACACCAACAAGAGGGAGGAAACAAAGAGAGTTTGAATCTTTTAGAATACACTGTTCTGACACTTGAAACACGGCGTGCATGTGGGAAGGATTGTGGCTAGATTTTCATTTCTAGTCTGGGTGGTCTTCACTTAATACTGTCACTTTGAAAATTTGAATGATTTTGAGCCTATTGTAAGAAAAGGTAGACACCCAACGTTAAAGGAGGATGCAGCTGCACTGTTCAGCTCTGGGAAAAAAAATATGAGCCAAGAGGTATTAATGCTTAGAGGCACTGAAGCTCTGCAAGGTTGCTCTTAGCACTGTTCAAAGCCCCAACTCTTTCCAGCATGTCCTATTATTTTAAATGATCTGAAATTGCACACTAAAATATAAATACATTAAACAAATGTGCATGTTTCTATATGAAACACCTTCATGATTTGTGCTCCATAAACGTGTCACTGTTGCTCCTCTTTTTCCTCCTTTAGTTGATACCCACACAGGGCATTTGAGGTGAATTTTTTTATGCAGGATACCTGAATGAACCCTGGTACACTAAGCCCACTGAGCAGTCTAATGCGGGTTTCAACAAGTCAGAGTGCTGCAGCTAATTGGGCCGGATAAAAGGCGTCTCGCTCAGCTGATGTGATGTCAGTCAATGACCCCATTGTTGTGAAATCCCTGGATTTATTGGACCTTGTATAAATTAATTCAGTCCATATGTTGAACACGTGCATATTCTTGTTACCTTGGCATGTCCAGCACAGACTGGCAGCGTCAATTTAACGTTTTTAAAGCCCACGTTGGCTGAGCCATTTAAAAAAAAAAAAAAAGGTCAGGTTTGTATATGTGCTCTAATTCAATAACCTGCACATAATCATATCAATGCTGGCCCTATATATCAGGTAGGTGCATGTGGTTTTTCCTCTATTCATAAAATGCATTAGTGCCACAAAAATGGTGCCGCAGTCATATTCTTTAGGTTTGCTAGAGAATTGTAGAAGCTAAAATGAGCCGCAAGCATTGAACCGCAGCAGAACCTGTAGTAGATTTTTGCAGCTGATGCTGATATCAATTTTTTGGGAGTATTTATATGCCAGCTGGTAAATATCCACACAAAGAAAGAAAGAAAGAACGTTTTTCTATTTTTGCCTCTGTACACCGCCACAAATTTAAATAAGGCAACCGATATGTGATTGAAGTGCAGTGTTTCAGCTTTAATTTAAGGGATTTAACGAAAATAGGAATTACATTTATTTATATACACAGAGACTCAAAAATAATTGGCTGATGAGCAGCTTAATTTCTATGTGAGGCCTGTTTTCCCTGTTATTTTGTGACAAGTGAAGCAGACAGAATATCTTAAGTTGATTCAAAGTGTTGAATTTTTATGAGCGCTAAAGAAATACCAGTGAGGGAGGTTATCATTAGGCTGAAAAGCTAAAATAAACCCATCAGAAAGATAGAGATAAACTTTAGGAGTGGCCAAATCAACAATCTGGTGCATTCTTAAAAAGACTGAATGCACTGGACAAGCTCAGCAACAATGAAAGACCACAGAAGACGACTAAAGCTCATGAGGACAGAATTATTTCCATGGTTTAGAAAAACAACTTCCCAGAATGATGGAAGGAGAAACGTACGGAGATTGAGAGAAACAGCTCATGATCCGAAGCATATCAGTCTAGTGTTTCTTGATGACGTGACTGCTGACAGAACCAGCAGGATGAACTCATAGCAGGGCATCTCAAGGGAGAGAACACAGAATTTGGTCATGTCTGAGAGTTTTACACTTCAAAAGTCCCATTTAAAGTCACGCTAGTTTGTTCAGTTTATTTTAAGTGTCTGAAAATGAGGATGACGCATACATACGTGTAACTCCTAAACAGTTAATGCAAAGTTTTTGTTAAACCTTAAAAATCTGCACTTCATTCACATCTTGATGATCTGATTTAAGTGTAAGAACTACATATAAACTGTGTTATAGATGAATGCCGCACCGCAGACACTGACATCCGGTGTTATTATCTTATTCAAGAACTGAACATTTCATTTTAAATGTGTTTGATATTTGGGGAAAGGTATTCTAATTTGATATGTCAAATGTGTTTGAAATGCTTTTAATTTCTTTAAAAACAAACGTGAAAAACTGCGACTGATCCAGAAGTGATTTCTAACATTTTGCATTATGTTTGATTGAAGCCAGCCTGAGCCAGCTTTGGAAATTTAAGAGTTCTAATACGAATTCCAACAAAAAGCTCAATTAAACCAAATTAATAATGTTCCCTTTTTAATTTCTTAAATCACACTGCTGCCTTATAATGCCCTCATACTTAACCTTTTTCACTAATCCATTTTATGCGGGTAAGAGACCAAGAACATTTTTTAGGGGACTAATCTGCAGCATTTTTGTGAGCTCAAAGCGAAATATTTCTGCAGGAATTACTGAGCGAGTTAAGCCAAAAGACACCTCTGCCGTGCTGATTCATTAAACAGCAGTAACCCACCTGTCCTTTAAAAAAGAAGTTGGGGAGGTACTTCATGGCATTGCTACGAATGCAGGCGATGTTCTGGTAGCTCGCTGGATTTGAGGCACGCAGCGACTGGATACGATCCTGAACATAGTCTGACACTTTCACCCGGATCTCCATACCCAGGATGAGCTTATCTGGGAAGAGTGGAGATAACTCCACTGGAGTGCAGAGAAAATAAAGACACAAACATGATGTAGATTACGGAGCAATAAAAGGCTGAATGTGGTCTTTATACACAGGCTGTGTGTAGTACCTAAAAGCCCCCCATATCCACATCCAATGTCAGCAAACTCGACTCGAGGGGGCTCTGTCTCACTCAGGCTGCCAGTGAATAAGTCTGGATACAGCTTGGACCAGTCCATTTTATCAGGACACACAGGGCTGAAGAGCAGGAGGAGAAAGTACATCACTATAAACAGTTTTCAATTAAATCGTATTCTGCGGAAGACAGACCCCTTTTGAAAATAAAGGATCCATCAGCAGCGATCCTCTATTTCCTGTTTCTTTTATGTTATCTGTTTGTTTTATTCTCATACCAATCCAAACACTCAGAAACACCTAATCGTGCTCACAGAGAACCGTGCACATGGAGCTCACTCACTAATCAAAGGTGTGGTGCGCCATCGGGTTTGAATGGGCTCGCTGTCTGTAGTAACGCTTCTGCGGCATGGACGAAGCCATGATGGATCAAAGGAAAGATGTTAATGCCGACGATGTTCAGGATGTTCACCCAGTTATGAACAAACTGCCGGAATCTGCGCTCACTCACGCTTGTTTCCACTCAGTTTGTTAGTCGCAGGGTTCTTTCGTCATCACCAAGCGTCCGCTCGGGGTTGCCAGGTTTGCTGATACCGGCTGAAAAACTCAACATTACAGTTTCTTTGTTTTCAAGTGATTTGTGTTGTTTTTAATGTTTACTGATCTATTACAGAAACCACAAAAATATGTAAACAAATTTTACCTGCACAAAGATAAACGTAAGTGTAAAAATGCAACTCCTCCCTAGTTGTGGGATGGAATGAAATTACCTTAAAGTTCTCTTTCTCTTCATGCATTCTGCAGTTATGTGGCTATATATAGGGTATCAGAAAATTCTGCCTCTGACCCAATGGGAGCTGATCCTCAATCTTGGAATTTTGAACGTTCCTCAGTATCTTAGCTGTTCCTTGGTCTGCTGTCTTCTGCACAGAAACCTCGGATGTTGTGCGTGGAATCTTTTAGAATCTTATCTTCCAGTTTCTGGGTTTGATCTCCTAGTGCTCCCATTACTACTGGGACCACTTTTGACTTTGTCTTCTACATCTGCATCAGTGGTTCCTTCAAGCCCCTAGTACTTCTCTGTTCTCTATGCTGTCCACTGGATGGCCACATCTATCACAGCTGTGGTCTTCTGCTCCTTGTCAGCCACCACTGTGCCTGGTTGACTCGCCAGCAGCTGCGTGTCTGTCTGGAAGTCCCACAGGATCCTAGCACCTTTGGTGGTGTCTCCCGTATGTGGCAGAGATGTTCTTGTACACTATCTCAGCCACACAGCACCTTTGTACAATCTGTAACTTGGGTGCAGCTGGCTGTGGTAGACCCCTGCCTTTATAGATCTGATTCTTAGGGGCCACATGTATTCAGTCAGAATGACATCCAAATGTCTTTACTGTGGATCCTGGTGGGCTGGACAAGGGACTGGTGCGATTTGCCTTGGAGTGTTGTTTTCCACAGTCCCAATGAATTCCATTTTGGCCCTCTGGTGTTATTTCCAATGCCTTGCTGAGCTGTGCTCATGTATTGACTCATATGCCTACTCAATTTACTCAGTTTGGTTAGCACATTTTTTTTAATATTAGGATTTTTACTGACAATTGAATGTTTAAAGCATCAAACAGTCAGATCTTTGTTTCCTAAATTGAGACGAGACAAAACCTAGAACATAAAATGTGACATTCTATGCACTTTTAACACATCCTAAAGTTTTATTGGGCATTTTCTTGACTTATCCATCAGTTCAACTTGAAAACAGCACAAGTTACCAAGATCATGGCAAACCCTCAGACATACACAGAAACATTAGAAGGGGAACTGCTACAGTGGTCATACGTAGAAGCACAATCATTATCACCATCAAAATCTCACTTACGTTGTCAAATCCAAATCAACCTTAAAAACAAATCCAAATCCAACTTTTTCTTTTCTTTTCTAAGTAAAACAAACTTGTTTGGTTACATTTTGAAACCTTAGTCATAGTGTTAAAAATGGTTACTTGCTTTAAGAAAGAATCTGTTCAAAATCAGTTTTTTTTTCTCAATTCACAGGCTTCACATTTAAAGTCTAAATAAAAACTTCAAGTTTCTCACAAAATATGTAATACTCATCCTTAACTCCAGCAGAATCTGAGAAGGAAATATGAAAGTGGAAGTTCACGGCAGTGTTTATATGGCAGATTGGGATTTTATTTAATTAAACCCCAATCAACACTTTTCTCCTCCTTAAACATTATAGCACTTTAGTCAGCTTCATACGGTGGTCACTCTCATGACCACCTCATGGTTGCTGCTGTGCAAGTTGTTGGGTCTTAGCTGGCTAAGGAAATGTAAAACAGTGTAGCCACAGTGGTGGTTGAGAATAGTCCTGATATGGCGGTTTGCCCTCCGGCTGCTGTCTGTGACAGTGTGAGAAGAGTTCCTCTCTACTCGAACAGTGCTTTTGCTGCTGGAACTGATGGGGTCCCCTAAGTCCTTTGCTTTGTCATAATTCAGCACTTTCCACTTCTGGTTCACCGCCTGCCAGCGCTTAAAGATCCGGTAGACAGATGATCCTTCGTGGATTATAAGGCCTGCATGTGAAGATCAAAGGCAAGAAAAGAAATGTTACTGTAGGCATTTAAGGACGTAGAATGTTTCTGTCCTCATCTGTGTTTGTGTGCAAACCAGAACATGGTGTGCGATGTGTGCTACAATTCCCAGGTTAACTGACATGTCTCCTTGAAATAGTGTGCAACGGTGGGCAACAGGCTTTGAAATATGTGTGCTCTCATGTGGTGTGTGTGTGTAAAAAAGTGTTATCCTATTGGCAGTGCCATGTATTGGAGTCTGAAAGATTTATCAGAGGGCCAATCTTAGCAGCAGGCTGTTATTTCTGGCCAATATGGCGATGCTGATCTATCAATGTCTGAATTTATAACAGCTGATAAATAAAAAATTTAAAGAGTAAATAAGTGACAGGAGAAACACCAGTCCACCATGTCATGAGTGTTAATGTTGCATAGTTTGTCCACTAGAAGGCACTTCCTGTCAACTTCCAGCAACAATAACCAGCTGATCAGAGCAGAGGCGGGCTGAGCATAAACAAGTATAGCGGCCTGAGAACCAGCCTATTCATTTATGTCCTCTGTAATGGACATTTGTTTTTGGTCTAGATATCTTTTGACTTATTTGAGCTACCCTACTAAGTCTTGATGCACTAAATAGAGGACATCTTCCATTGATATCTCATGTGTTTGGGCCTCTTTTAGCTCCAAAGAGGAAGGAAATCACACAAAAAAAATTACTTTGGAAGATCCCTTTTTCCTTGGTTCTCAGGAGGATATATCAGAATATTTTATATCACCAAATATTGGTATTGGTTTCTGTCTCAAAAATTCTATATCATTCAGGCTCTAATATAAACCCTGCTGTATTACAAAGGCAGCACACTCAGTGTAATACCTGTGTGTCAGACCAGAGTGTTCCTCTCACCATTGTCTGAGTACAAAAAGTTTTCAGGCAAACTCTTTCAGTTTTCTTCAGTGTGAAATCCTAGTGTTAACTTCATCCTCTTTGTGCTCCAGATTCGCTTCATCTCCCTGCAAGCCCCTGATCCTCTTTGGTCTGCCGGGCCTCCATCAGACCTTCATTCTATGTGGCCAAAGCCATTCAGGGACATGCTCTGCTACAATTCAGATCTAACAACGCTAACTTTTTTTTATATTAAAGCCACAAAAGCATCTATTCAAAATGTATTTGGTTTTATTTACAAACCTAACAAGAAGCAATCTTAATATTGGGGATGATTGGTTTCCCTTTAAAAAGGAAGTAAGCAATTATATTAAATTACTTGTTATAAGGTAAGTTTGGATATGGTAACTGAAAAAACCCCCCAACATAAAATAATGTATCTTACAGGATGTAGTGCAATTTTGTGTAATTATAGGGAATATACTTTTTGAGCCCCTCAAAAAACTGATTGTCATTCCCATAGCTTGGAAATCAGTGATTCTTTGTGTATAATCATGTACAAAGGTTTTTGATAATTTTTGATACAATAGTCACCAGACTGCAACAGATGAAGCTATTAAACAGCAGCTGTAGCAGGTTTTGAAACTACCTTAAAAATCAGTGCAAGTTAGAATTAGACTCTCTATATACTCTAGCCAAAAAAGTCACACATTCTAATATTTCACTGAACCGTATTTAGCTGTAATGTATGCATTTGTCTTGGCATCGCTTCAACAAGCTTCTGCAGTGTCACAACATTAATTTTCATCCTGAGTTGCGTTAATTGTTCGCCAAGATTTTGTACTTATGATGAGGGAGTCGGACCGCTGCGCAAAGTGTTCTCCTGCACATACACAACATTATCAGTGGGGTTAAAGCCTGGAATCCATGGTGGCCCGTCCATGTGTGAAGATGATATTTAATGTTCCCTGCACCACTCGTCCACAAGAAACCCCAGCAACACTTGGGCAGGCATTACACTGCCCCCACAGGCTTGGACGGTATTAGGCATGATGGTTGCATCACTTCATCCCTTGTCTTCTTATCCTGATGCAATAAGAGACAACACGACCCTTTTCCATTGCTCCAGAGTCCAATCTTTATGCTCTATAGGCAGCCTTTTTTTCTCCACTGATATGTGGTTTTCTTAAGGCTGCACAGCTGTTTAGTCCCATTCCCTTGAGTTCTCTTCACATTTTGCTTCTGGAAACACACTCTTGCTTTCATCAGTAACCATAAACAAAGCTGCAGGTTCTACTGTTGATTTGCTTTACAATTTGATTTCACTAAATATTTAAACAATCTCTGACCGTTTGATCATTCGAGTTTTCTTTTCTGACCATATTCGTTCCTCGAAGTTGATGGTAGTAATGCCGTGCACCGTTCTTAATATGATTTCTGTAGTTATAGTAAGTAAATTTTAGTAGCTTGATGCAGGCCAATAATTCAACCCATCTTTTTCACGACAACGGCAACCTGTTGCCAGCCCAAACATATAAATCACTGTAGTAATGATCCAATGGAAAACTCCTAAAGCACCTATTTACTTAGATAAACCAAACTGTTGCCCTTTTTTGGGAACCTTGCAGTGTATATGGTGATGGGTTTAGATTTTGTTATTGTCATTTGTATTTAGAAACATTTAACCATATATGCTTAGAGGTGTATAATCATTTGTGGATTGAAAGAATGTCTCATCCTAGGAGGTCTGTAACAACTCTGTGTAGCATGAAGGGGGAGTGCGTTCACTCCCTCTACAGAGTGTTCCGGCGTAGATCACACCTCCTAGGAGAGGTCGTATCTTCTCTTGCTGATATATGGTATAGCAAACACACGTATATCTGTTTAAGTATAAGAGCCTTTTGTTCAGATGGACCGCTAGACTCCTGGCACCAGCTTTGGGGAGTCTTCACAGGGTCACATCTGGACCCCCCCACACACACACACACACACACACACACACACACACACACACACACACACACACACACACACAGTATTCTTTGTTCACATGTATACCTATGTAAGATGTTATATGTTAATGACCCTATGCATATTCATGTAACCACAATAAAAGGAGTGCTATGGGGAACCTGGCTGAGAGTCTGACGGTGGTCAAGTGGTGGAACGACACTCGGCCCCAGCCAGGTCTCCCTCATGCATGAGTAAACCAGAGAACTTTGGTGCCTTGTGTCTTGCTTTTTGCTGCGTAGCAGATTGTCCTTAACATTCCAGCGAATAGGTTTATGCTACAAACCTATCATATGGACTCACGACAAATTACTTAGAATAATCACCAAAAGATAAATTCTAATAAATTATTGGGAAATTGCAGAGTTGTAAGATAAAAAGTCAGATTATGCAAGAATGGCACTCAGTTTGATGACATTTACACCAAGTGTGAAATATATAATAACGAATATGTGGCAGCCGTAGTATCTGTGTCTTACCTATGCAAACTATGTCCATGAAGCCGTACATGCCGTAGCATATCTGGAAGAGAAGGTCCTGTCGTTGCCATTTGGCTGAGGGGCTGAGAGAGGACCAAACCAACCAGGAAATACTTGCGATGAGGAACAGAGAGCCGAGGATAATGGCTGCAATCTGTACCTTCTCAATCACAGTCAGAGAGATGGCCTGCCACTGGATACAGACACAAAAACTGAATGAAATGGTTTTTCAGATAGAAACTGCAAACTGCTTCTTGATTATGTGAGATAATAGCACAGAGTTTGAATCGTTGCCGTACATCTAAAGAGGCCCTGTTTTTTTTATCAGCACATATTTCCCAGATGGTTTCTGTGATTTCTGGAGCATAATCACTGAATCTCACAGGCAATAACAGCAATTGTGTTTGGCAGGTTTGAAAGTGGATTTGAGGATAATCCGATCTCCATAATGAAACTACAGACTCTTCTCTGCTGCACGTTTTTGAAAGAGAATAAATTACTGGAAACAAAATTATTCTTCGTAAGTTTCATTATCTCTTCTCGTTTTTGTCCTGCTACAAAATAAAACTCAAAATTTGTCAAAATTGGAAGCATGTCTACTCCTGATTCTGACTGTAACTAATCATAACTATGGTACTGTGGCATTTATTAATTTGGCATGTATTAGCCAGTATGGAACAACAGTAGTGATGGCACATTCTCCAACATAGCATACGGCGTCTCTCACACAGAAAAAGGACACAGGTCGAATATGTTCTGTCATTTCCTTCCCCTGGCCCCAGACCAGTCAAGGCAGATGGCTGCCCCTCCCTCACTCCGGTCCTGCCGGAGGTCTCATCCTGATAAAAAGGAGATCTTACTTTCCGCCTCTGCCAAGTGCTTGCTCACAGGAGATCATCAGATTATTGGAGTTTCCTTTCTAAAATTATAGGGTCTTTACCTTGGATTAGAAAGCTCCTTGAGATGGCTGCTGCTATTAGCATTAAGATGCTGAAATCACTTAGACCAAATCATTCAACTCTTTCAAATGTGCAGTGCCTCATTTTATTGTTCTTGGCAACCTCCGCCTGCAAGCCCTCAATCCTCACTGTTTTCTTCTCCATTTGTTCAAAGAAGCCCTAAAAATAGCTCTGTGAAAAGTATGCAAAGCTACTGTGCTTCCTGTTGGGAACCGGTGCAAGTTTACTGAACAGCATGAGTTCAAAATGACTGGGAGCCTGAGGGGATGGTAATGTGAATACTTCATGGCCTCTACAGAGTGCCAGCACATTGATTCTTAGATTACAGTGACCCCTAATGTGATTATCGTGCTCCTCTGCCAGTCAGTCACTCAAATCTGGCAAATTAACCTTTATTGATGGCTTTCGGCCATAAAGCCATCAAGGACTTTATTCTTGTAGCAATTCTAAACCCTATAGGAAGGTTTTACACTGTTAACATTAAAACACAGTAAGAGTAGAACAAAACCACATTGACCATACCTGCAGTGGGTTTTTGGTTCTAATGGCCAACACCTGGTACTTAAAGTAGCAGAGCTCACAGCTCCAGGAGCCTCTCTCACTGATCCAGCGGATAAGGCAGGACTGGTGGGTACAGCGCACTGAGCCATCACAGCGACAAGGGCTCAGCAACTCCCCCTGCAGGATGAAACATTAAGTGCATGAAATAGCCTTCCACAGAGCCTCCTGTAGGGTAAAACTCCCACCGAATGAAGATTTGAGTCACACAGTTGACAGTAAAAATAGGAATAAAGATCTCTATCATTGATTTTGATTTTCACAGCTTTAGCAATGTTCCTGTTGTGTTTTACCTGGCAAAGACATTGTTTGAGGGCATCTCTGGGTCACAGACCTGTCTGGAGCAAGTACCAACAGATAAAATAATTTACTGTTTCTGGTTGGCAAGAAGGGGGGTGGTAAATGTTTGAGTTATGCCAGTGGGTTTTATAGGGTATGTGTGGCGTAGTTACAAATACCGTGAATTAAATCAAGACTGGACTCGTACTCCATTGCAGACGGCTGCAGACACCGTGGATGAATTGTTATTCTATATTCTCTACAGGTCTGCTTTCAGGAAGAGTACACAGTTAGCGAGTCTGCAGTGTTGTGGTTGTGCTGGCTCAATCGTGGTCACTGCAAATTGGATGCATGTCCACTGAGATATACATCCACTGACCTGTCGATGTAGAACGTGTAAAGATACTTACAGTTGTGTTCTGCTTTAATATGGAGTTAAAAACTAATTACACTTGTTTTGCCTTGACTGATAAGCACTGCCTGTACATGTAACCTCACAGTGTTGTGTTATCTCTCTCAGTAGTGAACAGGATCCTGTAACTCCAGCCTCTCCTTTGGGAACCATCTTAGAGTTTGTTGACTCTTCCTACTCTTTCTGACAGCTTGGAGTGCTTCTTTACTTGGCAAGCTTTGCTGGCATTTCATACTGAACATTATTTGGCTTTTTCAGCCTGCTGCTGTGCTGCTGATGCTTTGCTACTCTCTTTTTGTGGTGAAGTAATCAATAGCCAGTAAGGCTTTTTGTTGTTGTTGTTGTTGTTGTTAAAAAAGGAGAGTTTTTGAAGAAATTCTAGGAAATTATTACTTATGGGAAGGTTTGTGGTTTGAACTTTGGCTCCTCCAGTCTGCATGTTGATCTATCCTTGATAAATATACCAATGGAAATGGAATGGAAATGCAGTACATAGGGTTAAAAAACAGAGTTGGTATTGCATGGTTGGTCAAAATCTGATGGTACTGCATTCATAATTTCATCAATTTTGACCAAATCCCCAGCACCACCAGCTAAACCATGAAAGAGCCTCTGCTGTGTGTTACAAATGCCTGCAGACACTCACTGTTGTACCTTTCTCTCCTTTTTGAGCCTTTTTTTTTATTAGTGAATGATTTATAGGTCAGCTTTAAAAGGTTCAGCACACACAAACAACATTCCTCTGAAAATATTCAGGTACACGGACTGGTCTGAAAATGAGTGAAGGAGCAGCCAAAGTCCAAAAAAATAAGAGAAAAAGACAAACTTTGAAAGACCAAGAAAGCCTGGAGAACTATCGCTTAAGACCACTTTAAAAATGACAAATAAGTCTGGCTTCTTGGAAGAAAAAATTAAAGAAGCAAGAGGCGGCTCAAGATTTTTGCACAGTGTATAGTATATATGTGCTGTCTGCCTTAATATCCTGCGCTTAAGCGATTTCAAACATGAATTCACGATGACACTATGTGTTATTCTTTGACTATATGCTTCCTAAGACCTTTATCTGAATACACTTACCTTTCTATACTTTCCCCTTAAAAGAAACCACAGGATATCTGTTGCAGGTTTTCATTGTCAGCATGACTCCCTAAGGCCTTTGGACTGACAACACTCTTGCACATCTTCATTTATTTCCTGTCTGACTCTGGGTGACGTGCGAGGCCTTTAATTATGTGGATTTCTGGAGGCGAACCAAAAACTTTACGGACACCTCCAGCAGAGTCTGTCTGTGGGAGACACTTTCACTGTACTTTGACCTTCCTGTAACTAAAACACATGATCAAAGGTTTGATCCCTTCATTAATGGTTTCTGCTACAGAGTCAGAGTTATTAAACAGATACTGCCCTTCGAATCCCTTAGAATAACAATGAGCATAGATTGATTTATTTTCATGCTGAGAAATCCTTCTTAAAACCTTTCTTTATTGCTTTTTAAAAACAGCCTAATTTTGTGCATCAGATGCTGAATCTGTTACCGTAAAGACTTCACTACTTCACACAGTACATATAAAGCTCCTCCCTTTTCTCTGAGACTATTCTTAACTGATGCCCTTTGTCTGCCCACTGCTATTTTCAGATCGCTGTTGATAGATAGTTCCCCTATTTTAGTCTTACTCTCCCTGACTTCGTTCTCTCTCTCTTTTTTAAACTTCAGAGCAGATGTGATGCAGTCTTCCAGATACTGAAAACAAGTTGAAACTGATCTACAGTAGCTGACATGTTCTCCATGTGTTTGCAAAGGAAACACATGGAATCCTTACCACATCCATGGCACATAAAAGGAATCCTTACTGGTTTTACACATCAAGATTGCCTTAAAGGTCCTCGGGAGCACTTCTGCATTTGTGAAAAAAGATGTTATCACAGGTTATATCTGCCAAGCAATACAGAATTGTCTGTTGATGTACTCTCAGACTTTGGGGGCAGTGGGAATACTGAACTCCTTCATACCTGAGCATGAAAAATAGCCTTCGATTATTTGTTCACTCTTTTTAGTAACACAAGGAGACTATATGTACAGTTTCACTATGCAAACCTGAATTGACAGTATATTATGCTGAATCTTGACTCTTATGTGACTCCAGTAAAGGCTGAGGGGCTTTATTTGTGTGTGTCAGATGATACCACTTACTTACTAGTCCTCAGCAGCTTCAGGAATTATCCCCTGCTCCTAGCATTACACACCCAAATCTCTAACTGAGTTGCATTGTGGGTAATGCGCAACACTTTTGGAGTTTCAGTCCTCACTGGTAAAGTAAAAATCTGGAGATTTCACCCTCTGCAGCTTTATCGGCTGTTCCCTTATTTTCCAAGCAGATGGATCTATGTGTTTGACTTCTTGACACAACCTTTATAACGACTTGGGATGGGCATTAGAAGTACACTTGTTGTGACTTCCTGAGAACCAGGAATTGTTCACATTTCATGTAAATGTGTTAACTATTAGACCTGCTCCAGGTTTGACCATTCATTAAGTCTGCCTCTAGGTAAATCACACTCAAGTAAAGCATTTGAGTGCATAAAGAAAGAGCTTGAGTACACTGGGCTAAATGCAGCTCAGGCTGGTGGTAAACTTTAAAGATCTGGCTTCAACTTCTTTACTCTTTTGGACAATGAGTAAATTTTCTAAGCAAACGTTCTCCATGTATCCGGTGGAAACTTTTCTGAGCAACTTGTCTTAAGACAGTTTCTTCAAGTGATTAGAGGGAAGCACCATGAACACGCCACTGCTAGAGGCCCCAGTGGTGTTTGTTCCTCCAGCACCAATACCTTCTTTTTTTTCTAACTTTACCTTTTCTGGCCCCTGGAAGCAGATCCGGCACTGCGGTGATCGCGTCCCGCTCTCTGAGAGACTCGGGAGTGAAGCAGCATCCATGCTTCCTACTCCTCCTCCCTGAGGTTTGGCACCTTCTTTATCGTCGAACGCCAGGCTTCGTGGCCGGAGGTCAGATCCATAGTACTCCTCCTCGTCGTCCCGCTGAGAGCAGCTCAGCTGTGGCCAACCACAGCCTCCAATAGCGAGCCCTCTCATCGTGGTCTGTGTGTTCGGGTCAGTGTCCGTCCTCCTGCTTGATCCAGAGCGCATCAGTAGCAACACTTTGAGTTCATTAAAGAACATCCGGATGCGATACTTAAACATTCTTCAGCAGCTTTACTACACAGCCACAAACAGAGCAACCTTCAGCTTTACTGCCACAGTCCCTTCATTATTATTATTATTATTATTATTATTATTATTATTATTATTATTATTGTTGTTGTTGTTGTTGTTGTTGTTGTTGAGGTATTGGATTGATTCAAGTAGACAGTTCAAATCTTAATGAATAAAATTCAGATCTGAATTGAGAAAGCATGCGACTAACATGATAGGCTATTAGATCAGCCCATAGCTCTTTGCATATCCTGTTGTTATAGCATGTGCACCGCAATCCAGCCAATAGGGAAGGATTATTTTTCATGGACAGAGGCGTTTTCTTTCGGGATTCAATGGAGGCTGAGAGCCACGAACTGTGAGGCACAAACATTAAAGTCAGAGTAGTCCAGCAGCATCCTCTTACACGTCTCCATCCCGCTCGCTCGCTGATATCGCAAGGTTCAAACGGGTCATCTCGATGTTGTGAATCACAAGGAGCTGTCCGAGGTTTGCCACAGAATGTTTTCTTCTTCTTCGTGCGGAAGCAGCGAGGGTGTCTGAGGTGTTGGGTTGATGCTGAATCCTATTACCAACTAAGTCCAATCCGATTTATATTTGAGTTTCTCATTTACCCACAGAGCGGGTAGAATTACACGAGGTGACAAGCGTGCATCCTTTGTTGTCTGGCAGTGGCATCCATCACTTCGCCACTCTTTCCTCCTGTTCGCTTTAGCCCTTTCCCCCCTCTCTCTCGTTCTCTGCTGTTACATCGGGCGGTGGGGGAGCTCGTCCCGCACTTTCTCCCCTTAAGCAGGTCCGACAGCCAGATTATAAAGTTAGAATCCAGCGGGGTTCAATCTCAGCGGAGAAAGCGAAGAAAATAACATCACATGAAAACAAAATCCTTTCACAGCAACTTGTAATGCCACTTCTTTTCCCGACCATCTCTGCGCCACAAATCAGGGAGAGCGAGAGGATGCCAGATATGGATTCCTGTGAACACAAAAAGAGCAGACCGCAACTGTCCCTTCCGGGTTGCTAAAAAAAACTGCACCTCCTCACTTATTTAGCAAATCATATAAAGACCCCGGAGAATAGGCGAGACAATGAAGTGCCACTTCACCTGGTAGACTGTAGTATAGTGTCTCCTTCATCATAATCCCAGGATGCTCAAATTCGATTTTCAGAAGTTTCGCATGCACGTCAGCTCAAACCACCAAAACTTCGTTATCTGTATAGTTTCCTATTTTTAAAAAAAGACCTTTGCTTCTTGCAGCTAAGAAGAAATTATCTCCATCCTTCATTGGTGGTGTAGCTGCTGACTGTGGCTGCTGTCCAAGGTGCTGATATTCATGTGACGTTAAAGCCACGTGCTGTTATTCGTCTGCTGGTTGAGAAAAAAAGCAACTATTGTAATAATCCAGTGAGTGAGTGCATGTGTGTGGTTGTCAGCTGTTCTGGTATTACCCATGTTGTGAAGACCTAAATCTATTCAAACAGTCAATTTATAGGGACGTGTCTTTCTTCTGGGGACAAAAAACAAAGTCCCCTCAAGGAAAATCATTGGATTGCATGGAGGTAATGAAATGTCCGCAGAAATCATGGAAGCCCAACAGTTTGCGTGTGTGTCTAACAACCAGAACAAAAGCTCTCCAGGGTTGAAACAGTAGAAAGTGTGCATATAAGATGATTTAACAGATTCATCATTCACAGGAACATAACAACACAGCACAGATAATTGTTTCAGAGGAGACAGTGTACGGTTTATTATTAAATAAATAAACATGCTCTCTGTTCTCCCATTACAAGAAGCAGCGATTGGGCCAGAGCAAAAAGGCAGATTCAAAAGATGTAATGTTTCACTAGAATGAAAAAGCTTTATTTATTATTTTCTCGTGAGACTTAATCACAGGGGCTGGAGGGAAAACTAGAGTCTGTGGTGAGGAATCCACTGCAACAGAGGGAAAAGTGAGTTAGTTGTGGATGTGATTAGTTTTTACCTTTGTTCGGCAGATTTACGGGGGTTTGACAGGTGCTTCCAGGAGCAGAGAGGCAGCTATGTAAGTGATGTGATCTTGAGTGATACTTTCTTCAGTGATCGATTAAGGAATGTACTGCATTACTTTTAAGAAAAATAACAAATAAAATGTTATTCATTACTTTTTTGGAGTAACAACCCCCAGTACTATTTACAGCACAGTGGTGGGTTTTAGCTTAAAAATACAAGAAACTGTAAAAGTATATTTTGTGAAAGGAAGTCTAAAAATCGCCCTGATTGGTGATCTGTCCACAGTGTCCCTGATAGCTGGGATAGACTGTTTTCTTACAGTCGTGCATGTCTGCATTGACTCTGAGAACATCAGTGTGTCGTCTATTCGATGTGACAGGGACCAAGAGTTTTGACTGCACAGATTGCAATGAATATTTTGAGCCAAAGGTTTTTGACCTGAACAAGTAGATGCAGTCAGACTGCTCGGTAATGTCCTAAGTATAAAGAGGTCATGTAGTGAGATCAGGAATTATTACTCACATTTATTATAAATCACATTTTTATGACACAAAGTTTGTTTTAGCACATTCAAGCTCACAGCTGCCACACTTGCACCCAAACCTCACCTAAAACAACTGCAAGGCTTCTGTGTAGGTGCAGACGTTGTGGTATTTATTTAGACTACATGAAACTGTGTGTGCAAATGTGCATTTGTCATTATTTATTTTGGTATTAAATAATTTTTTAATTTATGGCTTTATGTGTTTCTTAAAGCAGCCACTGTTTCCCATTTTGACAGCTTCGCACGAAGATGCAAAGCTGTCAAGAAGGCATGATGTCATTACCTGGTAAGGTAACAGAAGAGCTTCTTCGGAGTTTAATTGGCACCGTCTGTGTTCCAGCTTAACCAAACTACCTCATTTACATCAGCTGATTGTGGAGGCCAGGTCGTCTGATGCACCACAACACCTGGAGGCTGTGTAAGGGCCACAGGTTCACCTGGTCTGTGATACATAAAGCCATAGTAGCTGGAACATAAATCTAATTGGACCAAAGCACATACTTTGGTCTTCAGTTCAGCTTGTGTTTCTTGGCCCAAGCAATTTTCTTCTTATTATGGAGCTCCCTGGGTAGTGTGTGCTATTTGAACTGTGGGAAGCATTGGGCTGTACTCTGAGGTGCTAGTAATAGGCAATTTGAGGCTGGTAACCAAACTTTCATCAGCCATTGTGACATGAAATAGTAGGCAAGCACGGGTGTTGCTAATCACATTAATGAAGGTTCAGTTATTTTTAGGTCCAGAAGTATCTTTAATGTGATTAGTAACATCTGTGCTTACCTACTACTTTAAGTCAAAATGGATTTTGTGAAAGCAGACTGTCATACTGAACAGTTTGACAGTTACTTGGATTTTATAAAACAAGGATCTTCTTATTGAAAATGACATAAACCTCCTTGAGAAGTAAATCAATCATTTGAAGAAGGAATATAGAGAAAAGTGATACTTCTTAAAAACATAAGAAGTGTAGTCTGAGGTGATGAAACAAAGCAAAAACAAATAAACAAAAATCAACAACTAGACAAATTATTCCAACGAGATAGAGCTTCTTTTTTTAACCTTACTTAGATACAGAGAAGACATGAAAGAAACACTGATGAAACTTAAAGAACATCCTGAAGCAGAAAGAACTTTTTTTTTAGTCCATAATGACAGTCAAAGTGAACACATTTAAAAATAAGCTCACTGGGTTTGTTAAGCACTGCAGATGTAATTGTCAATTTCATATGATTTAAGAGGATGAAGATCAGTTTACAGGCATTCTGAAAACACCAAACTTGCTTTTTTCAAGATGCAATTAATACAAATTCAGTTTAGAGTAGATTATGATACACAAATATTTTTTTGTCCTTTCAAAGTGTTCCAGCACCATTACTGGTTAAAGCAAAAGATTTTGATTTGAGGTCGAGGTTCTGCCTCTTACTAATGAGCACTCAGTAAGGTTTGTATTTATTAAGCAGTAGTTTGTTTGCTCAAATCTACATTTGTAGAACATTAAAACTGAATTGCAGTGCTTCTTGAACTTGTAAAACCTTTTTTTAAAATATAATACTGTTATCTGAATAATTTGTTTTTTAGAGTTAGCAGAAAAATAAAGGTTCAAATCATTAATAATATCAGAGAAAAGAAACGGTTTCAAGGTAGAACCACGAGGCACCCCTCACTGCTGTAATCAAATCTGATTTGCACTCATGCAAAAGAACAGTGCTTTTGATTATGCTTAAGTGTAGCTGTGAAAGATTAAGTAGCTAAATAAGAAATTAATAATAATATACTTAATTATGAGACTAATAATATAAACATTAATCCAAATTATGAATATAATTATTAATCTGGAAAGCCCTCTGTTATATCACAAATATCATAGATTAAATGTTAATGTTAATGTATGAATGTCACAAATTGCTCTGTGTAGGCAGAAAAGGCCCCAAATGCAAACCTGCGGAGACGAAAAGTAAACTCAAAAAGAACACAGCTTTATTGTCAGCGTGGTGGTTATACAAACAACAACACAAAACTAAACTAGGAAAAACTAATGCACAGGGAGACTCACACACAGCTATGAGGGAGGACGCAACACTGAACACAGGAAGACTGAGGACTTAAATACACACATGAGGTGATCAGGAGAAGTGGCAACACGTGCAAACAGCTGAAACAAATGAACACAACAATGTCACAGGGGAAGTGTAAAACTAAACACTACGAACACAGGAACACAGGACCTCTTCAGAATAAAACAGCAAATATAATGAAACGCAGACATGACTACATGAACTTGACGACAAAAGACATGCAGACATAAAGGACATGGGAGACTTAACACAGGGGTTGAAAACACAAGGGGAATCTAATAAACAAATGAAGAAAACCCAATGAACTTAAACATGACCCATAAACATCAAAATAAACTAAAACTCAAAACACTGTGTTAAAAGACCCAGGATCATGACAATGAGCTGAAGATGGTCTTGTTTTTCCTATTATACAGGTTATTTGTTGTGTACTGAGTACCTGATGGCCCAAAAAAACAAGAAAGAAGTTTCAATCTGAACAAGACTTACGTGAAAATCATCTCGGGTTAAGATATTTTAGTCATACAGAGTGTATTAAGCTTTCAGTGAGTCAAAAAATGGCAGCTTGGGAAATTTCTAAATATGGTAAATGGCCTGTATTTATAGCACTTTACTAGTCCCTAAGGACCCCAAAGCGCTTTACATATCCAGTCATCCACCCATACACACACACATTCACACACTGGTGATAGCAAGCTACATTGTAGCCACAGCCACCCTGGGGCGCACTAAAACATATTTAACTTTGTCTACATTTTTTTAGCAACGTAGAATTCAACTTGTGTTACTTTTCATGTATTTTCTTAACTGCAGAAAACACAGGTGTAAATCTTGAAATGAATAATTAAGTTATATACGTCAGGTAGAGGTACGGTTTTCAGGGGAATTGTGGGGGAGAAAGCTCATCAGATATTAATAGTGCTTGCATTTTTCAGTGATAATATAAAACTTTAATCATTCAGAATAAGTACTTTTTAAAAAGAGATACAGAATGCATAAGAAACCTAATGCATCATACTGTAGTGGTCTGTGTGTGGAGTATTTACCTGGTGTCTGAGCTTTGTGTTTTTCAAAATAAAGGGGTGGTGAGATGAAAACTCCAGAGATGCCTGAAACCCTAAGGAACAACTTTATTACCAGACAAACGTGTTTCGGCTTGTGGCCTTCATCGGGGCTATTACAAAACACCAAACAGCTTGTGCTTAATTAAAATAAAACAACAGAAAATAAAAAAACTAATGAACCAATCAGCCACTCACACATAAACATAATCATTAATGGGGATGATGATTGTTCAAATAGGCTCTGGACCGAACCATTACAGGATAAGGTGACTGGATGTCACCTTGTACATGTAAAAGTGGGTCATTCCCACAGGTGCACAAAAAATGCAAACAAGATAAAAAATTATACATAACAATCACAGGAACTCTAAGAAACGAATTCCATGAACTAAACAACAACAATTTGCATCACAATCTTTTTAGAGACATTTTTTCAGAGACAAAAATAGATCGAATCACAGAAACTCATTAATAGCTAGATCTTCATTCATACCTTTGGGAAATAAACTCTTTAAATGGAATATCTAGAATGCCTCTCACTTTTCTCTGATGGAATTGATATAACCAGCTCTTTGACTGAGCTTAATGGCTTCAATGCCTATAAAGAATAAAGATGAGCTACAATGTTTTTCATTAAAATGTCTTGCAACGGGGCTGGTTAAATCATTTCTCTTAATAGAACTTCTGTGTTTGTTAATTAATTCTTTCACAGGACAGGGTGTTTTGTTGCATGGACACCGTATCATGTAGACCACATTTTTAGTTTTGCTGGTAATAAAGCCTTTTGCATCAATAATCTTGCCACTTGGTTTTACATTTTTGAGTATTCTCAATGTATGGAAGACCCACAGTTAAAATGACCTTGTAAGTTATGAGTTGCCAGGTGTTGTTTTTGTTGTTATTAGAATCACAAAAAGCTCGAATAACCCTATCCCTAATGTTTTTATCATTGGCGGTTCTTTAAAAATCTCCTGTAAATTCGAAGGATGTGCCAATGTTTTAAAATTATTTCTTTAATGTTCCTGGTTTTTGTTGTAATGGTTGTTCAAAAAACAAGATTTCATTTGGGTTTTGGAGGTTTCTTAGTTACCAGATAAAACTTTCTGTTTTTTGAGTCCACCTTATTTTCTGCAAATCTTAGCCAGTCCTCTTTGTCATTTTTATAACATCTTTTCTTTGCTGTAATTATATTGTTCAGGAATTTCACAAATGCGTTTGAATCTAACGACTTGGCTTACAGGTAAACCTTTTTTGAGGCTGAAAACTTGCAGCATGAAATAATGTATTTCAATAGGTTTGGAGTAAAGAGAGGTGGACAGATATTTGTCTTTTTTGGTTACTATTATGCCAAAAAGGTTAATTTCTTTACTACTATGATCAAGAGTAAAACATAAATCTGCAAAGTGTTCATTTAAAAATCGTACAAACTCCAATACTGTGGAGACTGATCCCTTCCAAAATAAAAATACATCATCTATGTACCGTTTCCAAGACATGATGAATGGTAGAAAAGGATTTTTTTTGGTGGTCGTATAAAATTCATTCTTCCAGATGGCCAACAAGTAAACAAGCAAAACTAGGTGTCATTTTCGTGCCCATTGAAGTGCCAGAAATTTGAAGCCATAGTGTGTCATTATAAAAGAAATCATTCCTCTTCAGAACAAAAGCAGCCAGCTTAATTAAAAAGGAAGTAGATGGTGATTTTGTAGGCCTGTAGGTGAAAATGTTCGACTGACTCGTCGTCTTTGAGGCTTTGTTGTTTTTTCACAAGGATGTAACATCATTCATTGGTGGGAGGTATTTGAAAAGAAGCAGAAAATGAGAGCTGTCTTTTATGTAGGAGTTCAAGGTCGGTACGAAATCTTACTATGGAAGCCTACAAAAGTTGATATTCACTCGGTTAAACTTCAGGTGGTTGTTCTAGATTTCTGTGGATTTTTGGAAATATATACAAAAAGCTTTTAAAGGATGTTTACTGAGTAAAAATGTTTTTTACTTCAGAGAAATTTCACCATAGAAGAGGTCAACAAGGAACGGCTGTTTACAGCTTATTTACTTGTGACCATTGTGACAATGGCACCTCCTTTCTTATAGGCTTTAAATACAATTATTTATCCTGTCCAAGCTCTATTACTGATTACTGCTTTCTGTTGATCATTTGTTAAATTATTTAAGGGAAATCAAGTTCTGTGAGTCTACAGTATGTATCTATCACGTGATTTCTGTTCTCAGTGGGACAAAAATTACTTTTAATATTAAAATCACTTCATTTTGACAAGACTTGCTTTTCATTAAAAATTCTCTGACGTTTTTACAGCTCTTAAAAACAAGTTCAAATGGACTTACAGAAGGAGTTGGCACAAAAGAAAGACGAAGTTCAAGCACTGATAGTGGAGCGGGAGTCAATACAGTTCTGCTTGGGTTGGCAACAGCTGACTTCTTCCCCAATATTGAGATCAGGTCCATGGGCGGTCGAATGGATCTTTTCCTTTTTCCCCATCATCCAGGAGATGGGGGTTCCAGGGGACGAAACATTTTGCCCAATACAGGATGTCCAAGGTGGCTGGAGAATTTACATTGAGTCTTTTTCTTGTTTGGAGTGGTTGAAGGGAATCTTTGCTTGGACGTGTGTGTCATTAAACCAAACTTTCTGTTCTGTTGGGCGTGGTTCAGTGATGGTGGAAGTATTGGTGGTTAAATTGTGAGCGTCTTTGGACCAGGGATATATAAATCCCTCCTTATAGTCGTTCTAATCTCTGAGGAATTCTGGATTTTTTTAGGTCTTTTATTTCTTTTTCACATTCTGTTAGTCTTATATCAGGTTCCTCCATTTGTTTTAGTGCATCATTATTATCTCTTGTCAACACTTCCAGGTACTGTTCATTCTTTAATAATTCATTTTGTATCTTACTTTCTTTCTCATTCAAGTACTTTATGGTAATAGCCATCAGCCAAATGGCTTTCACATATAGTCGAAACACGTAATAAAGTTGTTCCCTAGTGTTTCAAGTGTTGCTGTAGTTTTTATCTCACCAGTTCTTTATTTTTCTCCAAGCACCTTGGAAAAGGTGAAGTTGAGGCAGAAGCTTTTAGATAACTGATTTTTAAAATAAAGAAATTTTCATAATTTATGCAGAAAGGAGACAATTTGGTCCATAATATGTTCAATCATAAGCTACAGTCATGATATTAAACACAGTATCAGGGCTCACTTGGTCACTTTCATACAACTGAGCCATCACTGATGTTATTATTAACAGCTGTGTTTATAAGGCAAGTAAAGTGTCTGCAAGGGAAGAGTCTATCGAAGGTTCTTAAAATAGTTCGAGATCACTTCCTTATAAATCTCTGCAACTGACTCTGTGTTTTCTCAGCAGTTCTCCTGGTAGGCAAAAAGCCCTCGAGCAGCTTAACAGTTTTAGAGAAGCAATGCCTTGTTTTAGAGTTTGTCCCAGCTACTGGGACAGCCTGCACTTCACTATCACTGTACTATATTCCCATTTCTGGTCACAAGTAGATAATGTCTACTTTCTTCCCCTCTAGCAGGCAGCAGGCACATAAATGCATGAGTGAGGGCTGGAGAGAAAGCTGTAAAAGCAGGGAAAGACTGAGCGCCAAATGGATATGTTGTGCAGGATATCAGAGCACAGAAATTTTAACTGACCTAATGGGATTTTATTTATAATTTATTCACCATTCGTGCTTTTGTTTTTTGACCCCTTGCATCAGTGCAGACTGACTGTGGAGTTTGTTCATAACCAGTAAGCATCCATTAAGTAAATATAATGAATGTGTCTGGGATTGAATTCAGCCCATTAAAGCCCCTTTATTTCCAGTACTAAACACTTGTATGTTGTTTTGGGTGCCTGATGCAGAATTCCCTCAAGGCACGGAGACAGACAGGATGTCCATTAGTGTGGACAGACGATAAGATCAGATTATTGTTAACAAGAGATTCACAGCCAAAAGTATTCAACCTAATAGCCACGTGTAATTCATTATTATCTGATAATGCAACACTGAATTGTTGTAACAGTCTAATAATCTGTCCAGGATACTCCACCTCTTACGCTACATCAGTATGACAGACTTGATATCCACCACCTGCTACTCTATATTGGATAAGCATTCAAAATAACAGTATGGACAGACTATTAGCTGTCAGAGATGAATGAAGCCTGATGTTATTCCATTTGCATCTTTTAAATAAATACACAATTAGCCACTTTGCTAATCTAATTACACTGTTTAGTTTACATGGTGTAGTCTTTTTCTCCTTTTTAGAGGACACCTGTTTCTCTTTTGAATTGTTTTTTAGACTAACTGTTGAAAAAAAAACTGTTTTGAAATTGAAATTGGGTGATGTTTTAAATACTGAACATATGGAGAGATTAAAGAAAAACTGTTAAATTAATTTGCAGGTCCATATGTCTCTAGATAAAGTCTGCAAACTTTAGTTTGGTATTTATGTAAAGGGTGATTTTAGGGTATGAAATAAACTATTACATAGTTACTGGTACACAGTAAACAGAGGACAATACATATATGCATATTTCAAAGAAGTTGTACAACTTTTAATAGACTGGCTAGTCCTCTAGCCTCCATAGAGGAGGTGGGTGAGAGGAGGATGTTAGCCAAGCTAATGCCCATTATGGACAACAGCTCTCAGTCCCTGCATGAGACTGTGGAGACTCGGAGCAGCTCTTTCAACAGTTAACAATTACAGCCACTGTGTAGGACGGAGCATCATTGCAGGCCCTACATCCCAACAGCAGTCAGACTGTACGATAGGCACATAGGATAAATACTTGCTGAGAAAAATATGCGTGTATATATTATCATTCCTGCTGCACTTTATTTATGTATTTAAAAAAACTTTGATTTATCTTTTAGAGTATTTTGCTGTGTACAAACCAGTCTTGTGTAGTGTTTATTTGTAAATCATTTTTCTTATTTATTCATGTATTTTAATGGTTTTCTGAAGTATCTCTAATTCACTTTTTCTTTCTGCCCCTCATGCTACTGTAACAAGTGGATTTCCCCAGTGTGGGTCTATATCTAGACCATATCTATATCTGCATCAGTCTGTCTGTATCTGTTTAGCTGTAGGAAATGCAGAAAAAGAAGAGTGATTTCAATCTTACAGTTAAAACTCATTTGAAGAACCACACTGCTTCAGTGACTGGATGGACGGATTTTTAACATATTTTTGGGGGAGATCTAAAAATCTATCAGGTACTTCATATAAATTTTGATGATGTGTTAATTAACTCATAATTAGCGTTATTTGATTATTTGATCAATTTAAGTTATTTATTTGTCTGTTTATTTATTTTTCAATGCCACCAGCAGTTTTTTCATCTTTGAACGTTAAAAAAAATAAGCCAGTTCAAACTAAGAAATGATTTGTTTTATAAGCTGAAATTTCAAGAAACTATTTGTTTGCTTGTTTTCAGTAGTTAAATATTTCTAAGCGACGTAAGCAGGCTATGTTATTCTCCTGCACGACGCACAAACTCAGACACGGTAATATGTAAATATATATTCTAAATAATAGTTTTGATGGGACAAATTAGATTTGCCTACTACATATCAATTATCCTTAACTACCACCCGACTGATTGTCATATATTGCTAATAACTGCAGATTCTGGACACTTTACAAAAGTTTAAGACGCACAGCTGAGCTCGGGAGTTTTTCATTCATTTGCTGGTGAATTATTTTGGCTCCGCCTCCGAGATTTGCTAGAAGCAACAGGAAGACAACCCAAAAGGGGTGCAGGCTTGAAGAAAAAAAACACAGTGGAGGCCGAAATCATCTCGGTGTATTGGCTTCTCCACAGCAGATCCACTGCTGGGCTTTAAACCTTACCGACCTGCCACTTGTGACCCGTTTGTATGCGAGTTATACGTGGCAGATTAGTGAGCATGTCTTCCTCATAGAGCTAAAGTGAGCTTACCTGCCACAGAAGAGAGAGAGAGAGAGAGACAGACGGGCGAGGTGAGTACAGTATCTGGGCTGACGATTACTCGAAGCCGCTTGCGATCAGAGTGTGTGACACTGATATTTATGTAATGTGGCACAGATGTGGAAATGGAAGTTGCAGGCGGCGATTTGCCTCATCCGCTGCTTGCTGTAGTTTGCTGTTTTCCCTGCCACGTCAGTGAACATGTAGGTGAGGAGGAAAAAGTCCATGTGGCCTGTTGTTGCTGCACTTTGTTGCCAGTGTAATTAACAAAGGAGCGCTATGGAGGAGCACCACGTGTCGGGACAGAGCAGGCTTTCTGTGTGCCCTGGCCTGCTTTCTCTCTACCTCCGCCCACTGGCCTTCAGTGTAACTGGTTTGCATTTTGCTTAGAAGAATCAGTAAATGAATGAAATGTGTGGAGGTAACTGTGAGCTTCACGACCAGTTCTGGCAGCGATCAGTGACCCCAGTGTTGTCAGACGCTGAAACTTCCAGATGTGCAGCTGTAGTGTGTCCCCTGGTTGTGCAAGCTGTTCTATGCTGGAAAAGGAAACTGGGAGATGTTTTTAGGGTGACATGTCATGGGTTGTTCACTTCCTGAACAACTCACAGCTCAGACAGTGAGACCACAGAAAGGCTGATCATTCATTATGAGAGTCATTGCTCTACAGGCAGGCTGTGGTAGTTTCACTGAAAACCACAGGGCTGTTCTGTTGTGTCCTGCTGTGAAGACAAGGGGAAAACACTGCTGGCACTAGAGCCCGACGGATTATTTATTCTGACCACTGTCAACCAAGAATGGGGCAAAATACACATGCAGTAATCCTCTCTACTGGTTCCTCCTGCCAGATATTATCAGTACATGTTTGACAGGGTTTCGCACATTTGATTCATTTGATGTCCGTCATAAAATTGTGCTTCCCACAGTTTGTTTGGGTCAATAAATGTAGACATTTGATCTGCCTGCTGCAAAACATACATTTGAAACCAGTTCTGGGGAGCGGGGATAAATATTTAAGTCAGCCCACACAACCAAGTGCAGCCTAGCCCAGACCAGTTAAACTGGTGTTAGAATTGTGAGGGGAAGGTTTCCTCCCTGACTCCCAAACCTCCGAGAACCCGCAGAACCAACATGAATTACAGAGTGCCGATCACTGCTTTGTGACTGTTCGTGGTCATTCATTATAAAGTGAAGGAGTAACCAGGTTGCATGCAGTGAAGAGGCAAGTGCAGTGCATATCATTTATTATCTCGACACATATTGAGTACCGCTGTATCATGACGCCTTTGTTATCACGGGCAATGTTTTGGCCTATCATATCAAGCATTAGTAATTTCCTGCCCTGATATTAATTTGAAGCAAATACAAAGGAACTGACTGCTGCCTGATAAATGGAAGTGCTAACAACTTGATTTTTTTTGTTGTTGTTGCTCTTTTAACCTCTGAAATGTAAGGTTTAATTTAAGTGTTGTATGCAAAGTTACTGACAAAGGTGTCGACTTAAATGAGATGTTAAAGGTGAATATAAACTTGGAGTCAAGTTATGTTGCTAGCTAGTTTACTGCTTTTCCCCTTTCCAGGCACATGAAACATGCTCATATGTTCATATTTATATATTAAACCAAATCACAACAACAGTCACCTCCAGGCACTTTATACTGTAAGGTCAATACACCAACAATCAGATGATCCCCTATTATCAAACACTTGGCGAGAGTGGGAAGGAATAAGTCCCGTTTAACAGGAAGAAGCCTCCAGGCTCAGGGAGGGGCGACCATCTGCTTCGACTGGGGTGAAGCAAGGAAGACCGGACAAAAAGCACATGATGGGAGAGAGCCAGAGTTTAATAATAACGAATGATTAAATGATATAAACACATAGTGAGTGAAAAAATGTCAGTGAAGAAGAAACACTCGGTGCATCATGGGATGCCTCCAGCAGCCTGGGCCTATTGCAGTATAACTTAGGGTCACCTGATCCTGCCCCAACTATAAGCTTTGTCAAAAAGGTTTTAAGCCTCATTTGTATGTATGTAAATATATCTTGATGGGAAAATCGATCTCAGTGTTATTTAGAGAAGTGAGTTCTGTTTTGTCCTGTTTTGTTTTTTGCAGAAGAGAAAGTTTTATTTGCATCCTGTATGTCGGTTCATTTCTTAATAATTTCGAGAGAAATTTTGGTGGATTCATGTCAGCAGACAAGTCTGACTCAGTTTTCTTTGCACAAGAGGAAGAAATGCGGTAAATTAAAGCAATACCTCTTCCTCTTAGTAACAACAGTTTATATTGACTACATGTGGTTTATAATTGCCGTTTGTGGTTTGGGAGCACGTCTGGATATATAAAAACAACTGTAGGCAATATTAGTCATTTTTTTATTCTTAGTTGATACAGTATTTTAGCCGATGCAGTGATCCAGTGGATTATTCATTCATTAAACACTTTGAGATATTAATAACAAATCTGAACTTGGCAGGTTTCTTTCGTTCCATATGGACATTTTCTACTCGTGGAAGATGAGGACTGTAAGGTTTTTACTGCATTATCTCTATGCTGACAATAAGCCCATAAGTGCACTCTCTATTTATTTGTTTTCCATCTCTGGGCTCATATAAAACACACAGAGAGGCTTTCACACTGTGTAAGCCAAATATCTAACAGCCGTTTACAGTGTTGGACTTTGGATTACCTGTGTTGGAAAATGACATTAGCAGCCAAATCCAGAAAAGAATGAATTCCTTGTTGAAGTGTTGGACTTTGAGTGGATTGTGTTTCTACTCCTTTGTCGCTGTGCCTTTCTTCAGAAAAATGTAAATTCTAGACCTACTTCATCTTTCTTTTCTCTGATCATCGTTAATGCACAGAGTCAGGTAGAGTCTGCTCTACTTTTATTAACAGTTTGAGTCACATGAAAATAGGGAAAATAGATTTTGTTGGTGGCAGTACATCAGCCTGGGGATGTCAGGTTACAGTCAGCTTTGTCCTCTACTCCTTTTACTCAGAAGGCATGAACCAAACGGATGGTTTTGCTGTGCTGTGGTGGGTAATAAAGACTGTTAAACGAAAGTGGTGCCGAATCCAAAACACTGGAGTCTAGTTTGGTTTGAGGTCTTTCTTTATTTCTTCGACAGCAACACATCGCTCGCTCTGTGACTTGACATAATGGCAGACAAGTCTTGGTCTAAAGAAGATCAACAGGTTCTTAAGAGACCCTGAATGGGACATTGTTTTGTTTTCACACTTTAAAGAGAAGAGAACTTCTACCAAGGAGTAAGCGAGCTCAGAATGCAAAAGCAGGGCTTGCAGAGAGATCCGTATCAGGCATTAGAGGTGTAGTAGGTCAAAGGGGTGTGGATGGATGGAAATCAGTTAGGGGATGGGCTGAGCGGAGGAAGTGCACCAAACTGCCTTGACAGATTAAAGGCCGAGGCTTTAACAAAGAGAAGGAAGCAGAGGGATGATGTTGTCTCTGGCCGTGTACCTGCTTCCTGTCGGGAGACTGAGGGCTGGAGCGACGGCACAGAAAGATTTTTTTGGTCGAGTGATTGAAGGTGCTTCCTGTGCTGCAGAGTGGTGGGCAGAAGTCCCTCGTCAAAGGACCTCGCCTTTAAAGTGGAGCCGCATTTGTTGAGTCACATGACTTTTTTTCCCCTGCCACTTGTGGATTAAAAACCTAAAATTAATAGTATTTCCCTTTTTTGATGGGTGGGGGGTAAAGGGTGGGGTGGGGGTAGCAGTTGTCTTTATGTGGCAGTTGACAGTTGGGGGCAGGCAGGAAATGGGAGGTGGAGAAGTCAGGTGGGGCTTTTACTCAGAAGTACCACTGCAGGTATTCTTTTGTGCATTAGCAACAAAATCTTAATTTGAGCCTGAGAGGGTTAAAAAACAAATGTGTAAATTGTAAAGTATTTACAGCATATGTACATTTTTAAGGAGCTACATTAAACGAGCTGAGTGACATTTTTACCATAAGTTTGTCAAGATGTGGGACATTTTTCTACCCCTAAAGCATTTTAGCAGAACTTTCTCAGCCTTTCTATGTGTATATATCTGTATGGACCTTATCACCTCTTCAACAGGGAGACCAGTCTGTGGCAGAATTTTGTTTGTCTCACCACTAAATATGAATTGAAGAATTTTAAAAAGCATCCCAGGTCTACCTGTTATAAACATTCAAGTGAAGTACAATTTATCGTTTTTGATAACTTTTTATTCTTTAAGGTTATTAAATGGTAGGAGTGGGAGCATCGTAGAGATAATGGTACAAACTGGCTTTGAAAAGAAAAAAAAAACACCTTCACTGACAAGGAATAAAAAGACAGACCACATCATACCTTACCATAAAGACCTCATAGTACCACATCACCCCAGTAGAGCATCCTGCTCTCAGACTGCTGGTTTGTGGTTCCCAGGATATTTAAAAGTAGAATGGGAGACAGAAGCTTCAGCTTTCAGGCCTCTCTCCTGTGAAACCAGCTCCCAGTTTGGATCCAGGAAGCAGACACCTTCTCTACTTTCAGGATCAGGCTTAAAACTTCCCTTTTTGACAAAGTTTATAGTTAAGGCTGGATCAGGTGACCCTGAATCCTCCCTTAGTTACACTGCAATAGGCTTAGTGAGCTGGGGGCTTCCCACTGAGTGGTTTTCACTCACCGTGTGTTTATGCACACTGTTTGTGTGATTTGGTGCTATATTAATAAAATTGAATTGAATCAAAATTAAAGGGGTACTACATCACTGAAAACTACAGCTGAGACAGTCGAATGTATTTGCACAGCAACACTGACAGCAGTAGTGAGTGGGCTAATTATCTCAAGAAGTCAAAAGGACTAGTGCTGCTAAAGACTTGCACTATAACCTATAACAACACAAGTTTTTGGAGCAATTCATTCACAAACAGACACTAAACTGAAAGCAAAATGAACAGACGAGGACATTTTTACAGAGGTTTGGTCTGGTGGCAAAAGTGTAAGGTCTGCTAGACGAGGGGAAAAGCCAACAGCTGCTGATAGAAGTGGATCCCTGTAGTGGGGGGTCTTTGGAGTATTAGGGAAAAGGTTTCAAAAATGTAATGTAGTGGAAGAAGTTCAACTGAATAATTTTAGCAAGCTAGAAACTTTTTCACATCAAAAACAGGCTAAAGCTCAAAGAATAAAAGAGAAACTGGTAGCTACCAAAAACATTTGCTATAAAAGCCCCCGCTGTAGTTAAACAGATAAAAGTAAGCATACTGTTGCTATAGAAGGTCATTTGCAAAGTTAAAAAAAAAAACCACGAACAGGAAGACTTTCATTGAGAGTGCATGAAGTTCTAACACAAAAGTGCTTTTTTATCACCAATTCGAAGTTATTTCTAAGATGGACTGCTGGCAGTGTGACAGGAAATAGACTTTGTACTCGTTTAGAAATGGATCCTCAAGCACAAGAGCTGTTGAGGAGCATCAATTCATTTTGGATGTGGCAGGTTTGCAGAGATGTGGTAATGAATTTCACCCTCTGCCTGGTGTTAGCCCAAGGACTTTTCTCTCTTTATTACTGAACAGTCACCAGCTTCTCCCACACAGAATGTCTTTGGAAAGATGATGTTCCTTGTTCGGTGTAGAGAGTTCATAAAAAGTTCATTATGCTGGTTGTCTGTTGTTAGATGGGTTTTTATAAGGTTTTTTTTCTTTTTGCATTTTTAAGCAATGCCAGTGTTGTTGTTCTCTGAAGTGGATGGTCAGATAACAAACTTGGGTCCAGGCAGTCTTCATACCCAGAGGGTGAATCCAGCTGACTTTAACGATTTCATTACTTTTTTTCTAGCCTCATCATGTATTTGCATCTTCAACCACTGTGATCGGTCACTTGAAGCAGTGCACTTTCCACGGGACATTAACCGATTGCCAGTAATATCATTATTGCTTTATGTGTCAGGCTCTTTCAACTTGGCCATGGCCCATGGCACCAGCATCCAGTATGACCCGGTGGCAGAAATCGGTGGAGGTGCTTATGGGACTGTTTATAAAGCCCGGGACATTGAGAGCGGGCAGTTTGTGGCTCTGAAGAGCGTGCGTGTGAGGACAGACCAAAACGGCCTCCCGGTCTCCACAGTCAGAGAAGTGGCTTTGTTAAAACGGCTGGAGCAGTTCGACCACCCCAATGTGGTCAGGTGGGTGTCGTCTTTTCATCTTGTGATTAAAATGAATGCTTCACACAGGAGTCATGAATTTTCTTACTTGTGCAGGCTTATGGATGTCTGCGCCACCAAGGGAGCAAACCAGGAGACCAAAGTCACTCTAGTGTTTGAGCACGTGGACCAGGACCTTAAGACATACCTAGAGAAAGCGCCAGCACCGGGATTATCTCCAGACCGCATTAAAGTGAGAACTGGCTCCAGCTATATCTACACTAAAACTTAGCTAAAGTAAAATAACATTGCTGATACCACATTCCAAGCATGGACTGTTCTGCTTATTACTCATTTAAATCCCTGTTCCCAAGCTGAAAGCTGTAAAATATGTAGTTCCAGTGAAGCTCTGCTTGTGTTTTTGCAGGATTTGATGAAGCAGTTGCTGTGTGGTCTTGCATTCCTTCACTCTAACCGCGTGATGCACAGAGACCTGAAACCAGAGAATATTCTGGTAACCAGCCAGGGCCAGGTGAAGCTGGCTGACTTTGGTCTTGCCAGGATCTACAGCTGCCACATGGCCCTCACTCCTGTGGTAAGACGTGTATAGAGTAATTTTCCAAAGGATATTGTAATTTTTTTTTCTAACTTTGATTAATTCTTATTGTCGATTTTCTACCATTTCATTGTAGTCAGCACTTCAAAGTGTTTTAGGCAGCTAGACAGTGAAAATAACATACAGTTTCCAATCTTCAGCATTCTGGTGCCAGGCATAAACATTTTGGAAAATATGCTTATTTGCCTTCTTGCTTAGCGTTAGATAAGAACACTACAACCAGCAGATGGTTAGCTTGTCGTAAGGCAGGACTGGAAATGGTGGGTAAACAATCCAAAAGTAACAAAAGCTGCCAAGTAGTAACCCCAAGCCTCGGTAATTAATGCATTATATCACATTTTTGTGTAAAGATGTTGTGTAAAATCTCACGCCGTGACTTGGATGGGAGCAGTAACTTCCTGGAGTGTTAGCAGATTGCCAGGAAATACTCCAGGACAAACCATGATGCCTCAAAACTGCATTTTTATAAAAAAAAAAATAAAATAAGATGTAATATTCAGATTTACTGCACTGGCTAGCATTTTATTACTCGTGCTTAAACTGCTATGCCTTGTTTTGGCATTTTGCTTTTAATGTCACGCACATTTGCCCCATAATTAAAGATGCTGTAATTGTGGCTGTGTCAGATTATTATTTGTTTTATTTGAATTCTGAAAAATTGTTTTAGTGGTTTAAAAAATGAACAGTAAAGTAACAGTAAAAGGCCAGCGCCATGCTGGTATGTCTGTAACTTTAGCTAAATGCTAGCTTCTGCATTAGCATGAGTACAGTGAAAGAAAATTACCTGCTGAAGATGCAGATCTTTGCCAGGCAGGGGCATTTTTCCAGGACTTTTTAAAAAGGGAGGCCCAACAATTAGTCAAATGAGTCAGGGAGGGAGGCTCATAGAGTTATTTTTGGTTGCTATCTTAATTACAAGGACAGGAAGTAGCTCCACGTGCTTATTTTGGTAGATTTTTTATACCAGATAACCTTCCTGACACGACCCCAAAGGACTTTATGTTCCCTCCTGGGATTAAACCACAGACGTTTTACTGATATAGTGTGGAAGTACTGGAGGAGGCTAAAAAATATTCAATTAAATACATAGGAAAACAAAAGCACTTTAAAAGTGTTTTTAAATTTAGTAGCTGTAATGATCTTAATGTTCACTAGACCTCCATTAGAAGACGTAGCTTCCCCATAATTATAAAGCACCCTTGCTGCAGATTCAGATTTAGCGACAAAGTAATGGAGCCAATAAAATAAAGAGCGGTTACAGCAGTAAGTATGTTTAATTTTCCTGAGTGCTACAAAAAAACACATCGTTTTGCTTACAGTTTGCAAATTCAAGAGTTGGGGGGGGGGGTTGTATGAGGGGGAGCACATCTTTTAACCATGCTATTTAACCCTATAGCTGTCACTGCACGTAATGGTATTTACATGCAGTGATGCACTGAGGGGGACAAAACAGTTTTTAACAGAAAAAGGGGCTCAAAACTTTCTTGTCTTCCTATCTTATCTGTAATTTCCGCCCATGGTTGGAGTGACATGACTACACAATTTTGGAGGGGCAACATGGGGGCCCAGTTGAATATCAAGGGGGGTCGACTGCCCTGCCCCTGCTACTAGATAATGTTTTGTGGAGTTTTTTGCTAAAAACTGTCTTTGCACCACGAATAAACTCTTTTACGTGATCTTCAGACATCAGTAAAGCATTTTTTCTCACCTCAACCTGAATGACACACTCTGGAAACATCTGCAGAAAAGCAGCTAATGTGCAAGTGTTTTGTTCTTCAACAGTATTTGACCTGTTTGCTGTTTGCGACTCTGTTAGAGCCCAACCCCAAGTGAGAAATTCCCATCAGATCATGATGAATTAGTATCAGCATATACATATTGATAAAAGGGGTTTTTTGGTATGTATCCATTGAGCTGTTCTGTTTGTGTCTTCCAGGTTGTGACCCTGTGGTACCGACCTCCGGAAGTCCTGCTGCAGTCCAGTTACGCCACACCCGTGGATATCTGGAGCACCGGCTGTATCTTTGCAGAGATGTTCAGACGGAAGTGAGTCAGCATTCGATTTTTGTGATCTGAGTCACTAAGTTAAAAAGTAGCAGAGGCCTGATTACTCATCCTCTGCGAGGTGTGACGTGAGCTCTGGGTTCTCATTAAATTCCTGAAAACAGATTAGATTGCGATTTTAAATCATCTCCATCGTGCCAAGTAAGTTTGATTTGCTCTGGTTCTGTATGAAACCACTGCCTCAATAACCATGACATCTTTTAACTGCACCTGTGATAGGGAAGCAGTGTGTACAAAGGCACAAGCCTGGGACTCGTGTCTAGCTTTTTATTTGCTGTTCAGGTTCTGAAACTGTTGGCTAAGGTTAGAGAAAGTTAAATATTTACAAAGTGTTGTTCATTTTTTCGGTTTAAGTCAGGCTGACTTTCTCATGTTTGACATAGATGTGGATCATTTCTTCTTTTTAATCACGTGCAAGAAATATTTAGTAAGATGCCAGGACATGATAGCAAATCCAGTGCAAATGTGCAACGAGGCTGAACATTTTACAGATATATGAACATTTCTGCATTCTGCTTCTGACCGAAACCAAAATATTCACGGCACATTTGCAGTCAGTGTGTGCTCTCTGGTCCTGAGGCACGGGCGGTTTTTAGTTTCTCATATATTAGTACATATATCAGTAAAATGAGTTTTAATAAGGGTAAATTGGTTTAAAGAGTAAATAAAAAAGGTCTTTGCCATAAACATTTTATAGCTGTAACTTAAGATTAAGGTTTATTGAGTTAAACTGTATTTTTTATAGCTGTTTAGGGAATGATGATGCTTGGTGATACAAATTTACCATAGAGCAGGGGTGGGTAATTAACCAATAAGCTTAATATTAATATTAAGAACTGACTTCAGCTCAGTATTAATTTTGTTCGGTGATTTAGAGGTTTAATTTAAGAGAATGATCCTGTGATAGCAGCAATTTTATGAACCTATTAGAGGAGCTTTTAAGTTTAATCAGAAATGCTAAGAAGCACACAGCAGCTCCACCTAGCGGTACAAATGACACATTGCATCAAAGGATGAATGCCTAAAAAATGATCCCTTTGTGAGCAGTTCCTATGAAGATGGTGAGATTCTTATGATTCATCAAAAATGCACAGTGTTATGATGTTGTAGCTTTTAGGCCAAAGGTCAAAAATAACCATCAGCTTCCAGCTTTTAACTCGTCTTTGTTCTGTCTGCGTGTTAGACCTTTGTTCTGTGGAGAATCAGAAATGGACCAACTTGGGAAGATTTTTGAGTGAGTAACAAACACTTTCAGTCACATTAACCCGACTGATCATTCTCGCAACTCCTTTGTCACTGAAACTTACACGTCGTTTCAGGGTTATCGGCTTGCCGCCAGAGGAGGAGTGGCCAACTGATGTTACACTATCAAGGAAAAACTTCCCCACTCTCACGGCTCGCCCAATCACGGACTTTGTCCCAGAGATAAATGAGCATGGGGCGCAACTGTTGCTGGTAAGGCTCGTGAATTAAATCATTAGAGCGGCTTTGCATCCTGCCTGGTAGTTGATTTATGTCTCAGCTACATACCGAGTTAAAATCAGGGCATTAACAGATTAAGCAACCTCAGATCCCAGAAGAATTTCATTTGCCTTAAACACGAGCCTCAGGAATTCAACTGCTGCGATCCTGACAAATTCCTGTGACTCCTTTTGCTTATTCAGCTGGTTGTGTTAGAGGAGAAACCCAGACTTGTGGAAGAGCCCTTTTAAGAAAAGGGTTTTGTTCGCATGCTTTACAGAGTGCTGGTTAAAGAGGAAATATGACTTAAATTGACATTTTAAATGGAATATTTAAAGGAGATTTACAGTAAATGTTCATTCCTGTGATTAAAGGCGTTACCTAACTATTTAAAGTAGACAGAAGATTTTATCATGTCTCCCCGTATGATGTGATAAATAATAGAAACACAAGTGCTTTTACTTCTCGGTTTCACTGCAGAATTGATAAATAGGACCGAATCTGCCAGTTAATCTTCTTTGGTGCAGGAAACATACCTCCGAGATCTTTTTGCTCCATATTGACATGATAGCATCACACAGTTGCTGCACATCCATGATGTGAATCACCCATTTAACCACATGCCAAAGGTGCTGTGGAGGCCATCAGAGTACAGTGAACTCATTGGCATGTTCAAGGAACCAGTGTGAGATGATCTGAGCTTTGTGACATGTTATCCAGCTGGATGGGTACACTGGTCATAAAGGGATGGACATGGTCAGCAGGCTGGTAGGCTGTAGCATTTAAATGGTGCTCAGTGGTTCTAAGGAGTCCAAGATATGCCAAGAAATTAGCCACCACCAGCAGCAGCTTGAACCATACAAGACACGATGGAGCCATCTTTTCATGTTGGTTACCCCAAAGTCTGACCCTACCATCTGAAAGTCACAGCAGAAATCGAAAGACCAGCCGACGTTTTTCAGTCTTCTGTCGTGTGAATTTTTTATTATATCTCTAAATTGAGCTCCATAATTTCCTATACCGAACTCGAGATTGTTATTCATGCTTTTATTTCATCACGATTGGACTATTGCAATTCCCTGTTTACTTGTTTAAACAAAGGTTCCTTGGAGCGTCTGCAGATCGTTCAGAATGCTGCAGCAAGACTTCTGACGAAAGTTTCTAAATATTCACATATAACACCGTTGCTTAAGCAGTTACATTGGCTTCCTGTCGAATCTAGAGTCCATTTTAAGATTTTGGTTTTAACTTTTAAGGCTCTTCGACAACAAGCACCACCATATATTATTGAACTTTTGCAGCCCTATGCCCCTAGTAGGTCTCTGAGGTCGAGTAGTCAGGGCCTACTTGTCATTCAGTATACGAGACTGAAAACTAGGGGTGATAGAGCTTTTGCTACTGTGGCCGCTCGACTTTGGAACTCCCTTCCTCAGGACCTACGATCCGTTGATTCATTGATTACTTTTAAAAAACAGCTAAAAACTTATCTTTTTAAAATTGCTTTTTGTTAACTTTGTTTGTTTTTTGTCTTTTAATCTGTTATATCTGTAAAGCACTTTGTGATGTCTATCTAGAAATGTGCTATATAAATAAAATTTTACTTACTTACTTATTAATCCTTTATTTATCCAGGTAAAAAATCTCATTGAGATTAAAAATCTCATTTCCAAGAGAGACCTGGCAGCCTCAGTTCCTGTTTTTAGCTGACAGGAGGAGCACGTGGTGTGGTCTTCTGCTGCTGTAGCACGTCTGCTTCGAGGTTTGATGTGCTATGCATTCAGAAGTCTGCCCATTCCCCTCTGACCTCTAAACTCAGAACTGCCGCCCACTGGACATTTTCTCTTTTTTTCTTTGGAAACCCTAGAGATGGTTGTGTGGGAAAATCCCAGTAGCTCAGTAGTTTTAGAAATACTCAGACTGGCCTTTCTGACACTACAACCGTGCCACATTCAAACTTACATCCTCTGTCTTCCTGATTCTGATGCCCAGCTTGTCTTGACCATGTCTACATGCCATGAGTTGCTGTCATGTGACTGGCTGATTAGATATTCTTTGGCAGTTCATCAAACTGTCCATTAAAGAGCTCACAACGTACAGTGACACACTTCTAACATCGTGCTACTCTTGCCTCCACAGAAAATGCTGACCTTTGACCCCTTGAAACGAATATCAGCCTTAAACGCACTAGAACATGAATATTTTCGGGACGAGGCGACGTCGACTCAGACAAAAAGCTGAAGTCGTCCAGGGAAGCGCGCAGCAAGAGGTAACAGTGTCGGAAGTTTCAACGTATCAGTGTCATTCACCGCTCTGCCTTTCACGATGTCTGCTTCGGAATATTATTTTGTTATTCCCGCATCACAAAAAAAAGGTAAAAGGCTGAGAAAGAGGAATGAAATGAGGATCGCTGCTATGGTTCTCAATGTGTAAATGTAACGAGTAATAACGTGTCACGTCTTAAAGGACAGTACCAGTGTTTTTTCACGTATCAGTATCGTCAGCAGGCACTCATAAACACAAAAGTCGTGTCATCGCCGACGAAATGTTCCTCCTGCGACATTTCTGGACGCGTCAGATTAGAAAAGCCATTAGATAGTGAGTTTACTGTAGCTGTATTAATATAATAATACAATAGGAACAATAACATTGTAAGACTGTGACAGGCATTGAGCTGTATGTAAATGATTTAAGCTAGCTGTGTTAAATTCGTGAGGAAAAGGAACAAGTAGAAGTGGATAAGCACACAAGAACGACACACCTTATAAAAATACTGATATTGCCCTTGAATTAGCTCAAGAAACAAAAGTATTTTTCTATGTGCTGAAAGACTGAATGGGTGTAGTTCATTTCGTGTTAAACATTTGTCTTCTGTTGCTGCAACCATCTGAAATCAGTCATCACTGCAAATATAAATAAATGTTTCAACCACACTGAGGCTTGATTGTGTTTTATTACACAGATTGGGGGTCTGTGTGGAATGAATGAAACTGAAAAATGGACTGAAATGTGTTTCTTGAATGAACATGAGGTATAAAATTGTGAATCGTGCAATCGTTAGCATATTCAATTAGACAGTACTGTGAAAGCCCCCCCTCACTTCTTTATTTTTGTTAGGTAAATGGGACTGATTCAGTGAAACAAGTGCGAGTATTTAAGGCAAAACAGAGTTCGTAATATTTAATATTTTGTATGACCACCTTTATTCATCAACACAGCCTGAACTCTCTTAGGCAAGCTTCGTCATCATTGCTATAAGTATTGTCTTGGGAATAGTTCTCTGGACTTCTTGAGGGACATTCAATGATCTTCTTTGGATGTTTTCAAACTTTGCAAGAAAGTCCAGCTCCTTGGATGTGAACTATAAAGAAATGAGAGGTGGCTGAAAGACTTTTTCACAGTACTATACAATAGCAATAGGCACTAGTAAGAAATGCGTTTATAGAGTGTTTTAGACTGTTAAAAGCAATATTTAAATCACGCCATCAGACCTGTTGCCACTGATTTTCAGTCCAGTCCTTGTGTATTTTGGCATTTCTCTGCCTCCTTCACTTTCTTAAGGATGCCTTCATAATCCCACCTTTCCACTGAGACCATTGAAGCTTTAGAGAACAGTAGATGGATCAACTGAAGAGGATTTGGGTTTTTCAGATACTGTTTTTTCTTTTTTTTTTATGCCTGCCACTTCTTCATTTGTTCTGCACGTGTTCAGTTTCTTCAGATTTTTTAAGGAGACGCTGCACAGCATGCCGAGATGTGCCATGTTTTCTACTTTGGGAGTAAACTTACATGAGAAAAAATGTGATTTTATGCCTGTCAAACTGTGCTGTTTGTGACATTTTTGTAGTTATATCTAAACAAATTTGGGGAAAAAATACTTTATTTTATTTGAATGAAGTTTTATTTGTCTCATGTAGACATTACATTGGTGCATCCATTGAGTTAGGCGCATTTTTAATGCTTGAATGACTCATAGGTCAGTGTGAAGTAGTTTAACAAATAAGCAGTAAAGAAAACTTTGAAAGACCTTCAGAAAGCACAGATTGCTCAGGAGCATTTTAAGCTTTGCAAGAAAGTCCAGCTCCTTGGATGTGAACTATAAAGAAATGAGAGGTGGCTGAAAGACTTTTTCACAGTACTATACAATAGCAATAGGCACTAGTAAGAAATGCGTTTATAGAGTGTTTTAGACTGTTAAAAGCAATATTTAAATCCCCAGGTCTATCTTGATTTGGTTAGATGAATACATTTACATTAACAGTTAACTTTGTGCTTTTGCAGCATTCCCATTGTTAGCAAGAAACTCTAAATGTTATCAAGGCGCCCGTGAGGCGTCACTGCAACTCCCCGTGGCTTCTGCTCCACGGCTGCTGAGTGAGCCCTCATCTGGGACTCTCCTCAGCTCTTTCTGGGACAGTGGCGCGGCTGCCCCTCTGTTGGTCTTCCTTGGTCTCTTGTGTTCTGGGGGCCTCTGGATGTCTGGAGTTTTGATCTCCTCCATACCTGCTTCATGCCCTGGAGGACGGGGCTGTGGCCCCCCCACACCCTCTAGCAGATCATTACATGAAGGAACCTTTTAAAAAAAACAAGCGCGTCCATGCTCACAGGTGTACACACGGGTGATCACACCCACAAACTACACCCTTTTTGGCTCCTACCTCAAAGCACACTGTGTTCTGTTGATCTTATGTGCTGCACAATAATGTTTAATATTTAGTATTTACTGTCATATTCCCATATATCATTGTGATGTTGTTTATTCTATTACTCTTGTTCTCTTCTGCTTGTTTTCTTTTTTCTTTCTCAGCAGGTGATCCAGGTGATTGATATATGCATTTTTTTCTTTTTTTTTCTGCCCATTCTGTTGGTTTTTGTTTTTTGCCCTTCTCCCCCGTCCCTCTTCTCAGCTGTTTCTCTTTCCCTCTTTCTTTCTCCCCTTCTTTCCCCCAGTCAAGTCTGTCCCGTATTCAGTAAGTGAAAATAAAATAAACAATAAAAGGTGGATCAAATAGAGGCGTAACATGTCGACGTTTTGTCACGTCCCGCGGCGTTCCTGAGGAACGCGAAAGGAGACCTTCGGCGTTGTTATGGTACGCGGCGGGTTATGGCTGGAATCCAGTGCAATGACGCTCCCGCGGTAGTAGACGTTCCAGCCCTGTATTCCAGCCCTAAACCTAACCTTATCCCTAGCCCTGACCATAACCTTATTCCTGACCTTAACGAGGACTTTAATGATGTTAAATAGCGTGTTTCTAAGCGATTTGAAGAAAAAGAGCGAACATGTGTAGGTTCAGTCCAGACGGTTCTCATATTTCCTCTTTTTCCGAGGTCGTCATTTAGGAACGTGGTGGGTAGCCGAAAGCGTAATATGGTGACGATTTGTCACCTAGCGTAAAATGTTACGCTTTGGGAGTGAGAACGGGTTGAAATAGACCATTACGGCAAGGCTGGGATGGTCAATTTGGTAAAGTAAATCCGTTGGGCATCTTTCTTTGCCTTTAGACAACAATTCTGATGGCAAAAGAGCCAAACGGGACAGGCAAAGAAAAAAAAAAAAAGTGAATTAAGTAAAGACATATGAATGTAATGTTTTGGCAGGTAAGCACAAAACCACATATTAAACACTGTTCTGCTTTTTAAACGTGGGTTTTAACTTTCCATGATTTCCACCTAAATGGCAACCACCTGTGGCTACAAAGAAAACACTCAAAAAGCCCGAAAATTAAACAGGCATTTGAAAATAGCGCCATTATTAGCACAACTGAAATATCTGACACATACTGTAGGCTATATGAGTAATAGCCATTTTTGACTTTTACGTATTAGTTAAATGGTCTGGTCTGTATTTGTATAGCGCTTTACTTGGTCCAAAGCGCTTTACACTATACACAATCACCCACACATTCACACACTGGTGATGGCAAGCTACATCGCAGCCACAGCCACCCTGGCGCGCACTGACAGAGGCAAGGCTGCCGGACACTGGCGCTACCGGACCCCCTGACCACCACCAGTAGGCAACGGGTGAAGTATCTTGCCCAAGGACACAACGACCGAGACTGTCGGAGCTCGAACCGGCAACCTTCCGATTACAAGACGAGCGCCCAACTCTTGAGCCACGATCGCCCTCATTAGTTAAGGCGATCCATTAGTTAAGTATGGAAACGAATAGATGTCATTCCAGATATGTGCCAAAAGCAAAGTGAACGGTTAACAAGTAAATTATAAAGTACATATCAAAAAAATGAGAAACAAAAATGCCAGTGAAGATTTAAGTCGATAAGATGAAATAGGATGAGATGAGATGAGAGCCTTTTTTAGTCCCAGAGTTAGCTTCAATGTGTGTGATTGTACTGCTGCTGAAAGAAACTCTACTTTTCATTATTAACTGATTATGATGCTACTATTAGAATTTCAGCAGCCTTAATAAATCACAATATGTTTAGTAAACATCTTAAAACCACGAAAGCTTTAACATAACATACGGATGCCCATAGGTTTTACGGCTCGATCTTCTGTTTTTAATCGAGACAACAACAACTGTGACTCTGAGGTTTAAATGTAAGCGTGAGAAGAAAGCCGTTTGCTTGATCCCTGAGTCATGTTGTTGATGCTGACAGGTTCGTGATTAAGAGACAAGACAAAATAGGACCTTCTACCTGAAGGTTGTGTATTGCGTTACTTCTAAAGTATGTTTTTGTCCTTCCGCATCTTGTATCTTCTCTGATGTCTTCCACCTAACTTATCATCAATATCTGCAGTTTTCCCTCCATTTCTCCTGCTGTTACTGTAGATAGCTTCCCTCCCTCAAAAACCTATCTTCTGTTTAACATTTTCTATATCTTTCTATTTTTTTTTTCCCCTTTAGAAACGATCCATCCTGTACATCCTTACTTTCTCACTCAAAGAGGACATGCAGTGAGGCAGAGAGAGAGAAAGCAGGAGCTGCTCACAAGGAGAGCGGAGAGAAAGAGCTAGAGACAGAGCAGATGCATTGGCAGGAGTAGAGCTGAGGCTTTTTTTTTTTCCTCCTTCCTGTCTCTCTTTTTGTGTGTGTGTGTGTGTCGGCACAGATAAAAAGAAAATGTGATGAAGGTGGGCAAGGACCACCACCGCCTCACAGCAAGCTGCTCATTCCCCAGCCTGATTGCCCGAGCCGTATCCAGCGTGGATGTGGTTGTGCGGCAGGCTAACGGCGCGTAAGCAGGGGGGCTCCATGGCTCTGTGGCAGTGAGAAGAGGAGGAAAGAAGGAGGAAAAAAAGGAGGAGGGGCTGTGGTGAGCTGGTGGGCTTCCTCTGCCTCACAGACACATTTTATTGACTTGCTAATTGGATGAGGCACTCGGAGGAGAGGATGCAGTGACCGAGAGGAGCTGCTCTCCAGAGGAGGCATACATGCAGAAGAAAGCATTGCTTGGGTTGTGGAAATCGGGCTACTTTATCCCCCTTTCTTTTTTTCTTTTTTCTTTTTTTTAATTTTTTTTTTAGCTTTTCTCGAGACATAACAACAGATGTTTTTTCAGCATCTCTCAGTGACCCTCGCACTGTGCATACATAATTTTATGCATGACATTGTCGATCGGAGGCTCCAGCTGCCAGACGCTTCGTGACAAGTGAATGATTTCCATTTTGTTGTTCCCCTTTCACCTGTTTTCATCTTCAGTTGAAGCTCTTTTCTGTCAGCCTTGTTTGATGTGCCATTTGATATGAATGGTAATCCGGCGGCAGGATGATTTCTTCGTCAGATCAAATGTGCACGAAGCCGTGAATGGATACTCTTCAGTGGGGAGAGAAAAAAAAGAAGGTATGATATGAGCAAAAGCTGAGACAAATGTTGTAGTAGGGTGGCATTATACAGCTAGTATTAATATTAGCCCTATTCAAGAAATGGATCAGTCATGAATGTATAGACTGTTGCATAATTCCAGGCTGAAATCTGAGGCAGGGACACCTACTCCGTGGAAAGATATACCTTATTTAGATCCATCCATGTGTCTCTGTGTCAGATTTGCTCTGAATAAATGAATTTAAGAAGGAAAGCAAGGCAGAGAGGGAGAAGGATTATGAATGAATCAGTGGTAGAGACCAGTAGTAGTGGTGTGCATTGAAGAGGATTAATGGAGGCATTTAAAAAAAAAAAAAAAACAGTCTAGACTTGTTTCACCAGTGGGTCAGCCTTCTGAATATATTCCATAAATTTGCAATTCAAGTGTTCCTCTATTTTTTATTACTGACTTCTTGTTTTTATTAAGGTTTTAAGAGCAAACTTGGACTACTGTCAAGTGCATTAGCCCGACATCAGCCAAAATCTGCCACACATCATTTGATCAGATCTGTATTTGATTTTGTTTTTTCTTCTGGTCTTCAGTCTCATCCTGGTTGCCATGACCGAGGTGTGCAGGTCTTTTGAGGTCAGAGAGCAGGTGTCACTGCACTGAGGTCTGCTGTCCCAATGAGCAAAGCAGCCAACCCACAGAGACGCACCACCTACCTCATATCCCTCACTCTGGTGAAGGTTGAGGCTTTGCCAGAGGATGTAGCAGGAAGCCAGACGGAGGCTCTTCCAGAGGGGGAAGGGAGCCCTAAGAAGGAGGAAGAGGAGGAGAAGGAGGAGCTGAACATTACTCCTGACAGGGAGGAAGAACCTGTGTGTTTGGAAGTGGCAGAAAAAGAAAACACAGAAGTAAAAGAGGAAGTGGAACAGGTGCGGGTCAAGTATGGCAGCCCTAGTGAGAACAGAGGGAAGCCTGAGAGGAGGGATGGACACCAAAAAGACACTGTATCGGTTGGTAAGAGCAAAGACGCTTCTTTTGAACACCCACCTGTCAAGCAAATGGTTAAAGTATATGGAGGAACTACCACAGAGGGAACTGCGCGCAGAGAGGGACCTCGCTCAGATGCCTTGCGCCCTAAGACTGAGCTCTACCGGGAGCCCCCCATGCTCTTCTTAAAGGGTGAAAATGGAGCGGACTTGAGCGGTCGTTCACGTTGCAGCCTCCCCTTTTCTGTCCCATCACAGGTCAGCCCACGTCCTGAAGTCTTGATGAGATCCCACGCAGGAGGTAACTCTGCATGGAGGGAGTTCAGAGAGACCAACACAACAACCTTGTATCACTCTGCAAAGACTTTGGACAGAAGGGATAACCGCTTTGGGGACCAGTCCCCCTTAACAGCAGCTACAACCATGGGGCCTTATAGGGCGTCCTGGGCCGACAGCGATGGCAGGGGGGCGCTCATCCGTCCCGGAGCTCCCGTCAGTGGAGGATATTCAGGCATAATGACCCGGGACAGCCCTCAGGGGGAGAGATTTAAGACAGTTTCCGTTTCCTTATCCGCTACCGACATGTCCAGGGCTCAGAGAAAGCCCACAAGTCGTACCCTGGACAACAGCGACCTACATTGCCTCTCCGAGGACCTGAAGAAGGGAAAGGAGGGACACGGAGGAACAATCCACCGTGCTCCTCCTCCTCCCCCTCGTGATCGTAAGATGCTCAAGTTCATTAGTGGGATTTTTACCAAAAGTGCAGGCGTGCCAGCCGGCGTCAACACTCCACCTCCGCTGTATCCACCTGTGGAGAGAGGTTCGAGTGAGGAGGAAGGTAAGGCAACCTCATGAATCTACTATCTCTTCATACAAATGCAAATGAAGGCTGTAAACAGTAGCACACCAGCACCCCTTTATTTGACAGTCTCACTCTTCTGGACTCTTTTGACAGACCCAGACCTAAATTAACACGTGATTAAGAATCAGAGTTCGTTGCACATGGCGAACAATATGAATGAGATCTCTGGTGTAAAAGTGGCAAAAAAAAAAAATCATTTCAGATATATTTTGTTTCACCCAACAGCAGTCCCTCGGGAGGAAAAAACTTAGCCAATTAAGATGATTAGTTTATTCTGTGTAATTAAGTAGGGTCCCGTATTTATTACCCATGTATATTGCCTTCTCTGGAGTTTGTGTGGAGCTAAATCCCTCAAAAAAACAAAACCGCCCCCTCTTAGTTATGCTCGAATGCACTCGCTTATTTATCCACACGTTTAATTTATGTGAAGCACTTGCTGAAAGTTCCACGCAGACACAAGTATAGTGAAAAAAATGCATTATCATTGCTTTAGTTTGGCTTAACGATTTGTGTGAAACATCTTCTGTAATTGTTTCCTTTGCACGTTTCTCTGGGGAAATAGAAGACTTGTGTAAATAAAAAAAGATAGCTAACATGAACATGTGGTAACTTTACAAGTGAGCTTTGTCATGTTTGTTGTATTGCATGGTAGGTAACACCCGAAGGGCTAGAAATGTTCCAGTTACTTAAAGCTAATAGGTAACTTTTCCTATTTAGTGAGATCAGATGAAACAATTCCACTTATTTGTGGGCTCTTGGTGTATTTGAGATTAGTTTTAGGGTGGAATAATAATAAATATGTAGTCATAAACATATGAGGTGACCATGGGAGATAAGATTAGAAATGAGTGCATCAGAGGGGCAGCTCGGGTTGAGCAGTTTGGAGACAAAGTTAGAGAGGAAGGCTGAGATGGTTTTGACATGTGCAAAGGAGGGATAGTGGATAGTGCACTGCACAAAGGATGTTGAATACGGAGCTGCTAGGAGCAGAAGGAAAAGAATAAGACCACAGAGAAGATTCGTGGATGCAGTGAAGGGAGGACATGCATAGGGTTGGTGTGACAGAGGAGGATGCTAGGGCTACGGAGATGAAGCAGATTATTGGCTGTGGCGACCTCTAAAGGGAGTAGCTAGAAGAAGAAGAAGAAGAAGAAGCAATCATAATAACATCTGAGGAAATAGCGTACCTTTGAGAATTTATAAGAATTACAACGAAAAGCAAATAATGATGTTTTTGTATCTGGACATAGAAAATAAATGCCTGAGTGAATATTAATGTGGATGAAGAGTATTTGTTTTTAAGGTTAAGTGGTATATGTCCTTTCAATATTCAATTACTCTTTCACGGCACAAGTGGGAAAAACACAGCTTAGCTACAGTAATGAATTTGTGCTGCTAATAGAAAACTTGCTGTCCAAAAACTGGTAAAAATGAACAATTTTGATAGATATTGCAACCATTTCACATTTTTATTCGCTGTTCTCTTTGTGCTTAGCGGTTTTGGACCTTAGAAGCAATTTAAATATATCACCTTGTTTTATTGACCAATCATCTATTTAAGATGGTAATAGATGATGAAAACAAGCTTGTTGTTAATCATTAGATTTGCACTGTAAAAAGTAAATGTCAAGTTAATATCTTAGTTAAAAATAGAAGCTGGATCTGATGTAGGCCTGCAGGATATCTGATGGAGAGGTGATTAGAATATCAGGTCACTGTGAATTAATAAACCTATGGCAAGAGGGGGGGAAATTACAGCAAACTTACTGAGAGAAAGGGAAGAGCTCCAAAGAGATTTTTAGAGTAAGAGTGTTTCAAATGTGTACAAGCTGTTCCTCCTTGGTAAAGCTGAGGCCATCACAGCAGTAAATAGCAAAGATGGGGGTTTTTCATGTGAAAATGCTGTCATGTGTCTTGAGTGCTTTGACTCTATGTTTGGGATATCAAACAAACAGAAATGTGTTCAGTGTTCATGATGCAACTCTATCAATTTTTCATTTTTTTTTCTTTCTTTAAAAAAATCTTTGACAGGGTGTGTAGGATTTGGAGTAAGCCCTGAATAATTTGTCGGGAGTAAGTGGGACATGAATAATTAAGGTTTGGGATACACAGAGCTGTGTTCATCGGCGGAGCGAGGGGAGCGGGTCCCCGCCACTTCCTGCTCTGTGCGTGGAGTTAATCAGCCTTCAAATGCAGTCCATTCATTTGTCAGCGTTATGTTGTGTCATGATGAGTCTGTAATTGCAGCTTAAAATGTCAGCGTTCTGCTGGCGGACAAACTCGCTGATTTTGATGCAGAAAATATTGGCCAACACCGGCAGAACGTGAGAGACGCGCGCAGTTTCGTGTTTTCAGGTGGACATCACATCTCCATGCCTCTCACACACGTCGCTGTATCCATGAGAGACCGTTTATCGTATAGAGACCCAGGCTTGGATGGAGGCTTCTGGAAAATGGAGTTGCCATGGCAACAGCAAGCCGCGAGAGGTGCTATTTGGTCTGTGGTGTGACGCTCTTGATGGAGGGGAGTGTGGGCGCAGGTGGGGGGATTGCCCAAAGATGGGGACGAGGGAGAGTGGAGTCGGTTTAAAGTTAGTATCTGTGTCCCCGTGGAACCAGGACGACGCTGCAGCTCGCTCCACCCAGCTCAGCGTGACCTGCCAGCTTCAGAGAGTGCACGCGCGTGCGTGCGTGTGCAAGAAATGTCTGTGTCATTGTCTCTGGTGAGACAGTTTCCTCATCACTGTACATCTGTAAGCACTATCGCATTGTTTTTGCCCCCGCTGATGGGGATTTGTGTTGTTCCTTCAGCTTCATATTTGCACATGTGTATGGTGTCCTCTGTGGCTCTGTCTGTCTGTCTGCCCCTCTTTTTCTCTCTGCTCAATGTCCATTCACCGACATCTTTCTGTCAAAGATAAAACAAAGGAAAATTCAGCCATAAAACCAGATCCAGAGCCTGTTCGCTACAAAGATATGCTTTATTTATAATGCAGCGCATAAAGGCATTTAAAGGGTAAAAGAAAAGCTGCAGATAATAATAAAATTGTAAATGAATTAAAGTTTTTAAAAATCTCTTTGTTTTAAAGAATTCTTTTGGCTGCCAATTCCTCAGCCCATGGGGATATATATATATATATATATATATATATATATAGATAGATAGATAGATAGATAGATAGATCTCACTGGTATAAAGCCTGAAACTAGTTGAGGTTATTATATAATATTCCTGCTGAATCTTGCATTTCTTTCAAGACAAATGTTGCAGCTGAGATTAAGTGACTTGTGATTTATACTTCTGTAGAGTCTGGAAAAGAAATATATCCATGACCTCAGAATTAAATTAAAGGCTGAGCTACAGAGGAACAAAAATAAGAATAAGAATACATTTTAACAGTTGCCTTGGTACTCTACCTCCCACACTAATACTGCTGTCTGTGCTGCTGGTAAAGAGTTTTTATCATGTAATTTGTCCACTCTACAAAATATTATTTCAGCCTGTGACTGTAGGTTACACTGAGTGATAGAATTACACAATAAAACAGGATTTGGTATTATGATGACAGTTAACCAATGTACTAGGTACATTTGGCCATACTCTCGCCATCATTTATCACCATGACAGTTTTTAATAATTCTCAGTCATCATAGTTGACTGAGAATTAATGTTCATAATGTTCTGGTGATGTTCATATCGCTAAGAGGCAGTGACAGGAAAGCAACACAAACAGCTGTTTTTGCAGGGTCTAGTCATTCCACAAAGTGTGGTTAATGTAGCAAATATATTGTTAAAAATGCAATGAAAGAAGGTGTGTTGTGTATGAAAGTTTTTCACAGACAGTTCCTTCAGGAATGAAATATAGGATGGGAGGTAAATAGTGACTCAAATAGCCACTGTCATAACCGAGGTATGCAGAAGAGCATCTCAAATCTTGAAGCAGATGGGCTACAGCAGCAGAAGAACACACCCGGTGCCACTCCTGTCAGCTAAGAACAGGGAATTGAGATTATAATTCACAGTGGCTCATCAACATTTTGAACAAAAATAGATGCCTAGTAACTAAGTGAACACATTTTCTGTACAATAACAACGTTAACAGACGGAGGATTTAGTGCGCTCATCTCTAGAGTCCGACGTCTGCCGCAAGTTTAAAATGATGCTGATTATGAGTTAGCTATCATAAAGAGCCATTTACTTTCTGTCTCCTCTCCTCCTCTAAACTAATTTCAGCAAACTGTGTACACCCAGAGTCAGCCCTCAAGATTGTTTTCATACAAGAAAAATCTCCAGTGCAGTAAATCTGTGTGTTCCTTGAGTCCAGTGTTAGAGGATTACTCAACAAAACATTATTTCGCAGAATGCTGCATGAGCATACGTGTTTCTACAAATAATTCTGAAACACTGTGACTTATATTTGACTCAAATCTTAACCCACTTTAGGTTATTTGACTTTCTTATGCAAACGATCTTCCATCACAAGCCTTTTGAATCAGGTTTCATCTTCTCGATACCACAGAGCACCAAGTGGCATACTCGGTCTTGTTTCAGTTGACACTGACTTCTATAAAATTCATGAAATGAGGGGAACTGCACAGGGAATAAAATGAATTATCTCACTCCAGCTGGCTCATATCTCTTTTCTTTTTCTTCTTTTAGTCTTCGAGGGTGAATAAAAGAATTAATGGCTCGTTAAGGTTGGTTTTGCCAGTTAATCAGAATAAGAGGGAGAAAAGAAGGTGGTTTAACAATGTTAGGGTAAAGTAAAGATACCTGCCATGCTGGCTAACTCGTATAGACTTGCACATTTGTACACTTGATTGAATTTTCTGGGTGCTCACAGTTGGGGGAGTGACAGCCTCTTTCAGCTCAGAGGGTGGATGGGGGTGCTTGAACATTAATGCTGCTCACTGTGTTGGATCCACAGATAGTTAGGCCAAACCTGGCCAGCAATCATACTACTGCTAAGTGTTTTTGGGACATTGTGTGTGTTTTAGAAACTCGAGGTTCGGTATTATAGTTTTCTGCTTTATCCTGACTCTGAACTGAATCCAGTGACTGTTTTAGACCGTAACAATGCTGGAGACACTTAAAGTCATATTTTATTTATTTATTTATTTATTTTTATTTTTATTTCAAATGAAGCTAACTAACTGTGGTTTTCACTCATCATCAAAAGCAACTTCATGGTTGCTAAGTCTGCTGTAAAATGTTACCAAGGGTTGAATTGTTGTGTTAAAGGGTTGAGTAGAGCTATTTTGCATAAAAATAGCAAGAATATGTTTAAATATAAATCTGTATTTTAAGTCAAATTATTTATTTAGGGGGCAGTACAGTAATGCAGTGGTTAGCATCACCACCTCACAACAAGAAGGTCTTGGCTTTGAATCCATCGGCCAGCCGAGTGCTCCCTCTGCGTGGAGTCTAAATGTTTTCTCCGAGGACTCCGGCTTCCTCTCGCGATCCAGAATGTTAGGTTTACCAACGACTCTAAATTAGCCATGGGCGTGAATATGAGCGGTACTGGTTGCCTCCATGATCTCTCCATGATAACCGTGTGACATACTGCCAGCCTGTCCACGGTGTACCCTGCCTCTTGCCCGATGACAGCTAGGATAGGCTCCAGCCCCCATGCAACCCTGACTTGGGTAAGATAAAGGTCAGGGATGGATGAATAATGTATTTATACTAAATCCTACCGAACTGACTCCAGATCAGCACATACACCCCTATAAAAACTATCAACTTAGAATATTGGGCCTGTTTTTAGGCTAGCTTTGATTAGTTACTGGGCTGCCTGCGTCTCACACAAACCCCCTCAAAAATGAATGTGAGGAGTAATGCCACCCAAAATAGCACATAGACTCAAAGCAGGGGAATACCCAAGTGCTTTATGTCCTATATCACGTTATATATATTTGTTTGTTTTTGTTCCTGTGTTTCAACTCAACTTTTCACCGATGAATCCCGTCTTCCTCTGTTTTTGCTGTGAACGTTTGCCCTCAGTTGTATGCACCAGCAGTCAAGAATGGACGATGAGCCAAACTGTGCAAGAGCTACATCTGGTAAGCAGGAGATTATAGTTTTTACAAATCAGTTTGTGGATTTAATATTGAATTTATAATTTCTCTCTCTGTCTCTGCTCTTCAGGGTGTTTTGGGTGGTCTGTGCAGTGGGAAGTCTGCTCTGGTCCACAGACATTTAACTGGAAGTTACCTCCCACTGGAGAACTCAGAAGGTTGGTTTAACATCTCCACCCATTAAGAGCAGAGCTTTGTGAACTCCGTTCAGATTGATTTGGTTTAACTTATATAGTTGACAACAACAGTCATCTCAACTCTAAAATGTAAGGTAAAGGCTGAACACTATTAAAGTCAGATCTCCGACAAGCGACACCTGAGTCTCCTCCAGCAGATGGATGCTGGCTGTTTCTGATTTAGATGATCCAGGATCATTCTTTTAATCACTTTAATCACAATTTTAGTGCTATAAATATCAAATGAGTTATTATGTAAAAGCTTTAAAAACATTTGTTTGTTCCAATATTTGCCAGGACGCCAGTATATTAAGGATGTGCTAGTTGATGGTCAGAGCCATCTGCTGATAATCAGAGAAGAGACAGAACTCCCGGATCCTCAGGTGGGTGGAGAATCGAGCTGAACTTGTTTGAGGGCTTATTTTTAATAAGAGTAAGTATTTCTTCCCTCTTGTACTTTTTGATTGCTGTTATTTTTCCCTTTTGTTAGTTTGCAAGTTGGGTGGACGCAGTAATCTTGGTCTTCAGTTTGGAAAATGAGGCCAGCTTCCAGGAAGTTTACAAAATCTATCACCAGCTTGCAATCCATCGGCCTGTAACTGAGATCGCTTTCATAGTCGTCGGCACTCAGGGTAAGATGCTCACGCTCAGCATCTGCGCTTCCTTTATAATGAACTCTCGTTGTAGTTGGGTGATTTTTGCTTATTCCAGATAAGATCAGCAGCACCAACCCCAGAGTGATAGATGATGCCAGGGCCAGACAGCTCTGCTCAGACGTGCGGCGCTGCACTTACTATGAAACCTGTGCGACGTACGGCCTCAATGTGAACAGAGTCTTCACGGATGGTATGTACGTCTGTCATATCCAGAACCATATGGTGTGTGGTGCTGTAGAGGATGGACAAATATGAATTTTATTGGGGACTAATGTTTCATTTTTTAATTTAATTTCTGGGGGGGGGGTTTTGCCACAGCTGCTCAGAAGATCATGGCAGCTAAAAAACAAGCTGCCCTACTGGCTTCTTGTAAATCTCTTCCCAATTCTCCCAGCCACTCTGGAGGCTCCACCCCAGTCTCCGGTGTCTTTCCAGGACAGGTAAAACCAGCACCTTACCTGTTGTCCATAAGAAGCAGCTTTTGTTACTCTATTTTCTGTATTTCATTTTGCTGTCAGGCTATTTTTAAAGTGTGCATGCTGTTGTATCAGGCTTAGCTATTTGCTCCTTCTGCTCAATTATCACTTCATCTCCTCCGTCCTCCTCCTGTTCCTGTTTTTTTCCCTCTATCTCCCTCTCTTTAGGCGAGTAACGGTGGGCAGAGCAGCGACTACTCGTCCTCACTTCCCTCCACTCCTGTGATCAGTCACAAAGAGATTGGCAGAACACTGAGAGGGGAGAAGCAGGACGGTACTACACCTGTCTTGGTCCGTAGCGTCCGAAGACGTACCACTAGATTTGCGGTAAACTTTACTCAGTGCAAGCTCCAATCATGCTTAGAGACCCTTTTGCATTTTTACTGTCAATCTTCTTTCCTCCACTTTTTTTCTTACTCCAATCCAACCCTTCAGTAGGTTTCCATGTTTAGAAAATGAGCCGTAAACACTTGGCAGGACAAACCAAACCCAATGCAGGAGCATACTTATAGTCTTAAGTTATATAATACAGACAGCTAATTAAGCTGAAGTGACCCTACATTAACTACAGGGTGCTAAATTATCAGCTAACTGTAAGCACAAGCTGCATCCAATGATGCAAAATAATTCCAGTAAAATTGTTTTTCTCATCAAAGCTGAAGCACTGACTTCTTTCTTCGTTTTTCTGTTTGTGGAATTAAGAAATTCAGGTAACTATGCAGCAAATTATTACTTGACATCGGCTCGGTCACATTGGAAAATCTTAGTGGTTCAAAATATAATTTTGATGATGCTGAAAGTTTGTTGCATGCTTTAGATAAGTACTGGGCAAAAGTCTTGAGCCATTCCTCATTTCCTTATATTTTGTTTCCAAGTAGCCAGGCTTTGTAGCAGTTGCTTTGAGTAATAGTTCTCCAGGGTTTCTGAAGTTTTTCTTAAAGTATTTTCAGAGAAATGTGTTTTTTGTTTGTTTTTTGACACTTTCTTAGTACATATTTTAAACTTATCTTTAGCCACTTTGTTACTAACAGGCTGTTTCAAAAAAGTAATGATCCCAAACACACAATGGATCACTATCATTCAGAGCCCGGACCTCAACATTATTAAAGTAGTGTGAGCTCAAACTGACAGACAACAAAACAAAAGGCAGCCAACATCCAACAGGGAGCTTTTAATGTCCGTCAAGAAGCCTGGAGAACTATTCCTGAAAACTACTTAAAGAAATTAGAAGAAAACTTGCCTAAGAGAGTTGAAACTGTGCTAAAGAATACATATCATGCCATACCATATTTCCATTTATGTTTGTATATCACTGCATCTTTTTCTCATTTTCCACCCTTTATTTTGAAATATAGAGACATGAGGGATGGCTGAACACTTTTCCACATCATTGCAATAATATAGAGCAGAGTAATATAGAGATAGGTGGGGCTAACAGTCAAAGACAATACAATGGCAGAGACATGTTGTCATGTTCCTGGGTCTGTTGACCCAGCGTTTTAAGTTTTAGTTTATTTGGATTTTGTTTATGTTTAAGTTCATTAGATTAGCAAAGTTCATTTGGTTATTATACTCCTTGTGTTTTCTTCCCCTGTATTTAAGTTTCCCTCACCCTTTGTGTTTCATGCTGCGTGTCTTATGTTATCAAGTTTGTATTATCATGTCTGTCTCATGTTTCCTGTTTTATTTTGAAGGAGTCGTGTGTTCTTTGTTCATTGTCCTGTCATTAGGCTCATGTCAGTCAGCTGTTCCTCCATGTGTTCCCACTTGCCCTAATCACCTCCTGTGTATTTAAGTCCTCTGTTTTCAGTGTCTCATTGTCAGGTTGTCTGCGTCCCATGCCATGTTTCCAAGGCCATGTTTCCAAGTTTAATGTCTAGGTTTTTCTTGTTGTTTGTTTAGTTCTCCCAGTTTAGGTTAATGTTAGTTTTACTTTAGTTTGCCTTGCCCTTTGTTTGTACCTTTTTTACCAGCCATATTAAACGGCTCACTTTTTGTTTACATTCAAGTTTTGTTCCCTGTTCCTTGGAGTCTGCATTTTGGGTCCACTCTTCACAATACATACAGTCTGCCTCTGCCAGACTCTGACACATGTACTGTAATATCCATTACAAACATTACATATTTGTAAGGTCTATTATGTCTATAATGTAATTATAATATTATATTCACTTGGGGTTTTGTTGAATGCTGTGAAAATTCAGCCTTATGGGAAAAACAATCTGAAATGTCATTAAAAACCTGCATTAACAAATGTTTGCATCACCTTGGAGACCTACTCATCTGGCTGACTCAACATTTGAATCTAATAATTAATGCTTATGTTTAATCACATGGATCATACTGGCTTTTAAGCTGCTAAATGCACCACATATATAGAAAGCCTTCACTCATTTTGTCAGTGTTTTTTTACACTGGGCAGGCAGTTTATTCAGAGGATTATCAGAACAGCAGCCTCCTGTGTCTGGGGCTGAAGTTGATTATAGTGAACAGAAGAGTAAAGCTGTGGGTCAGAAAAGCTAAACAGTGGTCTTACAGACGCCATACAGATGAGGAAAACTACAGAATTAGGGTGGTAATTCTCTCTGCCTTTATTGCTATAAGTGACCAGAGCTGTAAGCATTTGATTAGACACTTGCATAAAAATACAGATTAATGCAGCTTCATGTAAAGCTACAGACAATTACTCTGAACCAGTTGCTATAAATACACACTTATAAGCCAGCTTTTACAGCCAGCAGAAACTTTCCAGCAGAAACTCTGGGAAATATAAATTAAAATCAGCAATAAGCTGCCCATTCCTGCCTGATGCAGTTATTGTCCATCCTTCCCTTCCTTTAGGGCCGGAGAGGCAGCGACTCAAACAGAAGGAGCGCAGACTTTAAGGGCGATCTGGGCAGCGGGCGCTCCATTCCCATCAAACAGGTAGGGCACCGATTTGCACTTGATACAGAAACAAATATGATGTATCAGATGACCCTCAGCAGAGGACATCTCACCAGCAGTCACTTCAGACGTGTGAAGCCAATTTCATCGTGTGGCGTGATGAAGTGCTGTGATCTCCCATTCTGCCCTGATGAATAGTTAGTGGGTGTTTTTGGCAGCCAGCTTTCATTATGCTGCCGTAATATGTGAAATGAACACTTGAGACATTAGCAATAAATTGACAGTCTTCTGTGTTTTCGCCTCTGTAAGGGCATCTTGCTGAAGCGCAGTGGGAACTCGCTCAACAAAGAGTGGAAGAAGAAGTATGTGACATTGTCCAATGATGGCATACTGTCCTATCACTCCAGTGTCAATGTGAGTCGGCCTGTTAACAGAGCGCTCCAGAGCATTATGCTGCTGAAAGCACGACTGATGTTTGATGGTAATGGCTGATGTCTGGTTTGGCAGGACTACATGCTGAATGCCCCCGGGAAAGAGATGGACCTGCTGCGAGTGACAGTGAAGGTGCCGGGAAAGCGGCCGCCTCGCGCCGTCCCTGCCTGCGCCCCCCCAGCTGGGCTTAACGGACGGGTCAAAGACGTTCAAGGAGCTGAGGGTAAAGATGTTCTCTATGGTACACAAAAGAGGGAAAAATCTTTAGATGTCTCACAATAGCTAAACCTTATATATATTTAAATAAACCTCATGTAAATTAATTATGTCATCTAAAGTTACTGTGATATTGAACAGATTTTGGTCTGGCTAATCTAAGAAGCTCAAGATTTTAAATCTCCATGCTGGTACTTTTCTCTGTGGAGCTGATAAGATGAAATATTTTACCTGATGACCTTTTTCTATTAGAGACAGTGATAAAAAAAAAATGTAGATATGTAGAAAAGAAGGCTGCAGAACTGCTTTGTACGTATTGTTCTTGGCATTTTAAGACGGTTGTAAATGGAGGGGTCAAGCATTTGTGCAAACGGGGGGAAATTGCAGCAGGCTGTGAAACCTCTGCAAGACTACAAAACAGCATCATAAGGAATTTTGCAAGTGCTTTAAGAGTGTGTGGGAAAACTAAATCAGTAATGCATGCAAGTGTCAGAAAGCGTCACTGTTTGTTTTCACATTTAGTGTTTGACTAAATTGCTTTATTATTAAGTATGTGGTTGTTTATATGGTTGCTACCCTTCCTGTAGTCCCAATGAGTGCAAGCAGTCTCCTGCAAGTTGAGGAGATGGAGGGGCTGGGTGGTGCCCTGTTCCTGAGGGGTAACAGAGGTGTGCAGCGATGTCCTTCCACACTATCTAACCATGCTCAAAGCATTGGTGAGTATTGGACTAAAAACATGTAAGACAGTGAAATTTCTGAAATGTAACAAAAACAAAATGTTATTAAAAATGTTTCAAAACTACAAAGACAGCATGGCTGTGATCTTTGAGCCCTCACTGCATGGGTTCAGCAACACTTCACAGCACACTGTCATTAACGTCGCCTCCACAAATGCAAGAAAAATCTTTACTTTGCAGAGAAAGAAAAACATTCTTTAAAAAAATTAGGAAGGCTGTCACCTTTTCAGGCCACAAGCTCATTTAGGCTAGACTGAGAAAAAGTAGGAAACTATTCTGTGGACCATCCAGTCACAATTTGAAATCATTTTTGGGTGGCATGGATACCGCATCCTCCCAGCTACAGAGAAGAGGGACCATCCAGCTTGGTATCAGCATACAGTCCAGAAGCCAGCATCCATAAAGGCGTGGCACGATATTTGTGCATTTGGCCTGAAAGACATACAAAGGGTTTGTTCCCATGCAGATGATGTCATTTTCGGGAAATGTCTTGCTTTTTTTTTCAGCATGACAAAACATTCCTCACAATCTGCAGCTGTGTGGCTCCACAGCAAAAGAGCTCAGGTGCCGCCTGCAGTATTGAAAACGAATTTAACAATATGAAAAGAAAAACATGACAAATGAGGCCCTGAAATATTGAGCAGCTGAAATAGTATTTTGAGCTAGGATGGGAAAATATTTCTCTTTTAAAACAACAACAACATTTGTTTCACTTAGTTCTCATAAGCCCAGAGTTGATGCAACACGGTGGCAAACATGTCCCTGCACTAACCTTTTAAAAAGGTGTTGCTGATATCAAATTTAAAACGAGCACCTATTAAAAAACCAACATAGAAAAACCTTAAAATCTCTCAGTTTCAGCATTTGATTTTTTTTTTTTTACTATTTCCACCAATTTGTGAATGATTGCATTCTGTGTATAATTCATACAGTGTCCTGCTTTTTCGGAAACAGGGTTGTAGTAATTTTACGTTTGTTATCCTGTCTGCTCGTTACAAGACTCTGCAGTTGAGGGAGTCTCGAGCTCTTCCTCTACCAAAGACGTAGGTTCTGCCTCCCCGGTCACGGACAGAAAAAAGCATCGCAGAAAGAAGAGCATGAATCAGAAAGGAGATGCCACCGCCGGCCAAGCAGATGGTAAATGATTACAAGCTTCAAATATGTTTTCATAGGCACCGATCGGGATGTTTCTAATGATATTTGTAGCTTTACTACACATGACGAAGACTTTGTGTTTTTCGCTGATATTTTCTCTCTTCTCTTATGCAGCTAAGCGCAAAATGTGGAAACTCAAAAGCTTTGGTAGCTTAAGAAACGTAAGCAAGACAGGTAATATAAATCAGCTGCGCTGCCTCCACACATGCCAGGCTATCACATTAAGAGTCAAGCTTCTAATTTAAAATATTGACAATTAATCAATTAAATCCTGCAGATCAGCAGCATAAAACTAAACCTTGCTTATGCACAACTGTGATCCTGAAGTGATGTTAATAACCTACTGCTCAAATTTCTGCATCCAGAAATCATTAAAAAAAAAAAAAATCTGAGCTCTGTGTTATTGTCTTTCTTGTCTCAGACGAGGATAACTTTGACTTCCTCATTGTGTCGAGCACTGGTCAGACGTGGCATTTTGAAGCACAAAGTGTGGAAGAGAGGGACTCCTGGGTCCAAGCCATCGAGAACCAGATCCTGGCCAGCCTGCAGCTGTGTGAAAGCAGCAAAAACAAGGCAAGAAACGACAGGAAAACATTCACTCTCTGACACACGGCAATCTAGTTTTTCATTCATTCATTTTATTGCCAGTGACAAATGGTAACTATTACAGACTTCCTGCAGATAAAAAGCTCCTTGAGAAAAAACAAGAACAGTGATTTTTTTTTTTTAAAGATCCACCCTAAGTTGTTTTTTTTTTCTATCTGTTACTGTCAGTACAATGACTGCGGTCATTCATCACTTTTTTCTTTGCAGAAATAGATTTAAACAGGAGAGTTCATACAAGTTCATTTATTCTGGTTACTGTTTGCCTCTCACAGGCTCGAAGGAACAGCCAGAGTGATGCAGTGGCTCTGCAGGCGATACGCAATGCAAAGGGCAACAACTTCTGTGTGGACTGTGACGCTCCCAGTAAGTCGTGCTTGCCTATTTCATCCCTAATTTGACTGCTCTGTTTGCTTTCACGTTTGGAAGTTTTAATCAGAGCCGAGACCTCTTTTGTTGTTGGTGTAAGAAGCTGCATAGAGCGAGGAGAAAATAATTTGCTGCGGACTTGAACTTCTTTGTGTTCGGACTCTAGAACAAATGTGGACAATCACCGTGGAAAATGGGTATGACCCTCCTCCGTCTGACAGTCTGAAAATAGCTTTCCGTGCCTTAGAGCGTTCAAAGCGGGGTACTTTTAACTTTTAAATTGGTATTTAGCATATTTGAAAACAGTCATTCATCCGCATGCTATGAGATAAGACAATGGAGTGTGAATGCAAATATTTTTATGTGTCTTTGTGTGGTATTTTTCACATCCCACACGTACCACATTTTTCACATGATCTCTGTATTGTTTGAGGGCCAGATAAAGAATTTTGATGACTTATCAGATCTAAATTAAATTTAATGCTGAGGTTTTTTTATGCTGATTTCTCAGATTCTTCTGTTGTGCACCATGGCCGATCGGGCGCATTTTAGTGGCACGCAGCCAAATGAAATTGGTAGACTGTCAGTTTCAAATGAAGTTAATTTGTTGTGTGCACGCTCCCTCTTCAAGATCCGACCTGGGCCAGTCTGAATCTGGGCGCTCTCATATGCATCGAGTGTTCCGGCATCCACAGAAACCTGGGGACTCACCTGTCACGGGTTCGCTCTCTGGCGCTGGATGATTTGCCACGAGAGCTGACGCTGGTTCTCAGTGCTATCGGCAACCACATGGTCAACAGTATATGGGAGGCACGCACAATGGGCCACCGTAAACCAGCACCCGATGCTACACGGTAAGGACAAATCATCTTTATATATATATATATATATACACAAGTTTTTCTTTTTTTACAGTATGGACACATGAGCTGTGCAGCTCTTTCTCTGAGTCCACTGGAAAGTCCAGTGGACTCAGAGAAAGAGCTCATCTGTCAGCTGTAAATGCTGATGACTCACTTGTTTCTCTGTCCTTGTCTAGAGAGGAGCGGGAATCGTGGATAAGAGCCAAATACGAGCAGAAACTGTTTGTGGCGCCGTTGCCTCCTCCTACGAGCGAGGGCCCAGACATCACTCTATCTGGCCGTCTTCTGTTGGCAGTGATGGAGCACAATCTCCCCAAGCTGCTGCTACTTTTGGCCCACTGCACTAAGGAGGACATTAATGCCCCTCTCAGCCTGGCACGCTCCTCCCGGTCGCTCTTAGCTCTGCGGCTGCCCGCTTCCCCCCTGCACGCTGCCTGTCAGCAGGCTGATGTGGTGATGACGCAGCTTCTAATTTGGGTTTGTTTCCCTTTGTCTCTCTTTTTTTTTATCTTACACTGGTCCGGCCAGCTAGGAAGCACGTATTCTCAAAAATATATAGGGATGTTGCTGCAGTGGAGGTACTTGGTTAGGTAATGATTATAAATTTCTTCATCACAGCAAACCATTTTGTAGAGCTGTGCAAAAATGGTAAAATTATCTCCTCTGAGTCGTTCACTCAGCAAAGAACAAAAGTGGTCTAAATAGATGACTCAGCCGACAACTGAAGGTGATCTAAATGTCTGAAAGGTACAAAAGCTCACTTAATCGCACCTTTCTGACATCATTTAGAGCAATCCTGTTCAGGCTTAACTTTTTTCCTACACATTCTAAAACTTCCTTGAAGTGTGGAGGATGGGATTATTACATAATCTAATCCACTTTGCTTTCTTCTCTTTTCCCGCCTGCAGTATGGCTGTGATGTTCGGTATCGGGATGCTCAAGGCCAGACAGCGTTGGCTCTGGCTCACAGCGCTGGCAGCCAAGAGTGTGTCGACATCTTGCTCCAGCACGGATGCCCGAACGAGCCGCCCCCATCCGTCGCCGCGACAGTCGGTTTCGCAGCGGCAGCCACATCCAGCTTCCCTGTTGCCATGACACCAAGCCTGACGGTTGCCACGACACTCAAGATCTCGCACAAGAGCGGCGGCACAAGCTTGAGTTACAGCACCTCCAGAAGAGCAGTGTCATAACCGGAATGTGGTGTGGCATAAAGCCTGTGCATCAGAGTGTGTTAGAGTATATGTTTGTGTGTGTGAGTTTGTCACTTTACCCTCATAGTGTCATTGCGCGTCCACACAGGCCAGCGGGACTGATGGACATGTTGCCAGATGTTGCACTCGTAGAGCCAGATGAGGTTCTAAAAGGTGTCTGTGTGTGTATCAGGAGTGTAAACTGTGAATCACACAGCCACATGCAGTCTGCTTGAACGATTTAACCAAAAAAAAAAGGCAAAGTCTTCTCATTACGCTTTACAAGTGACGGTAAGGTAAAAGGAATACGACATCCTCTGCCTCTGCATTCAGGTTTAAAGGAATGTATTTATCCTGTATGGAGGACTGAAAGTGCCAAAATAAAAATAAGCGCATAAATGACAAAATGTATATAAATGAAATACAATTAAAATTATATTAAAATAAATATAAGCAAAGGTTAATTTATAAAATGTGACAGGCTGATATAGCATCTTCAGTTCTTCAATGATCTCTCTAGGCAGTTTTTTCTGTTGTCAGACTGGCATTTATTAACCAATTGACAAAAAGCTGATCCCACTTTAACTGAGGCAATTGTAGAAATAAATATAAAAGAAGGGAAATATACAGAAATAAATAGAAGGGGGATTAGGTTGCAAAGGGAAAAAATGTAAAATAAATAAAATTTAAATTTATTTATTTAAATTTATTCTTACTTTTTTTTATTTTGGCACTTATAGTCCTCCATAGATAATATCAGATTGTATGATTCACGTTTCAGAATGCAGTCAGTGTTCAACTTTATTCTCCACTCCATTAAAAATGGCCTCAAAGAAGCTTATCAGAGTATCTCCAGGCCAGACGTAAAGAGCTGCAATAAATTTTAAGATTTGAGGGGCATCTTGAATTTCTAGCGTTAAAGATCGCAACAGTTTTTCATTTTGACTGTGAATGTGTGTTTATGCTTAACACAGCTGCTAATTCAGCTCATAAACGATGTGTAAGCCGACATGAAAAAGGGAGGGCTGTTTTAGAGATAAACAGAGTACGTGTATAGAAAAGCATTGATAAAATACTATGATTCTAAAAAAAAAAAAAAAAGCCTAATTTTCCAGAGTGTTGTTGTATGATTTGTACAGTTGGTTATGTGTATAAAAATCCAAGGGTTACTCTGTTCAGAGATTTACTGTACAGCGCCCCGGCCCAGTTATTCTTTGATAACCACCTGATTAACTCTTTGACATCCAAAACGGGAGGTTTTTATGTTACGTTTGTATCGGTGTGTCTGACATAAATAATGTATAGGATGTATGCATTATGACTCCAGCAGTAGCTCATTATCAAGGCGAGTGTAAAACTAGATGTGCAAATGAACAAGTGAAATGCCTTGATTTTGGTCGAATGTAGAGAAAAAAAACAGATAAGTTAACTGTTTTAAAATACTAACATGTTTTTCCAGATAATGCAGTTTTTGGTGGACTGTCAGGGTATTTTGTTTTTTATTCCTGCTGTGTCTAATAGAAAGGGAAAGTAGGGTTTGCCAGATGCAGATGTAGGCTCTCATCTACAAAACCTGGATTTTGAACGATTCAATATTTGTAAACATGCACCAGAGGAATGTTCCCCGATTTAATATCTTTTTTTAACGGCATAAAAACATCTCTCCTGCGGTACTGTACGTATAAACTTGTGTTTATCTGAAGGCTCAGCTGACTATACATGTCTGTGATTTAAACATCTTCTTCCATTTGTATTCCATTTGTATTTTTTTACTCATGCAATGATTCACAGAGTATTCATTATTAATACACTAAGGCTACTGCCCAAGCTGTGGTGTTTTTGCTTAGAGTTGTGTGTGTGTGTGTGTGCGTGTGTGTGCATGTGTGTGTATGTGTGTGTATGTGTGTGCGTGTGTGTGTGTGTGTGTGTGTGTGTGTGTGTGTGTGTGTGTTCAGATTTGGGTTATTTATTGACTTATTTTGTCCCCTTATTAATAAACAGTATAATTTACACCTTGGAGTTTAGTAGCATTATAAACACTACTAAAATGTGGGGTTGCTTACAAATGTTTTAGTTTTTGAAAAAAAAGCCTTGTTTTTATCGAACAAAAACGTTAAACATATTAGAATTACACTGTAAATGACAGTAAATAATCATATAAGCCTGAAAACACTTCTACATAGAGTCAGTGTCACTGTGGCCCTAATGCAGGTTTAGAAGATATAAATTTGGCTAGTCGAAAATCTGAGAATGGCCAAGGAAACGATAAAGATGGATAAGGAAAAGACACTGAGTAAAGGAATCTATGGCTTTTTCTTGTCAACTCTGCCCAGAAGGACAGCATCCTGGAGTCCCCCGCTATACTGCCGACACTGAGACTGATGCATGTAGGTACCATATAATGAAGCTGCCGGTTGAGGACCTTTGAGGCATCTGTTTTTCAGACTAGACTCTGATGTACTTCTCCTCTTGCTCAGCTGTGCTCCGGGACCTCCCACTTCTCTTTCTGTTCTTTGTTAGAGCCAGTTTTGCTGCTCTGTGAGGGGAGACGTGCATGCTGTTGAAGTCTTTAAGTTTTCCTTGGCAGTTTCCCACATGGAATAGCCTTCACTTCTTAGAACAAGAACACTCTAACGAGCTTCAGAGGAAAGTTTTTTATTTTTAAATGGGGCAATTTGAAACTATCATTGAACCCACAAGGCTGATGCTCCAGACACAGAACTAACCAATTCTCTACTAATCAGAAGAGTGCCAACCTAACTGTAAAAAGGTCTTGGTAATGATCAGTCAGCTTTACAATAAGTGACACAGCGTATCAACGGAGGACTAATAGTAGCTGAAAATTAACCTCTGGAGCTATTCTAGTAAATATAATTAGTGATTGCGATGATTAATGATACTACATGCCATTATCTAAAATTTCTAAACAATTAAAAAGTTATTTTATGAGAATACAACGGTACACTACAGGGCCTCCTACACATTACACCTACAGGACCTGCTCAGCCATGGAAAACCATGCTATGAAGCTCCCAGTGCACAGTTTTTGTGCTGATGTTAATACCAGAGGAGGTTTGGAGCTCTGCAGTAACTGAGTTAACAGAGCTTTGATAGCACTGTGTGCCTCAGCACTCAGCAACCCAGATGTGGAACTTTATGTGATCTGGCATTTTGCTGTACCAAACACATCCACTTTGCATTAATATCATTTACATTTGATGGTGGAATTTCACAACTCATCGTTGCAACGGCGGAAACCTATTACAGTACCACTCTCTTCAGAGCAACCCACTGTTTCAAAAATATTTGTAAAGGCAGGCTGCATGGCTACACCAATTTTCATTTAATCACTAATTATTATAAAGTTATTATTAAGCTCTCACAGAGTGTCTTTTGTCCTGTCCCTCCCCGGCCCCTCTGAGCATGGCTCTGCCAGAGGTTTCTTCCTGTTAAAAGGGAGTTTTTCCTTCCCCCTGTTGTCAAGCACTTGGCAACAGGGGGTCATGTGATTTTTAGGGTTTTCTCTCTATTATTATATTAACTTTCAATATAAAGCACCTTGAGGAAACTGTTATTGTGATTTGGTGCCATATAAATAAAACTGAATTGAACTGGATCCTCTGTGTTTGTGTTTATACACCTGTGACGAGGAGACTGAAATCACATGAATTCAAAGATTAAGAAATGTGGCCCAACACTTTTGTCCATATCGTGTATCATCGTTAAAAACAGGGATATTTGTCAGCGACTACAAACTTTTGTAGTACATGGTCAGACAGAAGGTTCCTGTTTTCAAACAAGCTGAGAGCCTTTTTTTCCTGACAGCCGGAGTCTTTTGGCATTCAGCAGAATCATTCAACACTCAACCATAAGATCTTATGGCGCAACAAAGTCCTCGTTAAAGGCCTCTACTGAGTCTGCCCTACTTCTTTGTAGGTCATGGGCTTATTTATATATCCATCTCTGATTCAGTTTCTTGGATGCATGGATCCAAATCTCATTTTTTTCCCAGAAAACATATGGAGACAAAAATAAAAATGACCACTATGAGACTTCTCTATAAGTTAGGGTCTCTCTAAAAAAGATAAGAGAGATCTGTGTAGCATGCTATCAAGATCACCTGGTTTATAGATTCAAGAGTAGATATGCACAGTCTTTAGCACAGGTATAATTAATATATGTTCACATGACAATGAAATCATAACACATGGACCCAGACTTTAGCTCTGGAACATAGTACATGTAAACAAACCTATAGTGTGTTTTGCAAATGCTGAAAGAAAAATATCCAAAAAGTAAGTAGCATAAAATAATTAATATACTTCTTTTTGTTTTAGGTTAAAAGACAAAAATAAAAAAATTAATTAAATAAAAACATTTAATGTCTTTTCCTCTTATTTCCCATCTTTCTGTCCCTCCTGTTTGTCCACACAGCTGCTATTCCAAAGTGAAACCCTGCTGAAGGATTTTCAGGAATGTGTGCCAGGAGGACTGGGACAACTAAATAAAGACAAAAATTAATGCTGTACCACTGAGAATACAATTTAAAGGAACACATGTACAGCTAGGATCACATCAGTTTGCTTCAGCTTGCAGTAACTAATGACACTTAGATCCATCCTAACATTGTGGTTCCTACTTTACTCAACAGGATGTTGGCAAAGAAAAATGTAACAATATAAGAAGCAGTTAGGCCATTAAAGAACTTTGGTACAGTTGGTACATATGGCACACCCTGAACTTACCATGGTTACTATAGCCCAGACGTTAAACTAAGGTGACTGTTGGTTGTTGGTGCCAGTGGGCTGGACTCAATATTATTACACAACCTCTAAGCTATGCAGACGAGCATCTCCAACAACACTTCAAACCTTGACGCAGATGGGCTTCAGCAGCAGAAAACTCCACCCGGTGCCACTCCTGTCAGCTAAGAATGGGAAACTGAGATTACAATAAGCAAAATCACCAAAATTAGACAATAGCAGATTGAAAAAGTGTTGCCTGGTCCGATGGGATGGTAGGATCAAAATGTTGCGTAAACAACATGAAATGTGTTAACAGTTCAGCCTGATGATGGTGGTGCAATGGTTGGAGATCTTTTCTTGGCGCACTTTGGGCCCCATAGCCCCAACTGAGCATCATTTTAATGCCACAGTCTGAGTCCTGTTACTATGTCCATCCCTTTATGACCAGTGTACCCACCTTCTGATGGTTGCTTCAGCAGGATAACGCACCATGTCACAAAGTTCAAATCATCTCAGGCTGTTTTTTTGAACATGACTGTATTCAAATGCCCTCCACACTCACCAGATTGGGTATGATGGAACAGAAGATTCAAATCATGGATGTTCTGAGTGATGCTATCACGTCAACATGTTTTCTTTGTTGAATCTACACCATGAAGAGTTAAGGCAGTCCAAGCGAATACAAGCAAGATGTACCTAATAATGTGGCTGGTGTAAAGCTTATTTTATCATCTTTGGCCAGTAAAAAGAATACCTTCATATTAGTGATTTTTACAGGTGTAAACTTGAAAGATGTCTTTCAGGAATCTTTTATTTCTTGCTGTCACTTAGACTCAACAGTAGTGTTGCCAAACCTTTACGTCAAAAGAAAAGAAACCCATTAACAACATTGAGCTGCCAAGAAGTCCTTTATGCAAATTCTTCACTTGGAATAAATGCACAGCCTGTCTCGAAGTGTAGAATCCCATGAATAGTAAAGATGTGTTTTAAAAAGGAAGGGAAACAAAAGGATGCTATTAAATTATTAGTGCTTTATTGGTGATGCTTTGATGACTGCAAAGCTGAATTCTTCATGTATTAAATGAATCCCTGAACTAGGCAAAGATTTTGGCGATGAACTCTTTGAAGCGTTTAGCGTACTGCTCTGGATGAACAGTTGAGATCTCAGCTCCTGCCTACAAAACACAGACACACAGTCGATCAGAAATAAGTAGAAGCAGCCCTTTACACTTTGCAGAGCACTGATCTCTCACCCCGTGTTTGACAGCCTTGGCAGCGTGAGCGGCTTTCTTCTTGGTGTCGTAGTGCGTCAGCACGTCAATCAGACCCATAAAATACACCTCCCTACGGGGCGCACCTACAAGGGAGCAATTCACAGTGTTTGGCGAGCGATATTGATCTGCGCATATGATCTTATCTTGTGCAGCACAGTGTGAGAGGAAGTTTCGGTGGGTGAAAAAGCGCAGGGCTCCTATCTCGGCTGTCGGGACTCACCCACAGCGCTCTGAATAGCGTACACATCCACATAAGGGTCGAAATCCCCGGGACCCATGGGTTTGAAGGAGTTCATGTACCCGGTAATGCCTTCAGGGGAGGTGGAGTGGGGAGCAGGAGCAAGGCCATTTTCATCATCCTCTTCCTCCTCATCGGACAGCTCCATCTCCTCCTCCTCCTCCTCCATCTCGGCTCTTTCGACATCGTGGATACCGAGCAGCAGGCTGTAGTCCATGATCCTCATACGTACAAGAAACTGCAGTGAGAGAAATAATTACACACCAGAGACAAGAAACACAAAAATCCCCCACAAAAAGCAGCGCCTCTCTTACCTCAGTGTCTCTGTTGAGCTTGTCCATTATTTTCTCCTTCTCTTCATCACTCACATAAACTTTCTGCATGTTATTCATAAAGTCCACATCCTTATAAGTGGGCAATTCCTTGACCTGAAAATACAGAAAGAATTACAATATTCATTCAACAGCATTTTTCTTTTCATCAAAACATTTGTAGCTCTTCCGTTTTCATATGATTAAAGCCAAATAACATTTTCATAATTTTGTTTTCTGAATCAGTACAGATGGAAATATCAAAGGTTCCCGCAGCTCTGCAGCTAGTCAAACTTCCTCTATTAAACCAGATATTTCTTCATCTTTTTCTTTTTTATCTAGGTCAGCGTCGCTGGAGGCCAAACAGAGGGCTTCTGATGTTTAAAACAGCCTGTTGCTAAGTGATTTTTCTGTGGGAAGATTCAAGAAAGTCTAATCTTAAAATCACATTTGTCACAATACGCAAACAATAACAGTTACACATAGGAAAATAATTCCACACTCTGCCCTCAGGCGCACATTTCAAAGAGAAAAAAAATACATTTTTGGTTTGCAGTCTTAGATGTAGCCTGTCAAACCGGGGAGAGCAGCCAGAATACTAAACACGTCCACATCTTCAGACAGACTGTGGGGGCAGTAGCACACGTGCAGCCACTTCAGGTATGCTAAGTTTTTCTTTCTCACTTCAGCTTTTATCATTTTACTTGCAGTCGGTGATTGATGTAGCTATCAGTCCAAACGTCAGACAATGTTAGGCAATAATCAGATGGTTTTTTTCACAGAAATGTAGCCTTTTAGTGGCGTATCATTATCATTATCATTATCATTACGCCAAGTACTGAACAATTGTTTGTTAATTTCAGGTTACACAAGTCTCAGTGAGCTAAAATCAAAGTTTAGGCTGAAAGACTCACAGTTTTTCAGGTAAAAGCTTTTTTGGAATCATCTTGTTGGTGCAGAAATGCTATTTTATGCCTGTCTCTGTTATTGTTTTCATAGATTCAACTAAAGAAATGGGAAGAAATGATATGTTTTTGTGACAGACTGCTATTAACAAAGATGTGTATTATGTGTAGACACAACACTGGATCATGCCTTGGGTTAGGTGCATTTTTATGCTTGAATGATTCACAGGTCACTGTTAAGTAGCTTAACAAACAACAACAATATTCCTTTGAAAATGGGCAGGTACAAAGATTGGACTGAAAATGAATGAAAAAGCAGCCAATGTTCATAGAAAAATTTAAAAAGACCTTCAGAAAGCCTGGGCTGCTCAAGACTATTTCAAAGATCACAACAAAATCTGGTCCAGGAAGCAAAACGTGACAAAATCGAGGGCTTGAAACTTTTGCACAGTACCATATAAATAGGTTGTTGTATCCTGCTCATCATGGCAGATAATCATGTGAGCTGACTACAAGATAAATAAATAAATGAACCATATCAAAGATGCATACCTAAATAAACTGATGATACATTGTAATCTGCACACCAGCTATGAATTCAATCGCTGTGCAACAGCCAAAGCGGTTATTTTAATGGCTTACAAAGTCAACCTGGCACTATTAATTAATGGACTTGATGAACCCTAAAACTTTACTGTGTTTGGTCTTCAGGCAGTTTGAGCTATTTACTGAACCTCTTTTCTGGACCCCAACAGTTTTTCTTTTTGCCTCACTGAGATATTTCTACCATTTTTATTGGAGTGTCTCTTTTCTGAAAAAGAAAAGAGCAAAATATTGTAGAAAAATATTGTAGAAAATGTTAATGATTAAAAAAAAGCATTTTCAAAAGTTTCTGTGACTCAATATATGTCTATCATTTAAACATATTAAAAAGGACACCCGCAGTTTTACAAGGGAAGCACTGGTAAGGAGAAATTAGAAAGAAATTCTGAAAATGAATCCTATGGAAATATAGCTGCGTAATGGCTTCGACTGCTGTGGAGATGCTTTTTTTAAACGCAAAGGCCTCTCCGAGCTTGACGCGTGGAGTTGAAAGACGAGTGTTTATCAGTCAGGGTCAGCTGCTGTTTTTGACGTTTCGTGTTTATCTCTCTCTCTCTCACGAGTCTCCCAGCTTGATGTGAGCACAGAACTAAATCACTTCAAAAACTAAAGACCAGAAAGGCACTTGACTGGTTTTGGAAATAACAACCTCATAGATTATATATTTTTTCCTTTTAGTGCAACACGCTGTGTATAATAATCGAGTGGAGCCGAGCTCTTTTTGACCATTTTCTTACTGGAGATGTTAGTGCAAGGTTATCATAATTAAAATTAACAAGCTCAAATGTATTCAGCCACTCTTTCATTGAGCCTGAGTCAGAAGACGTAAAAATAATCATCTGTAATAGATCACTGCCTCTTAAACACTCCACGGCCACACGTGTGCTTTACATCTGACCAGTCACTCCTTGCTGTCCCCATGTCGAGACTGAAACACCGAGGAGACCGAGCTTTCGCTGTTGTGGCCCCCAAACTATGGAACAAACTGCCCCTCCATATTAGGCTGGCCCCAACACTTGAAATGTTTAAATCACTTTTAAAAACACACTTTTTTTCAAAGGCCGTCTAGGAGTGTTATCAGAGCCAGTTTGTAGTCAGTTTTTAGTCAGCTGTTGGTCATTCTTAATCTTTTTACTTTGTTAATCTTATTCATTGTATATCTTATTGTTTATTCTACTCATGTTGATTTATTTTTATCTTCTTTTTCAATTATATATTTGTTTTGTTTATTGATTTCATTGTATGCTTAAAGTATGGTTTTAACTGCTATCTCTGTTTTATTATTGGAAAGCACTTTGGTCAACTTTGTTGTTTTTAAAAGTGCTATATAAATAAAGTTGGATTGGATTGGATTGGATTTCCAGTAAAGACAAACGTCACTGGAACTCTTGTGGACAACAGACTGACTTTACCTGAATCTGATCTCACCTTTTCTTTAAAACTGGCTTCACGAGACACCAGCGAGCCCTGATGAAAGAGAAGAAAGTGACCGGTGTTACTGTTGAGCCAAAGATCCATATTTGCTCATTACTTTCAAAGCTATAATAGTCATTATCACTCATGTGTTCTCAGAGATGATACACGTGTGGCCATAAATCCAACAGTCTACTATAAATAAATGGTTTGGGGTGAAGCATAACTTCAATTCACAAGCATTTAACACTCTGTTTTTAAAAACTATTGTCTTTAAATGTTTTGGTAAGTTAGGCATTTCAATAGCTGATAAAAGTAATAAAACACTATCATATGAGATACACTGCCTCTGGAGGATTACCTTGAGGTCATACTTCCTGTGTACGTGAAGTCGGTGGCTGAACATGTTCCTCATTACTAACAGGTAGGTGTCCTCACTCTCCACAGTGACTCTGTACATGGCCAGGAACTGAGGGAGGAGCGTACTGCCGTGGCAGGTGACAATATGCTGGAAGAGACCATCAGTACATGGATTTTCAGTCATGAAGAGTAAACATCTGCACGTGAATATAATAAGTTGTGTTTAATGCTCTTCCTGAAGATCCTCCTGTGGCATCTGATCAGCACCGCAGATGTAATTTAGGCTTGGAATAATTTACAGGACAAACTCCATTTGAAAACACTGCCTGCATTTCAAACAGATGGCTTCATTTTTATATGACTCTACACCGTCGTTAAGACATTGCATAAGAGGTAAAGTATGATAACATAAAAGAGTTCCTAGTAAGATAAGGTTTTTCTTGTAACAGATATGATTCAACGCACAGGTAATATAAAGTAATTTCATAGCATCATAGCAAGAAATGCCAAGAAAGGCAGGGAGGATGTACAGTCCCAACAAGTAAACGTGGATTTACACAATGCTCGACTTCATTTTTTAATCAGCTTTGTATTTTGAGACGTCTGTTATACCTCAAGTATGAAAACACTTCATTGTGATGAGCAACAATAAGAGTCAAAGCCACTGAGCACAGCGTTGTCTGCATTGCATTTGTGCACTGGAGCGTCTACAAGTGAAACTGAGCTAATTCTGATGGACTTGGAGTTGGTAATATACTGAATGACATTTGTGTCAAACCTTTAATTAGGATGAAACAAATGGAGAATTAAAACTAAATTAATTTAATAAAATACTGTGTTAAAATCCATCAGATTCTCCTGTGTCCTATTGTTAGAGTTGTCATATTGGTAAATCTATCACCTTACAAAGCTAGTTAACTGCTGTGAGATTTTCAGTTTGTATTGCGTGTTTAACCTCTTTGTATGAACAATCTGATGTCATTAACTTATTAATAAATGTGGCTGATTCTGCCAACACCCCTTTCACGTGAACGTGGAATGAAAACCCTGGAGGAAACCGGCTTATCTTGACTGCCAGTGTTACAGTAAGTGAATCGACCCCCGGGTACACTGAGGGAGCAAGGCATACCTGAATGTACTTAACATATGTCAGAACAATCAGACATCAAGTAAAAATGAAAGAAAACGAAAGTTAGGAAGATATGCTAAATATGGAGGCAAGAAGACTCAAATATGAAAACAGACTCATGGGGACATTGAAGGACAAAAACACAAGCACAGAAACTGAGGGAGGAAAAGATAAGGAGACATCAAGGGAACAAAACACACAAGAAATATCAAACTCAAAATAAGTTGGGGTTCTAAGCAAGAGCCCCAAAAACTCCAAAGAAACTGAACTGGGAACCAGAAGAAAGTTCAAGCTCTCATAAAAAGGCGTGTTTCACATGTCAAATGATTCTTCTCACACAAATGATCCCTGTGACTGTTGCCTGCTCCAGTTAGAGCCATTATCAGATGATCATGATATAAAGTGGTCATAAAACCTATAAAGAAATGGAAAAATATAACAGCGAAATGCAACACTGTGACAAATAAAACAAAGTCATTTATCTTGGGATTTGGCAGAGTGGTGAAGTAAACGTTTTAATTTGAGTTAATATATTTATGTTACCACTAAGTGTGCGCTCAGCGCTGCTGTTTATGTCTAATATGGTGGCTGCACATTAGACCTCTGAAACTTTAAACTGGCAAGTGCAAATCACTTTCGTTTGTCAGCAGACCAAAGTGAATCTGATTTAACTGATTGATAGGTGTTCATGGTGTGTGTTAAGTCTTCCTGCAGCTGCGGTTCAAACAGTGTAAAAGAGGCAGCAGATTAGAATCAGGCATAACAACATTTAAACATTTTCTGCATCACCAGATTAATATATACACACTCCAGTGGCACCGTTTTCACAGCTGTACATTTATAGACCCCATTATTAAGAGGTTTTAGTAAAGTAATAGTAGTAGGCTTAACAAGCTGCATATGAAACATATAGCTCCGGCAGAAAATCTATATCACACCTTAAAATGTTGTAAATTAAGCAATCATTAAAAAACATGGTGTTTTCAAACAGTGACCTGTTATCATGATGACTTATCCTGGTAAAAAGAGAGCCGCTTTCATGACACTGAAAACTCTGACTTTAAGGTCAAAACAGCTCACTAACCCCATAATCTTGCTTCGCAGAACTCCTCTATGAGCTCATATAGCACAACAAAAACAAACCACTCCAAATTACTAGAATGATAAGAATGACCGACTGAGTTTATGCACAGCATGTCTGAGCTGTCGATTATATACCTACACTGGCAGAGTACTGGCTCACATTAGCGTTGTGAACAAGCTAGAAACAATTCTAGTTTGTTTAACAGTAGCACTACACCTGTCCTAATCTACTGTGCTCACACAGCATCACTGCAACATTTAGTTTTTAAATAGTGTCTAAAATTTTCATCTTTCCCTGATGACTATCAGTAACAATCTTATTGCTTATATGATCTTAAACAGAGCCCCGCACTGTACCTGCTGACCTTATACTAAGGTCTGTTGGACATAGACTAAGCCTCCGTTTGAATTGAGTTTTTATATGAATTATTTATTCTCAGATCATGAAACATCACAGGAACTGCAGATGAGAGAATAAGAATGAAAAATGCCCTTTAAACATTAATTTAATGAAATACTCAATTAATATCAATATCTTATTGCATTTTGATATGATAAATCTGTTAACCTACACAGTCAGTATGTTGCTGGCTTTCTTTTCAAGCTTCAGAAAGGCTAAGCATTATTATTAACCAAAGTCCTTAACACATACAATTTTAATACGATATTACTCTTAAGCGCTTTTTCTCTTACATACCCTCATACTGCTTTGTCTGCAGCAGCTATGTTGCTTTCAGGCATATTACCTGTTTAACTTCTTCATATTTTTCCCATAGTATTCTCTCACCTTCCTGTGTAACATCAGCTGCTCTACTGCTCTAGTGCTAATGCCACCACTTTCATGTGACCACAAAGGGGAAACCCTGGGTTAACTTAGCAAGATGATTACCAGCTACACGTGACCGCTTATCCTGATTGCCAGTGTTAGGGTAAGTGAATCCAGATAGCGGAAAGATATCCTAGGTCTGTGCAACTCGGTCTGTAGTATAAGTCTCTGATGGTGGTGCGTATTTGATTCTCTCTTGGTGATTTATGAGAAGGAAACATTTTGATAGGTCTGCGAAAAATGCCTCAGAAGTAATATCTGTAGGAAGGAAATCATGTTGCACAGAATCTGTGGTCTACATCTGTGAGTCATCAGTGAATTTTTTTTTTTGGTAACCCCTCCTATATCAATTGATACCAGTGGTGCCAACTTCGGGCATGGCATTTTTATTGATTTTTTTGGCACCAGGACCAGTCTCTTTTCAGTGGAAATGCATTAAAGTGATCTGAGATTAGGGAGTGACGTTCACTGACAGGCTCATGCAACAGTATCATGGCTTACTGCAAGCCCTTTTAAATGTCATTGGTAACATCAGTGCTCTTTCTACAACAACAACAACAACAAAAAGCTGTGTGAAGGCCTTTTGTGGCACTACAGAAAAGAAATACAGTACAAGCAAACAAACATCATGCTACTTGTTAATATGTCATGTGACTTAGCTTTCTCTGTTTGGTGTGTTATTTTTTTTTGTATCTGTATAACCAGAAAAAGGTCTGACAGAATCATTCTTCAATGTGAATTATTTAATATGCTTCAATTTAAATGTAAAACTGGAGCCATGAAATTCTAACACTCGTGTCTCAGCTTTGATGCTGTAAAACCTTTACCATGGCAACCAGGGTTAATGCAAAAAGGGCACATTTTATTCTTGTATAAAAACGACACAAGGAAAGAGAAAAGACTGGTAGATGTGTGCATGTATAAAAGGATTGCAACCATGCACACACTAGAAATACTATGTTCTTAGTTCAGTTCAGTTCAATTCAATTCATTTTATTTAGCTCCAAATCGCAGCAACAGTCACATCAAGGCGCTTCATACTAAAAGGTAAAAGAGTAAAAGAGAGAAAACTGCAACAATCAGATGACCCCACGTGAGCAAGCATATGGTGACAGTGGGAAGGAAAAACTCCCTTTTAACAGGAAAAAACTTGCAGCAGAACCAGGAGAGGCAGCCATCAGCTGCAACCGGTTAGGGGTGAGGAGAGGGAGACACAACAAAAGACACACTGTGTAAGAGAGCCAGGGATTAATAATAACTAATGATTAAATGCAAAGTGGTGAACAACCACAGACAGTGAAAAGAGGTGAAGAAGAAACACTTAGTGCACTATGGGCAGCTTAGCCCTAATTGCAGGGTAACTAAGGGAGGATTCTGGGTCACCTGATCCAGCCCTAACTATAACCTTTATCAGAAAGTATAGTTTTGAGCCTTATTGTAAAAGCAGAGAGAGTGCCTCTCTCCAGTATCCAAACTGGGAGCTGGTTCCACAGAAAAGGGGCCTGAAAGCTGGAGTCTCCAATTTTAAAATTGAACCTACTCTCTGACCTTTAAATGACATATAACTTGTGTCAGTCCTACCTGGTGATATGCAGAGAGCGCATTATGCATTTCTGCAACCTCCTCACTGGAAATTTCTTTTATAACCAAAGTGCGGTCGTACGACGTCAGCAGCAGGCCCGCATATTTCCCTTCGTCGTGTCTGAGAGGAGGACTCCGAGCCAGAGAAACCTGCCGGTGAGTGAGAGAACAGCATCATGAGATCAGAAGGAGAAGCCTCCTGCCCTGGGAAACCTTTCACGTTTTAAAGTGTTGAAACAAATGCAAATATCTTACATATACCAGAAATGTAATGCTGCGCAGCATCGGACCATAAAAAGCTTTGTTTTAACATGCTTCTTGCATTGCTCTGAATGCAGGTCTGCAGTAAGCTAATGTGACTTTTATCAGCAACAATATGTTTCCCGTAATTGTGTGCTAAGCAAATGTGCACTTCCCAGACTGGAGGATGGCTGTGTGCCACCTGGCGCATGCAAAATACGACACAAAGAAATGCAAATGTAGAAGCGAGCAGATCAATACGCACATAAAAGTTCATGGTTTCGATCAAAGGAAAACACACAGAGCCTTGGATGTTCTCTGCTTGTGCGAGTCTATGTTTTTTTTCTAATGGCCTCTACATTTTTGTGAAATGATAGATTTTATCCATATTTATATTTTAGTGCACAATGAAACGCAGACTTGCTGTGAATCATACCTGGAAATCTTGATCCTCAATGCCAAAGCGCTCTCGCAGGTTTCTGAACACTTGAGGACAGTACTCTTTGAATTTAAACTGTCCTGGAAGAGTCTCCCTGAGGAATAATAACAATAACGCATAGATTTAGTGTGCAGCAACATTTTACAAAAGATCTATGCTCGTGACTATTAGCTGACTGAATTATATTAGGGATCCTGCTGCTTAACAGCTTCCAGATCAAAACAAGTTCAGAGAAATCTCACTACAGTAACGGCACTTTAACCTTGGGAAAATATTTTATTGGTCCTCAAACCTCTGTTCATAAGTCTTTACTGAACCCGGATTCCTGAATGGATTAAAGGATTATTGAAAGCCTTTCACTTTTCTAGACTCAGTGCTTATAGAAACTGAACCTAACAACAGACACTGTATAGGACAGCTTTTATAAATGATTATTATACTGTAGCACACTCTGACTGACACTCTTCCACCACTATTTCAGATAAATCCATCAAGCTAACCTTTTTTTGCCTTTTAAATTATGTTGCACAGCAAGTAAAAAAAACACAAGTTAATGCTGCACTTCTAACTTTAGCCCATAACATCATTCTTTCTCTTTCGAGACAATATTGCACTGCGCTCATTACTGTAGCTATAGTGTTGGTGAAGAAAAACACCGTTGCTCTCTAAAGGGGTCTGGATATTCTGATAAGCAGAGACAATAACACCGAGAAATAAATCATGAGAGTAACAAAAATCTGTGCAGTTTACAGGAAGCAAAACGAGGCTCCTGCAATCATGCAGACAGAGCTGAGTAGAGCCTATGAGCAGAGCACAGTACTTATTGAAGAGGTGGTTGTTGACTTTGATCTTGGTGCTGGCTTTGAAGTCGTCTGGGAGCAGCATGACAGGTACGGGCACCTGGCTCAGGTCATTAATCTGCGCATGATCAGTGGATAAATAGTTAATAATGAACATTTTCATACCCAGGCAGACAGAAGTGCACATTAAACGGCCTTATAGCTACCGAATGATTGACTCCCCACATCAGCACGCTCAACACGGGGTCACTGGCTCGGAAAACCTTCACTTTCTGTTGAACAAAGTGTTTCTTCTTCGTCTTCCTTTTTGGCGCCAGAGTGTTCAGAGGGTTGGAGGTAGCACTGGGAGAAGACATTTTCAGGCAGGTATCCGCGTCTCCGTCTGTGGGCAGGCGTTTTGTTGTCTCTATATGTAAAGTAGGCTAAAGTCCGCCCTGCAGCAGCCTATTAGCGCTTTGATCCAACACCCTGCGAGCCCAGCGCCTTTTGGTCCTTCAGTCCAGCAACGAACAGGTGCAGAGCCTCCCCCAACACGGGCTGAGCCTTCATCATCTTATTTTGTGGCTCATTTTTAAGCTTTGTTAATTTGACATGCTGTCACATTAATGATCATTTTCGTACAGGCTTGCTTACAGGCAGAACTGCAGTAATTACATCTAAATTACCAGTGCTGTACGATTCTGCAAAGTTTGGTATCCATCCTATACCAAGTAAATAAAGGGCTAGTATTGCCGATACCAATGTCGATACTGAAACTTTTAACTTGTATGTAGGGGAGATTTTAATGTGTATTTTTTTAATGTGGTTTCTTCTGGAGACCTGGAATCTATAGAAACAAAGTATCCATCATATTCTGCTGGCATACCGCTATTATTACAGCTCTTAGTGGTGATTTGTTAATTATAATTAGGCTTCTTACATACCTATATATATATATATATATATATATATATATATATATATATATATATATATATATATATATATAAATATTTGTTTGTTTGTGACCTTTAAAATGTAGCAATTTATGTTTATAATAGCACATGCTGTGAGGGAAATGTGTTTTGTTTCCGTTTACTTAAATAATTTTAAATTGCATCAGTTTTTTGTTTGTTTGGTTTTTTATTCAAAAATACTCTAAAGAAGAATACATGCATTTTGTATTCACGTGTTGATGTCATTCATCTATCTTACTCAGTGCGGTGTGGTCAGGCTCATCAGAATATTTTATCATAAATAAATACAATAGTGAGAAACTGATGTAGAATTCAGTGGGTCATGCTGAGCCTGTGCCACTTTGTTAGGTACACCTGTACGTGTAAATATGTCATGGCATTACCATGGGATTTGAGCGTGTAGACATGGCCTGTATGACCTGCAGAAGCTCAAACTGAGCAGAATGGGGAAGAAAGATGATTTAAGGGACTTGAACATTTGCATGGTTGCTGGTGCCAGACAGGCTAGTCTGGTTATTTCAGAAGCTGCTGATCTACTGATATTTTCCCAAACAAGGTTTACAGAGAATAGTTTTGAATGGCTGTTATCTGGGTGAAAATGCTTTATCTACAGTGGGGCAAAAAAGTATTTAGTCAGCCACCGATTGTGCAAGTTCCCCCACCTAAAATGATGACAGAGGTCAGTAATTTGCACCAGAGGTACACTTCAACTGTGAGAGACAGAATGTGAAAAAAAAATCCATGAATCCACATGGTAGGATTTGTAAAGAATTTATTCGTAAATCAGGGTGGAAAATAAGTATTTGGTCAATAACAAAAATACAACTCAATACTTTGTAACATAACCTTTGTTGGCAATAACAGAGGTCAAACGTTTACTATAGGTCTTTACCAGGTTTGCACACACAGTAGCTGGTATTTTGGCCCATTCCTCCATGCAGATCTTCTCGAGAGCAGTGATGTTTTGGGGCTGTCGCCGAGCAACACGGACTTTCAACTCCCGCCACAGATTTTCTATGGGGTTGAGGTCTGGAGACTGGCTAGGCCACTCCAGGACTTTCAAATGCTTCTTACGGAGCCACTCCTTTGTTGCCCGGGCGGTGTGTTTTGGATCATTGTCATGTTGGAAGACCCAGCCTCGTTTCATCTTCAAAGTTCTCACTGATGGAAGGAGGTTTTGGCTCAAAATCTCACGATACATGGCCCCATTCATTCTGTCCTTAACACGGATCAGTCGTCCTGTCCCCTTGGCAGAAAAACAGCCCCATAGCATGATGTTTCCACCCCCATGCTTCACAGTAGGTATGGTGTTCTTGGGATGCAACTCAGTATTCTTCTTCCTCCAAACACGACGAGTTGAGTTTATACCAAAAAGTTCTACTTTGGTTTCATCTGACCACATGACATTCTCCCAATCCTCTGCTGTATCATCCATGTGCTCTCTGGCAAACTTCAGACGGGCCTGGACATGCACTGGCTTCAGCAGCGGAACACGTCTGGCACTGCGGGATTTGATTCCCTGCCGTTGTAGTGTGTTACTGATGGTGACCTTTGTTACTTTGGTCCCAGCTCTCTGCAGGTCATTCACCAGGTCCCCCCGTGTGGTTCTGGGATCTTTGCTCACCGTTCTCATGATCATTTTGACCCCACGGGATGAGATCTTGCGTGGAGCCCCAGATCGAGGGAGATTATCAGTGGTCTTGTATGTCTTCCATTTTCTGATGATTGCTCCCACAGTTGATTTTTTCACACCAAGCTGCTTGCCTATTGTAGATTCACTCTTCCCAGTCTGGTGCAGGTCTACAATACTTTTCCTGGTGTCCTTCGAAAGCTCTTTGGTCTTGGCCATGGCGGAGTTTGGAGTCTGACTGTTTGAGGCTGTGGACAGGTGTCTTTTATACAGATGATGAGTTCAAACAGGTGCCATTCATACAGGTAACGAGTGGGGGACAGAAAAGCTTCTTACAGAAGACGTTACAGGTCTGTGAGAGCCAGAGATTTTCCTTGTTTGAGGTGACCAAATACTTATTTTCCACCCTAATTTACGAATAAATTCTTTACAAATCCTACCATGTGAATTCATGGATTTTTTTTTCACATTCTGTCTCTCACAGTTGAAGTGTACCTCTGGTGCAAATTACTGACCTCTGTCATCATTTTAAGTGGGGGAACTTGCACAATCGGTGGCTGACTAAATACTTTTTTGCCCCACTGTACTTCAGAGGTCAGAGGAGAATGGCCATACTCCCTTTAGGACGTCAGGGCAGATGGCATGGATACCCAACTTTGTGAACACGATAACTCGAGAACGAAGTGATGGTACTTTCAGATTGGTACAATATGTGGGTCTACTAAAAATCTTGGACAAGTTTGAATATTAGTGACCTCAGCTTCACTGATCTCTGCTGTGACATTCAGGTGATAGTGTCAGAATAAACAACATGAAAGCACGTATCCACGATGCCATGGATCAGCACTTCAGGCTGCTGGTGGTGTAATGATGTAAGGGATATTTTCTTGGCACACTTTAGGCCCATTAGGCCCAATGGAGCATTGTTTAAATGCCACAGTCTGATTATTGTCGCTGACCATGCCCATCCATTTATGACCACAGAGCCATCTTCTGATTCCTGCTTACATCATGTAAGCAGGAATCATGTCATTGAATTGTCATGTCATTGAATTGTCATTGAATTGCATCATGTCATTGAACATGACAATGAGTTCACAGTTGCTCAAATGGCCTCCTCCACATTCACCAGATCTGAAGCCAATAGAGCACCTTTGGGATGTTGTGGACCAGGAGAGTTTCATCATGTGCAGCTGACAATTCTGCAAAAACTGTGTGATGCTGTCACATCAATATAGACCAAAATATCTGAGAAATGTTTCCAGCACCTTGTTGAATCTATGCCTTACAGAATTAAGGCAGTCCTGAACTCAAAAGGGGACCCAACCCAGTACCAAAGAAGTGTACCTAATAAAGTGGCCAGTTTGTGTGGATGATATTATTTGAACTGCATAAGAGGTTAAATGTTGGTTTGTGATGAACAATTTTTAAGTAAATTAATTATCCTGATAGTAGTTATACTTAAAGTGCTCATGCAGAAGTGCCCTGTTCACAGTCATATACACTGTCTCATTCATGCATAAGCATTGTGGGGCCAGTGCAACCCTATGCTTCCTGCTTGGTTGTTAACCACTAAGACTTGTAACACAGTACTTTCTGGTGCAAATTACAGTGGGAGCTGTAATTTTTACACTTCACAAAACCACCAGGTGGACCATATTGGACCATTCCACGGGCCAGTTCGGGCCTCCAGACCACATGTTTGACACCCTTGTTGCAGCAAATCATAATATTCTTTCCATTGTGGTTGCAGGAACCACTAGAGTAAAGAGCTGAGACTTCCTGTTTAAAGGGCCAGATAAATTTAAAAACTAAAACATGTTTTATTTTAAAAATCTTTAATATAATAACCAATAAAAATCGTACATTTATTTTTGTAATACTGTGTTTCGCCGTATATCAGTCTTGAAAATTAAAAATGCCCCCAAGTCCTTAATCACTAATGGCGCTATCAGTGTTAACATAAATAGAATATCATATCCAAAGTAACATAAATAGGATTACATGTTGAGATATTTTACAGCATTGATAGTTGTACAATTACAGTGGTTTCAAAGTTTAAAAAAATATGGAAAATATATATAAATACACTGAAAAGATACAAAAACAAATTTAAAAAAAAGACAGACCATATTTTCTAAACTTATTGTTTGGATTGAGAAATTTATGAAGTTAAATGACGATAAATAACTGCTTTTGTGGGTTCGACTGGGTGTCAAAATGGGGGGAAAAAGACTTTCTTCTGAGCTGATTAGAGAGGAAGAGGAGAAAAAGGGACTAAAAGCTGGCATACACCAGTGTGCAGGACTCATTCCTAATAACAAAGTGTTTCGGGATAAAATTATTTTGTTTTTCTCCACTTTGAGAATATAATTGAACCCACTGAGGCTGATTCCTCAGACACTCACCTAACCAAATGTATTGCTTCTTTAATCAGCCCTGGAGGTTTTAGCTATAATTGGAAAAGAGTTTTTTTTCTAGTGATCAATCAGTCTATAAAATTCTAAACTTGCATTAATAACACGATGTGCCACTGGTGGATGCCGAAAATGTGCCTCTCTATGCTTACATAGATATTCTTTTCAAGAAAAAAATCACAACTGATTTATGGTTAATCAATCCAATAATCAATAGCTGTCATTTACAATACTTAGAATCAGTTTCATGTTAGGATGAAAACAAATGGGGTTTCCCTTCAAAAGCAAACAGCATTTTTAAATGGCCGCGTGTTATGAGGGTTAATGTGAAAGGACATCAAACCAATAAAGTTTTAATGTGTTCAGCAGAGGGCGCATGGACACTAAAGTTTCACCTGATTGTTAAACAGCCTTGTAATAGCAATGTCCTTCTCTCTGCTGGCGCACAGTCACATAAGAGGCACTGTGTTCGGTCCCTTTACTGGTCTGGTGTGCCTTCATCGTAATCTCACACAGGGACTGAAGCTTCAGCCTCCTCGTTGCATTTAACAGCTCAGACCACCCTTCTGTTTAGTGTTTGTAGACAGGGGCATGCCGTTCTTGTCAACGCACCAACACTTTCCTCGCCGCCGCCCACCTCGAGATGACCAACACTGCCGAAAACACAACAGACATAGTAAAGAGTTAAATGTAAAGATGTCTGGTCTCTATAGAGTCAATGTGAGATCAGCCCTTTTCCCTATAAATCATCTAATTTGGAGACTCACCTGCTTCTTTCTGAAGAAACCACGCTTGTCACAGTTGGGCATGTAGATATCATGGTTTGACGTAAATAAATGGGCATTAAGACCTTCGATGATTGTCGTTAGCAGCTGACGGCATGGAGCCTGAGAGAAGGAACAGAGTTAACCAGATATATGTAGTGCCTACTTTAATTCACTGTCAGTCATGTGCTCTTTTTGTTTGTTTTTTAAACATAGATATACAGTACAGGATGAGCGTTTTTACCTCATCTGGATCCTCAGTAGGTGTACTTTCTAGTGTATGAAAGCAAATAAAAACAAACAAGAACATCAGTTTTTAAAATTTTAGCGTTTATACCATTAGATTGAGGAAGATTTCACACATTTTGAGATCTTTTGCTTGGTAACACATGTTGATTTCTCTAGTCATACTCCAATTTCCATTATAACATGATAATAACCTGAAAAGCAGTGCGTTAAAAGCATTTAACTTTTGAGATAAATGTGATATTTAAGATTGTATCTCAGCCAACAATAGCAAAATAATAATAATAAGTATTCAATTACTCCTAAATCCATAATGTTTCTCTCTCACTGGTTAAATCATATCTTCTCCCAGGTACAAAAAGTAAGCTGAAACTTACCAGCAACGTGGACCGGTTTAGTCGGGCTGGTGCTACTGGCATTACTGCAGACTCCTCTGCCTTCCAGCAGGGCACGCAGGGGCTTTGGCTCATCGTCTGGAGGTGCACAACGCAGACCGTGGGCGCAGCTCAGAGTGTAGACGCCACACGGCTCTCCAAGAGCCAAAGTTGTGGCATTTACCTCTACAGACGGCTGCCTCTGTGAGTGCTTTCCTCTGCAGGTAGGACATCCTCTGGACGGTGTGGTCAGTGGGCTTGAACAAGCCAGCTGCAGGAGGAGCAGCACCAGGATGTTTAAACACAGCAACATCTTACACTAAAAGTTGTCTGCTAATAAATGGTTCCAGTGCAGCCTCGTAGCAGTAATAAACGGTTCCAAGATTCCCTTTTCTAACTCTGTTCCCAGTTTTGGATAATTTGCTCCAGCTGAGAGCAGCAAGTGATAATGCAGCTGACAGACGCCACTGACAGCAGCTTTTAAAGAGGAAAGGTATGGGAGGGATACGTGATGGAGAATGTTAGCTTTCCTCTCATTTCCACACAGCTGAGCACACCCCATTTGACTTGTCTCTGACACATACACGTGCTCACGCACGCTCATGCCATTTGTTGCCTGTCATGCCACTGGATAGCTATGTTTTCTACATTGACATAAATCACAAGTGATGCTGCGTTTGCTACACCATTGCTCTGCCTTTTCCCCACTTAGAGGATCATTTATCATCGTCATATTTTTACGGAGGTGCTGCTTTATTATGGCCAGTCAATCATGGTAGGGCTAAAAGATGAAAAAGACACTTTATTTTCTCCAGCATAAATTTAGTTTCATTACACCACGGTTTTCAATGGCATTCAAATCTCTAGCAGAATTTAATATTAAAATGATTTGAAAATAAAAAATAATAAAAATAAGTAAAAATAGTTTAAAACAAGGAATAAATCTGGCTTTATAGCCTCAAAAAACACTCCAAATAATAGAAGTTTTTCTCTGTTAACAACAGTAAAAGCATTTTGGCACTCCAACACCTCCAACCTTTTTATTGATATTGTCACTACTTTTTTTTTTAAACGCTATCTGCTAAATCGACAGTGTGTTCTCAGAGTGTGTTTACAGATTCTCAGGGCTGAAGCTGACACTGATTGACACCGGGAGGTTGAAGGAGTGCCGCTGAAGGCAAGATGACTAAGACATCAATAGCCACAAGCTAAAAGTCCCGCCCTGTAAATTCCGCATTTGTGAATCACACACACATGAAATTAAAGGACAGGATCAAAGTATTTTGCCATAAAATTGATACGTTTAATATCTCATGGTTGCTAGGACTTGTAGGTTTCTGCTTTCATTTTCCCCACCAGAAGCAAACTTACTCTTAAGTTCAGTGTTTATGTCAATTTTTTTCCATGCCGGTTTATACAACTGTAAACCAGCTCACAAACTGAGGTTCAACTTCATAAGAAGCTGTGAGGGGGATGCAGTGTTTTGCTTGAAATTTCAAAATCAAGAAAATAATCCAAAAAAGAGATCAATAAGGTACTTTCAGCTGCTCCCTTATTTCCCAAAGGGTTGCCAAAGCGGATGGATCCACATGTTTGATTTGGCACGGATTTTATGCCAGAGGAACTTCCTAATACAACCCTCCTATTTATCCAGCCTTGGGACTACTTGGGACTTTATGTGAGCACTAGGAACTTTTGAACCCCTGAGGTTCGAATGGATTGGGAATCTTGGTGAATGTGTTGACTATTACACCACAGAGCCACTAATCCACTAGATTAAAATATTAAAATATCTGTTACAAAGTGAAAATGAAATATGTATAACTAAATTCATAAATACGTGGAATAAAAATAAATTCAATTTAAAACTAAGAATTACCAGGGTCCCGGACCCTCTTAGGTACACTCCCAATAGGGCTTAAAAATCTGGGATTCTCCACCAATTGCTCCTAGAGCTGAAGAAGCTTCTCAGATGAGAAGTTTCAAGAAACTAAAAGAAGTCCAGATGCTTTTCTTTCCAAGCTCCTTAGACAATAATATATATTGTATTTTGATTTTATAATATATATATATATATATATATATATATATATATATATATATATATATATATATATATATATATATATATATAAATCAAGGACCACTTTTATCTGCAGGGGAATGTTCAGCAGGGTACCCAGCCTAATCTTTTCAACCTATTCCGGAAGGTTCAGTCCATACGTGCGTTACGCAACGTCCAACTTTCTGGGATTTCCTTATCTGGATGATGCATCCAGATTATTTCAACCTTTTTTCCTCATGTCGGTGAATGCAGTCCTAATGGTAACAACATCGTTTTGTATGCTCTAAAACCAATACTTCCGCATCAGAGTTCGTTCCTAGGAGCAAAATAATTACCTACCTGGTCAAATAAAACAAAACCAGCCATTTATAAAATAAAACATATATTTTATTTTATTTTTAAAGTATTGTTGAGTCGGTCACGCTACTTCTTTTCTTATCACATGCAAAGAAAGTTGGATGTAGACATAAAAAACGCAAACTGTAAAATCAAAAGGGGAAAAATAAAAAAAAACTACAAACGGCATCGCTGTCTCTCGGCACTGCGCAGGTTAAATATTTCTCTCCGTATTCATTCTCACGTTTGATTGGTCGAGGAGGCGGGACTTCCGACAGCGCTGGCTTGGCATAAAGTGGCATAGTTCACCTCCTTAAAATTGGAAGAAAAGCCGAAGAACGACGCGTTACAAGTTATAAAACAGTAAGGAATCATTATAAGACAGGAGGACTTTGAATAGTGTGGGTATAAACTCTATTGTATCCATGTTTACGTCATATAATCAGCCACAAAGCAAGATAATGTTGTGGCGCTGAAGCAGCTAGCCGGCCAACAGAGTCCTGTCTGTAGTTTGGGAAATGCAGTGTCGTGTTTGGGGAAGGCTCGTAAATTAGTAAATCGTAGTGGTTAAAAGGCAGGAAACAAAGTGATAGTACGACCTTACGGCTTTCACATTTATTTTCTTTGGCAAAACAAAAACCAAAGAACGCACGCATATATATTATATGCATGATAGTGACTCGTATTTTACAAAGGTTTCAGTAGTGTATGGCAGCATTTTTAGACTTTTTCAACTCTGCGCATGTCTGTATAATGACCCACCTCTGACTCAGTGAAAAGAAAATATCCACATCACCGTTCACGACAAATATACCTCTGTAGTAAAGGGTGAATTTGAATTTCAGAAAAGAAAAATATAACTTTGTGTGTGTAATGTCACGTGAGTCGGCACGGCTTTGATTATAGACTTGATAATATTACTTTCTTATAATAGTCTTATAATATTCTTATAATATTAGAAAGTAGTATCACCGAGGTAGACCTGAGACATCAGCCGATTGGGTAACTAACAGGTGAAGTGCAAATCTATTTGTCATTTATAATACAAAACTTTCTGTTTCAACTCCTGCTTTTTAAGCTTTTCAGTTTCAGTTTTTTGTCTTGTTTGATAGTAATCTGAATATTATAAGAATAAAGTATAGTTTAGGAAAAAATATGTGTACTCGCATCCTTTTACTAGTAAGTGATTTGCCTTTATATTATCAGCACGTAATAAAGAAAAGTGAGCAAGAGACAAAGTGAATCTGGGAGTCATGTATTCATGGGAATCTTGAGATGAGACAGTCTATTCTTGAGTCAGCCCCAGTTCGGTTAGCGTGTAGGTCGCCCACGGGAAAAACCTGTCCGTCACGGGCCAACACAATGGGGGGGCTCACGTTCGTGCCTGTTGGCAGGGTGAAGTCCCTGTCCAGGCCTTTGCTTGTCTTTGGAAAGTAGGATTAAATGTGAACGGAAAAACAGAGTCTCCTCACAGGAAGGGTTTGGCCTGAGGATCAAACCCAAGTCCTTCGTATTGTTTGATTGCACAATATTGTGGTCAGAAATCATTACTGTTTTATTAAGGAGGTCCTGTGCTGCCCCTGAATTTCCCAAACTTATACTTTTGGTGACTGCATTTATATTTAATTTTTCCTCATAAACTCATGTCAGTTATATAGTAACTAAACCTCTGTGCCTTGTAGACGATAGAGTCAGCGTAAAAACACTTCTTGTTCATAATTTGGTGGAGTGGTCCACTTTTACAGTAACATTTGGTGTTTTAAAACCAAGTATTTTATCTCAGATGTGCTCTTTGTGTTCTAGATTGTGATGGTTTTCAGACATGGACGACATAAACCTTCATTATCGCTTTCTAAACTGGAGGAGGCGAATACGAGAAATTCGTGAGGTGCGAGCTGTGCGTTACCGGGAGAGACTCAAAAGGATGTTGAGAGATGGTGACGTACTCAGGTAAAAGCAATGCCACTTTGGGAGATGGAAGAGAACCTTTCTACTGATTTGGCATCCGATTTCACTTAAGTGCTGATTATTACGGATCTCTTTGTAGGTATCATGGGAATTCAGATGAAGTTGGCTGCTTTGTGGCGGCCAGGCCACTGTCGAAAAGAAACCGCTATTTTGAAGTAAGTGCACCAACTTATGCGTTTACTTAAAACACCATTGTGATCATTTTTGTAACCTCGCTGATGTTTGTGTTTTCACTTGTCTTGCCTATTCTGCAACACGATGTACGTGTCCATAACCATGATATCTTGGATTGATTGCCACATTAAAGAACTGAAATTGGGACCAGCTATATGGTTTTAATGGCCACAGTTGGGAACCATTCTTGGGTGTATTCACATCAGGCATCATTACATGGATTTCCCCTCTCGTCTGCTGTCATACACTCACACTACACCTAAAGAAACGGGTGTGTGTACGCTTCAATTTGTCTCAGAAACTTGCTCTCTCTCTCTCTCTCTCTAATTGACTTTTGAAAGTGGTCACACACTGTCCTCTCACCTTACCTGTACATCTGTTAATTAGATATTAACAAGCTCTTTGTATTAAAACTATCATTCCCATGCTCATACACTAATTCCCTGCCAACTGAACTGTACCTGTGCCCAGTTTTTCTCACACTCACACTGGCCAAACACACTGATCTTAGGGGGGTTAAACATGCTCAGGCACAGTGTGGATTGCCTGCTGTGAGTTCACTCTTACTGCTGTGAGTTCACTCTTACTGTTGATTAGTTGATGATGTAATGTTGGAAAGTCCAACAAGTTTTCTGCCACCCTCTTAATTTCTGAGCTGGACTGTTTTCACTGTTTGTTTTTTTTAAATCGAAGACTTCTGTAGACTTTCTCTAGTGTAGGCTTCTCTCAGTTATGACCTCTGTGAATGGAGGTTTTCACATTTCACAAAACCCAATTGGGTATTGAACAAAAAATGTTTTAAATGTATTTTTACTGCGCTGTCATTGTAGTTCAGCGTTAATAAAAAAGCCGTGGGCCCGTTTCCACATGACAGTGCAATTTTAGAAGACTTGAATATATTATGTGTTCATTCTGCAGTATGCAGTTTAATTGATGTGGAAGTTACGTTCAAGTAATGAAAGTGATTGTGCACAGAAGAACTTCTTTTGTGTTGTGTTATGGAACAGAAATGGTGGTCCCGTCTGAGCCTGAAAGTAACTGAATCTAATCATCAGGCACTTGTAAAATATTTAAAACTCTCAATATTCATACAGAGTCTGTCTGTGTTCAGGCCACTCAATCAATATGAATGCACAAAAATACATTGACAACAGTACAAATTAATAATAATTTCTGTTTAATTTTTAATTGTTTTGATTTGGTTGTTGCTACAGTAATTTATTCTTATTTTTTCAAATATGTAAAAAAAAAATGTAAAAAATATTCTCCTTTCCTCTTCCATGCTTTGCACCTGTTGTTGGACTGTTAGCACCAGAGGGAGTTTATAGCCAGCAAGGCTTTCTGTCACTCACTATATAGTAACATACAGTGTTTCTGGGAATGCAAGAAGTTATCAGCACATTTTATAAACTGCTCATTTATACACTGAGCCTACAACTACACAATTGTGTAATTGCACACATTAAACAAAGAGTAGCTAGAAGAAATAAAACCTTGTTATTGTCATAGGATTTTATTAAGTATTACTTACATATGAGGTTGCCTGTGATTGTAATCTGATAGCTCTATTGTAAATAGTGTAGTCATGTGGCTAGGTGCTTTACCAGGTCTCGACTCTCTCAAGTGTTAATGCTACAAGATGACACTAAAAGCTCAAAGCACAATGATGCAGAGTTACAACAATGAGTCGTTTTTTAATATATATATATATGAAAAGATTATGAGTTCACGAGTGACGCATGAACTGTTAAACAGAATAGACAGACTCCTAAAGGTGAGAAAAAATTGATTATCAATTATGTGTTATTATGAGTGTAAAGGTGAGGCTGTGTTTTACCCATCGGTTAGGGTTAGATTCCTATCATCACCTATTGTCTGGGTAGTGACTGAAAGAATGAGGTTATGGATATTAGCAGCGGGAATGAGTTCCCTTTAAGGGTGGCTGGACTCTATAGAGTTTCTATAGCTTCTATGAGGAGCTTGGTCGTTGGTCACCATGAGTGGCTTGGAGTAGGATGTCTCTTAGGTGAGGTGTTTCGAGCACAACCTACTGGAAGGAGCCCACAGCGCAGTCTGAGGACTCGCTGGCGAGATTATATCTCTTTGCCTGCTTGGGAGCACCTATGGGTGTCCCCACCCGGATGAGCTGGAAGACGTGGCTGGGGAAAGGGAAATCTGGGCTTCTCTGTTTATAATGCTGCCCCCACAACCCGAACCCAGAAAATCAGCAGAAGATAGATAGACGATTAGATGGATGATTCAGTTTGGTGGTTGCCAAAGGATCAAACATCCACAGTCACTGTGTGGCTGAAAAATACAAACATTAATTTCTTGTACTTTTAATTTTGAAACTGTGTAATAGGAAGTTCAGTCTTGGCACTCCCTCTTTATTTTGTGTGACACAAGAAGACTTGGCAGGTCCCTTTCGTTTTTGGAGTCATGATGAGAGATGAATCATGAAACTTCATGGAAAAATGATGCCTTTGAGAAACGAAGATGTTTCAGCTTGCAGTGGTGATTTGTGGAATCACTTGGCAGGTTTTTCCTTTGTTTTGTTTTTTTATATTCTGTGCTGTTGAAGCCAGATTCTCAAAGTCATACTTGCATGTTTTTGAAACAACACTGTACATATTTCCAGTAGCTGTAATTTTCAGCTCATTCAGTTTACCAGGTTTCACTTGAGGGTTCATTTTTTCTTTTGAACCTACGTTTTTGAATCAAGGGAGGACCTTGAAAGATCCCATGATTCAAAATATTTGTTCTTGAAGCTTCAGTACATGATAGCAATCACATTTAATCATAATTCATGCTACAAAGAAGAAAACTCACTTTATCTAAAGGTAGCTAGTGTCATTTCATTTAATTAAAAAAATGATTTTTTAAATTATTGTGAGTATTCTAGAAAAATATTTGCAAAATCAAACTTCACATTTCTAGCAAATGATTGTCAATTTTGCCAGCTAATGAGGGAAGATATAGCTAAAGTTAGCTAACTACGTAGGTTAGTATTTGCCATCTTCAGCATGCAATTTTTTTAAGGATATGTTTGTGTACTCGAAGGCTACAAAATGCCTCTTTCTTCGTAGGGCTGCCAGATTTTACTGTCAGCATCAATAGATTCTGATTCTGATCATTTACTTGAAAACTTCTTTAATCAGCACCAGCAAAAGTACCCAGTTGGGTCTCCATTATACTTGTTTTGTAATTTAAAAAAAGAAAAACAGATACTCAGTGTTTAAGTTTCGGTGGTAACTTTTGAGCTGTCGAGTCTGATGATTCAGTCACTTAATCCCTGACAAATCAGTTCATAGTTCAAATAGTCACAGCTCATTTCAAGTCATGCACCCTGTATTTATTTTACATTTTCTGGTAATCTACATACTGTACAACATAAAAATCCCAGGACAGTGAATGTATCAGAATCTGCCATGTTCAAACTTGCCAACACACACACATCCTGCTTGCTCTGACGTAGAGTGAAAAAGTAACCAGCCCTCAAGACTGATACTTTCATGTGCTTCACCCTAGTGACTCACTGTATGGGAGTTACCTTGGAGGAGGAAGAATACAATTTGCACAAATGGGCTTTTCAACTAATAAATGATTAAGTGGATGCTAATTGTTGGCCTGATTGCAGATTTTAGGGTTCACCCACATGTTTTCCAGTAGAACAAAAAAAGAAATAAATATTGCTTCTTACTTTCAGGAGATGAGTGCTGAGGTCATGGGAAAAACTTAAAAAGTTTCCTTTTCTCTTTGCCCTGGATTTGCCAGCAGTGCTCCAGTTGCATTGTGTCCTTTAAGGGTTCCCCGGGGATGATGACATATGGTCACCATTTAGTTATCATAACAGTGGTGCAGCCCAGCTCGTTACTTAAGAGTATTCACTTTGAACCATCGTGTGGGGTTGTACAAAGATCTGGGATCAAGTTGGTTTGGAAACGTTATGAAGTGAAAAGACGAAGAGTGCAAGTCCAAAATAAAACATGTAACAGCATGTAAAAAATCTGCAGTAGTGGCAAACAAACCTGCAGGACCCTAGCAGTTGGTTTTTCAGATCAGTTTCTGTGCTGTGATAAAATACTTAAAAACTCTTACCTAGTAGGTAAAACTCCGTTGAATAAAATGTATTAATAACAACAGGCTATACATGATCAGATATCCATCAGCATTTGTTTTAGTGCTGTTCTTTACTTTATGACTCAATAAGGACTCATAAACAAAAGATGTTTATGTTGGCGCAAAAGTACTAACGTTCCATTAGAACCAGGTTCATATTGGTTCTAAATACAATATTTTACATGTATTATATTATACAAATATTAACATGCTAAACATGCTAGTCATTAACATCTCTTTTAGTCATCAGCATTATAATACATTATGCAAGAATTAGCTTCTGGTTATTTGTGAACATGTGTCTTTTTCTTAGTGATTAAATTGGCCTTGTCCTCCAACTGCCACCATAAGACAAGATATGCATATGCATCCTTTAACCTCACTGCTTGGTCTCATACTGCAGCTCTTCTAAATACTGTCTCACTTTTTTTTTTATAAAAGCATCTTTACATTTCAAAGTATAATAACTTTGTTTCTATATCACATTTGAAAATGGAATTGAAAATTCAAAAGGCAAAAAAAGACAAAACTAAAAAATATAAGTCACATTTAAGATAAAGTTTAAAGATAAGAACATAGGACACAAAAATGCAAAGCTCAACAAGTTAATATGAAATATAGTACAAGATGAGTAATGATAATAATTCTTAATTAAAAAAAGACAAGATCATTGTGTTGCAGGAAGCAGTTTAATAAAAGTCACTGATTCTGTTGCAGGTTGTTTCAAAGCTTTTGGATTTAGGAGCAGCTAGAAGGACCACACACTTTCTTCTTAATGCCATTAAAAAGTGATTTTAATAGATGGTAAAAGTGCTTTTGGTCTTTTCAGGTGACTATAATCGAAACAGGAGTGAGGGGAATGATTGCTGTCGGTTTGGTGCCTCAGTTTTACAAACTGGATCATCAACCAGGCTGGCTACCAAATTCTGTGGCTTTCCATGCTGATGATGGCAAGTATGTGACAATTATTTTCTTTACAGTTACATTCATGATATGGATATGCTCCACATTAAAGCACTTTTAGCAGTGTGTGCTCATGTGTCAGTCATGATTGAGGAACCAGAAACATAGCTCTTTCGTTTGAATACTTTTGGGAACAGCCTGAAGGAGCAGAATAAAATGCTTTCAGCAACTGGACGAAGAATAGTCGATCTGTACATCAGGATTTATTGAGCAGGTGTGGTTATGTACTTTGTGAAGGTTTCCTGTATGTTCCCTTCAAAAGAATGAAGTGCGAAGTGATGAAAACTTACCAAGGGCACGCTGACCTGGAACTGAAAGCCATCAGCATGGCTTATCAAGCATGTTTTAATTTTTTTGGATCATTAGTTTTCAGTTTTATATCGTGTGTTTTTGTTTGAGCTTTGACAGTAAATGATTGGAAAGAGAAAGAGAGCGAGACATACAGTGGGGCAAAAAAGTATTTAGTCAGCCACCGATTGTGCAAGTTCCCCCACTTAAAATGATGACAGAGGTCAGTAATTTGCACCAGAGGTACACTTCAACTGTGAGAGACAGAATGTGAAAAGAAAATCCATGAATTCACATGGTAGGATTTGTAAAGAATTTATTCGTAAATCAGGGTGGAAAATAAGTATTTGGTCACCTCAAACAAGGAAAATCTCTGGCTCTCACAGACCTGTAACGTCTTCTGTAAGAAGCTTTTCTGTCCCCCACTCGTTACCTGTATGAATGGCACCTGTTTGAACTCATCATCTGTATAAAAGACACCTGTCCACAGCCTCAAACAGTCAGACTCCAAACTCCGCCATGGCCAAGACCAAAGAGCTTTCGAAGGACACCAGGAAAAGTATTGTAGACCTGCACCAGACTGGGAAGAGTGAATCTACAATAGGCAAGCAGCTTGGTGTGAAAAAATCAACTGTGGGAGCAATCATCAGAAAATGGAAGACATACAAGACCACTGATAATCTCCCTCGATCTGGGGCTCCACGCAAGATCTCATCCCGTGGGGTCAAAATGATCATGAGAACGGTGAGCAAAGATCCCAGAACCACACGGGGGGACCTGGTGAATGACCTGCAGAGAGCTGGGACCAAAGTAACAAAGGTCACCATCAGTAACACACTACAACGGCAGGGAATCAAATCCCGCAGTGCCAGACGTGTTCCGCTGCTGAAGCCAGTGCATGTCCAGGCCCGACTGAAGTTTGCCAGAGAGCACATGGATGATACAGCAGAGGATTGGGAGCATGTCATGTGGTCAGATGAAACCAAAGTAGAACTTTTTGGTATAAACTCAACTCGTCGTGTTTGGAGGAAGAAGAATACTGAGTTGCATCCCAAGAACACCATACCTACTGTGAAGCATGGGGGTGGAAACATCATGCTATGGGGCTGTTTTTCTGCCAAGGGGACAGGACGACTGATCCGTGTTAAGGACAGAATGAATGGGGCCATGTATCGTGAGATTTTGAGCCAAAACCTCCTTCCATCAGTGAGAACTTTGAAGATGAAACGAGGCTGGGTCTTCCAACATGACAATGATCCAAAACACACCGCCCGGGCAACAAAGGAGTGGCTCCATAAGAAGCATTTGAAAGTCCTGGAGTGGCCTAGCCAGTCTCCAGACCTCAACCCCATAGAAAATCTGTGGCGGGAGTTGAAAGTCCGTGTTGCTCGGCGACAGCCCCAAAACATCACTGCTCTCGAGAAGATCTGCATGGAGGAATGGGCCAAAATACCAGCTACTGTGTGTGCAAACCTGGTAAAGACCTATAGTAAACGTTTGACCTCTGTTATTGCCAACAAAGGTTATGTTACAAAGTATTGAGTTGTATTTTTGTTATTGACCAAATACTTATTTTCCACCCTGATTTACGAATAAATTCTTTACAAATCCTACCATGTGAATTCATGGATTTTTTTTTCACATTCTGTCTCTCACAGTTGAAGTGTACCTCTGGTGCAAATTACTGACCTCTGTCATCATTTTAAGTGGGGGAACTTGCACAATCGGTGGCTGACTAAATACTTTTTTGCCCCACTGTAGATTATGACAGCGGTCCCCAACCTTTTTTGCGCCACGGACCGGTTTATGCTCGACAATATTTTCACGGACCGGCCTTTAAGGTGTCGCGGATAAATACAGCAAAATAAAACTAGTATCGGTACCGAAAAAAATTAAATTTATTCATAACACACGTGAAAAGACCCAGGAAAACCGAGTAAACGATAAAAACGATAACAAAATAACGCTGAAAACCGATAAAAACCCTGAAAACTATACATTTCACACCTGAGCCTCAACTCTCGCGGCCCGGTACCAAACGACTCACGGACCGGTACCGGTCCGAGGCCCGGGGGTTGGGGACCGCTGGATTATGACACAACTTCTTACTTTTACAGTTGCACATAATGCAGTACCTTAGATCCTTAGATCAATGACTTAAGGCGTTTTCATCTGATTTTTTTATTTTTTTGTAAAGATAGAAACAGTGACTGTAGCGAGGTAAATGGCCTCTCCTTTTTGTCTCTCTGCAGGCTGTATAATGGCAACACTGTAGGACAGCAGTTTGGTCCAAAATGCTGCAGAGGTGACAGAATCGGTTGTGGAATATCACTAGATGGTGAAGATGGACAGTTAACAGTGTTTTTCACCAAGAATGGTCACGAAGTAAGTAGTGCACCCCATAAGTGCCTTTGTATCACTTTACACAGATTTCATATATTCTCGCTGCTAATCTCTTAAAAACTGTCTGATTGTGTGCTCAGGTTGGCAATGTGGAGATCCCAGCATCTCCCGATGGTCTCTACCCTGCAGTGGGGATGCACTCTTTAGGTGAAGAAGTGCTGCTGGACCTGAATGCTGAATGGGGAATGGAGGAGGATGATGGACAGATGATAGTTGACAGTCACGAAGAGGACTGGGCTCGTCTCCATGATGTCAAGGTCACTGGCACGGTAAGTCCTTTGGAACAGGTTGGCCTTGAGGACGTGATGCTAAATTGCGTAACATGAGCCACTTCACTGAGCAACAAAGCAGCGTAGATAATGAAAAATATCAGGTGGTGTGGAATAGAAAATGAACGGAGCTTCATATGTCTCTTGAGGATAGCAGCTTGGAGCTATATTGGCAGCTAATGGCATAATACACTAAAATCTTCTAGCAGACTGTCAGAGCTGTATTGTAAGTAATGTAGGAAAAAGAAAGTATAGATCAAACATACAGTGTTGTCTGGTTCTGCTGAACTGGATGTGGTAATCTTTTCAAACTGTCCATCGTGTTATTGCTAAATCAGGAAGAATCATGACTCTAACCCTAACTAACCCTTGCAAGATCCAGCATGTTCAGACACCATCTGAGTCTTCTTAAAGTGATTTAAAGTAAGAGAATCAATTAAAAAATATAACATAATGTTATGTGGTGTAAGCCTTTATCTAAGTATTAATTATTATGAATAGAGGCAAACAGGATAATACATAACTTTATAGCAGTACAGTAACTGTTTGTAACTATTACGATGGCTCAGTGGTTACCAAATAGTTGCCTGGGCTTGTGCTGGTTTTCTCTAGGATCTCTGGTTTCTTCTGTCATCACAAAACAAGTTAATGCTCTTAACCCAGGACACTTTCACAAAACAGATTCTAAATCAAAAGACTTTCACTTTGTGGTTAAATACCGGCTCTAAACCTTTAAGAAGCTGTAGCAACTGGTGACAAATACTATACGTTTATGCCCATGTGGCTGGGTACAGCTAAACTATACTGTGCTATAAACCATTTATTCAGTGTTTGTATATTCCTTTAAAAGGGGGCTTTGAATTAAAGAGTTAACATAAGAAATGTGCTCACATGTATAATATCATTGATGGAATTAGTGCATCATCACCCACATTACAACCAAAACGTTGATGTTGTGACAGAAATTGTGACTGCAATATTCAAGATTGTAAAGACAAGAAGTACTAAAGTGAAACAAAGCAATAGAAAAATAAGCAACATTTTCTCCAAGGTGTTCAATGACAACTCTGGCTTTCTACATTTGCCCCCCCTTGACTGCTTGGCTGCAATGTTTTTGTTTGACTCAGCAGTTGATACACACAAAAACTGCACTCTTAGAGTAACCTCCATGCCACCCGCACATTTGTTTATCCATTATTTCTAAAAACATGGCCCTCTCCTGTGTAAGTGCAGGGCCTGCAAGCTGCAGCATGAACAGCCAGCCTGACCTTCAGGAACACAAGTTAAGGATAGCACTAGGATGCCAAAAGCACAACGAGTTTTAACTTAAAAGTTCTTTTTTAATTTATTTAACCAGACAGGTCTTTAAGAAAAAAAATGTTATGGTCCTTTGGCAAAAGGCTAAGCCTCTTGAGGATTTCACACACAGCATTGCAAGGATTCATCGTTTTGATTATGCATCCTAGGTCTATAGCAATACTTTTTAGCTTTATAGAGTCTGACTATAATATATGTTTGTGAACTTCTCTTACACAATCAACAGTTGAGCAATCAGAATCAGCACACAGGCACAGCTTAGGTCCCTAAATATTCTTATCTATATCAGATGTTATCAAAGAGCCTAGCAACCACCTGTCAGTGTGATAAAGTGACCCATTTGTAGCATTTGTGTACTTACAACACCTTCTAAAAGCATCATATCATTTTTATTTAGTGACAGTAATTTCTCATTTTAGCCACAAAAATCAAAATATGAACAATATCTTGCGATGTCTTCATGTTGCTTAGCAAATACCTAAATGGGATAACATGCGCATGCATTAGTGAGACTAACTATAAAAGACTGAGATGATCAACCTTTATCTTAAATTAAAGCCATTCTATGTGAATCTCCATATACAGATGGGCAGTTATCAAGCTTCCCTAGTGCTGCAGTTACATTATGTTTAAGCACTTGGCATTATCTCAGAATCGAGTAACTAAAGTCCTGCCAGATTTCCAACGTAACTTCTGTTCTGCTAATCTCAAAAACACAGTGAGGTCCATATGTTTTTTAAACAAAGGCACAATTTTGGTGCAGACATTTAGATTTGATTCAACAAAAGTTGAATGGCTGTGTGTGGGCACGCAGACAGACATCCGCTGTGGCACATGTCTGTCTGCTGCTGGGTCTTGCTTTTGCTTTACTGCAGTAGGTATGGAGTTGTTGGTATTATGTGTCACGTTAGTATCATTCTGTTACTCACTTTATTTTGTTGCTACTGACAACAGCAACAGTGGATCATTGCCAGTGGTATCAGTAAGAACGCCGCAGGACTTTTAAGATTGTATTCAATCAGAACTAATTCCTCAGATGTTTGGGTTTCTTTATCTACTTGAATCTCATTTTCGTTTTTCACAACAATATTATATCATCAAGTTCAATATTGTCATGAGCTGAAATCGGCACAGGTATTTATAGGTTACTGAATGATTAACTAGCAGCTGTAATCCAGATGATAGCTGTGAGGAAAAAAAGAAGAACAAAAAAAATTCAACTTCTCCAGAACTTAATCAGGAGTAAATACTGATTTAACAAATAATAATTTAGATAAGATTTAAGAATGCAAAATGGCATCACAATAAAAATTTAATCCCACTTGTTCGTTGTGACAAAAAAAATAGGAGTTCACTGGGTAACTGTTTTATTTTTAATGAGATTTTAGGCAGAGCACTTCTGGCTTTTTTAACTGATGAAGGTATCTTCAGATGGTCATATTATGTGCACATGTCCTCATCTGCTCTGATGACATTTTAATGGGTCCTGTGGAGAGAGAATGAAATTAGTAGGGCTGAGTTTCTTGGCTGCATGTACGACCCAGACAGTTAAATGCATAGATGACAAATTAATTTCTGTCATAGAAAGAAAGATACGCACAGCGTTGCAGCCTGGGTTTTACCAGCAACAACCGAAGCGTTAAGTTTTCAGCTCGTCCATCAGCCAGCTCTGAATACCCTTTGGGAATTTCATGAAGTTTGGTTTAGATGTTCACTTGGCCTCAGTAATTATAACAAAATTTCCAAGATAAAATAAGTGGTAGTGTTTCATATCCAAAAGGTCAAAGGTCTTAGATATGGATATGAACTTTAGCTTGACTGGTTGGTGTAACACTGGTTTCTTCTTGCATTAATGTTAGATGGAAACATGCTCTCTCTTTAGCGAATGTTTATAGCAACCTGAAACAGAAGCTGTAATCAAGCTGGTGCAGAATCAGACATGCTTGCACTAGCAGTCAAATATAATGTAGTGGTTATAATCATTCGGATAAACTTTCTTTCTCCAGTTTTGTCTTTTAAGCTGTCAGAGTGACACATGCAATTTGACTGACCACCCACTTGACTAAAGCAACACTGTTTAAATTCAACTATTGGAGAAATTATTTTGGAAAGTCTCAGTAATCTCTGTAGGCTTCTAAAGCTTTTGCAATAAATTCTGAAAGTAGTGATTCATGTAAAGGTAGGTCCATGTTTTTGGACAGTAACACGTTTTTGTTATGTAATTTTGGTCTTTGTAACAAACAATTGTTATAAACAAAACAACCAAGATGTTGTGAAGTGCAGATTTTCAGATTTAATTCAAGGGGTTTAGCAAAAATGTGGCATTAACAATAGCATTTTCTACATGGTCCCTCATTTACAGAGGCACAAAAGTAATTGGACTGATAAACCGTTTTATGGCCGGGTGAAGTCTGTTCACTCAATATTCAAAATATATTACGCAGATGAATTTGCATTTTGTATCTGTTCTCTGAAATTCTCAATACAAGGTCCAGGGACATGGCAGCACAAGTGAGGGAGACCATTGTGGGGTTGAAAATCCAAAATAGATGGCAGAGAAATGGGAAAAAAAACTTCAGGAGAGGCCAAAATCAACAGTACATTCTTAAAAAGAAGGAATGACCAGCTCAGCAACACCAGAAAGCCTGAAAGGCCACCAAAGATAACTAAAGTACATGATGACAGAATTATATCCATGTTTAAGAAAAACAACAACAACATCTAGCCAAGTGAAGAACACTTTCGAGGACGTAAGTCTACAGTCAGGAGACACTTGAATGTAAATAGAGAGGGTTTAAACAAGGTTACTCAGAGAACAAGAAGGCCAGATTAGACTTTGCCAGGAAACATCTAAAAGAGGCTGCACAGATCTGGAAAAAAGTTTTTAGACAGATGAAATCAAGATTAGCTTGTACCAGAATTATGGGAACAAAAAAAAATGTATGAAGAAGGAGAGAAACTACTCATGATCCAGAGGATATCGGTCTTATCTGTCATGTCGACATGCAGAGACAATGTTATGGCATGGCATGCATGGCTGCCAGTGTAACTGGACCACTAGTGTTTATTGATGATCTGACTGCTGATAGAAGTAAAAGGATCAATTCTGAAGGATATGGATAATGACTATACTGCAGAAGTAACCCAAAAGTTTCATAAGGCAAAGAAATGTATTAACTTAATGCAGAGACAACAAGCAGCAACTGGAGGCGGCTGCAGTTCAGGCCTGGCAGAGCATTTCAAGAAAGGAAACAGCATTTGGTCCACGGGTTCTAGACTTCTGGCAGTCCAAGACTGCAAAGACTGCAAGACTGCATCCTCGAAAAAAAAATCCTCGTATTCATAATTGTGTTGCTTTGATATGCTAAATTAATATTCATCATCTTAAAGTGAGGGACTGTGTATTAAAATGGCTGTTTCCCAAACAGCCATTCAACTTTTGTTGAATCAAATCTAAATGTCTGCACCAAAATTGTGCCTTTGTTTAAATAACATATGGACCTCACTGTGTTTTTGAGATTAGCAGAACAGAAGTTACGTTGGAAATCTGGCAGGACTTTAGTTACTCGATTCTGAGATAATGCCATGTGCTTAAACATAATGTAACTGCAGCACTAGGGAAGCTTGATAATGTAACTCGCCTCTAGTCAGCTGTAGCATCAAATCCTGAATGTGGTGAATTGACAGAAATTGTGTTTAGGTGCTTGGTGATTTATGTATAAGAGTGAAATACAACTTCATGTTTATTTTATCCTTTAAAATTACCTATAGACACATTTTTCATATTTAAAGGTATAAAGTACCTTGCTACCTAATCAGATTCATCTTGATACTGTTTTCAAAGTAATGTCTGCATGTAATATTATATGACTTCTCCTACTAGCTGTGCATGTTTAACATGTCTGATGGGTCATGTCTGCAGCTGCTGGAGTACGTAGGGAAAGGGAAGAGCATCGTGGATGTGGGCTTGGCTCAAGCCCGTCGGCCTCTAAACACACGCTTCCATTACTATGAGCTGGAGATCACAGATGCTGGAGAGAAGTGTTATATTGCACTGGGGCTGGCACGCAGGGTAAGAGGCTCCTCGTTACAGTCATCACGATAATGATCACATGTCACTAACATTGATACAAGGGTTAATTTACTATACACACACCGTGGTTATCTGTCAGTAAAGAAAACTTCACTTTGCCCCTCTAACACCTCGTCATCGCTCTCCCTCATTTGCCCCACTGCTCTCACTGTTTCCAGTCTAAGTGATGGATGACCGAAAGAGGAAAAGCTAACAACAGAATAAATATTGTCTCATTTTACCGCTACATCTGGTTTTCCATAGAAGGTTGTTCCATATGCATGCTAACATGTTTACTGACTGCCCTCCTGAATAGGAAAGTTAGTCCTACTTCTTCTATATTTCCAAATAGTCAATCATTGTAGATTAGCAAAACATGATTGCACAAGTTCCTCTGGCTTATCTATCTATCTATCTATCTATCTATCTATCTATCTATCTATCCATCCATCTATCCATCTATCCATCCATCCATCCATCCATCCATCCATCCATCCATCCATCCATCCATCCATCCATCCATCCATCCATCCATCCATCCATCCTTCCATCCATCCATCCATCCATCCATCCATCCATCCATCCATCCATCCATGATCATTTATGTGGAGTAAATCCTACATAAGTGGAAAATGATGTCCTGTGTTTTGAAACTAAATTAGATCTGTTAAATATTTACACATCAGAGATAAAACAAACTGCCTCTGGCCTCATGTGAACTCTGTGCACATCCTGTTTAATACAAATAAAACACTGTAATAATTGCTCAGGCTGCAGCGATTGCATCGTTTGAATGAGTGATATGAAATGAAGTTTGGCTCAGATGTCGTTGTTCTCCGCCAGCTCGCTCGTGCTCGCTGTTCTTAGTTATTGGACGCTAATTGATTGAGCGTCACTCTTCATAATCGCACCACTGCTTTGCCAGCTGGGATAGTGCTCTCAGCTTGGGAGGTAATGGATTGCTGTTGCAGACACCCTTGACGTTAAGCTCCCCCTCACTCCTCTGCTGTTAGTTACTGTGTGTGGGCACGCCGTGCCCTCGGGTCAGACGTCGTGGAGAATAGAGCTCTGTCATTGTGCTGATTGTTTTCCAGGAATTGTTTTTCTCAGTGTGTCTGCGGTTTTAGTGGAGCATTATAAATCCATCAAACGGTCATTCCTGAGGTTAAGTTCCATCCCCCGTCATCTCCTGCGAGATGCATCAGTCTGCTGATGGGAAGTATTACCTCTTGCTGCAAAAATCAAAACAAGGGTCTCTCTTTCTCTCTCTCTCTCTCTCTCTCTCTCTATCTCAAGGTAACAAATGCTTAAGTTACTAGTTGCTCAATCATTGCTTATGTTGGATAAAGGAACACTTGTTTATAGTGCATTCCTTTTGGTGTCACTGTCTGCTATTTACTTGCCTGTGGTATTGTTCCAGTCTTATCTTCTTCACTGCAACGTGCAATTTCTCTACCTGTGACTGTGCACACAATCACTCCAGTGCTCTGTGTACGTGGCTTTGTGCGGATACTTTAACCACCTAAATTTAGGCTAAACATAGACCTATAAAATCAGCGTTAGGCTGGTTTTATTTCAGGTAAAAGAATCCCTTGCAGCTTTGAATAATTGTAAACAGTACAAGAGTTCTGCTGGGCATCTCTGAACAGCACCTTTAGGACGTCTATTATGTCTAAAAAAGTCATGATAAGCATCCCATCTTAGAGAAATAAATGTATATAATAAAACAATCAGCCTAGCAGTAATTTATTCCATCATCAGCCACAGCTAATTTCTTTTTTGATTTTCAGGACTATCCAAAAAACAGACATCCAGGGTTGGAGCAGAGGGTCCATAGCTTATCATGCAGGTGAGAGTGCTCAGTCTGATCCTGATGGTGGATGATTAGGTGTCACTGTCTGAACTCCAATCAAGCCCATGTTTGAGTCCCATTGTCACAATGTTTTTTGTAGTGGACACAATCATTGTGTTGCCATCAGTGACACAGAAAATGGCACCAAACAAATGTTTCCAGCGATCTTAAAAAGGGCTGAATGGTTATTATTCCTGATCATTGCTTTAAGTTGTATTAACGTAATGTTTCTGATTGATTCCTGAGTAGCTCTATTTTACTCCCAGCACTTGGAAAAAGATGTAAACTTCAGAGTGATATTGTTTCAGTGTAATTGGTGCATGGTCTCCCTTATGTCTATGTCTGTTTCCTCTGGTTGCTCTGATTTCCTCCCACAGTCTAAATCATGCAGATCAGGTCAAATGGAAACTCTAAATTGCTTGCTGGAGTGGCCGTGTGTTTGTCCAGAATCACTTCTTTGGAAAATGAATGATGGATATTTCTTTACACTGTTCACTGTTACATGTTGGCAGATGAGAGATGTTGTTTTATATCTTGATATCGGCATTTGTTTCTTTATTATGTAATACTCTTGTTAATGTGGAATAAAGTTGTAATCAGATCCCTTGTTGTTCTTCATAGATGATGGGAAGTTGTTCCACGGCAGTGGGGTCGGGGACCCGTTTGGGCCGCGCTGCCTTGAAGGGGACATCATGGGCTGCGGCATCATGTTTCCGCGTGACTTCAGCATTGATGGCGGAGGTGACGTGTTTATATTGTTCGCACGTTTTTCAAAGTGCCTTCACACGTGCAGCCTCTGACTGTCTTTCTTACTGGGTACTTTCAGATGAGATCGACGACTGGGACTTCGATGGGGTTGCTAAGCCCTTTGAGGTTCACAATGATTTGTATGCAAACAATGAAGATGAGGATGAGGATGAGGGAGAAGATTTAGAGGGGAGGAAGGTCATGGTGAGATCCTTTCACAGTGTGGAAATTCGAATCATTTCTTTACGTTTTGATAGGAAAATGGGAAACAGGTGCAGCAGTTTATTAAAACAATAAAGCCATAAATGAATTTACAGTATATAAGGAAAAAACAGAATTTATACAGTTTTGATGAGTTTGAAAGTCAGTATTTGGTATGATCCCCTTTTACTGCACTCTTAGACAGCTTTCTTATCATTCAGTAGTCTTCAGGAATACTTCTCCAGGCTTCTTCAAGGACATTCAAAGCTCTTCTTTGGATCTTGGCTGCCTTTTGATGATCCCACACTGCTTCAGTAATGTCGAGGTCCAGGCTGTGGGGTGACTGATAGTGTTCCACTGTGTGTTTTTTCTGTCCCGGTATGCTTTTACTGCATTGGCAGTGTGTTTGGGATCATTATCATGCTGAAAAATGATCTGGATTCATCACTCCTTCAGACCTGTTGCCACCGATTTTCAGTCCAGTTCTTGTGTAATTTGGCATACCCCAGCCTTTTCCCTTCCTTAAGAATGGCTTCTTGACAGCGACCCTTCCACTGAGACTGTTTCTGTTGAGGTTTCAGTGAACAGTAGATGGATCAGTTGAAGGGTCAGATGCATCTCTCAGGTCCTGTGTCAGGTCTTCTCAGGTCCCCCTATTTCTTAAGGATTTGACTTTCAGACACTGGTCATCTGCTGTAGATATTTTTTAGACCTGCTATTTCCTTTTTAATCCTCTACTATCTGCTCATTTTTTTAAGTAAACACTACACACAGTGCATATGCCAAGTTTTCAGCTAATGGCACTTTGGGAACAACACTGTAGGTACAAAAATGCAAATATACAATTTTATGTCTGTTAGACTGTGTTATCTTTGGCATTTTTATGTAGATTCAACTAAAATGGGAGCAAAAGTTGTGTTTTTGTGAGAGTTTTCTTGTGCAAAAAGATACCATTTGAAACTATTTATTTTCTAAGCTATCTGTTATGTGTAGGCACAACCCTGGTTCATCCCTTGAGTTAGGGTCACTTTTTTATTGCTTGAACTTGTCTGAAAATGGTGAGGTGCAAGGACTAGAGTGAATAAAAGTAGAAAAAGAAAAACTTTGAAAGACTCTGGAAAGCCTGGAGAGCACTTTAAGAAACTCCAGTAAGGTCTGGCTCATATGGAAGCAAAATATAAAGAAATAAGGGGTGGCTCAAAACTTTTGCACAGTACTGTATATGCCATCTTCCCAGCAGATAGTCTTAATATATCTTCTTTGTTGTTCAGGTGTTCTTCACCCGGAATGGAAAAGTGGTGGGCCGGAGGGAAGTGGCCTTACCTGTAGGAGGCTTCTATCCTACCATTGGCATGATGAGCACTGGGGAGAAGGTCAGAGTGGACCTGCACCCCCTCAGTGGATGAGCAGGGTGGAGGAAATGAGAGCTGAATGGTGAGATTAGAGCAAGGACAAGGGAATGAGCTTCTGTGCATTTTGGAGATCCGATGGTAAAAATCAACAAATTCCAGAATGTTCCCGGAAAAGTCATTCCAGTGTAGAAGCTGAGTGTGGCTCCCTCGTGCTGGAAGAATAAGTTAATATGCTGGCAAAAACTTTTATAAGAATTATGAGTTAATATTAAATATGTGCCTAAAAAATAGCTTTTTTAAAAATTTTATATTTTAAAAAATTGTTAAAATAATCTGAGATTTTTTAGGAATATGGAGTAATGCTGTAGCAATAATACATAAACATCTTAAAGTTAAAAAAAAGGGCATAAAATGTCAAAAAGAGGCTCAACAGAATAATGAATGTGAAAGTCCAGAAAGAGCATGAGCTAACAAATGAACCCTATTACTTATCAGCAATAATGCATGTCAGCAAATGGCACTCTCACAGCCTGCAGCCATCCTGAGCTTATCCTCACAGCTCTGCTGCTTCTTCCTACTTACAGTGAATTACTGACACTCAGTGGTGAGAGTCGCAGTTTAGAAAGAAAATCCTCAGAAAGTCTTCCAAAGAAACAGCTGTGCACTAAATGAACAGTGAGTTTACAGGAAAAACTAGCTGCTCCATTCCTTGTAGGTATGTGTGCTTGTTCTGACATGGAGTCATTACAGCCTATTTTGTGGAAACGGTTCAAGCCACATGCTTTGACAGTTATGAGATAATTAAATTTAATAGCAATTTGTTGAAATTACATCAAAACTGTTTAATGGCCTTTAATTGCTGTGTTTTTGAAAGCTGTTTAAATAAGCAGAAATATTCTGTAACTCTCTGTGTTGTTTACCTTTTTTGAAAATCTGCTATGATTAAAATCGAAACCATGTGAGAGGAAGAAGCTCAAATAGATTTGGGTGACAGTATGAGGTTCATAGTCCTGTTTATTCACTTCCCTTGAATGCTTGAGTGCTTGGTGTCAAAGTGTAACTACATACATGTTCTTTACTTTTTTCCATCAACCAACCAAGAAAATCACAGATGTTTATATCAATGAAAAGAAATGCCAAACTCATTGGAGACTTCTGATGTTTTCAGGGGGGAAAAAATTATGTAATCCTCATATTGAGTGTGTTTTCTATGGATCATCATTAAGTGTTTTAGAAATGCATATCAAATGTCTCCAAAGGAAAACTCTGAAGAGCAATTCTCAGTTATCAAACTCTGTCAGGGCAAGAATTAAGGCCTTATATTTGCATAAAGTGAATTTCTCACTAGTTGGACTGTTGGCCTACAGATCTGAATGTGTAAAAAGAAGCCATACTGTAATACTACTTGCTGCTCTCAGGTATATTTGAAAATCAAATTTGAAAATGATATGTTGTCTTTTTTTTCTGCAGTGATGTTATCTTGGGCTGTACTTTGAATTCAGCCAAACGTTTTCATGTTCACCCCCTTTTTTTTTCTTGCGTCACATTATTTTCCACTATAATCTATTACAAAAGTCTTTTGTTAAGAAATCTCTGCATTTCCTCTGCCAATAGTTAAGTTGTAGCAGAAGACGGTGCATTTGTGTTACAGGTTGTGAGATGTTCATAAAAATATGGCAGTGGGTCTTCATTTGCTGATAACTCCACCATTTAAAGTTTTTAATTTTATCTCCAGTTCTGTAAATTAAGTCTTTTTATCAGCTGCAGTTGCACCGTCAATCAGTGAAGTCAAAACACCTTACAGTAGAATATTGATCACCTTTAGATATCAAACAAGTGCCTCCATGCGGGTGTTGGAATTGATTCGTGTAGATGTTTTTAGGCAGAAACTTCTTATGGATCTTGTGCATCCCAGATGTTTTTGTTTCTTTTTGGTCAGCAAATATTTAATTATGCTCCATTGCTGCTACTTGTGTGCTGACATAACGTTTAGCATACTGTCACATCAGCATGTACTGTAAACCATTTTGGTGACCATGCCTAGCAGGAGCTGTTGCAACAGACCTATCCTGCCCTCACATCCCTTCTTATATATGTTCTTCTTTCATATCGAATTCACTTTTTTGTATTTTTTTGTCGTCTCTTAAAGCAATCAGATAAATATGCCAAAAATGTTAATAAAATATTTAAAGTCATCACACTACTGACTACATTTTTCTCTTTCCTCTTCCCTTCAGGTTTAATTTTAATGAGCATTCTGTGCTGGCTGCTAACTTTAAATCTTAAGACTAACTTCACTTTTTTAATGCCAGCAAAAAAAAGTTGTGTTTCTTCATGTAGATGAAATGTTTTTCTGGTTAAATCTTTTTATTCAGCATTTTTTTTTTTTTTTTTTAAATGGAGATCATAATAATAGGTTTTTCAGATAAACACAACGTTTATGGGATGATTAAGGTAAATATCTTTCTAAGCACCTACACTGGTTAGATAGCAGAAAAGCTGTAAGATGACAGTAAACATTGGATGTTATTCATTCAGTATAAAGGGATAAAGTTCATATTTATCACAAATTAGAGCTTTTTCTTTGGCTCACTGTGAATCACAGATTGTCAGTTCTCAAATGGAAATCAATGACCTTGCCAGCATCAATAGCACTCATTCCGAGATAAATTAAGAACGATGATGTATTCTGACTGGTCTGAAACTGAATAAAATTAAAGACCATGACACAACGGTCAGGTCGGCAACCTGCGGCTCCGGAGCCGCATGCCGCTCTTTAATCCTTTTAGTGCGGCTCCGCGTGGTTTGGGAAAATAAATGATTTTTTTAATTAGCGGAAGTGTATTTTATTTATGTTAGTTCTTTTTAACTTGTAGTTCTAAATTGGAAGATTACTGTGATATTGAAATATAAATATAAAATTATATTCTATTAGTTTTTGATCGCTCAAAATAAGCGTCACACTTGCGGAAGCCGGTGTACCCGCAGAAGCGCCGTGCATTTATCGAGACTTTCAACCCCAGGTAGGCTAATTATCGATCTTCGGATCCACATTATGTCAGCAGCTGTTCTCCACCGTGAACTATGTTCAAAACAAACACTGCTCACGCCTCACAGATGACAGCTTACAGTCCTGTGTAAAGATGAAAGTGACTTTGTACAGCTCCGATTTGCAGATGCTGTGCGCAGAGGTTCAGGAGCAGAAGTCCCATTGTAAACATATCACGGCAGACCTGACGATGTTTGCATGAACACGCTTTTCAGCATCTCTTTATTGACCACTTTTCACACACGGTTGCTGTACGCATACAGCCGGTGTTAAAGCTCACAGCCCGACACACACCAACACAACAGAGCACAGACGTTAAGGCGGCGAGGCGTGATCGCGGGTGCCGCTCAGGTGCGTCCGCCTCCCCTGCAGCGGCGCTGCAGGCCACGCCCTGCCACACACATTAACCAGGTAAAATACATATTTAGGCAGAATTTTGCAAATATCTATTTTTCATCTTTTAGCAGCATAGTGCTTTTTTTCCAATTATTTTTTTAAAAGTCAGGTCAAGGCTCCAAAAGCCCGAAGGTGATATAAGGGTGGCGGCTCACAACAGTTTTTGTTTGCTACATGGATCATTTTAGTTCAGCTGGGTGTCTTTCCTTTGGTTATATTTCTTTAAGAGTTCAAAATGTGTTAATTACATAAATAAAATGCAATTTTCTCTGTAGCACTTCATGGATTTAACACACCTTAGTTGTTCACACAAAGCATAAAGGTAAAAAAAAAAAAAAAAAAATATATATATATATATATATATATATATATATATATATATATACACAGGGTTATCTTCATTTTAGATGTCAAAAAGTATTTGAGGCTCCCAGTGATTTCTTTTGCGTGGAAATCGCGTCCAAATGGCTCTTTGGTTGTTAAAGGTTGCTGACCCCTGGTCTAGATGAACCTTTGTGTTCCTGTGTAGTTTATACATTAAAAGAGTCCATTTTTGCTCAAATCCTCCATTGAACGGACAGCTTAGACTGTGGTACCTAAGGTTTATTGTTCAATTTATTAAAAACATACATCCCACCAATATAAAATACAAAGAGTGAACATACAGTATAAACCGGATTACATTTGAGAAGAATGAAACAAAAAAAATCTGAAGGCCCCAAGGGTATGCAACTGAAAAGTTTCCTACCAGAAAAAGTTCTGTACTGTGGCAATGGTGATTAATAATAAAAATATTCTAACATGTAACATCACAATCAAAAAGCTCTAAATAAATAACATATCGAAGCTTTTTCAGCTATGATTGAGACTAAGGGAAGCCTTTTCTGATGTATCACTGTAGCGCTAATTGTACTTCTATCAAAGCAAAAATCCCCCAGCAGCATGGTGTTGGACTTTACTCGCTTGTTTGTCTGTATACCTAAATATCTAGTTACTTTAACCAAGTAAAAGCAGCTGGCCTTGTGATAGTTGAATGTTCAGATGCACGCTAATCATAGTGAGATGTGGAGCCCTGCGTCAGGCTGGCAACCTGTCCAGGAATGGTAGCTGACATAGGCTACAGCTAGCCTAGTACGATCGATTGATTGATTGATTGATTGATTGATTGATTGAGAAAATTAAGTGATTTCAATATGCCTGACGCTTGCAGAGAGGAAAAAAAAAAAAATCAGAGTAATTACATAACAAAAGGAACGGCTATTAGGGAGTACTGACACTAATGGACAGTATTTTCATCCTTGAGAGAAGACAAGGCTTTTGTTGTTGTATGGAGATAAGGTAAATTCTTAGCAAGCACATAATTGTTCAACTTCTGTTTAATTTTTTCTCTTTAATTTACTATTGAAATTAAATCAAAGTGTAAAATCTAAACTGTAATATCTGTGCTTTCTGACATCTTAGCAGTGCAGATATTTAGACTGTTTCTTGCACGTTATGACTGTTTGGCTGCATGCAGTCTGGTACTCCCTGTAGTTAAAAAGTACTATTAAGTGCCACATAAATTATAATAGATTGTGGATACACCTCCTGCACATAATATGCTGCTCACGCTGCACATAATGACCACAGTCAATGATTCAATTTAACAGAGGCCAGCCTTCCAGTATTATCATCAGTCATAAACAAGATACATCAGATATGTTTAAACTATATAATGAAAATAAGTATGCGAAACAAAATTTTGCATTTTTAAGTTATTAACTGTTAACATAAGGCAGTATTCAATATATAAATATGCATGAATGCGCATACTCTATTACACACTTTTGCATCACTATAAAATCTGGCAAAGCTAAAATTATAATCTACGTATAAACTGAGAATATGAAAAGGGGTTTTAAGGTGTAAGGAAGTGACAGTAAAATTGTAAGGTACTCTATGACTCAGTGTCCTCCTCCTCGTCATAACAGCGGTTCTTCTTGATTATATCCTCTGCACTCAGATCCTCTGCATCACTTCCTTCTTTGTCCTCTTCCCAGAAGCCCACATCCTGGGAGGTGCGGTTCTGGTTTGGCTTTGATGGTGGAGAAAGGTTGATTGGCATCTCAGGAGACAAGCTTCTCAAAGAGCCCTCATCCCCAGCCGCCTTGTCTCCTTTTGTATTTCTTTTTACTCCTTCATCTCTTTCTTTCTTTTTCTCAACCTGACTCGCCACGTCCCCCTCAGAGATGGTCTCTTTATCTTCACTTTGCATCTGAGACATCTTCTTCTCTTTCTTTTCCTGCTGGACTTCTGGCTTATTTTCCTTGGTTGATTCTTCAGAAGGTGTTTTTTCCTCAAAAGATGCTCTCCAATCCTGCAGAGATTTGAGATGGCGACGAGGCTCGCGAGGACCTGCGGGGTTTGTGGACTTGGGTTTGGCTGCTATTGTAAAAGGCCGAATCCGCTCCTTAAGAGAAGTGCTCCTCCTCAGGCTCTTCAATTCAGCACGCTCTGAGCTCTGGAAAGTTGAAGGCGCTTCATCATCTGGAGGCCACTTGGCTCTCCAGGGTCGGCTTGAACCAATGTCCTCTGTGACTGGACTAAGGGATTCTGTCCCGGTGTGCTGCTCACCCGTCCGGGGAGGCCAGTCGATCTTCAGTTTGCGTTTCTCAGTTGGCTTTTCTGACTGAGCTTTCTCATCAGAGCTCACATTTGTCTGCTTGCGACTCTGCTTTTCCAGTAAGGCGGTCAGATCTGTAACCTTAACCTGTGGAGACGTTTCCACATCTGGGACTGGCTGCATGTCTGAGGCACTCTCAGCTGGACTATTCACTGTTGCAGTTTTCTCTTCTTCTTTTTGCTTCACCGCTTCAACATCTTCATCTCCGTCAACTCTCGGCTCCCACATCTCCTTATGAGGCCGATGACCAAAGCCTTCATCATAGTTGCCTTTGGCTTTGAAGAGCTGGTTGAAATGGGCCTTGCAGTAGATGTTTCCATGCAGAGAAGCATAATTTGCAAGACTATAAAACAGACAGGAATATTTACATGAGAGGAGATTATGATATAGAAGTGGAAGCATCTGGTGTGGATGCTTACCTAAGCTTTGTGCTGCAATGAATACAGCGGAAGCAGCTTTTGTGGTAGACATGCTGATGGGCCACAAGTCTCTCCAGTGGATACACTTGCTTCGTACAAGCGATGCATGTCTCCCTCTCTGGTGGGCGAAACTTCTAAAAACATAAATAGTGTCAGCTTTATTGACAATTAACACTGGCTGATTTTTTTTTTTTTTTTTTTTTTTTTAAGTTAATGATATGTGCATGTCTACTGTTCGCTGTGATGACTCACCCGTGGTGATTTTGGTTGCTCCGTGCTGTCCCCTAAAACAGACAGAACATAAACGAGCTCAGTTGCTGCTCAATTATTAAGACTGGTAAAGCAGACTAGTAGCACAATATGCACAGTAAAAATGAAAAAATTTGCACATGACTGTATTCTCCAAGTATCCTTAAAGACCAACCATTGCATTCAGGCACAGGCGTTACTTTCTCATTTTCAGATGCAGATGCTTTTGGAGCAGACTGTGGGGCCGAAACCTGGAGGAAAAAGAGAGAAGAAGAGAGAAACATTGATTGTTATATAATAAACAATGAGATGTTCACCTGTTTCTGGTACAGAAAGGTAAACATCTCAGAGAAGCATGAGTTACAAAAGCAAGGTAGAACAAATGGCCTGTGCTGAATGATAAAATTCATTTTCTGTGTGGGAAAGATTAGATGAGTTGCTGGCAATAACAGCACCTGGATGTATTTATGCAAGTAAACATGGCCACGATGACCTGCTGAAGTACAAACTGAGCAGAGACTGGAGAAATGTTGCATGGTCTCCATTTCTGCTGCAGCATTCAGATGGTGGGGTAAACAACATAAAAGCATGGATCAAGCCTGCCTTGTATAAACAGCTCAGGCTGCTGGTGGTGGTGTAATGTTGTGGGGGGTATTTTCTTGGGAAACCTTGGGCTCCTTAGTACTAAGGGAGCATCATTAAAACACCACAGCACCTGAGTAGTGTTACTAACAATGGCCATGCCTTTATAACCACAGTGTACCCATCTTCTGACGGCTGCAGTATAACACTCCATGTAACAAAACTCAATCTCAAACTGGTTTCTTGAACATGACAATGAGCTCATATATCCACACAGTTAATATCCATTAACTGTGTGATCCTGTCACGTCAACATGGACCAAAAATCTCGGAGGAACTTTTCCAGCAGCTTGTTGTCACTAACAAATAATGCAGCTCTGAAAGCGAAAGGGGCTCGAACTCAGTACGGGTAAGATGTAACTAACATATGTAATGAATAATGTTGGACTTTGATTGTTGTTTTGATCACTTTGAATCATGTTCATTAAAATTCTCTTAAAATCTCCAAAATACGAGGTAATCTTTTAATTACTGGGATTTTCACTGTTTTTGTTGTGAACCTCTTTATTACATGAACTCACAGAATGTGTCTGTTCTTGTTTAGCAACAGCAAACTGGTACTTGGCCATCTTTTCCTTCAGAGATGATGATCGCCTCAGCACAGGGCGACCTGAAGCAGAAGAGAGGATCAAATTAAGTGCCTTGCCTGACGTTGTTTTGCATTAAACCCAAATCTTTCTGCATTTCATTAATGCTACTGATATTTGCTTACTGCTTGGCTGCTCCACGTCATCTGATGAAGTACTACAAAGTGCTTCTCTGCCACCCTGGAAGAATAAAACAACTGATGGGTTCTGAAGATCAGTTTATGAAGGTGAAGTTATGAACTTTTAAGCATAAATTTGTTTTCTGCTCCTCCCCTGCCTTTAATTGTGGCCTAAATCAGTTCATTTATCTTTTTATTCATAGCATTGTCACTGGCAAGTGGTCAAAAGTCACACTGCCTGTAGGACTGGATCAAACCCAAACAAGCTGCAAGTTTTGAGCAGCAGATATTGAACTCAGCAGTAAAAAATGCACAAAATCAAGCTCATGTGCTTTCCAGGCATCCAGTGAATACCTGGCAGTAACCAGAGCGGTATCTGCAGAGACAGCCATGCAGCATGTGGTTGAAAAGAACCAAACACACGTTTGCACGTGGGCAAAGAACCAAAATTATTCCACTCTACTAAAGAGTGAGCTCTGTGCGTTGGTCTGCCAATATGCCTGTTTTACTCAAACAAATGAGAAAACCACACAGTTTCTCGCACCACCTATCCTTTACACACATGAGCTGGTTTGGACCAATTAAAATAGCCCATTTCTACAGACTGCTTCACTGGAACTTTGGAGTCCTGTTGTCTCGCAGACCGCCCCTGCCATGCAAATCGAACACCGACTAGAACATTAAAATATTGAAAGCTGCAGCCAGACAGGGGCAAAGGGTGCACTGCACTATATTTGATTATAAGGTTATATAACCATTTCAGTTATAAAGGCTCCAGTCTAATTTTTAAATGTTAGTAATATAAATTTCACTTCTTCTTTACTAGCAGTGAAAAACACTACGACTTAGTTCATTTTATTTTATAGGTTGTTTCATGACTGCAGTACATGGTGTATACAGAGCTGCACAACAAAATACAATAAAAAAAAATTACATATGATTCCCAGGACTGGGAAAATCCCAGTAGAGCAGGGTACACACTGCAGCTAATAAAAAGTGAGATAAAGACAACTGCTCCTCAGAAGGGATCCTGTGAGGAATGAGACGGCCCCAGGTCAGGAATGCTTCTGCATTCCTCTGTTACAGAAGATAAAGAGTGGCATACTTGTTGTTTTGGGCTGAATGAATGAAAGATAGAGATGAGTGGGTGGTGCTGAGGAGAACAAGGGTAAATTCACATGGACAAGCGCTCCTTCAGAAAACAGAAGAAACTGGGTAAAAATGGGTAATGCATTTAAAACAATCTAAATATGAAGGATGTTGAAAATCTGCAGAAACTACACTAAGCACTGAGTACTTCTGCACGTACAGGACGGTCACAGGTTTTTATCAATCATTAATATGTGACTCAGAGCTTCTTATCTCTGTTTATGAACTACGAGTCACTAGTATACTGTTGGACAGAGATTGTAGCAGCAAAGCAATTAGCATGTAAGATTGTTTTAAATGTACTAATTAACTATGGTCACGAAGGCAACATGGAGCTCACTACATGTGGGAAACATTGTGCCATCAGTCTTTTTTCTAATATTGCACAAGACTGGTCTGACTCAGCATTATGGTTACAATTATTTTACCCAAAAGTACAAAATCCTTACCCTCAGATCCTCATGTTGAAGATACAGTGACCACAGCTACAGGGATATCAAAAGCAAAATATTTTACCTTTTCCGTGGGCTTTTCTCCTTTCTCAAACTTCATCTTTAGGTTGTTCAAAGGCACTCTGGGCTTTTCATAAGAGGCACACGGGCTGGTTGGAACGTGCTGTTCAAGCTTTTCATTCATCATCTCTTCCTTCTCCAACCCTCTCTGGTCTTCAATCTCTGGAGCTGCTGAGGCCTGCTGAACACTATTGGCTGCGTGTTGACCTCCCTGATCTGTCAGTGGGCCAGGACTCTTTACCAGAGGCTCAGTAACGGAAGGAGGCCTGTTCAAGGTACGAGGCCTGTGGCGTGAGATGGGCTGGTGTGGAGGTGGAACCGAAGGCGGCTTGTCCTGATCACCGGTTCCTCCTTGCTCCCAGCGCTTCTTCAGAACACTGAGGTTGCCAGATCGCAGGGCTACTGTTCCGCTCTCAAAAGACTGCAAGAAAGAAAAGAAAAGAAAATTTTATGTTGAGCATGTTATGCTTACCATAAAATCACTGTGTATAAGCTAAACTATACACGCATACACTATTAGGACATACAGCTTTATCCACAGTCCCGTATAATGGAATAAAGGAAATGCCTGAATCTGAACTTGGCTTCACCCAAGGATTAGGTGAACAGCTGTTCAAAGTTGGTCCAGGAAATAAATATTATGCTGTAGCTGCTGAATTTTAACAGCTGGCTCAAGATGGAGATATCTGAGACAGATCCTTCAGTTGCATTCCTTTCCACATGACAATTTCTACCTTACCCGAAGACACTGACAGCAACTCTTTTCACTGCTGCCACCAGTGACAGGAAGACAGCAGCAAGCAGCATGGCACAATAATAGAAGGCATGAACTTCCTTAATTATGAAAGTGTTGGAAAAAAAGAGGATGTGAGAATGGTAAGAAATCAACTTGTAACATGAACTTTTCTATCAAAGCTTCCTGTGTGAACATTTAAACAAGTTATGCTATTACTAAATTAAATTTAACTTAATTAAATCTCCTTGAATATAAGAAAGCAAAGTAGAGATTACAAGTGAATGAAAACCAAACCCAAAAAAAAAGCGCCAAAAACCCCATCCACTACTAGACACCACTACCTTGGCCATAGTGAATAAAATGAATCTGGTACATCTGAAAAAGAGTTGAATTAACATTTGGACAGACAAAAGAAGAAATCTGTAAAAAAAAAGCAAGGACAAAATAACAAAGGCACAATGACAGTCTTTGTCACGCAAGACCACAAGGAATATAAATAACTGAAAAGTAGTGGAGCTGGCCCTTGATTTTCAAGCCAAAAGGAAGAAAGTAAACCTTGAATGCGATGAAATGGCCAAACGAGGTGTAACCACAACTAGACAGCAAAAGATGTGGGAGTCCTTTGATTGGTCCTCTACAGGTCACAGTGCAGACAGATAGTGGGAGGCAGAACCCTCCCGGATGCTAGCAGCAAGACAAGATCTACTTGTAAGAGCTAGTCCAGCCCCTTTAACAGCAGGAAAGTGAAAGAGAGAGAGTCAGAATACCCAGGAAACCAGAGCAGGAAATGATTCAAACAGGGAAAAGTTAACTCTTTGTTAACTGTGACGACTTGGACAGCCTTTCAATCCCAAACGATTTATCAAGATAATGTGACTGAAAACCGTATCTATGGGATTTATGATACCAGACCAAATAATACAAGTCTTAGGACAAAGACAAAAATTTAAAAACATGGACACAGCCATTCAAATAAATAGTTATTAGAAAACAGCAATGGTTGTACAACAATTAATCATCAACAAATTCTTAGTAAAAAATGAAAATAGCTTAACAATGAATTGTGATGTTGTGGTGGAACATTTTTGTCATACTTTTCATATCATACTGGAGACTGTGTACATTTTTAGGAGTTTTGAGATTCATCGGTAGTAATGGAGACTTAATGGAAAATTAGTTGTTTTTTGTTTTTTTAACACAGGCAGTAATTATATACTGCTGAACAGGTTTTTTTAAATGTTACGCTTGACATGTAATAATTTACATCAGTCTGAACATTGACACCCTATTTATACTATATTTATACTATAAATATAAATACTATAAATAAATATAATAAATATCACAACATTAAATGTCATGATTCAAACTGGAACTCACTCATACTCGTAGACTCACTGGATTAAAATAGTTTTTTTATTTCCCCTCTGCCATGATGAATCACAGTATCAGAGCTCCACAAATTAAAGGGTTTTTTATGGCCGCTGTGGATGAACTTCAACCAGGTTCAAGCTACTCAGAGCTGCCTTGGCTAATTATCCAGCTGCTCTGGAACTGGAACTACACTTCAAAAGTTCAGATTAAAGATTCATGTTTTGTTAAACCTGCTTTCTCCCATCAGAACACTGTCAGAAGAACCACATCACAGAGTATTACACAGTTGCCTTGATGGCCACTGATTTCTGAATTTAAAGGTACTTGCCGAATATTTTGCACTAATTATAGCATAGTATTAAACTAGCTGAGACTGCAAGACCCTATATCCAGTGCATTTCTTTTTTCTTCCCTAGTTTTTTCTGCTTAATACTACTTAAGCTACAAGGACTGTGTAGAGTTATCAGAACAACTGAATTTGACTCACTTCATCAATATTTTGTGAACAGCTACACCATCAGATACCACAAAGACAGGCTTTGTTTGCAGATTCCCTGGTTGCAGGAGGAAAATACATGTTGGATAGATGATCCTGCCAAGCAATAATCCCCCTCACACAAAAAATTACAACATATAAAATATAAGAATAAGTTGCTCTCATACTGCATTGTTACATCACATAAAAGGATAAAAACTGTGAGGAAAAAAATAGATTTCTCAGTTTCTTATTGTAACCATTTGTTGTTGAATCTGTGAATATTAACATAATATCACATCGTTTACTCTTTGCAGTTTAATCATTTGGTCCCTCATAACTATGCAACAAAATTGTTATCAATTTTTAATGTAATTTATCTGACAGATTATTCATTTCCCCCTTCCCCCACCACACACACACACACACACACACACACACACACACACACACACACAGCCAGATGGCGTTTTTACGCTGCTCATTCAAACTTGTCTCAGACACACGTGGAGATGACTATTATCCTCTGATACTGTAACTAGACCTTTGTGGTACATGAGCTGTACACCTACCTCATAGACATACAAGTAAACCAGAATGATTCAGTCTAAAGCATAAGTTAGAGAAAACAGTGGTTAATCCAACTATTTACACTAACAGTGTTTCATTACAGTTACGTTACAACAAAATAACACAGGGTAGTGTCTGTCTAATGCAGTCACATCATGTTTCTATGGGAGAGGAAGAAAGGCTGATGTCATCCTCATTACCAGTCATATCATTAAACACAGAAAAAAGAAGCTAACTACCCTTACTGGTAAACAATAACGATATTATACACAACCATGGCTACAATACCTCATATTTCTTCATGGTATTAGCTGGTGGGTTATTGGTTTAATCCCAGTCCAGGTTTTTGCCAGTCTTTCTGACAAGGCAGCTAACCTACAGTTGGAAACATTGCACGGGGATTACACTAAAGTAGGATTATGGGCTTGATAGCCTGCCCATCGCAACAAGTGGCCAATGAGATGTAAGCCAGGACAAGACATTTGGCCCAGACAGTGTGTTGGCATGGTGAGAGTGTGTGTTTGCATGTGCACTCTTCATACTGTAATTAGTTGAACACCATTACTAGGGGATGCTGAGCAAATGAAGCAAGACGTGCTGCATAGAAAAACATCATTTAATCATGCCGTTCATTATGACAGGATTATCAGAATGCTGTAAACAAGACGTGATGATCTTATGTGAGAACTCTTTCTATTTTTTCATGTATTAAATTCAGGAACAGCTGCACAAAACTATTTAACTCATGGTAAAATAGAAATTACTCTAAACTGATGTCACTGGAAAATGAAATGTTGCTACTATCCATCTGTTCAGAGAAGTACTTACTCCTTTTTTCTTTTCTGCACTCAAATCTTCAGCAGCTTTCTGGTACCTGAGAGAGAAAGAAACAACACTGACATCTAGTGATTCAAAACAATAACAAGCAGATACACATAATTTTCTAAAAGGCCCATTTGTTCCTTCAAGAACCTTGTGAGATGAAAAAAATGTAAACTCAATAAGTGATAGACTTGAATTTAATTTTAATGTTGTTTTTTTTTGTCTGATTTTGTTGTGTTTACATAAAGTTTTAATTTAGTTTATTTTATATTTTTATACCTTTAACAGAAAATATATAGTATTCTTTGTCATTTTTTAGCACTGTGTAACACAAACAATAAATCATAAAATATTAAGAGGTCTTATCCATACATCATCAACTAGTTGGTAAGTGCTTTAGATCAGTGATCACTAGTCTTTAACTGCAAAAATGTTTAACATGTAATGCACTCCGGAACAATTAAAGTTTGACTTGAATAGTAGGGGCGATCGTGGCTCAAGAGTTGGGAGTTCGCCTTGTAATCGGAAGGTTACCGGTTTGCGCCCCGGCTCTGACAGTCTCGATCGTTGTGTCCTTGGGCAAGACACTTCACCCGTTGCCTACTGGTGGTGGTCAGAGGGCCTGGTGGCGCCAGTGTCCGGCAGCCCCAGGGTGGCTGTGGCTACAATGTAGCTTGCCATCACCAGTGTGTGAATGTGTGTGTGAATGGGTGGGTGACTGGATGTGTAAAGTGCTTTGGGGTCCTTAGGGACTAGTAAAGTGCTATACAAATACAGGCCATTTACCATTTAAAACTTAATTAAAACTCAAATATAAGTCATTTTAGTCCCAATTATTTTTGATGTATTACACACAAAATACTGAAATTGTGACTGAGATCAAGAGACCACAAGAGCAAATCACATAGGTCTGTAGTAGGCTGTCGTCTACGTGGATTCAGTTTTCAGTATATAAGTGTATATTTAAGCTTTTACTATTAGGGTCAAGTACAAGCAAATATTACTGACAACACAGTGTTACTCACTTGGAGAAGCGCTCTGCAATGGCATTGGTTTTCCCTCGGGTGGTGACCAGAGACAGCTCCTTCGCAGTGATACGCATGGACTGTGCCGCCCAGTTCCTTCGACTGAATGGATTACTTTCCATGTCGGCCAATTACCCAAATACCTAAAAGAAACAAAACACAAATACTCCTAGTGTAAGAAATATGTATTAGAATACAGACTGCATTTCTTAGCTTCTGACACTAATACACAAACAATTTCAGGCATCTCAACACTACAGTTCATGTATCTGTTTGACGCAATGGCAATATGGTCCCTTGTGCATATAGTTAAGGGATGTCTTTAGTGGGCAACTGACTATTCTGCTGCACTGATTTTTCTGTTGTCTCCTATTTTCTCCATCTTCGGGGAAAAGTCACAAATAAGAAAAAGTATAATTTTTTTAAACAGCAAGGCCAGTCCTCTAGTTGCCTCTATTAGACACTTGAATGAAGAATTCTTGCTTTTCATGGAAATAAAGTGACAGACTCCCTCTTCCAATCTGCATTTGCTATCAGTCCACCAAGTTATCTGACAGCAACACCACTTTCTTGGCATATGCAACTTCTTGAGAAGATTTATGCCAGAGTGAAACTTTGCACTCGAAATACATGTGCAGGCCTATGACATGCACTCTGACAGATATCTGTTCTCGCTCCTGACATACATACGACGGGGAACAAGCACATGAAGTGTGGGATGCAAACACACAAGTCAACATGTTCAAACTTGCTCTCCAGCTTATGCCACTTGATTGCAAGACAGCAACACAAACTGATAACAGCAGAGCGTGAGCCCATTGTCCTTACAAAACCAACATTCATAAAGGTCCAACAACCACATTCCCAGCAAACAGAAATGTCTTCTTTGTCATGAATAATGTCCTGACAAACCCATACTTTATTGGTACAGTTTTCCAAGTCAGCAGGGATGGATTAGCTGAATGTTAGCCCATGAAACCCTGGTTTAGTGCTCAGACAGTAGGTTGTAAAGCCATAAATTGGAAATCACAGCACAGTCAGTAATCATTTATCTTCCTAGCTGGACCTTTTCACTCAGGCGTCCCTATTACATCATCATCATAATTGGGACAAGCATAGTGTGAGGACTTTGGACTAAATTTCACCATAGGACTGACTACATAGATTACATAGTCCAATACAACTGGTGCTCATGAAATCACTTTTGGATAAACGTGATTAAACATGACTGCACATATTACATATTTATAAGATGTATTTCTAGTCAGTTATATATAATTAATTTCATTTACTCTGAGGTTAGTGTTAGAGTTTTTAGGAGAGACACAGATTAACAACAGAATAACTTTTTATGAGGTTCTTACATCTGAGAGGCTACTCATTACTGCTACAATGTTTAAACCTGGCAGGAAAGTCAGTTTATCAATTGATTAATTGTGTATTTTGCTGTAGCCAGTTACTTCTTCATTCACATTTGATAGCTGTGCTGAAAAATGTACTATTCATCCTTTTAAACTGCAGATTCTTTTGCAGGTTATCCAGGGGCTGCAGTCCATACCTGCATGCACTGCGATTGAAAGGTAGGGACACACCCTAGACAAGCTACCAATCTGCCACAAGGATAATACAGGTCATTTCAGTTTAAAGTTGCCTATCCGCTCTTTTGCATATCCTTAAACACTACACGCCCGAAGAAACCAAAGAAAACACAAAGGACGTCTACGACTCAAAAGCAAACACAAATCCCTACTATTAGAAAGAGAGATTTTCTACATGTATGTGTTCATCCACTCATCGACAGGCAGCAAAAATTGTACACTAATACAAAGGAAAGAATGAAACGCTTCATAGGTATGCAAAACAAATGCTCAGAATTCTGACTTCCTGTTTAGCAACCTTATATGGAAACCCGAAAGGGGAAAAAATTGCATTTACTGTTTAAGCACTTAATAAAACATAATGCAAGTCAGTTTAATGGCTTTTTAGTATGACAACAAATAATCTAATCTTTCAAAAACTGTCACTCTCTCATCTCTGGATTATATTATTAACTCTTAGCTGTCCTTTTCCAACTGATCCACAATTCTGACAGTTACTATTTGTGTTACTTGTGCAGGTTTTCAACAGGAACATCGACTGAATCAGAGGTAACTTGGATAATACATCTTAAACAAAGCCTGAAAAGAACTGAAGCTAAGATTTGGTGTGTGCGCTGTGATAAAAATACAGAAATTAGAATCTTTATAAATTTATCAAAAACCCGTTTATATACTGACCTTTATCCCTTATTTAAAGTAAAGTTCTCCGTGACAACAAGTAACCACAACACGGTAACAACTAAGGAGGAGTCCGCATTGTTTGACACATTAATGAGCTGTGATGCAACTATTCTTAAAACCAAAACCACAAAATCAGCTGTTCAGACGAAAATAACCGAGTCTAAAGTGAAGACTCAGCACAGAGGCGAGCAACAGACGCGACTTTAAGAACGGCAGCCCTGTTCAGGGGGCATCGCGTCTTTTTGAATTAAAAAAAAAAAAAAAAAAACTTTCATTACAGGTGCAACAGTAAGATGGTGGTTATAACTGCGAGCTAATGTAGTTAGCCTATAGACCTGCACTTTAACAAAGATTTAAACGCTCAAAATTTTATTCAAAGTAAGTTTCACTTAAGTTTTACACGAAAGAGCTCAGTGACTACGCTTAAGAGTACAAGCTTAGCTGCTGGGCTGGTTTGGCATTTTCCCTGGAAGACAGCGAGGAGGAGGAAGAAGTATGTGCACGTGCTTGACAATAAAATTCAAAATCTCGACCTAAACAGTCACCGGCTGCCTCAGTGTTTTCAAATTAGGCGTTATTATTTTGATAGTAGCTACAACGTATATTAAACCCCGTTTTATGCTATTATGTTAGGTTTCGTCTTACCTGTGCGAACTTCCGTTGAGTCACTTCTTTTTTTTGTGAAACCTGTGCGACACCTGACACTGCTGCCGCCACTGCGTCACCGCCCGGTGTGGCTCGAGCAGAAAGGTGCAGTGGGAGAAAGCGAGACAAACGTCACGTGATTTTATGCACCAATGACCTTAGGTGTTAAATTACTCCTACCTGGTATGTTTGCGTTTGTGCTTGCTTGCAGGGTGAGCTGTTGTTCCCATCTAGAAATTCCAGAGAAAGACCGATTCTGGCGACGGGAAAGCTCAGGGAAGAAAAACATGAAGGAAATAGGTTTGGGGGGTTTCTGTGCTTTGGCTTTTGACAGTTTTCAGCAACTGTTCCTCAACTTGCTAACATAATAGCTTGATTGTTAGTGTAGTACTAGTGTTATAAAATGCAATGTTTCATCCACAGAATGCAGTAAAATGCTTAAAATAGAAAAAAACAGAAGTGAGACATACCATCAGTAATCAAGGCTCCAAAGTCAAACATAGCATTGTGCCAGCTCAACAACATTACTAAAGCCACTATTTAAGACCTGCCTGTGGAAAATAGCCTATTAAATGTAATGGGTGTCAAAACAGGTTGTGTCAGGGAAGGGACATTGAATGTTTGCATGATATTTGCCTTCTAAATAAGAGCAGCTGGATGAGCTACAAGGAAGGAAGATCACAGCTTTAATTTTTATTTTCCACCATTTTGCTCAAGTGTATGAGTCCTTGAGCAAAGTACTATCTGTTCTCTGTGCCAAGGCTGTTACGGGGAACTGAACTCATCTCAAATGGGGCCAAGTGAAATATTTAAGTTAGTGGCGGTTTTTCAGTTGAATAATTTGTGTTCTCTACCAAAGAAATGCATATTTGCTCACTCTTCTACTAATGAGAGGAATTTTTAGTCAGTTTCGTTATCTAATGAGGATCTGTTGCTATTTTGAAAACATTTAAAAATACATTGCTTGCAACTTAAAAGAAGTAACTGGTATCACATTTTCGTAGTGAAACTATTAGAATTATAATAACACACTTCAAAAAGGCTGAGACAGGAGCACACAAGCCTCTTTTCTTTTAAGAACATGGGGGACATATTTAAGTTCTACTTGTTGTTGATTATGTTGTGTCTGTGTTTGGGTTATTTATTGCTTATAAAGTTTTGATTATGTGTTTCTAAACTAAACATTCCCAGTTTAGCTTCACGATTTTTACAGTTTACTTGGTAGTTTGTTTGTTTGTTTTTTGTTTATTTGTTTGGTTAAGTCTCGGTCTCTCTGTTTGGTGTTGTCATGTTTTTGTTCCTGTTTTATTTTGTGTGCATGGTGTTTCCCATCTCCCTGATTTCCTCATGTGTCTGTTTAAAGTCTCAGTTTGTCTTAGTTCTCTGTTGTATCATACTGTAATACTATTGCCATGCCTGGGCTGCATTTCTGTTTGTTTTACCTGGACTTTGTTTTCTGCTGGTGTCTTTGATTACATGCTATGCCTAAATAAAAGGTCAGACATTTTTTGTTCCCTCAACTTATTTGACAGTCTGCATTTTGGGTCCTTTATCCACACAGGTCTGATTTGCAGACAGAATGCACCGTGCATCACACCACCGCAAGTGCCAACAATTGATACATGAGCATCAGAACTTGACCAGACAGCAGTGGAAGAATGTGGCCTGGTCTGATGAATCAAGTGCTCTTCAATCACATGGATGGCTGAGTGTGTGTGTATTGCTTGCAGTATGGGAAGAAATCAAGCAGGTTCAGCCAGTGTAATGCTTTGGGCAATGCTGGGAAATCTTGGGTCCTGATGTTACTTCGACTCATATACCTACCTAAGCATTACTATAGGCCTGCCTGTTCTCATGAAAGCCCGCTTTTTCATGGGAACGGTATTCCCTGATGTCTGTGGCCTCTGTCAGTGTGATAACACAGCCTGCCACAAAGCAAAAATGGTTCAAGAATGGTTTACGGAGCACAACAACAGGTTTGAGGTGTTGACTTCAAATGTTGACCTCCAGTCCAGCATCTGTGTACAAACAGTTCCCATCCATGGAGGCCGCACCTCGCAACTTACAAGACTTAAGCTTGATTTAGACTTCTGCAGGAAATTTATGTCCTAACTTACATAGTAACCGGAAACTCCTTTTATTCCTACAGCGCAACCATTGAAGTCATTGTGATATGAATTGACCCGACATGTAGTTAAATTCCTTGGGAGGCGCATGTCAAGTTACATATAAGGTTGCAGTGTAGGGTTAAAATGGAGTTACAGTTATGACATAAGTTATGATATAGATCTGATGAAAAACTCTAATTCACATGTTACAATTAAATCTGTTGCTAACATCTTGGTGTCAGATACCACGGCACACCTTCAGGTGTCTAGTGGAGCCAATGCCTAGATGAGTTAGGGCTGTTTTATCAGCAAAAAGGGGGACCAACACAATATATGGCAGGTGGTCATTATGTTATGCCTGATTGGTGTATAAACTGATGTCTTCTACCTGTGATGTAAGGTAATTCAATTACATTTATATATTTCTATTTTTATTTGGCATCAGTTCACAACAACTGCCTCAGTGTGCTCATGTGCTCATAACACATCATATAAAAAAACCACTATCTTTAAAAACACAAAAATTTAAATAGGACATTACAAGCATGAGACTGTCCCCGTGTATATACTGTATGTATAGTAACTAGCTATTCATCCTTATTTATTCCACAATTTATCCCAACATCTTTGCACTTGGCACCATTAAACATATGAATATCCCATACATGCTGTTAATGTCTGTGTCATGCTGCTGTGTTGCTGTAGTCTCCACTGTTTGTCTATTCTGTTTACACTGAGAGCAAAGGGGGGAAAAGGAGCTCAATTCCTTGTATGTGTACACAGTCTTGGCCAACAAAGCTGTTGCTGATTTTAAATTTCCGCTTCACTAAAAGTTCACTTGCTGAACAGTCCTTTCTTTTGAAAGTAAAATTCATCTTCCTCTCGTCTTGTCTTGCGTGCATATTAATTTCTAAAATGTATCACGTTAACGTTTTTGTTTGGGTTTTTTTCTCTCTCCCTGGGAAATACAGCGAGGAGAGGAGGAGCTACAGAGGAGGGGTTTGTGTTTGCTCCTCCTCTGTAGCCAGCTACTGTAGATACTGAAACACCGCGACCGCTACCTTACATCTGCACCATGAACACATCACAGGGATGAGAAAGAAAATATCCTAGGTGTTGTGCCAGAATAAGTTAACAAATTAATAAAAGGTAATAATTTTCCAAAAAATGTCCTGCCTACACTAGCCTACATTACCAGTAAGGCTAGTTTTATGACACAAGCTACAAGATGCGATGAACTATAAAAGCCAATAAGTAATCAATGATATCCAGCATTATATTATTAATGACAAATAAAATAATCATAGCCTATTCTAATCACCGATTGATATAGATTAATTAGAGGAGATGTGTTTAATTCAGGCTAATGTGTAAAGCAAATACAAAAGGAAGGCTCAAAGTGCAGAATGAAACTGACTAAAAGGAATCAGTGATCCTTACACTACTGACAATGACGTCACCAAATCTAATATTGCTATAGGAATAAAAGCTGCAGGGTCCACAATAATAATAGTAATGGGCTAGTGATGGTTATTAATTTGGCCCCATGTGCACTTCAGCCAAGCATGTGCAAAGCGGCAGCAGACTGAGCTACTACTATAACCCTCCGGTGTTTGTGTGCACGTCCCTGTTTTCTGTCATTTTAAGCGCTCGCTCCTTTTCGTCTGCGTCTCTTCAGTCGTAGTCTGTATCTGCTGCAAACTCAGAGAGACCAGCAGCACCACAACACAGCCACAACAGTGTGGAGTGGGCGTCAAAATCCCCACGCCACTTATGAAAATGGACTGAGTTTTTGTCCGCCCTTTCGAGCCAAGGCTCTCTTGTTCACGGGGAGCTGATAGAAGATGACCCTTTTCTCTTCGCTTGAGGAGGCTTTGCTGCTGTGTGGGGGAGTGGGTTACATCCTGTGGCGTTTCCTGTGTTTGTAAACTAGACGGTACAGAAAACGTCGGGCGAGTGAAGCAGAAAGGTAGGTAAATATATTCTCATTTCTTCTCAGATGCTCCGCGGATTCCAAATGTGCATTGCGCGGTCTGCAAAATCCACCGTGTGGTAGTAGAGCAAATGGGGGTTTGCACAAAATTACGGCGTCAATGTTAGCTCTCGCTAGGCCGCTAACAAATGTTAGCTTATTCGTCGGGAGGGGGAGGCACTCGCTGCGACGGCCATCACGAATGCCTTTATTACTCAGTCTTGTCTTGAACCGCTTTAGCTTATATCGTAAGAAGCGTCGTTTTGTAAAAATAATAATAATATTATTACATAAATCTAGCAAGATATATATATACTCTCGCTTTGCAGCTGTGTTACATCGGTGACCAGGTGGGCTTCAAAATTTGCTCGATTACTGGCAGTAACATTAGAGTGGGCGAGGGCGCCCGCGAGCAGCTAGCTGATGTTAGCTAGGTTGTTCCAGCATCAGCAGAACTAATGATGGGTTGGGTGGTAGTTTGAAGGCCACTCGTCGGTAAAGCTAATAAATTATATTATATTCAGTATAATATAATAATATTGGCTCATTTAATTTTCTCCGCCATCACAAAACACAGCTACTAAAAACTGAAAATAACTACGCGACGTGTTCGTGTAGTGTTTTAATCAGTGTTGGCTGAGGTTAGCATTTCGCTAGCTGTCTGTTTTCCTAGCAACGTTAGCCCTTTTTAGTTAACCCACGCCGATGGCGAAAACCTGGTATAAAAAATATTGCTGGCCACGGTTAACCTTTGTAGTGTTGCACAGGCGTAGCATTTAATCCATATAATGGTGAGTATAACAACGATCCTTCAAACTAACACAAAACCCCATGAGAACCCCTTCACAAGACCGAGCAGTGTTTCTTTCGGTAATTTAATGGCCTCCTCGTAACATTCGAGTTAACAAACCTCGTGTTTAAAAATACAAAACGCACGTTTAAATGCAAACGATCAGCGTGGGTGCAGTCGGAGAACTTTACGTGCTTTTTTACTTTATTTAGGCTTATAATTTATTGCATTGCAAGCACTTTTGCATTAGTCTCCAGCAGCACACTAATAATCACCCTCACTCATATATATTCCACAACAGCTAAGGTTTTCTCCATGATATCACCCCAAGTTGTACTTTACAAGGGGATTCATGTAATCTGAGTTATTTCCTTCAAAATAATAATAACCTCCCCTGATAGACTCGCACCCACGCAGCTGCTTCTTTTGTGCTATTAAATGTTGAGTTCTGGTTTGTATTTTACATGTTTGTTTTTTTTTTCTTTTGTTACCTTTCGTACTTAACATATGTCCTGTACTATAAATGATACACGGTTTTTTTTTTTGTTTGTTTTTTTTAAAAGAATTTCCCATGTTTAAGTGTTTAGACATGCTAATTGTCTCATCAGTCATCCTGGTATTTTAAAATGTGATTTGTCTGACTCTGCTGTAGTTTCTCTGCAGTATGCCAATCTTCACAAGTTTCTGTTTTTGCACAAATATATACTTAATTCTGAAGACCTGAAGGTTTTACACAAATTGAAACCAGCTAGACTAAAAATGACCTTTCATGATGCCTTACGGGAGTTTTGTATTTATTACCTAGAGCAAAGTGGACCTTTTTAGATTGTTGGCGCAGAGCTTGTTTTTTTTAAACTACTGGGGAATATTTTCATAACCAAACTTCATCCAAATACATACACCAAAAATTATCATTTGATGTGCACTAGGCTTACAGTATTTAGTAGATTAACAGAAATGGTTCTCAAAACACGGAGCTTTACAATCCTTACAACCTATGCAGCGTATACTGCATCTATATGCTGCACATAAATTAAGTGATGCTAACTTAAAATGTGTAAGAATATTTAGTTGTTATAAATTTGCATGCATTGTACTTAAAGCTACTGTAAAATCGATGCTATATGCATACCTCTTAAATTCACCTCCACACTAATGTCTCAACACAGACAAATCTAATATGCAGATCTGGGAACAAAACAGATTCGAATTGTAAATTTTCCCACCCATATTAATGATCTCTTGCAGTCATAATCATCTCTGTCTGAGTTTTTGTATTTTTACTTTTTATTATAATGCATACTCATCTCATCTTTATGAGATGAGTATGATATCTGATCATGATTTGGCGTGTTTATTATAAAATGGGGAAAAAACATAGGTGTAAGGTAAAAATATAGCACGATTAAGTAAATCTTAGCCACAGTTAGTAAACCCTTTATGCAAATCGTCCAATCATTTCTCCAAATGAGACACATTTCTGTATTATATTTCTTTGGCATATGTAACGGTAAAGACAGCAGGTGCTGCTGTTGTAATTTAATGTTTGTCTGTTTCATCCACATCCTCCTCTTCCTCAGTTTTAATGCTTGATGAGTGAGGTGGGTGTGGCTTCCCACCAGCCTGACCATCCTGACTGACGGATCTCTGGATGACCTTGTCCCCACCCCTGCCCCTGCGCTCACATATACAACAGCAATGTCACATCTGCCCAGCAGCTCAGTCCGCGACCATATGAAATGGGTTTGTTTTAAGAACACCAAAGTGGTGACAAATAACTTTACTTGCAGTCTTGTGTCACTCAGGATGTTGTCGTTGATGACTGCCAAAGCACATTGCGTGCTACTCGTAGTATTGTCTTAGATGCAGATCATTTGAAATTGCAGACTGCTGATTTGTTGAAATGCTTGATGTGTTTGGTAAAGTGTTGTTGTTAACTCTTTCTTTGCAGGCGGGGCTGCTTGGCTGCGAAGCGGTCCTGTCCAGTATGGCCCTGATGCAGGCCAGCTCCATGGCCGCTCCACCCAAAAAAATGATGGCTCCACTTGGCCATGCACCACCGCAGAGAGAGGGACCTGACCGCGCTCCTCAGAGCCATATGATCCTCCCATCTGGAATGAGCTGTCCACCCCTGGTTAGGACCCACGTGGGAAATGTGGAGTGGAAATTGGGCTGTTTTATGTTGTGTTACTGATATTGTGAAGGGTGTAAACACTTGGCACAATTCTGAATTATGAAATTCAGAATGTAAGCGGACATCCTATTGTGATTTCTCCCAGTTTAAAACAACTTTTGCTTTCTGTTTAGCATTTTAACTTATAATTTAGATTGGATATAGATTGAAATTGGGATGGAAAAGGGGAATAACCTAAGCACTAACAAGTTATACTCAAGGGTGCGTAGTTAGTTCCCTTTTTAGCCCATTTTCCTTTGTTTTCCACAACTTAGAAGTTTTTATGTTTTGGCAAACGAAACTTGCAGTTACCAGAAAATTAAAGAGCACTTATCAGTTCTCCATCAGAAGGTGCGCCAAATGGTTTTAAAGTATGTAATGGTTTAACTAAAATTAGAAAATACAAACCTCAACTGTTATATGTGACCAACCTCTGCTTCCAGCGTTGGCAGAAATGGACATAATGGCTAAACTGCATCTTTTCAGCTCAGTAATGTCCATACTGTTTTTGTCTCAGAGAGCACTTTTAACCCATTCTTAAAAATAAGAAATAATTAACTTTTTTCTTTTTTTCTTTTTTTTTGTCTGGCTTGGTAGCTTATCCGGAAGGAAGGTGAATTCCAAGCTCCCCGCCTGCTGGATGAGAAAGAGATGAGGGCCAACGAGGACATGCAGCAGAAAAAAAAGAACAGGAAATCAGTAACGCCCTGTAAAGTGAGAGAACAAGAAGGAAGGGGAGGGAAGGTCAGTGGCTGTGATTGCTAAATAGGGAATTGTCTCTGTTGCGTCTGTTAATTTTTGCTCACTGCAGAAAATGTGCCCAAGCCGCTTTGTACATATTTTGTAGTTAAAGCATTTAACTTTATTCGAGTGCGCCTGACTTGGATCTCTTGTGTGCACATTTTGTTTGTGTGGGGGTGGGGGGAGGAGCTCAGGGAAGATGTGGAGGGGGTGGAGGATCTCCGGAGAGGAAAGAGGGGGAGGGGAGCAGAGTGAAGCAGAGCACAATAACTGCAGTTGTGTGCATAACAGGGGGAGCAGTAACATGAGGGCATTAGGCCATTGGAAGGGGTTGTGGGGTATTTTGTCAATTCAGATGTAAATGACGTAGTTTGAAAAACAAAACAACCTTTTATGTTGTCTTCATTCATACTGCTGATTTTAAGGATTAGTGGTTATAAATAACTCTCATTTTATATTTTAGGAGAGTAATAGCTATAGGACTGCACTTGCTGACATTTCACAAAAATTAGAATATCATCCAGTTCTGATCAGTTGGACGGGTGCTTTTTTTGGGGGGTATAACTGAAATGTTACTACACAATGAAGGTGTAGGATTTAAACTGTTTAACCACTGTTCTTGACCATTCTCCGTAGGGTGCAGGTGGCGATGAGAATGGTCCATCATCCAAAGTGCAGAAAAACTTTATTTGTGATCACTGTTACGGAGCGTTTAGGAGTGGATACCACCTCAAAAGACACATCCTCATTCATACAGGTATGGTTTGTGTTTGGAACAGCTCAAGTGCAGTTAGGCCAGGACAGCCTTTATTGCCTAAATATGTGAATGACTTGTTAAAAGAGGCTTTGAAAGCTTGAGTTATACTGAGTCTAGGAGTGTGCAGCGACTGTGAAGTTTTGCAATGGCCTGCTTAAAACATTGTTTGGTAATAGCTTTTGCCTCACAGCCACTCGGTATCTGTGGGGACTTTAACTAAAACTGGTGCTCTTCGGTTTAGGGGAGAAGCCGTATGCTTGTGCCGTATGTGACATGAGGTTTATTCAGCGTTACCACCTGGAGAGACACAGCCTCATTCACACGGGTATGCGTCTTTTAACCGTACCCATATTACATAAGTCTGACTACTTACGTAGTCTGTCACTTAAGTCAATGGACAGATGCTCAGGATTCATTTTGTCAGTGGACAGTAATTTCCAACAAAGCCACTCCCAAAATCTGTTCACCTCAAAATGTTCAGTCTGATAATTATGTGTTCCCAATAACTGGAAAGTTTACAGTGGGAAATTGAATACTGTGTGGTCCAATAACCCCGAGTCCACTATTAAAAACTCTTACTTTTTCAGCATTTATAACAAGTTTTCTTCCCTCTGGATTATATTTTGATCAGCATCAGTTGTAGAAGTATTTGCAAAATTTTAGCATGTATATTAATTTAGTCTAACAGAAATGATGATACAAATTTCTCTGTGCTCAGTGTTAGATTTAGTGTTTAAAGTGGGGTTTTTTCGTTGTCTTTAGTTGCACTTTTTTCCTTTATTTTTGTGTGTAAATATTAAGATACATTTTAGTAGTTTTCTGTTTTAACATTACAACTGTAAATATGTAAACATAATACAGCCCATTTCAGTCAATAAACTTGCACAGCAGAATCTTTCTTGCTTGTTTACAAATTTGACCAAATTACAAAGACTAAAATTAAACGCCTGTGTATATTAGTCAGTTTTGTAACACAGTATTGCTGTTAAACAATTCATTTTTGTCTAAAATCCAGGTTATGTTATTCTAATAAAGTAAAATGTGTTTTTGTTTTTAGTTTATTTTGGCTAACTCTACCGTAACCCTGAAGCAGAGTTCAGCTGTAGGTCTTGTGGAGGCTGAAATTACTACCAAAGCTCTGAAGCTTAGCGAATAATTACCACCACTGCTCAACCCATTAAAACAGCAAAGAAACAGAGGAAAAAAGGACATAGCAGTAGTAAGGTGAAGTCAAGGTGTGTAAAATGAGATGGCTTATCTAACAGATGAATAGCCAAACAATTGCATACAGCATCTATATTTTGGTACAGCTCAGGAAATTAGTCTGTGTTGTGACTTTGTGCAAATTCAAACTGATTTGTTGGGTCTTGTTTCCAACTTGTTGGCTCTTTGCTTAGACTTGTTCTTTTGGCTGTGTTTCCTTTTTAATTAGCAAGATAAGCATTTCTGATCTGGACTTTTGTTTGTGCAGTGCTGGTTGATCCTCCCAAGATGTCTGTCTGACACACTTGTCTTAACATAGTTTGGTCTTTTTTTTTTTTCTTTTTTTTTTCTTTCTTTTTTTTTTATAAATTTAAACTTCTTCATGGCAGATATACCCATGTTTTCTGATGTTACCTTATGCAGTACAACATGTTACAGTGCAAAATGATGGAACACAAGTACAACAGACCACATTTGACTACCCTTTCTTCTACACCATCTTTTTTTTTTTCCCTTTTTCCCAAATATCTGCCAAGACTTTCTTGCATGCAGTTCAATTCAGTTTCAATTCAGAAGCAGATATATGTTGGTAAACGTTCTCTAAATGGTTGTTTAGAAACCAGCAGTATCGGTACATAGATGAATTATTTATTATTTTTCCTCCCCAATATTCTTAAATTTCTAAATGACAACACCCACAGTTCTCTTAAGACTTTTTGATAGTGGACTTAAAAGTGGAGTTAGACCTGTGGACCAGTTTCTGTGAATTTGAATGCCTGAAAGCACAGACTGCAAAACATGCAATGCATAGTTATTTGTGCATGTTTAAAATCATTTAAATAATTTTTGTATGTAATTCTTTTTTTATATGTAGTAAAAATGACTGCATGGACATCAAAGGACTATGTTCTTAGTTTTTTTTGTTGTGTTTTTTGTTTTGTTTTTAATTATATAAAATATAAACTGAGGATTTTATTTAAAAAAAAAAAAACTTGGATTTTTTTAAAAAACCTCATTGTTTTATACTATTCACTATGTGCAGGTCAGAGCTGCTGCCCCATTATTCCCCCCGTTTTATAAAAGTAATTAAAAATTCACTAATAATCTTTAAGAGTAACCACTTGCACTTTGTGGCAAAATTGCATCTGTTCTTTGTTTTCTACATTATATATTATATAATTTTTTTATATAATCGCTTATTTATTAGAATGAATAGCTAATAATTTTATGCTCTGTGTGTGTAGGGGTGAAGCCGTACGCTTGTTCCATGTGTGACATGAGATTTTTCCAGCGTTACCACCTGGAGAGACACAGACTCACTCATACGGGTATGCGTCCATTTACCGTACCCAGTTTAACTTTTAAAATCAGTTCTCTGAAATCAAAATTTATGCATTTAAAATCAGACACAAACAGCTTACAGGTAAACATGCAGCTGGGAAACGGCCTTTTATAGTTTTGCTTTTGTTTTGTTTTTTGTAAAAGGAGAACATTTTTTTTTGTGGGATTGAACTTTTGAGTAAGTGTTGAACACATTGTTTAAAGAGCTCTTTAGGGTATTTGTTGTACCATGAAAGGACTGAATTTTAATATATTCAGAAGAGAGGAAAGGGAAAGTTTATCATGGTACAAAAATGCATCAGCATTTGATTTGCTTTATTTCAATCATTTAACGCTTGAAAAAGACACTTCAGTATACATCAGAATGTTAAATTACATGCATACAGTGACAAATATTAGCATTTAGCATTGCCCAAAGTGGTGGACTTGTCAAAGTATATAATCCCTCTTGTACCATTGCTGTGCACAAAAATCTTCATTCATGCAATTTTTAGCCAAGGGACAAGACTCTTGTACCAAAAAAAAAAGTTGTCCAAACATTTGAAGTTTCCAAATGTGTTCCAAGGGTTTGATCTGTCATGTTTGAACTTTAGCTGTATTTGGGTAAGTGCTCGTTGTAAAGACAAAGACAACACCTTTGTTGAAATGAAATTTAAAAATAATTGACTGTCATCTGAGAATAATTTCACTTTATTAACATTTTTAAATTGTATGTACATTTTTTATTTTTATTTTTTGTGGTGAATCTCTAAAGAACAACTAGTGTACGAAACAGGAAGTGTTGACTCAAACAACTGGGGGCTCTATTGGGGTTACCTGAAGCCACAAAATATTGGCCGTCCCTTAGAGGTCAAGTCATCACACACAGCCAGTGTAATCCCGGATTGATACTCTTTCTGCGGCTTCACTTCGGGCAAAATGAGTAAAGCTTGCCATCAGCTGTTGTTTATAGCTGCATAGTTGTGTACCAAGTAATCATGAAAAAACGGACTATTACTTATTGATAGTTGACTTAGTTGATCTACAAACGAAGATTCAAGAGTTCAATTAGTATTTTTTTTGTTCTTCTTTGAAAAGTGACATTTCAGTAATGTGAAAATACTGTTTTGCCTAAATTTCACATTTCTGTTAACTGTATGAGAAAAGTCATATTTAAGTAGTTGATTTGATTTGGCCATGGTATATTATGGGAATAGTCCTTTGATGTCCACATTTTTAAATGTAAACTAATGGCTGAGGGCTTCATGTTTCTAAGCTGTAACTGCCTTGCTTTTTAATTAACATTCATACAGTTACTCAGTTGCGTCTCTTGTAACTTTATGGCAGAAAGCAGATTGTAAGCTTTTGCAGGCCATCATTTTGGTGTGCAAGAAAGAAGCACGCATCTAGCAACATGTTTTCTTAATTTTGCTGTAAATGGAATCAATGTGCACTGTGTGAGGAAAAACCATTTGCTAAAAAATGCTTTGTTTCCACGAGTGATGGTTAACTTTGGAGAATGTTTGTGCTTCGGCTGGCCGGTGTAATCGCGCTCACTAGTTGTCTCGTTGCTGACATGTATGGCTTATGCCCTGTTGCTGCTTTTTTTTTTTTTTTTTTTTTTTTCCCCTCATAGTGCTATTCAGTTTATTTGAAAATGAGCTGCCCCCCTTTCTTTCATTGATGGGATGTAAAACAAATCGCTGTTTGCATGAAGCCTGGTTAGAATATAAAATGCCTGCTAAAGTCTTGAGTAATTTGATGCCTTCCTTTGAAGGAAGGTCTTAGCTAATATGTTGATACTTTGTGTATGTAGGGGTGAAGCCGTACGCTTGCTCCATGTGTGACATGAGGTTCTTCCAACGTTATCATCTGGCAAGACACAGCCTCACTCATACTGGTATGCGTCTGCTTACCGTAGTTCATTAGGTAGACGTGTTTTAAGTGTCTTAGCTTTCTACCTTCGTAGGATAGGATTCCAGCCCCCCAAAAAATAAATAAATAACATGTTGAAGAGCATGAGGATGTATCCAGACATGTAATAGGAGGATGAAAAAGTGGTAAACCTTTAGTTGAAATCTTGCATACATAGTAGGGGTATGTAAACAACCTCAGCTTTTCCCCTGCTGAAAGCTCTACTTTATCTGTACATTTATACCGTTTTTGTTTTGTTTTATCTTGTTTTTTTTCCAAATTTCACTGAAATAAGTCGAGTGTTATCATAGTTCCTATAACCACTGCTAAATCTAAATTGTGCTTTGGCTTCTCAGGCCGATTGGTATAATATGTGAAACAAAAAGAAGAGCTATTCTAAGGGAAGAGTTGTGGTCATGTGTTAAAAATTGATGCAGTTTCTAGCTGATATTTACAAACTTTTATGTGTGTAGGGGTGAAGCCATACGCTTGCTCCATGTGTGATATGAGATTTTTCCAACGCTACCACTTGGCAAGACACAGCCTCACTCACACGGGTATGGGTCTGCTTCTTTTTTTTTTTTTTTTTTTTTTTTTGCTGTCTTGGTGCCCAAATACCCAATTTTAAGTTCGCAGGCCACTCCTTTTTACAGGACCAAATACTCATAAACATCAAGCATTTTTAACTGTTGAGGCATATAAGGAGTGCATTTCAGTTTTCTACCTCAATGTTACAATAACAGTCATCTTGATGAGTACTTTGAGTCAATTTTGGCTCTCAAAAAGCTTGTTGGCATGAAAAGTTTTAAGTTTGGCAAAAGACTTTTTTTTTTTTTTTTTTTTTTTTTGTTTTGCTTTGTTTGTTTGTTTGTTTTTTCTCCCACCCACCCTTATTACAGACATGTTAACAGATTATGAAATGTTAGACATGTGCATTTAGTGTGGCACTGTACTGATGCCACTGCTTTTGGCATGTCTGGATACATTATATAAGTGAGTCCTTGAATTCATGTGCTTATTTTATTATTGTTATTACTATTATTTTCAAAGGATTTTGCTCTGTGTGTGCAGGGGTGAAGCCATATGCTTGCTCTATGTGTGACATGAGATTTTTCCAGAGATACCACCTGGCAAGACACACTCTCACCCATACGGGTACTAAGTTTTACTTGTCCCTCTCACTTAACACCATTAGGGCTTGTTGATATTTGTTTGTATGTGTGTGAATCACCTATCCGACAGACACAAAGCAAGCTGTGATTTTTGTTACTACATATTCTTGATTGTTAGACGTTAAGAATTAATAGTTTTGTCTTTTCTGTTGTATACGTTGTATTTGCTAACTGCTGTTAGGGTTTATGTGACACATTTTTCTGTCTTGTATGTTTAGAATTAGCTGGTCATGAAAGTACTTGCTCTTGTTATTACGTAATATTGACTAGTTTATGTAGATTGACAAATTTTGTGCACATAGTTCATGAGAACTTTTTTTTTTTTTATTATTATTTTTGTCCCCCCTAAAATTTCACACTGTATGCGTTTAGGGGTGAAGCCATACGCTTGCTCCATGTGTGACATGAGGTTCTTCCAGCGTTACCATTTGGCAAGACACAGCCTCACTCATACTGGTATGCTTGATTAATTGTTCCCCTTTCACTGTGAAACCTGATATATTTATAAACCATATACTCATTTGTTTTATGTTGATTTCACCGTCTTATATGATACTATAATTATCACATTGTTGGTAAATTAATTCCCCCTCATAAAAAAAACAATGTTTAATAGAGCTTTTAGGCTTTGTTGGAAAACTGTCCACAGAAAAAGTGACTCTGTCAGTTACCTTGTTTTGTGATTAACACTGTAATGGCACTATTGCATGGTTATTCTTGACTATTGTATATTGAATGAAAGATACACTACACTAAAAAGCCTTTAAATTGCAGACATTGGTAGTATAAAATGTCGTTTGCAAGTACCTGTTTCCCCACATCTGGAGAAACTAAATGTTGGTGATTTTTCTTTTTTAATTATTTTTTTTAGTGGGTAATCCTTAAGTTTCAACCAAACTTTAACATGTAAAAATCGGTTTCTTTGATTATTTTTTATTTCTTAATACGCTTTTTAATGTCTGTATATTGTTAGTCTTTTCAGTGTAATGTGTTGTCAGTAAAAAGGCATGCTACAATAGTTAATCTGTCATTTATTTAAGTCTTGGTCTTCATCACTTTCACCAGTGTGTTGAAATACATCTGATGTTGTTGTGCTGTCTTTAGGAGTGAAGCCATATGCTTGCACCATGTGTGACATGAGGTTTATACAACGTTACCAACTGGAGAGACACAGTCTCACTCATACAGGTATGCCTCGCTTTTTAAATCTTGCCCCCCTCTCACCCTGACTTTCCCCTTGCATGTGCCCACAAATAATGTTTACATGGCTGCTTCAAACTCGAGTTTGTGTTGCTTTCTATCACTTTTCTGACAAATGCTAATTTGTCATGATCTACCTGTAAGGATCCTCTGTAAGAATTTGTGTAGTAATATTTCCCCCATACTTTGTATATGAAATGACATGATGACTATAAAGTGAAAACTCAGTACCACTCTAGTCTCTAGTGTTTATTTAGCTATTAAAGTCATAATTATGTGTACTTTTTTTTTTAACCTAACAATTATTGTGGTAACTCTGTTTGATGCTTCGGCAGAGATGGGCAGTAACGCATTACTGTAATCAGATTACGGGTTTCAAGTAATGAGTAAAGTAAGGGATTACTATTGCAAAAAAGTAATTGGATTCCTGTTACTTTCCCATAAGCAGCCTGCGTTACTAAACTGTGATTTTGTTTGTGAGAGTGTCTTATGACAATGACGTACAAGCATACGACGTCCGTGGCAGCAACAGACATGTGTAGATCAACAATGGATAATATGGAGAGAGTACGACCATGCAGCGTTTAAAGCACCGAAGTACTGACATTACTTTGAGTTTGATTCCGTAAAAGTGACAAAAACATTAGCGTCCGCTGTACACTCTACATGCGAAGAAAACTTCTTTCAACAGCGAAGTATTAAACTTTAAATCTGAGCAAGCACCTAGCACGCTGCCATGGGAATGTGAAATTCACAGAGAAACCCCTGGATACCCCCCACTGACATGACCACTGCGTCACCGAGCAAACCTCCACTGGCCCCTCTCACTGGAATATGCAGAAAATAGGTTTAAATGTTAAACAAATTTCTTCCAGTCAGAGACAGTTGCATATAATTGAATTTTTGCTTGATGCAATGTGCATAAAGTTAAGAGACTTTTTCATTTGATTCAAATTTATATGATGGATAATGCAGAAAAAGTAGAATTAGGCTGAAAGGTCTATTGCTTTATCATATATTCAGGTTGTGTATCGTGTGGTTTTTTTTTTTTTTTTTTTTTTTTTTTTTTTTTTTTAAAGTAACTAAGTAATAAAGTAACTAATTACTTTTGAAAATAAGTAATCAGTAAAGTAACTGGATTACTTACAGGGAGAAGTAATCAGTGATTAGTAACTAATTACTATTTTCAAGTAACTTGACCAACACTGCATTTCGGTGATTTCTAAATGAAACATTTGTGAAAAAAAGGAATGATGTTAGTTCAACTGTTTATTTTATTTTGTGGGATTAAACTCAAAATGCAAGAGCATGAAGGTGGTGAGTCTGCAACAAATGTTTTTATTCAAAGTACAAAAGATGATATTGACAGCTATGACATTGTCATATTTGCATCATTTACAGTATGTATCAACTTTTTATATTAAATCTTGTAAACTGTGTGTGTATGGGGAAGAACAGAAAAAGGAGTCGTATTACTTGCAGCTTTGAATATTACAGTTAGCCAATTATCTTGATGTAATGAAAAAAAAAAATATTAAAAGATGAGTGGGCTTTTTTGTTTTTTACATGTTGATACTGAATTTAAGATTTGTTCATTGGGAATTGTTATGCAAATTCACAAACTGAATTAAGGGGTGTAGGTTTTGTGGCCTTGTTGGAAGAAGTGGGAGGGGACTTTAAGGGAAACATTATCTTTTCAGTTGATGGGAATGTTACTTAGATCGGGACTGCCGCTATCCAGGTCAGTGTTTGTTTGTTTCCCCCCCCACATAATCGTGTCATTTCACATTCAAAGTGATGGTCAGGAACTAACACAAGCTTCTCTCTTTTAAAAAAAAGCTGTATATTTCCAAACTACAGATTTCTCTTATGGAAGATAAAGTTAATTTGTGCTTCGGTGCTAGGATAGGTTCTGTATGATGATTTTCAGAGCAGTTTCCTGTTAATTCTTGCTCCGCAAATGAATGTGCAAACTTAATGTCTTGTGCAGAGTTGTTTGCCAACTGCCTAAAATTGTCACACCTTCTGTGATCAGCGTGAACAAATCTATTCCAGAAAACCTGTATGTGGTATGTTGAAATTACACGATTAGAAGCACCCATTGACATAGTGTGAAAAACTTTTTGTTGTGCTAGTTGGAATGTGGACTTCCATTTTCAACCCAATTTTTTATTTCTATATTTTTATTTTTTTTTGTCATTTTGATAGGTTTGGTTTTTTTGGTTAGGAAAATTTTAATTCTACTTTCTGCACAGGGCATTTTCCTTATTATTCAGAGATGCAAATGTTTTCAATTGGAATGACAGATTATTAAAGCACGCTGGAATTTCCAGTTTAAACAAAGCGCTGATAAGTGCAGCCAAACTTTACTAAGTAATTAGTAAAGTTTAACATGGATCAATTTTGGCAGTTGAGTGTTTTTATGCTAAAGCTGGTACTTTGTGTGTATAGGGGTGAAGCCGTACGCTTGCACCATGTGTGACAAGAGGTTTTTTCAGCGCTACCACCTGGCGAGACACAGCCTCACTCATATGGGTATGCGTCTGCCAATCTTAAAGCTGTCACAAAATTAGGATGCTGCTACATGTGTATGCTTGAGCTAGTCTTGTAAATCTGTATTCAGACACAGTTTATGATAAGATTCATTCTAAGTATAATTTCAGCTAGATAACATTCAGCTCATGTTTAAGTGAACTTAAGAGCCCCTCTGGGAAGTTTGTAATTTGAAACAAGCATCTTAGATTGTACCCCTGTAATTTACTTCAGGGGTATGACATTGGTTATTAACCACAGATATCAATTTAATCCACACTGGCACATTTAATTTATCAGGCATAATTATAGATACATTTTTTTTCTCTGTTGTAGAGAATCAAAAATAATTCTCTTGATGCTCTGCGTTTAGGTGTGAAACCTTACGCTTGTACCATGTGTGACATGAAGTTTTTTCAGCGTTACCACCTGGCGAGACACAGCCTCACTCATACGGGTATGGGTCCGTGCACCGTGCCCATGACATGTGTTGTTAGCAAGTGTGCACATTTAATTTAGTTAGTTTGTCTTATTACTTATATTTAGGAAACATGTCATGTATAAATATTATAAACATTTTCTTGTCTTTTGTTAGCTGTCAGCAGTCAGAATCAACAGGATAACCATAATTCAGTATTTTGCTGCTTTGATTTTTGTTGGCAATTATAATCTAAATTTATTTGGGGAAAAAAAGTTCTGGTTTTGCATGAATTGGCCACTGTGTGGTTAATAACCAATAGCTTAAATATTTTTTTCTAAATTAAAAAAAAAAAAAAAGTAAAGAAAGACAGAAAATAAAGGAAAAAGAGAGAGACCGTGAGGCAAAGTAATTTAATATTGCTACTCTGCGTTTAGGTGTGAAACCTTATGCTTGCACCATGTGTGACAAGAGGTTTTTTCAGCGCTACCACCTGGCGAGACACAGCCTCACTCATATGGGTATGCGTTCACCCACCTTACCCATTTCACTGAAATCAGACTGTATGTGCATTTTGTTACGAGTAAGCTGTTTATGCTAGTTACTTTAAAGTGGCCAGAAGAATGATGTTGATGAAGCCTACCCTACATTATGTTCATAATTGTAACGTTTTATGTGACTGTGAGGAAATACAGGACTGCAACATCATCAGCTCATGTAATGTGTTAAGCTGTGGATTTGAGAATTGGTTCAGTTTGTATTCTTTACTGGAATTGGATGAACAACAAGTTACAGCTTTTAAAAAAAGGAAATTAATAATAGTGGTTAACAACCCATCAATTCTGAATAAATTAAGTAATTTGCTTATTGATGGATTGTGAACACAAAAACGAGTCTGAAAATAATACCTTAATGCTTTGCATTTAGGTGTGAAACCTTACGCTTGTACCATGTGTGACATGAAGTTTTTTCAACGTTACCACCTGGCAAGACACAGCCTCACACATACGGGTATGCGTCAGTGCACCTGCCCATAACACTTTATATTGGTCACTGTCACACAGCTTTTATTGTACCAATATCAAGTATTACCAAGTACCACCAGTTTACATCTTGCATAGCTATATAGGAATTTATAGAGATGCACCGATTGCAATTTTTCTTGGAGAATCCGGTTGCTGTACACACCTACCAAACAAATCAGGTTCAACAGATTTGTATAACAAGACAAATGTCAGGGCCTGCATCATTTTCCATTATCCTTGTAACTTCACCACATAACGGGTCATTGACTTTTTGTGTTTTTCACTTATCTCCATAATTTCCCTTGATATTAACCTCTTAAAATCGTTGCTTATACCGAGGCTCCTGGTTTGCAGATGGCTCTGAGATCTGGCTAGCTTTAGTCACGTTCATGTTCAATGGGATCAAAGTGATTTAAGTCAAACATTTTTGTGGTGATCCTCCCCAGTTTAGTTTGCCAAACTTTGTGCCTTGACTCACAGTGAGGAACTTAGATGCTAATGACATGTTAACGTGTGGCTGTGACCATGGATGTGAATTGATTAAGCATGCATGAAACTCATTAGTAACCCAACGTATGGGAGCCAGTCTGGGCTGACAATGTTGGAAAAAGGACGATTCTGCTCCTTCATGAGTCAATCGGTGCATCTCTAGTAATCTAATTAAAATAATAGACACCCTTTTGAGCACATAGCATCTTTTGAAACAAAATTAACTGTAGAACTCTGGACTGTAGAGACATTTGGCTAATTAGAAAAATCAGAGAATCTTATTTCTTGTGAAATCCTATTTCATTACTTTCCTAAAAGGAGAGATCAAAATGCTTAGTTAGTATTAAGACTAAACAGGGGTCCTGGGTCCACCACACACATCTCCGCACGGTCTGTCTCCACAAACCGTGACAGTACGACCATGCTTTTATAGAAAGTGATGGTCTTTATTAAAGTTTACCCCGAGCTTCAGTTGTAACTCTTTGGAGTACTAATATCTTGATTTATATAGATAAAATGGTCCATTAACTGATTATGTGGGTATCTAGTGTTTCATGAAGAAAACATTTGTCATCTTTGTTTTGCATGCATTGGCAAATGTGTGGTTAATGAATAATAGCCTAGATTTTTATTGGTAACATGGAAACTGAGGTAAAGTAATATAATATTGCTACTTTGCGTTTAGGTGTGAAACCTTATGCTTGCACCATGTGTGACAAGAGGTTTTTTCAGCGCTACCACCTGGCGAGACACAGCCTCACTCATATGGGTATGCGTCCGCCCACCTTACCCGTACTACAGTACTTTCATTATGTTAAATATAGGGACAGTTACTATTATTCTTACTAAGTAGTGCACTTAATCAAGGCTATCCTGTATTATCTGTGAAAGGAAACATTATTACAAATCTTGGCATGTACGTAAATCTTGGACTACGATATCATCAGCTCATGAGATGTGTTTAGCTGTGGATTTGAAATTTGAACAACAGTTTAATGTATTAATTGGATTTAGAGCGTAATCTTTGGCTAGATTAAACAAGTGAAGCATGGTTAACAACCCATCAATTGTAAATTGATGTTAAAAGTACAATATTGATTGATGGATTGTAAAACAGAAGCTCAAAGACCTGAAATTAACATATTGATGCTTTGCATTTAGGTGTGAAACCTTTTGCTTGTACCATGTGTGACATGAGGTTTGTTCAGCGTTACCACCTGGCGAGACACAGCCTCACTCATACGGGTATGCGTCCGCGCACCTGCCCTTATCACATTGTATACAGTACTGTGCAAAGGTTTTGGACAGTCAAAATAAAGCAAGGCTATTTTAAAAGATGATGCCATGAATAGTTCATTTTAAGTAACTCCATATAAAGACTTCATATTCTGCCTGTTAGTTATAGGAGAACGTGCCACAATTTTCTTGTCTGTATCGACTGTTTCAGCGCGTTCTCTCTTCATGTAATCCCAGACCATCTCCATGATGTTATGGTCATGTAGAGGGCATCTGTTGTAGAATATGATGTTCATTTTGTCACTGATCTTAAGTTCTTTGTAACTGTATTTATTTAGGGTTGTTTTACTAAAGAATGAATTGGACCAATCAGACACCTTAATCATAATATTGTTTGATGTAAAAAAGATATTAAGAACTCGAGTTTCTCAAACTTTTTCACAGTACTGTAGATGACTTTTATTTATTGTGTAATATAAAGGATACTTCTGTGTAGTTATAAAGTAGGCACATCGTTTAGCACTTCTTAGGGAGAATACTTTTGGATCTAAAACAGTATTTTATTCCCCTAGCGGTTTGGTTAGTTGCTCCGAATGTTTGAATTGCCATTGTTCACGCTTTTTTTTTTTTTTTTTTTTTTTGTAGTGTGTTTGGTTAATCTAATATATGAACTGCAGAATATCTGACCAACACCCTCACCCCATTTAAACCTGGTTGTGATGTGTATCTGGATACATTATCTAGATCAAGAAAACCCTGTGTATTATAATTGGATGCCAAAGGACCCTGAGGGGTTTCCAAGGCTGCCAAGACATCTAATTTTCCCAGTGTGTCTTCAGTCTTCCCCTGGGTCTCCTCATGCATTGACAAGTCTGAAACTCTTGGCCTACAGTGTCCTGGAGGCCCTGAATCACCTCAGCTGGGTTCTCTTGGTTGAGATAAGGACTCTGCTCTGAGCAGCTCCCAAATGGCTGGCTCTTTGTCTAAGGCTGAGCCCTGACGTGTGTTGGAGGCTTATTCCCATCATTTGTATCTGTACTTTTTTGTTCACTACACATAGAACTTGTGTCAACGAGTAAAATCTGATATTTCAACTTTAGAGCATCAACATTGATGAAAACAGAAACACACACATACTCAGTAGCTGGGTTGGTATTAATACCAGGAGATTTAAACAGACCCTGGAATCAGCACTTAATCATGTTTTCCCGATTAAGAGCAGTACTGATCATTTAGTTTATCTGTTGAAAATGCAATTAATCTAAAATGTTAATCCAAAGGTCTATGGATCAGATTTCATTAGACAGATAATGTGTCCAGATTGCATACATTTAAAGTTCTAATACCAGGTGTTACTCTGGGTTTGTTGTTGAGAAGGCTTAAAGCTTTTTGAAAGAATCTCCTTATAGGTAGGGTTTGGTCATAATCATTTCAAACCCCGTTCCAAATCCAATACCTGAGATTGCCAAGAATCAAATGTTTAGAACACGAAACACATTTTGTGTACATTTTAGTAATTTGTCCTTAAAGTCTTTTGATTCTTTTTAATCAAAGGTATGAAATGGCAATTCTGATACTTCTGTGTCCCAGTAATGGGTGCATTAGCTCTCACCCATAACCTAAACCACAAAATAAGTCTAATTATTTTTTTTATAATAGCTCAATGTTACAAAAGCCAATTGTCACTGACAAACCAGTGTAAAACAACTAGGTTAAACATAGTCCCAGTTACCAGTTCTACCTTAACTACCCTCATTTTATTTTTACATTTATGATTGTAATAATTTAATCAGTAATCTATTAAAGTATTTGTTACACTACATATTGACAAAAACCTCAAACATGAGTAACTTAGTTAAATATATATAATATTAGTAAAGAGGGGATATGGGTCCAACATCAAATTTGTAAACCTCAAAGGGAATAAATACTATGATTTCTATTTATTATTGATGCACAATGACTTTAATCTTATACAGCACACAGGACAGGCTTTGGTGATATTGTTTCAAAATGTGTATCTCCTGTATTATGTTAAAATCTAATTGAAGTCTATTAGTTTAACCAATGGTCGGAGCTGTGTAGTTGTAGTGTCTAAACATTTTGGCGTTATGTCTGAAAAAGAAAGTACAGAGTGCATAGTTAGGTTGAAAGTTGTGTTTGTTGGACTTGTGAGTGGTAGGGCTAATATATTGCTCTGTGTGTGTAGGGGTGAAGCCGTATGCTTGTTCCATGTGTGACATGAGGTTTATTCAGCGTAACCACCTGGAGAGACACAGCCTCACTCATACGGGTATGCGTTCCTCTACCGTACCCTTATTACGGAGAAAGGCACTGGCGCTTGCAACATAACTGGGTCACAACAAACTCGAGTTTGGATTGTCAAGTCATTTGATGGGATGTTGAACCAGTCTCCAAAAAAAAAGAGAGAAAAAAAAAAGTTGCCCCAATTTGTGGGCCCTCCATCATGTGTACATCCGGGCCACAAAAACATGAAATTCCACTTTGATCTACACATAATGAGTTGATGACGAGGCCTTTTTAGAACATCAGTTATCAGATGCTGAAAATTCACTGTTGAAATTTACTAATAAGGGAGTTGTTTTTTGTTTTGTTTTTCCTGATGTTTTTCTTTTTAAATTTTTTTTGTTTTTTTTAAGTGTTGGAAATTTAGTCTGCAAAGAAAGATTTAGTAAGTAAAAAATCTGCCGCAGTTTGTTGGTACAAGACGCTAAAATTGATGCATTGACTTTGTATTTGTGTGCTCTTTTAGGAGAGAAGCCATTTGCTTGTGACATGTGTGATATGAGGTTTATTCAGCGCTACCACCTTGAGAGACACAAGCGTGTCCATAGTGGAGAGAAGCCTTACCAGTGTGAACGGTGCCAGCAGGTATGTATGAATAAACACGGAGTACACGCGTGAGGTGTCTTACGTGCTGAATTTCAAATTTGGACTTGAATGGGTCGTATCAGTACCACCAGACTTTTCAGTTCCTTTAGACATCAGGCTGTTAAGTTATTTTTCTTAAGAGGTAAGATTCTCATACTGCAGATGAACTCCAGCTCCACCGCCTTTGACTGCACCTAGCAACAGTAGTCCTTGTTTTGCTCTGTGGCGAGCTAACTGAAGCAGCACGTGCTGTGGGTTATGGTTTGAGTGAAGATGGAACTAGACATATACGTTAATACAGACATAAATACAATTATCAGTGAAAGCCACAGTGGGTCTAGCTCATCAGCACAGACTGAATTCTTAGAAAAAAAGAAGAGGGGTTCTCCACGAGTGATTTGATCTTTGCCAGTATCGATGCACTAAAACTAGAAATGCTAAAATATGCTGCCATATAAATACTTGGATAGATTGATGGCACTGCATCTGGATAAAGTCTATATATAGGGAACAACTGTTTTTCCACATTGTTAGTCACTTTATTGAAATATTAGGGACTTCTCTGCATTTCCCACTCTTTGTTTTCCCTCTGACACGCCTGAGTTTAGAGTAATCATGTATGGTTTAAATTCCTTCCTTCATAGTTCCATTTTACTCTGACATTTTTAATTTTATCATATTTTTAAAAAAATGACCTTGAAATTGACCTGAATTTGACCGTGTCTAATATTTATCTTTTGAAGAACTTTTCGCGCACAGACCGACTGTTGCGACATCGGCGGTTGTGCCAGGGGCGCGGCGTAGCCAAAGTAGAGAACCAGCCCTGTTGCGAACCACGCCCATATCCCCAAGAACCCCCACCGGCACCCCCAACCTGGAGCCCCCTGCATCCACCTCCGGGTCGACTGGCGGTCTGACATTCCATCTTCCCTGGATCCACAACACCTCCAGAGACGGGACAAGCCACAGGGTTTCTTCTCAGCTCTGTGCAGAGTGCCATCACATTCTAGCACAGACTGATCTTGCAGCTCGAGTCTTGGGATTAATAACGACAGCGGGACATTTGTGGGTTTTTTTGTTGACTTTTTACTGTGTTTCTGTTTCTTCCCATTTTTTAAGATGAGACTTTTCTGTGATAAACGGTGGTCCTGTTTTGTACTTAATCTATTTGATTTTTGCAAAAAAAAAAAGTTTATTGTTCAAAAAAAATATTTGCATTTGGTGGTACTCGGACAGGAAACGGTTGACTGTGTGATGAGGTGGAGAAGAAGAGAATTTGAGCTTCTTTCTAATTTTTTGTTGTTGTTTATTCTCTTTGGCCTGGAAAGGATCATAAAAGCATTTCAGGTTAAAGTTATTAAAACTGAACTTTTCTTCCAGGTAAAGTGAGGAAACTATGTTGGCATTTCATGTACAGACCGGAGTTTACTTGCCTTGTATCGGACAGTGTTAAGCATAAAGACAGGTCATTGAAAGCATCATCATTATTATTATTATTATTATTATTATTATTACTGTGTAAATCTGATGTGATGCATAAAGTGTTTCCTGGCTTTTTCAGCTCGGAAGGTCCAGTTTTAATGATTATTTTGTAAGAAAAACAAGGTGTTGACGTAAATTGGAATTTGGCTCAAATGCAGTCTTTGGCCACCGTCACCATCGTATCCTGAGAAAACCCGAGTAACTTTGTGTGACATAAAACTAATATCAATAACTGTAAAACCAGGACTTCCAAGAAACGAAAGTGCGACCTGCAGTCGACGAGGTGCGCACTTAACGTGTGTCGGGTCACAGAGCGTCACACGTTTCTCTCTGATTTGAGGAGGCAGAACAGGACGGCAGACTTGGCGAGCCCTCCTTCATGTGTACTGAGGGCGTGTGGTGGTGTTCAGCTGTAAATATACAGAACATGTATAGAGATCTGCAGCACTAAAGCAGGACATTTCCTCTGCTCGCTCATGCTGCATAGATCCTGGTGTATAATGATGCAGGTTAGCCACTTTTGAAGTCCAGTGATGTTTGTACAGATCACTTTGTGAGATTAGTGGGCGTATACAAAATCTTGTGGCCTTAGTATGTTTCTGTTGTTTTCTTTTCTTTTCTCATCTGCCTTTTTCTTGGCCGTTTATTATTGTGGATCAGATGTATTTACTAGCCTTTCGTCATCATCATCATATTATTATTATTATTATTTTTAATCCTTAAGCTGTCGTGGTTACTGAATGTGGATGGATTCAGTGGCGCTGAACCAGACTAATGTGTTCTTCTGTCGAGAAGTCATGTTTATGGTGATAACTGAATATTTTGGGTCATAGCTACTGGTGATGGTGTAACACAGAATATAATCCTAAAAAACAGGAGGCCCTTGCGCGTGGCGGTCCGTGTGAGAAGACAGTCGTGCTACGTTGTTTTCCAAGCGGCGGTGCTTTGGCTGGTCGCAGGCCACGGCAGGATCAACACCTGCTTGACTCTGCCGCACACCTAACAACTGCTTTTTCATCCAGACATTACTATACAGTTGGTGTGGAATAACGGTCACGTCTTTGGGTTTAGCCTTAAGTTGCGGATACACAAATAGTCATTGTAGTACTAAATGATAGCGTTACAAGCGATTTCTTTTACCTTTTGAACTTTTGAAAGTACTCGGTACAGCAAGGAGTGGCCCCACGGGGCCCGCTTTGCTGCTTTTTAATGACTTTCTCAAACATGCTCCTTTCTGTGACTGGTAAACTTGTGATCACGTCGTCCTGTTGTTTAACCCAGAAATGTCAGTGCAGACTGGGGCGAATAATCTGTTGGTAACTACGGTCTTATTCGGATAAATAGTGAGTGGTCCAGATGACACTTGTGGAGATGGGAGTCCCGCCACGCTTTCTATGGTCTGTGAATTGTAGGATGAAGAGATGTTTGTGTTCGATACAGAGAAGTGGAAGACTGAGTCGAGTGATGTTTTACCAAAAGTATTAATGAGAAGCTTTCTTTAAATGGTCCATTGATTATCAAATCTGTGTGCACAAAGATGGGATTCTGTTATCAGCAGCTTGGCCTTTTAAAGAGCAGAGGAGCCAAGTTTGAGAAATGAAATCCTCTGCTGTGGAAACACTATTCCCAATCTGTGGAAGGGACACTTCTGGTGTGAGCACATACTGAAAACGGCAAAAGGGCAATACAATATATAGTAGACGTCACTTGTTAATACGTTTTTGTCATTCACTGTTTTTAGTATTCTCATTGTTAAATGCAATAGAATCCTGTTGTAAGATTGAGGTTTTATTTTCTTCTTTTTACAGACAGATCAAAGGAGGCTTTTGTTTTTCTGTTCTTTTGTCTGCGAGTTTGTCATCACATTTTTGATGATTGTTTCAAGGACCTTTTTTATTCTGATGAAATTGTAAACACTGGAGTGTAAGGAAAAAAGGCAAAAAAAGAGATGGATATTTTTGTCCTTCAATCTGTACTAGATTTTAGGTTTTAGACAAAGCCTATTTCTCCTCAACTTGACACGAAAGGCGGACAGAACAATTTGGATCAGTACAGTTGAGAGCCCAGTATGTTCGGTGATTTTTGACACTAGAGGCAGTAGTACTGCAAGAAAATGTTTTCTTTCTTATACAAAGTCCCTGGTATTTGTAGTAAATTATATTGACAATGGTATTAGATGAACAACAGCATAACAGTAGCTATCACAGATTAGTTGTTTTCTTTATTAGTCTTGCATGCAGAGTTATGGTCCTCAGTTAAGATAGGATCTTGATATTGATTATTTTGTGTAGGAAAATGAGTGCATAAGAATAACTTCCTAAAAAAATGTTACAATGATTAATGTAAAATGGGCTAACTAATATGTACCCTTGTGATCCAATTAGTTTCAACTGTATGAAAATCAGAGGAGAGGCTTCTTACTATTATGCTGAAATAATAAAAAAAAAAGAATTTGTAAAGGAATATGATTTTTTTTTTTTTTTTTTTTTTTTTTTTTTTTAAATTTGTGTGTTTTTGATCTCAGGTAAGTTAAAAAAAACACTTCAATGATATGTCACTTGTATTTGATTTAACATCTAGGTGGCTTCATGTTTTGTTTATTTTAATGTAACTTCAACTTAATACATTTGTATTTATTGTCCTTTTGATATAGAGATGATTTCCTCTGGTGTTTATGTGAGCTTATTATGACAAAGGTTGTAACCCATAGTGAAGAGTATCAGGACAATCACAAAAAAGAGGTTATTGTGATTTGTTCATGCTCACATTGTAACTGGTGTTCAAAAGGTAGAGCATGTTATTGACCTCTGTTCCTACCACCTGAATGTTGTAGTGGCAGCTGAGAATCATCAGTCCAGGCAATGTTTTCAGTCTTCTGTTGTCGGGTTTTAGTGAGCCCGTGTGAACTGTTCCCTGTGTTTCCTGTTGTTAGCTAACAGGAGTTGTATCCCATCTGCAGGGCGTGTTGTGCATTTAGAGATGGTCTTCTGTAAATGCTTCTGATGGTGGTGTGGTAAAATCCCTGTATAATAGCAGTTTCTGGAATCCGCAGACCAGCCTGTCTGGCACCAAAAACCATGCCACTCTCAAAGTCACGCTTCTTCCTTATTCTGATGCTCACTTTGAACTTCAACAGGTCATCTCGACCATATCTATATGCCTAAATGTACTGAGTTGCTGACATTTGATTCGCAGATTATATATTTGCATTAACGCACAGTGAAACAGTTGTGCCTAATGAAGTTGCCGTGTGTGTGTGTGTGTGTGTGTGTGTGTGTATATACAAATATATACACTTGTTCAGTTAAATGTATTTGTGTTAATCAGTCCACGGTGTGTTCTGCCATCTTTTAAACACTTCTGGGCATTTATTTTGAACTAGCATTCAAACTAACTTCCTTCTCAATAATTAGCTTTATATATTGAACGCTCTCTTTTTTTTAGGGGGGGCGGTTTAAAAAGTTGGATGTTGCCACAAAGTACTTTGTAAAGTATTATTATACTTCTGCCACCATGTTTGCTGCTGTGGTAGTCTTCTATAGATTTTATTCTTTGAGTTTCATCTCATAATAATCTCTCCGTCATAACTCTGCTTGTCTTTTTTTGGTGGCTGTAATAACACCATTGTTACTGTAGGTGGCAGCAGCCGACTCGAATCAAGTGACTGAAAGACGCAGAGGAAGAAAATGGTCTCGCTTAAAGACCCCGAACAACAACAAAAACCTGGGTTCAGTACTTTATCGGTTTGAAAACGCAAAGTTATTGCTGCTTTTTTTTTTTTTTAATGGGAGCATATATAATAATTTTAAAAAATGTTCAATGAAAACTCTTCTGCGAGTGAAGCCGGTGAAGTCGCTTGTGGAGACGGAGAAGAGAATGTGCCCGTCTGTGAATCAAAGGAGCGGGGTTTTAATGCTGCTCATGAGACCCCCTCTGCCAGGTTTCTGCGGGCTGAACTAGAGCTGAACGCTCACCTCCGTGGCCTCCGCTTCAGCGACCCTGTCCGGTACATCTACAACCCGCTGGAGTACGCCTGGGACACCCACCGCTGCTATGTGGAGAAGTACTGTCAGGCCGGACAAAAGATCCTGTTTTTGGGGATGAATCCCGGACCTTTCGGAATGGCTCAGACAGGGGTGAGCACACATTTTGAGGCATAGTACAGTTTCCAAATCGCCATGACCGTAACAGGAGCACAGCAGTGGTAAAAGGTTTTAAAGGGCTGTGAATGCGGAAGCTAACGCAAACAAACTAAGGAGACAGCCTGCCAGGGGCGCTCCTATCATGTTTTCAGCGGGGTGTCGCAGCAGAGACCTGCAACATGGTGGATACTGCCTATTAAATGCAGCACACACCAGGATGAATGATTTAAGATTTAATTAAACAGTGTCACAGGACAGGAACTTGAAAATTGCTTTGTATGGAATAACTGTTTTGCAAAGTGATGAAACAAGACTAATATGTAGCAATATTAACAGTTTTAACGCCAAAATATACACTAGCTAGCCACTTTATTAGGTATGCATTGCTAGTACTAGGTCGGACCCCATTTGGCTTCAGAGCTGCCTTAATTCTTCGTGTCACAGATTCAACAAGATGCTGGAAACAATCGAGATTTTGGTCCATATTGACATGAGAGCATCACACTGGAGGATGGGTACACTGCAGTCATTAAAGCAACAATGCAAACTGAAGACTTGACAGGACTGGTGCCCAGTGTGGTCTTCTGCAGCTTCAAGCTTCAGCCTATTCAGAGATACTCTTGCGCATACCTTCAATTAATTAACACGCTGTTATTTTACAGCATGTTAATTAAATGTGTTGTTTAGCACAGCTGCATTGTCAGTCCACTGTTTTATTACGGCCTCATGCTGGATTTGAGGGTCTTACATGATTATAACAGTAATTACCACAACCCTTATTTAGCGCTACTTTTAATTAAAATTCCCAGTGTAACCCACTTTGACATTTTGTTATTGCACACACAACAGTGAGGGGGCAGAAAGTTTGATGAGAAGAGCTGATCATCTTAAATAACTGAACCAACTGACAATTGGTAGTCATCTTCCTGTATGATGAGGATATTAAACTGCTGTGGCATCTGTAAAGGATACAGCTCTTCATCCTCTATTATAGCTCCTATCTCTCTCCATCCTGTTTCCTCCATATGTATTTAAGGAATTGAGACGTCATGTAGAGAAAGCATGCAGGGTCGCTGCAAGGAGGACCGGGGACAGAGAAAATGAGGAGCCACAAAATGGAGAGACGATAAAACCCCTCTGTTGCATCATGAAGACTCCCAGGCTCCCTCTGACCTCAGAGCCGCTTTAAATAATCTGCTTCTCTTTGCACAGGTCCCGTTTGGTGAGGTGAAGTCAGTTGTCGACTGGCTGAAGATCACGGGGGAGGTCGGCCGCCCACAAAATGAGCACCCAAAGAGACGAATCACGGGGCTCTCCTGCGCTCAGAGCGAAGTGAGCGGCGCTCGTTTTTGGGGCTTCTTCAGAAAATTGTGCGGTGACCCGGAGGTCTTCTTCCAGCACTGCTTTGTGCACAACCTGTGCCCGTTAATCTTCATGAGCGACAGCGGGAAGAATTTAACACCCCCCGAGCTGCCCGCAGCTGAACGGGAGGCCCTGCTGCGCCTGTGTGACATTGCACTGTGCCAGGTGGTGGAGGCACTGAACGTTTCCATGGTGATTGGTGTAGGAAAGGTGGCAGAGCAACGGGCGCGGCGGGCCCTGTCTGCTGCAGGTGTCAGTGTGCGTGTTGAGGGCATCATGCATCCATCGCCCAGGAACCCGCTGGCTAATAAGGGCTGGGAGGATGTAGCTAAAGCCAAACTGCAGGAACTTGGTGTTCTATCCCTTCTAATTAAAACTTGCGCCAATCAGTCATGATTAATCTATTCACTCCAACACCAGATGAGGATGTGTGGCATTCCTGTGTATCTTTCAGTTCACAGATGGTTTGGTGCACTGTTGAGAAGGGCACACTCACTCACCTCTTCATGGCGCCATCTGTGTGTCCAAACACATGCTGGTAGCTCCAAGGAGAACCTGTAACACTACTGCTTTTCCACATCTGTTACCACAAATGCTGTAAACACATCTGCTCTGCAACTGCTTTTTCTTCTCTAAAGGTCTGTCTGCATTACTTCAAGACGAGACTCCTGCTGTGATCAGAGGATGCAGCATGGCTTTAAAATACGGAGCCAGAAATATTTCTACACTAATGACTGTACGGTGCTCAGGGTGTATGTGTATATTCAATATTGTATTTTTCTTTGTGTGTATGACAAGTGCTACGTCTACAACTTAACCCTACAATTAAAGTTCATGTGGCCTTATATTAATCAGCTAATTAAGATGTGACCTATGAATTTCCTATAAAAGGACAGTGTTGATGTGTTAATATCAACGAGGGTCACAAAATTAGATCGGAATAGAAAAGACCAGAATTTAGTGAAAGTCAAAATAAATTTAGCTGGCTGCACAGACAGCTTATTGTCATGTTGCACAAAAAATATACTCATACAGTGATAATTACATGGGCAGAATCAATCTGTGATGCTCTTTATGACATGTTTTATAGCTCTATTTTAAATTTTCGTTTAGCTTGGTATTTTATGGGTCCGCACACTGACTTTCCAGTTTCAGTTTTGTTTTTATTTTACTATTTTTTAAATTTTATTTTACTGTTGAAATAAATACTGGCTGATCAAATCTGATGCTGCAAACATGAAGTTATACTGACAGTTAAGGCATATGTTTAGCAGGGAGCAGGTTGTTGAAACATATGCCAGTTGTGAAAGTAATCTGTCATCAACTGAAATACTAAGTTAATGAAAGTTCTCCGCTTTTATGGCCACAGAGGAAAACTGGGAAAACCCAGGTATAAATCATAAAAAGAATTATTGTTGAAAGCACTATTATCAGTATGACCACACTGACATGTAAAATATAGCTCTGAAAAAAATCAGATGCCCCCCGCCCCCCCATGAGCAAGCACTTTGGTGACAGTGGGAAGGAAAACTCCTCGTTAACAGGAAGAAACCTTTGGCAGGGCTGAACCTGAATTACATACATGAAAGAGACGAGATGGCATTTTTTTTTCAACCTAAATGCAAATTTATGAACTGCAGCTTTCTTTTTTTTTTTTTAGAAGAATAAATCATACCTACAGGTATGCTGACTCAGCAGGGATAATATTAAAAATTAAAATCAAATTATTTGACGGCAATAGGAAAACATCCCACAAGAGCCTCCCTGCGTTATATAGTTTTTCTTTACATAAAGACTTTTCCACCATGAGAAAGTGTGTGGATTAAGTGCTCACATGAAACCTACTCAGTTAGTACTTTGTGTTAACAAATGCAACTCTCTTGGCTTTGTGCCGAAGCTACACTGCCATCAAGTGTTCAGAGTGGGGACATGATTCTTACACAATCACAGGGGGGGGGGGGGAAAGGTACACGATATTAGATTTACAGTCTTTGCTTAAAAAACAAACTTGGATACGATGTGTGTTTATCACTGGTTCGGGATTATCAGATCAGATTCAAATAAGTGCAGAATATCCTCATTTTCCATATTAAAAACAAAACAAAAAAAGAATTTCTTTGCTGTGATACTGCTGGTTTTATGCTTCTCGCTGGTTTCTGGCTGGTGGGTGCGCTGAAGTTGTTATTAACATAAATGTGAAGCTCTGATGATTTCCTCACCCCCACCCGTGCCACTACTGAGAACTGCAATCAGCAGTAACACCAGGCAGAGGATCTCGTGTCCTGTGATTGTAATGGGAGTTGAAGTCCGCAGCTCCACCGTGTCAGTTGAGAAGCTGTGTACTCATGAACTGCATCTCCCGTGACTCAGCGAGTGTCACTAATTTTACTCTGGTTGCACATGGTTCAAGAGATGTTGTGAAAGTCTTGCACCTGCTCATCAGTATCGACAGACTGATGCACAGCTCCTGTCCCGCATGAGGTAGCAGAGCCATCGAGTTCATTTCAGAAGACTCAGGTAAGATTAACACCACTGAGTTTCAGCATTTAGGCCAAGATTGACCTGTTGACTTGTTAACAATGGGAACGAGTTGAGTTGTTAGCTGAATGTCACGCCTGCAGACATGAGGGAAGATTGATTACAATTTGTTTGTTTTTTACATTTCTGTAAAAGCTTTATTTGTTATGTTATTATGTGTACCATTATTATATGATATTTATGTTTTTTTGGAATTAAATATATTAAAAAATGTTTTAGTATAAAGCTATTAGCTAACTTTGACTTTTTATAAATAAAAACCAATTTGAAAGACTTTCCATTAGTCTTTAAATAGAGTGGTCATTCTTATATGTGACGACAAAGAGATACAACCAGATCTCTCGGTCTCTGTTTATTTTGTAGGCTATATGGCATAATGTAACTCCTCAGTAGGTAAACAAGCTGATGAGCCGTAGGTCACTCCTGTTATGACCATGCTGCATTCCTGGACCGATGCTGCTATCATCTTTCATCAGCTGTTCGCATGTTTTCTTCTTTAACAGCAAAGCTTCCTATCGTCATGGACAAACAGCCCAGGGTGGTGTTTCGAAATGTGGGGCAAGTGTACTTCCCCCAAACCAGGGTGGAGTGCCACTACAGTCTGACCTCAGACCATCAGTGGAGCAATAGTGACTGGATAGGAATTTTTGAGGTACGGTCACCAACTACAGCACCATCCCATGTGTTGCATCGTGGTAGTCACATTGTGTGCTTTATGACATAGAGTATGTTTATCCTATTATAGATGGGATGGACTTCAGTCAAACAGTATTACACATACACATGGGCTACTGTTCCTGAAGGCTACACAGAGGGAACCAGTGTTGACTTCTGTGCAGTTTTCCAGGGTAAGAACTGTAATAAACGCTCCTGATGGTTAATGGTCTGTTTTGTTGTTGTTGTTTGTTTGTCTGGCTGAAATTGCCCTGTCCTCCCTGGTTGCACATTTGATAAATACTGTGTGCTTGTTTGTTCCTGTAAGCATAGATTCATATTTCATAATAAACTTTATTGATGTTAGACCTGGCTCTGATGCAGCACCTCAGTTCAGCATCTGTCTGAAATAAGCCTTTTTAGCTCCTTTTCATTGGCTGCCCCTCATGAGCACAACGACTAAACTCCAAAACTGTGTGCCTCAAAAAATGAATACGATAGATATCCCTTCACTTTGACATCATTTCATCTCAGAGTGATTACTATACAACCACAGACATAAAAATCTGAAACTTTAATATCCACCACTGTTTATGTATGACAGAGAACGAGGAAAAGCATAACGGGTCCTCTTTAAACCTGCATTCTTTCTAATAGCCAGCAGGGGGAGACTTTGGCTTCACCAAAGAAAAACTATTTTGTAGACGTCTCAGTATGCAGTATCCAGATAGGTTTATATTCTTAATTGTAACACAGGATGGTGAATATTTTGACAATTGTGGCCCCATTTGGGGAAAAAAGATCATTTAGGGTGTAGTTGAAAAGTTATGTCTGAAATATCAGTTTCTAAATCAGTCCCACCCTTTGCTTGTTCTGTCTACCTATAGACAAACAAATAAATAAACAGACAGATAAAACCCAAAATGTGGACGTCAAAGTGGTTATGTCCACCTCTCATATGCAGTCTGTCTCTGTGATGTCTTAAACTACAATCAACTACGCCCGTCAGTGGTCCCTGACACCCTGGGGGAAAACAACCTGCTTTCCCTGTTGCCAGCTATGTAGAGAATGAAAGTTTTAATTTCAGTTGTTCAGCAGTTGCTGGAAGGATTTGGGGTTTCCAGGCAGTCTGCTGAGCGAGCTCTAGGCCCGTGTAACAGACACACCTCAGAGTGCACTGCTGCATCACCACAGCAAAGTGATACCAGGGCGGTAAAAAAAGATGCTGCTGTGCACTTTCATAGAAGATTAGCTGTTGTTTTTAATGTTTTCACTGTGATCAAATAAAACTAATTTATGCAAAGCATTAGGAGCTTATAATGAGATTGTACTGCACTAGTTTAGTTTTTTGTATTTGGGCCTTATTTTGCATTATCGTAACTGTAACTGACAGTAACTGACAGCTAATTTTAGGCACTAGAGGATAATAAGAAATGTCTTCTTGATACAGCATCATACCTGCCCCGCCCCGGTACTGTAGAGTACCAATTTGTGTATGTGGACAAGATAGGAGAGGTGTGTGCCCGTAGTCGTCCCTTCACTTTCTGTGCACCCAAGCCGCTGGAGGAGCTTGAGACCCTGAAAGAAGAAGAAGATGCAGAGGATGGAGAAGAAGAGCTGCTCTTAGTCATTCCCAGAGCTCAGCTGCTGCAGGTTGGAAGAGAAAATGTTTATTTCTTTTTATTATCTTTGACACAGGAATTAGAAATATGCCTGAAAATGCTTCGTCATTTCTTTCTGTGTTGTCCACAGAGTCGGCTGGAGGAGTGCTTAAAAACGCAAGGAGGTCTGCAGCAAGCGTTGGATGTAGCGAAAAAGGAGACGGAGAATGAGAAAGAAAACAGCAGAAAAGCAAGAAGTGAATGGGAATATGAAAGAGAAGCAATGAAGGAGGAGATCATGGAGCTCAGAGACAACCTGAGACACAGCCGCGAGATGCTGAAGACAATCGAGGTAAAACACGAGGTGCACACTGATCACCAGTGGCGCACTGATAGCTGATCATTGAAAATTGATGAAAAGATATATTCTCTTTTCTCTCCATGCAACTGAAAGGATGCGAAATACAGTCAAGAAAGTCTGGCCTCTGAGCTGAGTAAACTTGCGGCTGAAAAAGCTGAAAGAGAGCAGTGCATCAAAGACCTGGAGGAGGATGTCGAGATTCTGGCTGAGCGAGAGAAAGAGCAAAACAGGGAACTGGAAAGGCAAGCCCTCGCAACACATGTCAGCTGAGTCATTCTCCAGCCACTTTGGCCTGAAAAGTGAATTTATTTATTTTTTACCACAGGCTGAAAGAAAGAGTGAAGAAAATGTCCTGTCAAATGAAGCACGATGAGGAGAAGAGGAAGTCTCTGCAGGTTAACTGCTGTGAAGCTTGTCACTCTATAACACACAAAAGCCAATAACCTGTCATCTCACTAAAAACAGACGAGAATCAGATGTTTTCCTGTCTTTTCTTCTGGCATATTCTCCCACATTGTTTCTCTTCATGCTCCTTGACTCCCCGAAGATGGAAAATGAGGATGCTCTGGCTGAGGCACGACTGCTCCAGGAACGTCTCGAGGCCAGCGACCACGTGGCAGAAGGCCTGCGTAGGGAGCTGAGGGACCTGAGCACCCGACAGGGTCACACCCACACTGACCTGCACCAAGCCCGACTCCAAGTGGCCCAGCTCACTCTGCAGCTGTCTGAGGAGAACCTCCTCCTGAGGGAGGAGAGGGCCAACTGGGCTTTGGAGAGAGAGGCATACAGACATGCAGCAGAAGTGAGGATGCAGAATATGCATCAAAGTAAAAAAAACAACAACAAAAAAACCCAGAAGAAACAACAAAAAAACTAAACTGTTTTCATGTTTTTGTGCAGACTGACAAAAAGAAGCTGCAAGATCTTGCCTGCGAGGTGCAGAAGAAGGAAGAGTGGCTCCAGGAGGAGAGGATGGAGAGGGAGAAACTAGAAGTGCAGCTCGGGAGAGAGAAAGACTACAATAAAGTAAGAAACTCAAAGCACATCGCAATCGCCGTTCAGCTCTAAATATAACTGCTTATGTGCCGCAATTCTGCATCATGAGATGCTCAACTTACAGTACAGAGAGCTGTGCCAGACTTCTTTCATTACTCACATACTGGCACAAATAGAAAAGCTTCCATGAACAGTGAGCAAACATTTCCTCACGACAACATGTGATGAACAGCAGGGAAGACGAGAAGACCCATCAGACTGGTGGGCGTTCAGGCGGTCTGAGTATAAATGTTGCTGCCCCCTGTAGGTGCTGCTGGGTGAGGCGAAGCGTGAGCTGCAGGAGCTGAGGGCCAGTTTGAGAAAGGTCCAGAAAGAAAGGGAGGAGGAACAGCTTCAAAACCAGGCAAGGATTCAACACCGGATCAACAGCACAGCTCACGATTCTTTAATCTACCACAAGAAACAGTATAGGGACGCTAAGCCCTGTGCTTTGGCTCTGCTCTTCACAGGATAGGCATGAATTAAACTGGCATTTCTCAACAGAACACAGCAAAATGTGTTTTTCCCCCCAAGCTCAGTTACACATTTTAGAGAGCGACTGCTGATTAGTTTAGGTATTCATTCTCATCACCTTCATTTCCCGATCAAATCTGTGTTTTTGTCATTTGAACCTTGCAGGATTTGGTGAACTACATCCATCAGTTAGAGCAGAGATTAGGGATTGTGTCAGAAGCTGAAGCAAGCAGTACAGCTCCCACGTGCATATGTAAGTAAAAAGATCTTTTTGCATGCCACGCTGCTATTTCATTGAACTGTAATGAAAACTAAGGTAAAGACTCATTGCTGGTTCATTCAGCTCCTGGCTCTACCCCTGCGAGTGATGAGAGTGCTTCCTCAGCTTCCTCCAGGTCAGTCTGTGCACCTGTTTCCTTGTCCAATGACCCGAAGCAGCCCGACAGAGCTGAGATCCCTCCTGAGATACAGATCCAGAGCGAGGAAGAAGACACACCAGCCTCTGACACACAGGTAAACCCAAGACTGATACACCTAGATAGGGATATATTTGACTAGTTGGCCAAATTAGTCTGCAATTTCTGTTTCACAGGTGAGTTTAATGCTGCCTGTTGGAAACCAACTACTAAAGTCTTAGACTTTAGACAAAGTCTAATGTGTCTAAAGTCACATTAGACAAAAGCACCAGATGTATCATCTGAGAGCGCCCATCGTCACAACATGTCTCCTAACTAATCCATTTAATCATTTTTGGCTTGTGTAATGAGCTTATTTCAATTCCTTATAGACAACTTCCTCATATTTGAAGTGGTTTCCAACAAATAACTGCATTTTGCAGTATAATGTAGATGATATTTGATACGGATTATGAGTACAGCACAAACGTTTGAGGCATTTCAGTTGTTGCATACAGTCAGAGTCATGAAGAACTATGTTCTCCTGCACCAGATTATTTGACCCTCACTAAATCCTAAACTAGCGGTTTTAAAAAGGCAAATGATGATCTCTTCGAATGCTGATTCGATTTATTTCATCTACTGCGCTCTACTGGGTACTAATTGCTCATTAAAGACTATTTGGATGTAATTTCTCAGAGCTCTTTTACACCACAGAAAATAAGATGAAAGTAAAATGAGCACCACACTATATTTCCGTTTTGAAACCCAAGTGTCCAAGTGTTCTGGGTGGATACAGACCCACAGTTCACCTGCATTTCTGCCTCTGTCTGTTGAACCAGGATGAGGAAAGGGAGCAGCATGAACCCTCCACTGCTGAAAGAAAGAAACTGATCCTACCAGAGCTCATCAACCCCGTGCTCAGGTGACACGGCTGGCTTTCCAGCAGTTACACTTCACACGCCCTCTTTTCTCCGCCACAGCTGAAAATAAGACTGAATAAAATAATAGGACGGTCATGCTAAGCGAGAAGGAGAACTGTGGAATTATTTACCTTTGCTTAAAACTTTCAACTCTCTTTGCCTCTGCAGTGAGCTGGCTGACTCCCCCATGTGGTAACACAGGGATGGATGGCAGGTTTCCCGTGTACCACTGCGGTATTATTTTATATGGGTCATAAGAACACTTGAGACCTATATAAAGTCCCCGTCACAAAGGGTATTGTGCTTTTACCTCAAGAGTGTCTTTTAGGAATTTGCAAGTCTTAGGTGGGCTAATTTTCGCCGTTGTTTTATGCTGTTTGTGGTTTTAATTCTGATTCAAACTTAGTGACACTCAGGATGAATTTTAAGTGCAAATTGAATTTTTGTTTTCCGAACTTTTAGATGAAGATTCATATTTTCGAACTTTTATTTTCATTATTAGGTGTCTGTGTCACAGCTGTTGTGAGATATCAGTTGCCCACACTAGCCCCCCCCCCCCCGGGCTCTGCATGTGAGTGCGACTGCACAAAGTGTGTCAAGTGTGTGGGTGTGGGTCACAGTCAAGTGCGAAATGCTTTGCTCCTGGCTCGTTTGGTGCAGTTCAGGTAAAAGTTTGTTATTCAATGGTGCTCTTTAATAAAACATAATAATGAATACCAGGTGAGTGCTGTGCCTAAACGTCATTATTTCACCGTGACATTTGATGATTTTTCCTAAAGTGACCCAGAAATGTGCAAAAATGTTCTTTGAAAATGTAATACCATTGTTCAGAAATGGTTGTACACCGATGCTGTTCCAGGTCATATTTGACCCGTATCTCTTCAGATAGATTTCAAGGTAGCACTTTATAATAGTGTCACAGTATTAAGTATAAGTATTAGTAAGCACTTAATTCATCATTTATCATTACTTCTCCTTAGTATGTCTTTGATAAATACAGGTGTTTATCCATGTGTTACTGTTACACCATGTACAGCAATGATAGTTGTGTAGCTATATACAGCCTTCATTGCTACCACATCACTGCTAATAATAATCATAATAATTGTATATTATAATGCCATGTAAATGACGACTTAAGCACTTCCTAATACCTTAATAAAACTTAGTAGTTTGACATTATTATAAATTGCTACCGATTTCAGATCCACCACTGTGGCTAATATCAAGGAGAATGATGGTTATAGGGAACCTTGAAACTATGAAGCCGTGCATGACAGGGGTTACAGAGCTCAAGGGGGACCCTGACAGAGACAAACACCTGCTGGCTGTTGAAACAGTGAAGCAGAAGGACAACATAGGAGTGATCATCTATGGCGTGCATAAGGAACAGAGGTCAGAGGGTGACTTGACGCAGACTCCAAATCTGCAAAAATCAGTTCGATTCAGTTTATTCTGAGCTGAGATTAAAGTGAAAGCCAAACTAGATTAAAAGAGGAGTTGTGGGAAGTCATCAGGTCATTAAAGAGACTGAACTGCCACTTTAGTGTGTGCAGGAAAAACATACCAGTCCTGCAGATGCAACATTTCCTACCGCTGCTTTCAATGCACAGACTAGTTTATGACAAGCATTTTTTAAATGTTGCATTAATCTTGACAATAACAGATTAGAACATACTTAAATCATTGTGGCTGTTATGTTTTCATGTCTCAAGCGAAACAGGACATGATATTGTGCGATAGCATGCGGAAAAATAGTCGTCCATTTATTAATGTCAGACACTTATTATCAAGGAATTCTTGGCCTGGGTCACATTGAAGTATGTGAGTGTTAAAAGATGAGTGGCTGCTTGGTTCAAAGATGTGTAAAGGGATTTCAAAGAAGATGACAAGTGGAGACGCTATAAGGTCTGAGAACAAAAAGAGCATTTATCAAAATACAAGAAACAACAAATAACAAATCACGAGCCCCCAAACAGCAAAATATAGTATTGACTTCTCATAAAAATGTAAAAACAAGAACATATCAACCCAGTTTTTGGATTTCCGTGTGTGTGTGTGTGTGTGTGTGTGTGTGTGTGTGTGTGAGTGCATGGATGTCAGAGCCATCAAAGCTATTTTGATACAAGTCAAGTTGAATTAAAACTCACGAGGAACCTGAATCCCTGAACACGATAGAGACAACGACCTTAATAAAAGCGGTAAGCATTGTAAATGTTTTGTCCAAATGTAACGTAAAATCCATATTTGATCTTTTTTAAATGCCGTACTCGTGTGTAGAGCTCCTTTTAAACTGCACCAGCTCAAATCCAGAAAAAACTAACAAGGTTTTAAAACAAATAAAAGAAGGAAAAAACCTTTTCCAAACTATCATGGTTATATGAAATACTTTTAAATACTGAACAGTTTGAGTCGGGCTGATCGTGTCCAAGGTGTGTTCTGTCCTTTCCCATGGTTGTTTGGTTCTAAGGTTTTCACAATAAAACAGCAAAATTACCAAATTTAGGAGCAAACTTGGTGGGCCTTTCTTATTTAACACGCCTTCTGTCTTTATCAACATAGCGCACACGAGAACCCCACTCAGTCACTCAGTGCCTGTTTGTGTCGGACAGTTGTTGGCCAGAACTCGAGCAGTCCCAAAACAAGTGTACGTGCGAGGGATTTCTCCAACCTAAAGAAAAAAAAAATCTAATATTTGTATGTTTTTTTTTTTTTCATTTTTAGTTGCAAAATCCATTTTATACACATTTACAGATGCTGATAATTGGACACTCACTCATGTGGATGATGGCAGTGATGTAACGTGTCTATTACAGCACCCTGTTTACTGGGACACACTCACACGCTCACGCACACACATCTGAGGTTTCTGTGATGTAAACGGCTTTTAATGGTTGTGTTTGCTTGGCGGAGTCTTTGCTTGCCTTAAAACAACAGGAAGAAAATCTTATGGCTTAACTGTACCTGGTTGTTTGAACGAGTGCATGTACTGAAAGTTTTAATGATTCCCAACCTGTGTGAAAGAAGAACGTCTGATGGAAAAGAAAAGAAATACTGTAAAAACAGCTGAAGCGTGGCCCTGATCAACTGGAGATATGTTTTCCCGCATTTCTCTGACATTTTTATTATTTGGCCCACGTGCTTGAGTTTGAATTAAAGCTGAAGTCCTCTTGCATTTCTTTCAGATTAGCCAATCACCAATCCTGAATGATCACACTTTGAGTTTGAGTCCTGCTCATGACTCCCATGACTCTTTAGCTATTGCTCTTTTTCCTTTTTGTTTTCCTCTTTTCTTCTGCTATTGCTTCACTGTGTCCGATAAAACTAACGCATACGATAAAAAGCACAAATGTCCAGTCAGATGCGAGGACTGAGTGTGAAAATATACACAAGAAAAAAAAGCAACACGAGGTCCCACAAACAAACAAAAGACAAAACAGTAATGTGTACATGCTTATAAAAACCATACAATGAAAAAATAAGTAGCATATCTCTGAATAGTAATAAAAGTAATTCTGAGAAGACATCTGTGGCATCTGGACGCCACATAAGAGTTCTGTCGCTGCAATGTACTCTTACCATCAATTTTATACAAAGCATAGCCCTTAATAGATAGCGGAGGAGTGCTTTTTTTGTCTCTCAACAACTGTTTTTCCTGTCTTTGTGCGGACAAAACCTTTTTTTTTTAATATATATATATATCTTTTAAACATTCTGGCACTGTGATTTTCTTTTTTAACTGTGCCCTCATCAATCCACTGAAATGTAGTGCTTTTGCGTCTCCAAATTCCTCACTTGCTACTATGAATTGAACACATTTTCCTTTCAGTCAGTATGTACAGTATACACGGATATGTGCTGTGCGAAACGCCGTTTTAACAGCTTTAATCTGTGAGGTTTCTACGAGCTGACGTTGCTCGGCGGCGGCGCTCGGCGAATCCGTGCGAGGCAGCGGTGTCGTCTTGTGTCTCTCTTTCTCTGTCTCACTGCGTCTTCCCTGTCACGCCTTTCTTTTGCGCGCCCGCTGCCGCCTCCCCCCACGCCTCTCCGTCGCTTTCTGCCCCTCGCTCTTTCTCCTCGTCCCAATAGTCGTCCTCTTCCTCCTCCTCTTCTTCCTCGAAGGCTGACTCGTACGTGGCCTTGTCCTCTTGCTTGATGGCTTGAATGGCAGGGGGAGCAGCTGCGCCGCTGTCGCCCGAGTCGCTGCTGTCCTCGAAGGAGTCCGGGTTCTCCAGCATCTCCCTGATCAGGGGAGGCATGGGGCCGGGGATCTCTGTCTTTAGCGTGATGGCTCTTTCTGCACCTGCACACACATGGACATTTATTTACTCGTAGGTATGAAGAAACAAAGAACGTCACATGCTAACAGACAGGAGTCATGTAATTTAAAATATGCTGTCTGGCAGACCTTTCTTCCAAGCATGAATTTACAGTAATGTCTGTTAAATGTTACGAAATTGCTTTGAGGCAACATTTATTTTATTTAAGCGGTTGCCTAACAAGCAATAGGAGCGTAGTTTGAGACCAGCATCATCAGTCTTTTCCTAACCGCTAACTGCTTTGAGCCTGAGCTAATCGGAGCAAAAAATACAAATCTGCAAAGATATTTCAGTACTTATGCGTGTTGAGCTTTGACACTGAAATCTATTCCAAACTGTGGTTGTGCTATGAAAAAAACAAGCTAACCTTTGGTGCTGATTCCCCTAAGGTCTGTGACTTTCATCAGCATTCGGGGAAACATGTGAGGCTTGTTCGGGCGTCTGCGTCGGGTGTAGATCTTCAGGGCCTCTAGCAGCGGTTCCTGCAGCTTGTCCACCTTCTCCGGCTCTTCCAAGTCCATACGGTCTAGTAGTGAAGTGAAGAGAGCGGACACAGCAAAACAATGACAAGAAGCGAGACACTGTTACAGCCTTTATGCTACCGACTGACTGCTAAACTGTGACCGTACACTGATGTCTCTTCCTTTCCATCAATAATTCCACGACTGCAAGCGGACACGATGCAAACAGACGCCGAACAATGACCCAAGTTTACCTCCGCAGATGAGACAGATGGCGCTGAGCAGCCCCGTCTCGGTGTCGTCCATCTCCAAAGGCAGCAGCTGACCGGCAAAGGCAAACACCAGGTCTGTGAGCGGGCCAAAGCCGGCGTTATGCATCTGGGTCCTGTTTAGAGTCAGGCCATCTGAGAAGGTCATCGTGTCCTGCTCTGGTGTGTAGCGAGTGCATATCCTCAGCATCTAAGCAGGGGAAGAATATGATGAGGCATAAACCAGAAATTTCTAGACGGAAGTTCACGTTGAAATTTTTTCACGGGAGCTGTTCAGAATCACAAAGCAGCGTGACAAATAGAGAATAGCTTAGGGATGTGGAGGTGTAGTCGATTAAAGGGGAGGAGTAATAGGAACGTGGCGCTAGTACCAGGATGTCCAGACATGCAGATTTGAGGAGGGTGATCTGGTCAGCGATGGTGAGCGTAGTGAAGCCTGGTAGCCGCTTGGCAAACTCCACAATCTTTATAATGCACTTAGTGGAGAGCTCACTGAACTTATCCCATAGGCCCAAGTCCAGCTGCACTCTGTGGTCAGCACTTGAATTCTGGGAGAGAGAAAGAGGGACACTTTTTTTTTCTTTCTGTGTGACTGTGCAAACTCCACATAGTGTTTGTCCTTCCTGCAAAGCGGTGAGCTTAAGTGGAGCGCGAGTGTCGAGAAGTGGGTGCAATTATGTGCTAAAAAAAAGACTCACTGTGGTGTATTTTCCTAGTTGGCACAGAGACGGGAAGGTCTCTTGGTGAGCTTTGCTGACTTTGTTGACCAGCTCCTCCAGTTCTCCACTTAGTTCGTAGTTCTCGGGCAGCACCACTTCCTCCTTCACGTCCTTCTTCTTTTTGTTCCTGTCGTTACGCACCGCTACCGGGACACACGTGCACGAGATGAGGAAAAGACACAACTCCTTTTGCTTTTTCCTCGATAGCGACACACCGACAGCCCGTAATATCTGAGACGCTTACCTTCTTTGGACATGCCGACCTCAAAGCACTTCTGCAGCCGGCAGTACTGGCAGCGGTTGCGGGTAACTTTGTTGATCTGACAGTTCTTGTCTCTGTGGCACGTATACACCATGTTCTTTTGAATGCTGCGCCTGAAAAAACCCTAAAACAGACACAGGAAAATGTCTTGGACATGGATGCCACACGATAAATACATAAAAAACTTAAAAAAGCTACTGTTGTTAGTCAGGATTTGGTACTATTTAGTGGATCAGTGCAAAGACTGTCTAAATAATTTAATCTTCTGATGTCACAGAACTATAGCAGATATCGATCCCAAGTAGACGCTGAAAGAAAAACTGGCACATGTATTTTTCATGATTGCTTTTTTGCTAAAGCCCATCAGAATTTAGAAAATCCCACGACAAATGAACACCGTGTCACAGCAGCCAGCCGCGTTAAAAGTACTTTGGATTAAAAAGCAGGAGAGCCTAAAGCATTAACCAGCCAACTTCATACTGTACGTGGCTACATGAGTTAGCTGATACAACGGGGAGGTGGGCAGTGGAGCGGTGCATCAGTCATCTCACATCAACAAGGCTCTAGGTCGGTGAACTGAGTTGAGGTGATTCTGGATGTGTTAGTGTGACGGTAAGTGTTTAACCTGCGATAGCTGGTTAAAAAATAAGCAGTGATTACAGGGTGTGGAACCGTGAGAGGTAGCCAAGGGTAAAAGAAATAAATTGTCCAAATGTAGTTGCATTTGTCATAGTGCTATGGGACCTGGACTGGTTTTCTACTCTATTTGAGCGCTCAAAGCTCTTTAAACAACATGTTTCATTCCCACAAGCACTTTTTTGTTCTGACTCTAAGTTCTTTCACACTCTGGTTAACACATTGGGAACAACTTGGGATTCAGTATCTTGCCAAAAATACTTAGGCAAGCAGTCTGGAGCAGCCAGGGATCAAACCACCAACTGTCCAGTTAGTGGATGACTTGCTCTACCTCCTGAGCCACAGCTACCACAAGAGTAATGGCTCAAACAGCACAGCACTGTGGAGCAGCAATTGTTATCAGACCACTGGAGCAGATATCTTGTTTCACTTGAAACAAACAAGTTCTGAAGACATTTTTAGGTTTTATTTACTTATAGCCAAAAGAAGCCATTTGCCTGTCACAAACAGCAGCACACCGTTCATTTGTACCTTTAATCATGTGCAGTTACATATGGATACACTAGAGGGCAGCTCAGCGACAGCAAGCACATCTCTGTGCACATCTGTCTGCCTTTCTTTTCAGGGGACCTCAGCTGTTCACATTAGCTGTAAACTCCTCGTGTATCTCCAACTTCATTTACCTTGCAGCCCTCACAGGAGCTCACTCCATAGTGATAACCAGATGACTTGTCCTGGCACACAAAGCACGGCTTATAAACGCGAGGAGGAGGAGGCGGCGAAGGAGAGCTTGGCACCATCTCCTCCGAACTGGTGCTCTGGGTCTCCACGGCTGCGGAAAAAGCACAGAATGGAGAAACAGTTGAGTACTCTTATGAATTCAGAGCATCTTGTTTATATTTATTCTTAAAGTCTTTGAAACTTTGATGAAAGCTAATACAAAGTGATTAACAGAAAGAGTGGTCAGCAAACAACCCCCCCCCAACCCCACGCAGGCCACCCCTCTGAGCCAGAAGGCAAGCTCAAAGGCAGACATTTTTAAGAGAAAAGGGAGGAGGGGTGGCACTGCTGACTGACAGGGACTTAAAAGAGACACAATTAGCTGATGGCCAGATGGCCCTGCTGATAAAAATCTGATTGGCAGCTGAGATTTGATTGGCTTTTCCATTTACTGGTGAGTGTGGGGGGAGGTGAGATACCCCTGCTGAATTTTTGACTGGCATCTGAATTTTTTGTGTGTTTGTGTGTGTGTGTACGAGTGTGTGTAAGCTCCCATTTTTATTTGAAAGGTCGTCCCTAGCCCCATGTGAACAAACAGAGATGAGATGTTTATGAGACTCTGCTGTCTCCTTATGTTCCTTCTCACTGTCGCGCTAAAGAAAACTGCACACTGTATAACACCATATGCTGACCCCAGGCAATGCCATTCCTCTGCCGCATGTGAAAACGCTCAAAACAAATGATACAAAATGGATACAATGACGCGTTTAATCAGCCGCGCCTCCTCGCGCTGCAGTCAGAGAGCAAAAACCGCAACACGCCTGGTACGCATTTAAAGGCGACGACTACGAAACAAGCAGATTCCTTTCGAACGTGCCTTTCAACTTTCACCTTCACTCACCCCAACTTCACCTCTCTCTGCCCATTCCCACCCCCACTCTCTTGTTTCCTGGCCCTAAATTCCTCAGTGCAGGCCGGACAGGGTTTAATAGTAGCCCAGGCTCATAAGCAGGCCTATAAACGTTGTGTCTCGGATGGGAAGGAGGCCCCCAGCCAGGGTGACGGCCTCTTTATTGGGATCCAGTCACCTTGGGCAGCTATTCACATCAACAGCTCCATCCTTGGATCCCTTCCTAGTAAAAATAAAGAATCTGGGGTCAAAAACCCAAAGTCACAGCCCCTCCTGTCACCTTCAATGGGTAGCACAGGACTGAACCAAATGTCTTGCCCCAACCCCAAACACTGCAACCCCAACCTGAACCCCCGCTCTGTCATTAACAAGAGCGGTAAGGTTTCAAAAAACAGAGGGGCAAAGGCACAAAAGGAATAATCTAATAAAAGTAGAGGAAAAAATGAAAAGAGAAAGAAAGAGGAGGGGGAAAGGAGGTGAGCTTCAGGACAGAAACTTCCCAGTGGCCGAGTGGTTAAATGAAATCCTGACTATTTAACTTTGACCTTGACTGAAGAAAGTATTGCTAACAAGAGGAGCTCACGAATGTGTTCGACACGGTGTTATTTAAAAAGTGACCACTCAGCGTGCCTAGCCCATTAATCACTGGTGAATTTGGAGCGGTGGTGTGATGTTCTGCATTGGTTTTGCCACTGTTATATGGAAGTGTGTCATCAGTCAGTAGACGAGTGTGTAAGAGTCTCTTTCAGTAACACAATGAATCTGACGTGGAAATACAAAGCACACCAACCAGAATCACTGCACACTACCAGCATCTCATCGTTCAACATTATTACTGTTATTACTGTTAACTTGTTTATAAGTACAGGTTTGCAGGTCTCTTTAACACACTGTATCCTCACACACTGCTGTGACTCGTTAGTCCCTTTTCTTAAAAAAGAAAAGATCACAAATGATGCAAGCAGTATTTTTTTCCACCTCTGTGTGTTGCTCTGATGTGTCGGATTTTTTATTGTTTACTAAAAAAAAGAAAAAAAGATTCAATGACTTTTTCTCAGCTTTGTACTCAGTGATCTTGACTTCTTTTATGTGAAGAAATTGTGAAAACATTTTCTTTGAGCACACTCTGCACATCTCCCTGCACATTTGTATTCACTGCACTCACGGCTGATAGACTTGTGGGAATTGTAAATGAAAGAATGAAAGAAAAAGGTTTGCTGTGTACTTTCTGTGTGTGTTCCCAACCTGCTTTAAACTCTTAGTGTGCGAAACTACACATAGATTTTGGACCCAACGAGAGGAAAACACAGCATAAAATGCAATAGATGCAATAACGGCACGAATGATTTTCTCTCCGGTGTTGATTGAAAGAAATCGTTTAACTTTAGTTGGAAGTTATGATTGAAAAAACTTTCTTTGGGATATAATATCAGCTCGATGTTAAAGAGGCGTGAGAAGTGAATCACGTCAGGGTTTTTTTTTGCATAGTTTAAGAAATGAGATCGATTGTATTGGATGTACTGGTGAGCACAGCGGTATTACCAGAACCATCCGAAATACACAAGTGGTTATCAAAAACTTACAAGAGCAGATTCTCTGTTGTGACGGAGTTTAAAGCCAGAAAGGAAAAACCTCACCAATATCGTGGAAAACCACTTTCTCCAAAACTAACAGAGAGGTATAGGCAGAGACTGATCTAAAGTTTGACGAATAAGGAAGGTCAAGATTTCTTTTCTTAATGAGAAGGCATACAATTGCATGTTTAAAGTAGGCTGGCACCCTCTATGAGACTAAATAAGTATTTAGAGTCGTTAAAATGAATGGACCATTTACAGACGAGGGGGGATGATAACATGTTGTTGGGGCGGTAAGTGAAACGGGCTCACAGTTATGAAAAACAGCCGTTAAGGTAAGAGTGGGTGACTCATTATTGTTCATTGTAGCATTAGTTCTGAGAAGTGAGATCTTATCAAGAGGGATATTTAGAAAGCTGTCACAGTGCAGGAGAGATACTTGGAAAGACAAAGGTAATGGGGTTAAGAATCAGTTATCCGGAAGAACTCTTGTTTTGATTTGATGCTGTATCTAGTAACCACTGTCCTTAATGTAAATGTGTAAGAAAAATTGTGTATGTTTCTGTTCCGTGTCCTGTGTACTGTTTGTTTGTATATGTGTCTTTTTGGCTGCTGTTACAACCAAATTTCCCCTTGTGGGACAATTAAAGGATTATTCTATTCTATTCTATTCTATTCTATGCTATATTAATAAAACCGATTTGAACTGAAGACAATTCTACTGGCACGAGTAGAAATCAGGTCTTGAGGCCTCGGCAGTCTCCTGATATTTGTTTGGAAAATGTCTTAAAATTTCATAAAACACTTGCAGTTTGTTCTTTTTCCACTTCCTTTCTGCTCTCCTGTTGTCTGAGTGCCCAAGTAGACTCAACTACCATTTTCCTTCTTTCTAAATTTTTCCATTCAACGATAAATAGCGACGAAACATAAACCAGCAGAGACAAAAAGTTAAAAAATGTAACAAATTATAGGCTTACTAAAGTCTGCAATTGTTTTTTAAAGAAACTGTTACGGTTGTATTGTCTTTAAAACCCAGTGATGTTGTGGGTTCAGCAGACCCACAAACAATGGGGTAGGTACCAAAAACTCGAACGCTTACAAGCGGGATTTTTTGTGCTGTCGACTTCTTTGTTCTGTAATACATAAATTAACTAAAATGAATGAAACATTGTATTATGTTTACACTGCAAAACAGTAAGTCAGAAATAAAACAGGACGTATAAATTACTGATTGTTTGTATGTCTTACTCACTAAACAAGGTTTTTAAAAATTATGTTTAAATTAGCAGCCAATAGTTGTTAATGGTTGGATTCTGATATGTGGTGAATAATAAGTTCCTAGTTCCTGCTTTTTATGGGCAGATAAATAAAGGATATATATATCAAATATGAATGTATACGGAGACACAAGGATTTTGAGATAAAAAAAAAGACGGGTGCTTTGCACTACTGCATACAGTAACAATGAATAAACATGAGGATTCACTTTGCATTGTCTTCTGTGTGACTTTAAGAACGTCTCAACGTGCAGCTTCCAGCTTTTTCATCTGCATGGATTTGCTGCTTCTCTTCTTCCGATGCAAAACTAAATGGAAAATCTAGAAAAAGAGCAACTTGGGATTCGGGGTTATTGTGACAGACACACAATAGCAGCTATTGTATTTGTAAAAAATGATTTCATATGTATTCACCCAGGTCAGAAAACCAGACTAGTGACAATAGTCTCTTTCTACTTGCTTTCCTCTCAAAAGAAAAGGCTGCAGATAATTACTTCTAAAGCAACAGATGCAAGAATTTGAGTTTCTGGGTGTTTTTTGTAATAGTGTGCGTTCAATTTTGGGTTATTAGAGCAAAGGTGTGAGAGGTGGAAGTGAAGGAGTCGGCGCTGGACGAGTGGTGCTGCAACCCGATCGCTGTTTTCTGTTTATATAGTAACACTGTCAATGTAAAAGTGGCCCTGAGAGAACCAGTGGAAAAACAGCTCCCATTGAAACGGAGAAGCTGCATCTGGCGCCAGGAGAGAGGCAGTGACTGACAGTGTCTGAAGGTGGTGAGAGCAGGTGAGGAGGGACGTGACTCAGAGACACATGACGGAGGGAGACAGGGCGAGAGACGCTCGGCTGAAGGCGGCGAGAGAGGGAGGGGGAGGGGGGGTTTTACCTGGCGTGGAGAAAGAGGGAGAGGAGCCAAAAACTGTCGGCAGCTGTCATCACCCTGAACTGAGCTCAGCCTCAGAGCTTCGGCTTGGGAAAAAGAAAAAAAATCCCTCTCTCTTCTTAACCTGCAACTCACCCCCGAGTATGTCACAACATCAATCAGCACTCCGCTCCGCTGCTGGACTCAAAAGGCACGACACGCCTCGTGAGAATCAGCTTAATCAGCTGCTGTAACGCAACTACTACACAGAGATTCACATGCGACAAAAACGATAAATATAACCTGTCATATGACATATTTCACACTGTAGCTTATCGTCGTGAACCGGAGAGCCATTAAACTAAACTTCAGGCTACAACACAATTCGACTCCTGTCTTCTGCAGACGGCGTCACACTACAATATTCCTCCTTCACATGTCTTTTCCATCTTCCTCCTTTCCTGTTTCCTCAGTGTTTGTTGTCAGATCAGCACATCTCTGTTTAGACAACAGCAGCCGCTCTTCTTTATCAGCTCTGATGCCTGAGAGTCAGAGCTCAGGAATCAACATATCACTCCTGAGAAGTTTACTAGAGCTACACTGTCAAACTATCTTCTGACCAGCATGGCTTTAAAAACACAGGGGAAAAAAGGAAAAGAAAGGCTTAATCGGGTTTTAGCTGTTTAAGTGAACAGATTTTACAGCAGGAAGTGATAAAATCCTTCAGATGTGAGTTAAACTGCAACAATAGTAACTGCTTTGTTTGTGGAATTTCTTTTTCACCACTCATAATTAGCTTTTTACTTATTTGTGTGTGTGTGTGTGTGTGTGTGTGTGTGTGTGTGTGTGTGTGTGTGTGTGTGTGTGTGTGTGGGTTCCTGCTTTTCCTCACTCAATTTTTTGGAAAACATAAAAAAATGTGCCAACTGGCTGAATTTTAAGGGAATCAATTTTCTTGTAATAGATTATTGTAGACTGTTCTATTTTGCAGTTTGCCCTGCTGTACCACAATAATTTCCTTTGTGGGGTCAATAAAGTATCTATGTATGTATTTATTTTATTTCTGCCCTAACCATTCTGTATTAACAGCTACATGTAAATGGAAACAAAGTAACCACATGCTGAAGCAGCTTAAATAAAAACAATCGCACATAAAGAGTAAAAGTGACACTGCAGCCGTTCCTTGTGTGTGGTACATGCCCTGTAGGACCTGCAGCCTGGCTCAGCCGGCCTCCATCACACGTCTCATTGAACCCGACTTTGTCCTGAGGGCTCCGGCGAGCCTCGCATCTTTCTTGAAATGGGAGGTAAAGCAAAGCATGTGTAAACTTTAATAATTCCTATACTGTTGTTTGTGAGCCAAATCGGAATTCAGCGAAACAGTGACTCAGTTTACAGGAGATTCAAATTCGTAACCTAACCAAAACAATTTTTTTCTCCTCCAGCCGTTGAAATTTTTAATTTCGATAACAAATGTAGCTTTTACATAACTTCTCGCCAAACAAAATGTTCAGCAGCGTGCTGTGGAATGTGCATGTACACGCGAATGTGTGTGCGTGTGTGGGCTGCTGCACAAGTCCAGGGGTCAGTTGGACAGTGAGCGATGGTTTTCCGTGTGACTTGGAGTGCAACAACACTCGCAAACATGGCGAGAGGAGGGAGCGAGGGAGGAAACGCTGCCATAAATGTCCTTTATTATTAAATAGTTGCAACGCAGTCCATAAAAAACTCACAAAACTGATGACTTTTTTTTTTTATCTGTATTTCATACTAAACTGTATTAAGAGCAGCAACAGAGGTGGTGGTGGTGGGGAGATTTGGGGGAGGGGGGTTCAACCGCAAATATGCTGAGCAAGTAATTACCACGACAGCAGGGAGGAGACGGGGGAGATCTCAGTGACAATCCCTTTCATCAGCTGTTCTAAGTTCAATACCATTGTCCCCCTCCTCCTCTTCCCGAGGCCCTCACTAATAACCCTCTTCCCCCCTGTGTCCTCTCCTGCCTTCCTGCCCTGGCAGGAGGAGGAGTCCTTCCTGTCACTGGCAGTGCCTTTTTAAAGGAAGGGCTGTGAAAACCAGGCTACTGTCCAGGAGATGGCTCCATAAAAACTGCACCAAACACTAAAAAGGAGGCACACAAGCAAACACAGAGGCAACGGTGCACAAAGGCACACACACACATTTGCACAAACTCGCTTACAAAAACAGAAACCAAACCCTCCATCCTCGCGAACCCTTGCACTGTTGTAAAGCGTGCCAGAGCCTCAGTACAAACATGGCCCCGAAAGAAGATAATCTGCACTTCTCACACTTCACGCCAACAAAGTAATAACGCAAGGGAAGGTTTCAGAACAAAACCTGGAAAACAGCAGTCTTGTAATCATTTGTTATTCTTGTGTTCACGGTCAAGGAGTTTGTCTTTGTCGCCACGGCGTGTGAGTGTGTGTGTGTGTGTGTGTGTGTGTGTGTGTGTGTGTGTGTGGGGAGGGTGCATTTACGGGGCAGGTTGTTAAATTCAAGTTTGTCCCTTTTGTCCCTCTCTTCCTTTTTTTTTTTTTTTTTTAAATAACACCCAATAAACCAAGCTTTATATTTTCCCACCTCCCCTGCTTTTGGATCTCACTCCACAGTCGGCTTCCACCTTCGGGCACCTTAAATACAAAACTGAGACCAGCACAGTTTCTCAAACACATTCTCTTTTGCTAATCTCAGCACGCACATGCATGTGTGGTAGTTAAAACTGCGTGACCCTATGGCAATGTGGTAAGATTTTGTATTCTTATAATATAAAATATAAGATCTGAGTCTTATCTTAATCTGATTTGCTAAGTTTTAATGTCCTGAAAACGTTCTGCTGCTATACAAAGACCTAATGATGCGGTGATACCGTTCAACCTGATTTACTTCTGAATGTTACACCCACCAGTAAAACAAGTGATTTGCACTTGGTAGCGTGAATGTAAATAATGTAAAAGAATGTAAATGAAATGAAATACTGTAGGACATTAATAATTCTGAATCATTTAGGCACGGAGATAATGGGGTGAAAGCTGGAACGCCACGACTGGAGACAAGTTTAAGCATGACTCCGCTGGACCTCACAAGAAGCTGGCCTCAAGCTGGAACAATCACTAATCAGAAGAACTGGAGTCAAAGCTTTCATTAAACTACAGCAAAAATAATAAGCCTTCCCCACATGAATCACACCTAACATTTGCCAAGTCTGGAGGTTTCAAAATCAAAAGCAATGACACTAAATTTGCATGCAAACTGTTGCCTAATTACTCAAAGTAATCAGACTGGAGATATAATCTTATTAGGGCACTTACACGAGTCAAAGCAATGAAATAATCTGTCAGGATACATTGATTTTATTTCACCAGAGAAAGCGATGGGAGAGGCAACTCTGTTAAAAGAAGGAAAGTTGGCATATTGTTTTACTAGCTGGGAAAGTAATCTGAACCTAACCCACTAGTAGCCACTCCATTCTACACAAAAATGTGTGGTCATATTAAAAAAAAATCTGAAACACAATAATATCGCCTAAAGCAGGAATGTCACACTCATTTTACATCATGGGTCACATACAAGCCCGATCTTAAGTGGGGATGAGTAACACTTTCTGTCATTAAACCAAATATTTAATATCTGAAATTCTATCTTAAAATGTCTTTTAAACCAAGAGAAAGCAGTGCAATTTCAACTGCACATCTCAGTTTTTTTCTGCAATTTAGCAAATGCAAAAGCACACTGCCCATACTGTCGCGTATTTATCAAACAAGAAGTTTTGGTTGATTCATTTTTTTATAACTAAAATTTCTATAGTAAACAGTGAAAATCAGGAACTTTTCTGTCATTAAACTCTTTATATTATAATTTGACTACTTTGGTGTAACATAAATGGCTCTTTAGCTTTAGCTGTAAAACAAAATACTAAAAACAGCTACAATTTAAAATAAAGTTTAAAGTCCTTTATTTATACCCTCCTTCATATTTTCCAAAGCTGTCCAGCCGCCTGGATTAGAGTTTTTGCCAGACCAACTGTGGCCCCTGGGCCATATGTTTGACACCCCCGACTTAAAGTAAGAACTGACAAATATTAGATAACAATCAGCTATATATAAACACAACACATGTAGCTGATGTAGTCAGGTTATTATTAAACTGCAGCACACGTTCATCACAATTAAAAGAATCCGTTTTCTTCTAGCGGATATACATATACACACATATACTGAACTTGTGTTTACACATCAGCTGCTCTGTTTCCTGCTAAAAGCAACAGTGGAGACAGAACGCGGAGCTCCAGAGAAAAAGACTACTTCACACACACTACCAAACTGTATGAGAAACAAGTGACACTGCTGTGAGTACAGCCGACATAAATATCTAAGTCCTTCTACTCCAATAAAGACAACACACAATAAAAACTTTTTTATCTTGTGATTTAAGCACAATTCTTGTCTGTCTATAACAGCATCTTCCAGCTGTATCATAGTTAGCTTTGCTTCTTCAGTGTGATGATACGATGGCCCGTTGTTAAAGCAGCTTTGAAGAGCCTGATCTCAAAGAGGAGAAGATGCCGAGCAAAAACGGGGATTACTACTGAATGAAGAGAAGACCGTTTCCCCTCAAGGCTCTAAACACCAGGACACAAAGGGCAGCGGTGGGTTTAATCCCAACATCTAACTTCATCCTGCCACTCCTCTCTCACCCCGCTTCGCTTTTAAGTCCCCATGCCTCTTACACACCACCTAATCTCTTAATTGGGCCTTTTATAATTGTAATTGAATCATTAAAAGCTCTTGGTTACACAACACGAGGCCCGTAAGCTGATCCGTGTATGGGCAAAAGAATAAACACACTTTACTGCTGGGAAGAACACGCAACTACTGGAAGAAAAAGGAGATCTTCAAAAGAGGAGGAAAAAAAAAAGCAAATGTCACACCGCACAAGAGGCAGTGACAGAGAGAGCAGACAGACTCAGGCATGTCCCCGCTCCATTTAATGCCTCCTGACATTGAAACAAAGGAAGGCAAAGAGGTGCTGAACTGCCTCGCAAAAAAACGCAGGAAAAGATGACCCCCCCTTACACACACACACACACACACACACACACACACACACACACACACCAGAGAGAAGACAGAGAGGCCAAAATGCCCTGAGGAATTTAGCGCCATAATGTCCAACAGAACATGTTCACCCAAAGAAATGCTGAAAAAGAAAAAGCATTCACTTGTTCTCTTTCTAATCAGCTCTAAAGATATGCCATGCACCAGTTTATAGAAAAGTAGGAAAAAAATATCAAAATCATGTCAGACTCACAATAGATCCTGAGATGTTGAAATGAGCCATGGCTTTGGAAAATAGTAAAATAAAACCCAAACTCAAGTTCCTGAACCTATTTTTGCAACTGAGATGATACAAAATGTAAAATCTTGCAGAAAAAAACAAGAAATGCAAAAAACAGCAAAACCTACAATTTATTAAATAATAAGCAAGTGAGCATAAATATGACACTTTATGAGATACATGCAATCACTTTCTCTGTGAGTCAAAACATTAATCAAAGAAACTGTCAATCATTTTCTCTCGATTAATGAATCAATCAGTTAGTGATGCTGAAGTGAGCACTCTTCTAGTTCTTTCACACTGTTTTTACCAGACGATTTGGCTGATGCTAGTTCGAGCAGCCTGTATAACTTAAAAAAAAAGAAAGAAAAAGAAACTAAAAATACATTGTATGCAGTTAAATAACGATGATTAATGAACATTTGCGGACATTTGTCTTTCAGTGTGGCATCTGGCAAAGCTCCGCGGCGAGTTGAAACAGGCCCTGCTGTGGTGTTTGTCATCCTGACTGCTCATCCATCATCATTAGCGAGCACTGTGGGCTCGACAGGGTTTGATGCGCTGGTATCTAAATAATTACTGAAGATAAATAGGCTCAAGGTGCTCGGTGGGGACATCTCAAATCGCGTCAGAAAAGTTTCAGCTCGGCGACGCGCCCGACTGCACCTCAAGTCGAGCTCCTATAAACGTTTGTTTTTTTCCAAGTCACCCAGCCAAGTGTAATCTGAGAGTCTGAAAATGGGCTCCACGACAGTTACAAAAGGTGGCCTCGTTATTTTATGAGATAAAGCAAATTTTTTCCGCATTTGTATAACTGTGTAACTGTGTGGTGAGTGCATTGTACCTCAATGTGTGATGCAATTTTTGGTCAAACGTCAAAAGAATGTGTAGCCTGTGGAGTTGAGAAACAGTGACTGATAGCATGTCAAGCCATCCAACATCTATCTTTTAATAACTGTGCTTCTCATTTCTGCAGAACGCTGCTAAAATTCACATTTTTCTTTAACTGCTCCTGCATCAGTGCTCGCTCAGATCAAATCTTTTTAAAAGTGAAAAAGCTCCCCTCTCTGATAAAATATGTCTCCCTACTTATCTTTATTTATCTTCTGTAAATGATCCGTTTCTAACTAACTGAGGCTCTGTGTTTGGGTTTGTTCGCCTGATTGCAACCATGTGATTTCGAGGCCCATTTGCCTTCGATCTGTCAGTGCAGCGTTCGGCTCAGACGTTGGCGCTTGTTGTTTTCTGGACACATCGGTGGGTTAAGTCCCTGCATTGTTTGAAAGAGCTGTCAATCATGTGAAGTCATTCATAAGGAAAACAAACACCCTGATGTATAAATACACTCCCCAACTCACTCGCTCACACTCACAAAGCACGCTAAGCACATAAACAAACACACTGCAGGGTGAGAATGGGTACACATAATCGAAAGGAATCTGACTCTTCCTGTGGAGAGAGCTCCGTGATAACAAAACCAGGGCTCTGATAAGAACACACACATACGCTGGGACACACACACACACACACACACACAGCTGCTCTTTTTTACAGTCTGACGGACAGGACAGAGTACTCACACTGAACACTGCTTGTCCCAGCCCAGGCAAAAGGGTCCAGCCCGGAGAAGTAAGGGGCGGCCTTGCTGAGCATGCAGGAGCCTTGCCTGGACACATCGAAGAGGGGCCGAGGGGCCAGCCCCAGAGCCTCCATGCAGTCGAACATGTTTCTTTGCTATTGAGGAAATCTCAAAGTAACTTAATGCCCTGAGTGGTCCAGGTGTTCCCTGTCTGTCTGTCTATCTGTCTATCTGCCTGTCTTTGACCCTGCCACTGCCCCCCTCCTCTGCCTGGCTGTCCTGTCTTTCCAAAGTCCTCTACATGGACAAACTCCCCTCTTTCTGTTTTAGTTTTTTCCCCCCTCTTCACCTTATCACCGTTCTACAAGTCGAGCTGCTTCTACCCCCTCTGCTCCCAGATCACTTGCTCGCCTCCCCTGCTGTAACTGATCTCAGTTCCCCTCTTGCTGGCTCTCTGGGCCTCTCACACTCCGCTGCAGTCACGGCCAACTATCTGAGCGGCTCTCCCAGTACTGAGAAAAAAGGGGGGGTGTGGTTAAGGAAGAAGAAAGAGGAGGGACAAAACAACACGAGGAGGCGTGTACCTGCTTTCCCCAACTGGCCACACAACAGTCCCTCTCTCCTGGGCTCTTTTCTTCTTCAACTTTTCAAACTCACCTCTTTATAATTCATATGCAACGAATGAAAACAAACACTCCTCTCCTCCCCCTTCCCCCTCCTCCCCCCCATTCTCTCCCTACGCTGCGCTAGCTCCTTTCTCCGCATTAACTTTGTTTTTGTTTCACCACAGCAGGGAAGAAATAGCCTCTCTCGCAAACATCTCGGTCAACTTTAGCAAAAACTTTAAAAAACAAAAATCTTCTCCTACTTGGCAGAGTGTGAAGCACAGCATTGTTGTTTGCTTGTTTTCACGGCGCTCTCAAACCCCACAGCAACACAGGGACGTGGCCCCAGACGCACACTTAATGCCTGTAATATCCCTAAAATTAAAACCCTATTACAAAAGGTTGCTTTGGGAATATTTACTGTGATTTTTTTTTAAATTCTGTTTTCTATAAATTTGTATAGAAAGAATGCAGCAGAAAAGAAACCTACTAAATCAAATGCCAATATTTTTTTTAAGTTACACGGACATAACTGTGTAATTACATATGGAGGAACAAAAATAGAATCCAAGACATGAGTGAGTCATTATTAAAAGGAATTTCATATGTGCAGATGGTCTGCTGTGTACCGACGACCGGCAGTTGCAACTAATCACAATTAATTAAACACAAATAAACATCGTGTCACTTTTGCCAACAGCTGGTGCCAAATCACGTCATTCTTTCCAGAAAGCCTGTATAAGAACTCACGATCAGCCGATCATGTGTAATTTATGGATTTATGAAATACTGCCTCACAGACAACAAAGAGCGACTTTTCACCCGAAAGTTTATGAATAATCCATCCGTGGTCGGCAACCTGATGGGCTCTTTTTTTTTTGGTTCAAATGGTTCAATACATAAATAATTCACTTTTTTTCTCCCCAACTTTCTCATGCTGCACAAAGTTTTGACCGCCTTTTTAAGGTTTCTCTTTCGCCACTAATTCGTTGCACGTGCAGCCGCAATTAAAATCTTCTGCGTTGATTCAAATGGATTCAGTCATCCTCCCTCCCCGAGCGTGCTGGATGCTTGAAGTGCGGCGAAGTGCGGCTCAGCTGCAGGCGAACCGCGCTGGCCCAAAGTCTAGATAGTTTGTATACGAGACACACTCACCCTCCTCCCTCCTCTCGCTCTCCTCCTCCCTTTCCTTCCCTCGTTCAAGAGGGATGAACTCTGGAAGAAACCCCCACTGGGGCTCTAACACCCCCCACACACACTTCATACACACACACACGCATGTGCACATGCAGGCGTACACGCCTGCACACTGACTTTCCAACAGCCTGTGGCTTTGAACACTTCATATTCCTCTCGCGTATTACAATTCTCTTCTTTCTTTGTTTTCCCCCTGCTTTTTTGTTTATTTTGCTCTCAACATCCTGAACCCATTCTTCCTCATTTTTTTAACTTTATATAATATTTTGAAAACACCATACACAATCTCTGCCGGTTTTAGCAGATTAACTTTTATATTCATCTCGCCCCTTAGCCCTCTAGCCATCCCCTCGGTCTTGGCCAAGCTGTGCACACAAGCGCACACCCGCTCACTACGATGCACTGTGGGGAGCGTAGCTGCACAAGCCCGCTGAACTCTCTCCACACCTTGAGACAATTACCCTCCCTGCCTTGCAGCACCCTGCCCCCTGTTGCTGCTTTGAGGAGAGAAGCGCACAAATGAACGAGGGGGATGCGAAAGAGGGAGGGAAAAAGAAGACGAAGAAGTTGTATCATTTTCCTTCTATTTTACCAAAACACGGGCTCACGCCTGCTCTTTAGGCTCGGCAAATTTCCCCTCTTTGCCTTTGAAGCTTAAAACACAGGACTCCCCGCTCAGCTCTGTCCCTGCTCTTTTTCTCTCACTCACACACAACTTGTAAGAGGACCGAGTCGCATTACAGCTATTCACAATCAGGTTCTTCGGCTATTCATCCTGTCGTCATGTCTGACACAAACACACAGCGCCGAACAATGGCCCCTCTCTCCCTCTCTCTCTCTGTCTATTTCTCCACAGGCACCTCCTCCTGCTTGAACCACAGTTATTTGCACAAAGTCTCACTGCGGTCATCTGTAAGCGCACCAATACAGTCACAAATGTGAGGCAAGGAGCACAAGACTGCTGTTTGTGATATTCATGGGTGTTGGAATGTGCAGCCTACAGAGTGGCAGTGGAAATGTGTGTGTGTGTGTGTTCTGACACACAGACAATTATGTGTGTATGTGCTTAAACAGAGTGCTTGTGATGACAGACACAAAAGAAAAACACACAAGCCTCACTCTGAGCCATTAGGTTCAAATTACTAATATCACACACGCGCGCACGTGTGCACACACACACACACACACATTCAAAACATTACAAAGAACAAGATGTTACTAGTAGAGAAATTACGAAGGTACATTGTGTTCGCCACTTCCCTGCGAGACTTTCATAACCAATTTTGTCTCCAGAAAACAAAAAGAGGCGTCAATCGATATTCCACGTGAAATCCAGATACCGTGCAATGTATTTACAGAACTTCTAGGAAACCCGGAGCAGGAGGAGCAGGAAAGGCTCAGACAAAATCAGTCGCATGTGTGTTTTGCCAAATTTGCCCAGCTATTAGGGGAAGAAGAGAGAACTCAGAGCATGATTAAACACACAGCAGGGGTCTTTTGATGTGGATATCCGCTAATTTCAACTCCAGGGATGTTCCGAGTTTCATCTCATTAGGAAACAAAGTCCAGTTTTCCACTCACACTGATTAGGGCATGGATTGAATTAATTTGCAAATCCCGCTCAAACTTCCACAGACATTTTTTTATAAACTTTTGATTCACTTACTACACTACCGGGAGATAAGTAATTTATTGTAGCCTCACTTGAGGGTAAAGAAAGGGCTTATTGGCTGCATTGTTATTCTTCCTATTGAAACCCTTCTTGGCAGGCAGCCACAGTAAACTCTGTTTATATACGGGATACCTGCAGAGTTAAAGCAATTAGTTTTCAATTTATTCACTTGGCGGAGAAACGTGTCAACGCCTTTCCCAAATTATAATGATGATAACTGAATTCCTCCTGCAATGCCGAGCACACGCTTGCTTTGTATACCAAACACAGACGAGGAATAACCATGATAACGCTGGACAAATATAATCAGTGGCCACTTTATTAGTTACACGTTGTTAGTACTGGGGTAGGTCCCCCCTTTTTTTAAAGAATTGCCTTAATTCTTCATGGCACAGATTCAACAAGGTGCTGGAAACATTCCTCAGAGATGTTGGTCCATGTAATAACATTTATTGGCTGCGGATCTATGATGTGAATCTCCCATTTCCCATTGTATTCTGTTGGATTGAGATCCAGCGACTGTGGAGGCTATTTGAGTACAGTGAACTCATATGTCATATTCAAGAAACCAGTTTGAGATGATCGGAGCTTTGTGACGTGGCACATTATCCTGTTGGAAGCAGCCACCAGAAGATGGGAACTCTGTGGTTATAAAGGGACAAACGTGGTCAGCAAGAATACTCGTGTAGGCTGTGGAAGTGCGAACTGACCCAAAAGTATGACAAGAAAATACATGTTTTTCCGATCTTCTGCTGTCCAGTTTTGGTGAACCTCAGTTTTCTGTTTTTTGCTGACCCTTGTGTGGTCTTCTGCTTCTGTAGCCATTCTGCTTCAAGGTTTGACATGGTGTGCATTCAGACATGTTCTTCTGTATACCTTGGTTGTAACTAACACTTACTTAAGTTACTGTTGCCTCCCTATCAGCTCAAAGCAGTTACCATTCTCCTGTGACCGCTGACATCAACAAGGCCCTTTAACCCAGCAAACTGCTACTCACTGGATATTTTTTTCTTTTTAGACCATTCTCTGTAAACCCCAGAGATGCTCATGTGGGAAAATTCCAGTACCTCAGCAGTTTCTGAAACACTCAGACCAGCCAGTCTGGCACTAACAACCACGGCACGGCTAAATGAATTGCGTTGCCGTCATGTGTTTGGCTGATTAGATATTTGCATTAATGAGCAACTAAAAACACGTATCTAACAAAATGACCGTTAAGTGTAAGTATGTGACTTCTACTCATCTTAATATTTGTGGTCAGCACACTGAACATAGAATATAAGGCATAGATAACGTGAAGCACAAAACAAACCTGAAATTTCCCACCAAAGCGGGGTGTCAGTGAAACTCTGTGAAGCACAAAAGTTTACAGAATGGATTTGTATTTTCTGTGTCCTTCTAAAACTGACTTAAATGATGAAACTCACGCACTTTACAGTGTTTGTTCCTCTGCATTTTATCTTTTGTGGAAACGTAAAATTTACATTTCAACACTGTTTTGCCCGTGGCCCCAAGACACCGATTTGTTTGTAATACAATACAGAGAGGAGACGATACCAGAGTGAGAGCTTCACAAAGACTTGGAGCGAACTCAAGCACAACTCTTTTTGCTGCCTTTAAAATAAATGTTGCGTACCAAGAATTTCCTCGACATGGCCAACAGCATTTCTGACTTTTGAGAGAATAGAGAGCCAAACTTGAGGCCATTAGCTTATCAGCTGAGTTCTTCTTCTTCTCGTGCTTTTATAAAAATATAAAGTCTACTCCACAAAAACCCAAATGATGTGCATATGGTTAGGAAAAGGGGAGTAGGTGGTGACTGAACAGGTGATCTCTTTATTTTCCTCACCTCCTTTGAATTATACTACTTCCTAAGTTTTGCCTCAAATTGAATCATGACTGTGCTGATGATGCTCTGCTCTGTAAATACATGTTTTATATCTCGGGGTTGAATGTGTTAAAGACACAAACACCAGTAATTCCTGAATCTTTGGTGCTGACCCGCGACCTACAGTACAGTTTTAGGACTCTGCCATCTATTAATAAGAGAAAACAGCAGAGACAAAAGCAGATTTTCTGACTAAAATGATTCTGTGTTACTTTGTTGCGCCATTACTAAACATTTTGATTCAATACTTTTGGACACTGAGTGTCAAAACAAATCAAAGTTACAGTTATCGCAAATATAGGCTTAAAGAGCACAAGCTCTGCTTTAATTTGAGGGGTTGGACAACAATATCACTATACCAGTTGCAGATTAATTACAGCCATTTTTTTTTTAATTCTGTATTTTCAAGTATTGACATGTACAGTACTGCGAAAAAGTCACGTGTCATTCATTTCTTCACATTTTGCTTCCACGGAGCCAGACTTTATTGTCATTTTTAGGTGATCTTGAGGAATAGCTCTCCAGGCTTTCTGTGGACATTTGCTGCTAATTCTTTCTCCAGATCTTGTAACTGAACATTTCAGAGGAATTTTTATTGTCTGCTTGTTAAGACACTTAACACTGGCCAATGATGTATTCAAGCATTGAAAAGACACATAACTTAAATGTACAAAGCAGAAACTTAGAAGCAATTTTAATCTGTATCTTAAGGCACTTTGATACTAGCAGCCTGTCACAAAAACACATCATTTATTCACATTTCCTTAGTTGAAACCGTGAAAATGCCAGCAATAACACACACCTTGGGAAATTTGGCATATTGCAATGTGGTGTCTCCTTAAAAATGGATAAACCTACCTAAAGAAAATGAACAGAATCTGAAACTCATGTCCTTAAGAAATAGAAAAAAATCCAGCAAAGACCTTACACAGGATCTGAGAGATGCACGTGACCTTTCAGCTGATCCATCTTCTGTTCACTGAAGCCTCATCAGAGATGGTCTCAGTGGAAGGACGGCTTTCAAGAAGACATTTCATTAAGGAAAGGAATGTCCTTCAAAAAGCCTGGAGAACTATTCCTGAAGGTTTCTTAAAGAAACCACATGAAAGCTGGACTAAGAGCATTCATGTTGAAGAATAAAGGTGGTCATACCAAATATTGACTTTGAACCCTGTCAGAACTGTGCAAACTGTTTTTCCTTATATATCCTTATATCCCTTTCACATTTTCCAAGCAAAATATAAAGAGATGACGGATAAGTCAAGATTTTTGCACAACACTGTATTTGAACAATGTAATATTATATGTAATGTAATATTAATGTAATATTATATATCATAATATTAATGATATATAATATATATATATAATATATATATAATATATATATATATATAATATATATATATATATAATATAATATCATAATATTAATCTTCACTTTGCACACAGAGGCTGAAGTAGTAAATTATACAGAAGTTAAAATGACCACAGATATGTGCACGTAACTCTAATCTTAAGGAATAACATATAGAGTCCTGATAATGCCACATAACTGTAATCCTAGATTTTATTCAGGATCTTTTTCACACCTTTTCTTCTCTGTCTTTTCTACACTAGCAAACAAATTTGAAATACCAATATATCAAAAATGATTTGAATGATTTACATACAGTGTGCATACCTGGCAGTCTGTCTGAGCTTCATGCGACGCTAATCATCTATCTGGAATATTTCATGCTGTCCCTTAAATCTTTCTGTCTCTGTCTGTGTATCTGTTACAGTCCCAGAGGCGACATCTCAAAGATGTAATCACAGCCTGAGTGCCATTAGCCTGAAGATCTCCCTCTTGTAGAGAGAGTCTCCAGAAAATGACTAAAGATCAGCAGATAACTGCAGCTCAGTGAACACATCATCTGTGCACACACTGACACAAACTCACACTGATTGACAAGTGTGCTCAGCAGGGTTTTATAAACCTGATGTCAGCCTGACAGGGCATTTGAGACTGTAACTATAAATGCTTTCCAGTGTTGAAACAGAGGGATAGAGCAGCGTGCTCTGCAGACAACTAGAGATCAAACTAAGGTAAGACATTTTTTTTGTGTATTGTAAAGGTTAGCTTTCTAATCAACAAAAACACAGATTTAGTATTTGTGGCTTGTTAATGTGTGACTAATAACAAAAGTGGATATAACAAAAGTGGGCGACCGTGACTCAGGGGGTTGGGAATCGCATCTGTAACCGGAAGGTCGCCGGTTCGATCCCTGGGCTCTCTGTCCTGGTCGTTGTGTCCCTGGGCAAGACACTTTACCCTACTTGCCTACTGGTGTTGGCCAGAGGGGCCGATGGCGCGATATGGCAGCCTCGCTTCTGTCAGTCTGCCCCAGGGCAGCTGTGGCTACAACTGTAGCTGCCTCCACCAGTGTATGAATGAGAGAGTGAATGAATAGTGGTATTGTAAAGCGCTTTGGGTGCCTTGAAAAGCGCTATATAAATCCAATCCATCATTATTATTATTATAAAAGTCCTTTTCAACAAAAAGTATGTTGCAGAAGAAGCAGATTAAGTGCTTTCATCCTTTAAATCAACGGTTAGCATCTGTCTTTGTTCAAACCTTACATTTCAGCGTTTCGAGCGACTTTCTGTGTCATCGAGTCACAGTGAAGTGCAATAGCACCCCCTGTGACTCAAAAAGTGAACTTTTTCTCGATCTAGCACCGCTTACTCTGGGATCAAGTAAGAAACTCTTTTCCCTTTTTCCAGCCCGCCCTCATCTGCCTGGTTTACCACATGGAAAAATGTTTTTTTTTTTAAAAACAAAACAAGAAAAAACTCTCTTCTCTTCTCTTCAGCAGTGCATGATCTAAAGCCTTATTATAACCTCAAATTGGCCCTAAAGACTTTTTTACAAAACTGTGGAGTCTCTAATGTCTTACACCGAAAAGCAGTGGTCAGGAGACAGACATTGGACACACTGTCTTGTCATGTGTAGGGGTGTGAGATTCTGATTTCTTGCCTCCTGACTGAACTTTACACTAGTTTAAACCGTTGTTATTATGTGACACTGTGGCATTTTTAAGACAGTTAAATATGATGTGGTGCTTTAAGGATAAGTGAAGTAACCAGTTACATCACGGTTCTCATACAAACAATTTTAAAAAATGCTTAAAGAAACATAATGGACACATGAACTGCTTCAAACTGCCAATAATACACATCTTCAGAGCAACATATAACAATTATAGTAAACTTTGATACTTACACAATGCAGCCATCTCTTTGGGGAGGTCTGCGCCGAAACGGCCAAAAAGGTGACTACTGGCCAGCAGGTCAAAGGGGGAGTGGCTCCGCATGGAGTTAAAGGTGAAGGGGTACATGGCACGAGGGTAACCCGTCATGTGACGCACTTGGTGCTCTCTGTTGGCCGCCATCGTGACAAGTACAGTCGTGGTTTAGATGACGTTTCTCAGAATTTTTATGCCGTTTCTTCTTCCTCGTCAGGAGCCTCTGCTGAGCTTGAAACAGACTAATGCCATTCAGCCCCTCAAAGCTGCGGGCCCGTCTGCACTCACAGAGAGGTAAGAGGGATGAAAGCAAGCAACCAAAACCTGGCCGGGTCCAGACTCTGTAGAGAAGGAGAGAAGAGAAGAAAGAATGGCTAAATATGCCTATTAACTTTAAACTCACCTAAAATTTTAACAATCCCATCAATTCATTCATAAATCTTTAACTTTGAGCACAAACCTGAGATACCTAAAAAAGCACGAAGCCAAATTAGAGAAAGATGTAGAAAATGAAACAGAAGTGTCGAAGAAGCAGTTGCGAGAGCTGAAGCAGAGGAGAGTACAAAACTTTCATCCTTCTTTTTGTCTGTCTTCCAAGTAGTGCAATAATTTTAGGCAATGCCATATGATTTAAATCAGCAGAACTGTACTATAAAGGGTCTCTCTGTTTCCCTTGCCAGCCTGACTCCTGCCAGCCTGCCCGAGAGCGGCCAGCTACAACATGGGTAAAGTTAACCCTTTACAGGAACACACACACACATGCACACACATAATAACTCATTCACATTTTAACGGAAAAAAGCAAAAGAAAGACAGTTTTCCTCCACTGCCTTCAAGGTGCTCAATGAGTGCAACTTTTCTCACCTTTAACCGTCTCTCAGGATTAACACTGCGGCCCATCCAAAAAGTTAAATTAGGGCAGCCCTCATATCATCTTACTCTATGACTCCCATCCCCTTCACTGATTTCATGAGTGGGTGGAGCTTAAGTCTTTGTGGTTGGGCTGTGGTAAATACAGCTCGGCCAAAGAATGTCTTGTTGTTTTGGGCCTGCTTCAGCATGGGAATCCAACACCCAGGGTGGGTGAGAGGCACAGTGAGAGAATTATGAATTTACAAATGTCCTACACTGAACTACAACTGTATGACTAACGCTCTGATTCAGCAGATACGCACACTTAGTTCTAAGTAACAACAAAAAACAAAGAGGATGTATCAGCGCTTCGTCTTCAAAAGCAAGTCATGTCTTGATCGATCTATCTGTCTGTATGTCTACAGAGAGAAAGGTGTGATCAAAAGGTTGGTCAGCTAGTGCGCTGTCATCACTAACGATGTTACTTCATGTTAAATTTGGATCAGTTTGAAAGAACGAAAATTGCAGAGTTGCGCGGTGTAAATGGTCAAGGGGACTTCTCGGGAGCAAGCTAAAAATAGCAGCTGCCATGGAAGCTGTGCGGCACACATCTTTTGGATGTATGCTTTAATCGTTCACAGTACAAAATCCAAGGAACTCTTAAAGGTGTGGAAAGTCATATATGATCAAACTGGTCAAACCAAGTAACTGAGCTAGAAGGCTTCTCTGCCAGAGGTGGTCAGAAAACTAACGGCCTTCAGACGGCCTCTGCAGAGAAGCTGCTGGAAGGACGACCTTTTCAATTGTGCTCTATCAATCATGTCTTTATGGCAGAGAGAAACCAGCTTGGTATTTGCTAAACAGCATTTATGAGAAAAAAAGAAAAGAAAGCGTGATGAGTGAACACTGACCTCTCTAAACACTATCTGTGTGGTCCTCACCTGGCTCATAGGTGTCAAACATATGGCCAGTGGACCAAAACTAGGTCTAATGATGCCCATTTGAAAGTTTGCAACGTGTTTTTTATTTTATTTTATATATATATATATATGTGTATATATATATATATATATATATATATATATATATATATATATATATATACTAAGAAGAATGCAACACCTATTGGCCCAGGAGCCATGATGACACAATTCAACATTATGACACAATTCTTTGGTGTTATAATAGAAGTATTTTTTAGTAATGACAGTAGTTGGAAAGAAGATGGGAAAGGGGAGCGATTCTTTCCTGCTCAGATCATCTACAGATCAAAGTGGACTGTGCGTGGTCCACTGGTGACCCCTGCCTTTTAGAGGGAAGCATGGTGGTTGTAGCATCATGCTATGAGAGGGTTATTTTCAGCAGCAGGGACATACAGAAAGACACTTGAAGAAAACCCGGTTCCAAGGTGAGACTAGGAAACAGCTCACCTTTCAGTTCAATTTCGACCCAAAGTACACAACCTCAACAACCCTGGAGTCACTTATAGGTTGGCTGATAGTGTTTGAGTGTCCTTTAGCAGCAGCCCGGCCAAAGCACTCACTGATGCTTCCCAACCAATCTGATGGTGCCTCAGAGGATCTGGCAGGAGGAACGGAACAAACTGCCCAAATTTAGATGCGCATAGCTTGCAGAAACCAAAAACACTCAAAAGTTGCATCAGCTGCCAAAGGGGCCTCTACAAAGTATTGAATAAAGAGGTACTAAATACTTTTGTAAAAGAAACGTGAAAGGTATTAAAAATATGGTTTAACTTTGTTATTACTGATTATAGATTCACGGGAAGTGGCGGTCTGAACGATTTATCTGACAACTTTAAAAAGGGAAACACAGCGTAGTGCTACTGATTTTAATTCGTGTTACCACTAAAGTGCTTCTCACTGTCACTGACAGTAATAGGGTGGACCAACTATTCAACTAATCTACAGTGTGCGATTACTAGAGGAAAAAGTCTTTTACGTCCACTTTCTCCCACAAACGCACACATACAGTAGACGTTACACGTACACACAAAGCCACAAAGTCAGCGCAGTGAGTGTTGTTTTAAAAGTCATATTTCCCGTATTGACATATTTTCTGTAACTGCTTGGCTCTGCTGTGGTTTTTTCTTCACTGTGAGGACCAGTCAGGGAGAGTCCCTGCAACTGTTTTTCACAAAGCCGTTTCGTGTTTGACGATTAAAGAATGTCAAACACAGGTCGGACAAAGTGTGCAGGATTACACGCGCGGTGTGGAATGGCCACGTTTTATAAAACTTATGCATACGCATGTCTCTCTGAAAGCAGGACACGGCGAGACAGTCAAGAACGGACACGCAGGCTGCCATGGCGAGCGCGCACAGATGTTCTTTGACTTTAATCATGTTCATGGGCAAGTAATCAGTGGAAAACACACAACATTCACACATGCCGAAGCGCCATTGAAAGCGGCAATTGACCTTGAAGAATGAAGTAGTAAATATAGGACAGAGAATCCTATCGCAGATGCAGCAACTTCGAGTTGACTCTTTAACCAATCAATTTCAAAGGGTGAAATCAGTACTATGAAAGCCAGATGTATAAAAGGATTGGGATGAAGAAGAAAAAATCAAGTGTCGAAAGCCGAGGAAAAAGATGGAAAAAAGAGGGAAACAAAGGAAAAGAGGGAAAGAGAGAGAGTGTCGGGGGGGGGGCAGCATATGAGGGAGTTTCAAGCATCTGGCAGGCCATGTGTAAAAAGTGAGCAGAGTCCTGTTAATTAGAGCCATACTGCAAATGGCATTAATAACAGAATGAGCAAATGAGCAGACTGTGGTACGGCAGTATGGGAGGGGAAGGAGGGGAGGGGGGGAGGGGGGGAAAGAAAAAGTGGGCAGAGCGGTTGCAGAAAACATACATAAAAATAAAGAAACTACTTTATTTCCACTAATAAACTATGAAATAATGAGTGCCCAAGCCAAGGACTGGTTTCTTTCTCTCTAATGAGCGACACCCCCGCCCCCTCATTCTGCCTCCGGGGGAAATACACCTTCAGTAGACCAACAAAAGTGGCGCTGTGTCTCCGGGCCTCCTGGCCTAAACGCTGCTTTTATGAGACCTGGCTGGGTCAGGTCAAACTGGGTCATCTGGTCCTGGTCGTGCTGACACACACACACTCACACATGTACGCACGCACACACACACATAAAACTGATGCTTTTTTTCTCCCAGATTTTTGAGGATGAAAAAACAGACTTGCTGCAAAGAAAAAAAGGATGGGGGTTTCCAGCAGTGTTATTAGCTTGTTTTCTCTTAACTTCCATCAAACCACACGTACTGGAGCCACATCATTGTCTTTGATGCAGTGTTGCAACACTTTTGTTCAGCTGTAAACAGACGAAAGTCAAAAAACAACTTTCTGAATAGCATGTTTTAAGCTCTTATTAGGAGCATTATCTGGATTCAGTTATCCTGGGTGTAAGTGTTACTGAACTTTATGGGTTTTTCCAACCCAATTCGGCTTGAGGTTATAGTTATGAAACCACACACACACACAAACGCATGCACACACACACAGACTAGCATTTCAGGAGTTGGCCTCACCAAATCTAACATGTAAGCATCATGCTATTAATGTCTCCCTTTCCCAGGATTAACTAACCAGATGCAACACTTACGCAAGCCATGCGTAGGCATGGTACTACAAATGGTTGGAGGACTTTGCCAACAAAACTTCCAATCATCTGTGAAAGGGGACCCTGTCAATACTTGTGCTCTTTTCAGTTGGCAGCATTTGAAAATTTTTATATTGAACAAGAGTTTACAAACCACCCCCAGGTTGTTTTATGGAGATCTGTGTTCCTGCAAAAACGCCTGAACAAAAGGACAAGTGCAATATTTTCTTTGGTTTGGAAGCCACAAAACCCCATATAACAGCCACCATTTAATTAAAAGGCAAGTGGGTTCAAACTGCACCCACACTGTGTTTTAAACTACTTTTTCTATTATCCTACGCTTCTAACCAGCCTAGCCTCTGTTTTAAAGTCTCCTGAAGAAAAAAAAGAAACAAAATCAAAGTAAACAAAGCTTAATAGCAGCACTAGTGATTGGCTGTATTCAAATCTAAAAACTGAATAACTGCAGTTTTGTGGCTCAGGAGGTAGAGCAGGTCATCCACTAATTGGAAGATTGGTGGTTCAGTTCCTGGATCCTTGAGCAAGATACTGAACCTCGAGTTGCTCATTCACACTCGTGCATGTTAGACAGAAAGCATGTATGAATGTGTGTGTGTGAATAGGTCAATGATACATGTTGCATAAAGTGAGCAGAAAGGTGCTATATAAGAACACAGAGATACAGCAGAATGCTGTCCACACACTGACTAAACAGTCCCATTTGTCCACAAAAAAAACAAAACAAGGGTCATTATTTTAAGAGTTCATTTAGGCAGACAGTTTTGATAAGTTGTTTTGACAGGTGACAAATGGCCAATATACAGAATCATGCTGACAAAGGGGCATGTTTTTACAATTATCCACCTTAGCATGGAAATAAGCTCGGCTTCCACCATTGCTTTAAAAGAAAATGATTTCTTTGCCAAATTACCAAATGATTTCTTTTTCTCTGTGGCAAGGCGTTTTGTAAAACTGTAAAAACACATTATGCAGGGTGGAGTCGGGCTAACACTGCAGTAGCAGCCTCAGGAAATAGCCTTGGTCTGGTGACAGATCATCAGTCTTTGGCGTATTGACAATTTGGTCACAACTTCAATAAAAGCTCTGTTGGCGCGGAGATGATGTGCCTTAACGTTTTCAGTTAGACAGATAAATTAAGACTTTTGTGTCTGAGAAAAGAGTGGTAGCAGAAAATGTTTCTAGCCTAACTCCTCTCTGAATCCTCGCTCAACATTTACTACATCCTCTCCTCTGGCCACAATAGGGACTGGAGGTCTGGTCCCAGCAGAAAGCCACAGCGCCACAGAAATGAAAAAGCACTCACACTAAGAAAGAAAACTAGCATCACTCAGAATCCAAAACTTCTGCTGTGTGCTATTGTGAAACAATACATCAGCATCACACCAGAAAAATAAGCTCCACACAAACCTACAGTATGTGCGAAAGCTCGTGTATCATGCACACATGTAACATTTATAACATGATTTTTAAATAGGCCAATTACATAAAAGAAACGAAACTGAAAAAACATCGTTGCCCACATTTATGCTTGTGTGTGCGTTAGTTCCTGTGGTCCTGTTCATATGTGGCGACGGAAAAAAATAAAATGCTGGGACTTTTTTCCCTCCAGGTTCCCGGCTCTTTTTTGTGGCGAACATAATTGTCCCTCAGGTTTTTCCACTTTCCCTCACATCCATTTCAGTAGTTTCAGCTATCTCCCTCCGGGAATCTGCTGACATTTGTGAGCCCTTATATTTAGACTGTGATTATTATTTTTTATACTGAGATGATGATTTTTATTCTCTCTGATGATGAATGATGTCGTATCTCTATAATGAATTAAAAAATGGAGTTCCCAAAAACCTCATATATCAATATGCAGACCAGGCGTTAAGGAGCTAAGGTCGGATCATCAGCCACCCTGAATCCAAGCACAGCTTAGAGTTTGATCCTTTGATTCTTAAATCGCAAAGCCTTACTGCTCTTAGAATATCACCGCATTTAGGGTGAGCTGGGTTTCTCCTTGTAAGGATGATCTGGAATACGGTTAGGCAGTTTTTTGTGTGCCAGTGATGCAGTGTGGAAAGAGTGACCACAGAGAGGTTGTTTCCAGTCTCTGTGTACTGTTTTGTTGAACGTTGCTCTTCATGCTTTTAACTACATGAGGTAAACACTGCATTTGTATCTGTGGCAAAACCATCACAGAGCTCTTGTGCCGGGGGGGGAAATTTGATATTGTCTGAGGTTTGAAAAATTCAGGGAACTTTGCATACATGGAAGTTTACTGAATTAAGGAATATATGACCAGTTTTACAAGGTAAATCTTAAGATTTTGTACTAACAGGCTCGGTCATGTAAACGCGTGTTGCTGTCTGGGTGGAGCACAGAGGTGACACAGAGCTCATGCTTGGAGGAGATCCAGCTACTACAAACTGGAGCCGCACACAATGAATGCTCTGCTCCACATCACCGATGCCCCTATTGTATTTGATCAAGTAGTGAATAAGCGCTCAGTGTTGGCACATTTGATGCATTACACAACAGCGTTTTCTGTTTATTGATTATGCAAAGTGTGACAATGTTTCAAGCGTTTACAAAACATAGTTTATCTGATATTAAACACATAAACGTTGGAAGTTGGAATTTCTGAGTCCTTGGCTGGAATTTTTAACTGAAACGCCCCTTCAAGTCAGAATTCCAACGCAAAAAGTCGAAGCGGCCCCGTCGACCTCGGCTAAACAATCCAAGATGGCGGCAGCACATGTGAACAGCATCGCGGTGCATTGCTAGTGATGCATGGATGGCTATACTTTGCTTAGCAGCAAAGCAAATCCTGTTTTCCTCGCTTTTACGACTACTGGAACGCGCTCCGCTCCAACATCGAGGCCAACGAAACGCTCTGGTCTGTCGGGCTGAGAAAAAGGTCACTCAAACTCAAAACGGACGTTTCTTCACTTCAATTTTTTTTTTGTTTTGGTTTTATTAAGTTCAAAAGATGGTCTCACTCTACCCAACCATTTAGTCATTCTTTTTTTCAAAGCATCAAGTGTAGTTCAATCCAGGGCGATGTGCGTCAGCTGGAAAATAGGCAGATATTCAATGGTAAAGTGCTACAGGCTTATTCTTGTGTAGTTCTTTTGTGGATCTGAGCTTTGCTTATCTGCATCTGTCCCCCTCTCTCTTTCTGTAATCTACTCGCCATTGTCACTGTAAGATCAAGCAAACAGTATTCTATGTATTCAGCTTCTTTTGGCGTGCAGACTAAAAATGTGCTTACAGGCTAGAGAGGAATTTCTAATGGAAACAAATGCAGAGAAAGGTTTTGTTGAAAGTGAACCATAGATACAGATGTATCGATGGAGACGGTAAGGAAATAAAGAGCCCAAACTCTGCTGAGTGTGAGCGGACACAAAGGTTGAAAAGTCCCCCGAAAAACAGCCAAATGCAAGGAAAAACATGACTTCAGCGGGGACAATTAGCTGTAAACCATAAACCACAAACTAATCTGGCTTAGTGAGTGCAGTCAGTCAGACATGAGCTATGCTGGACGGGGCGAGTAGAAAATGCATACACTGACACACAAACACCATTACAGAGGAGAAAAAACAGGCACCATCACCCATAAACAGCGTAATTAGATTTTCCAACAAATGACCGTACTATATTTTATGTCAAACTGACATATAAAAATGTCTTTTGAGGAGTACAAATACTGCTTTGCCATAAACCATCAGTGTCTGACAGCCATCTTATAATCTGGCTGTGGGGAACACATATTTTCAATTTATGCACGCAATTATGTCGTTCGCTTCGTCGACACTGTACACTCGAATGTAAATATTAGGTATCAAGATACTATTTCATAGCTATTTTTCAAGTATTGTTACTGATAAATATCCTTCCGAATCTTTGCAACACATCCATCTTATTACAGCAGGGGTGTCAAACATAAGGCCCAAGGGCCAGAATCTGCTCGCCAAAGACTCAAATCCGGTTGGCTGCACACTCGCATTGCATAGGATTAACAACCAAGTTGTAGTGAAATTTAGAAAAGACGTTTGGCTTCAAAGTAAAAGTTGTGCTTTACTGCTGAAATCAACAAGTTCTGGAGTGCAAGATTTTCTAAATGGGGAAACATAGTGTGCGAGTGCAATCCTCAGATAGCGCTCATAGGTGCGGCTAGTTTTATGGGTGATTTACAAAAGTTGCGCTGTTTTCTAAACACAGGCGCAATTAGCAACAAATTGCAGGTTGCAAATGTTACTAAATCTGATTGCAATCTAGATTTAATCATTCACCTCCCTATATTTATGCCTTGAGAAAGGAACTCCCAGAAATACATATGCAACAGGTCAAACGGTCACGGTTTCTCATTTCCATCACACTCTTTACAGGTTCATAGTGATGACTATGGCAAACTGTTAGCAAACAAAACAAAGAGGAGGAATAGCAAGGTGGTTTTAAGTGCAACAACTTATGCCTCTGCAACTAATTTCACCAATGAGTTGCAGGTTGTTTTTCCCTGCCCACCAGTGGTTGCAAGGTGGTTGCCAACTGATCTCTAGGCCCATGTGAATCGAATTGAATCAAAATAAATCTCAGCAGACAAAACACTGATCCTGTGATGCTACTATGCGAACTTGCCAAAAAATGTGAACTGACTGTAATTCTTAGCTTCACTTTGGTGAACACATTTAAAAGACGAGACGTGGCATGACTTGGAATAACAAGGAGGCAATTCTGTGTTAGCGGCGCTAATTGGGATGATGCTAGTGATAGTAATGTTTCGTAAATGGCACAATGTTGTCATTATGTGAAGGTACCCTGTGGGCTACTGAGGCTCTCCATGTTGGCGCTGGGGTCAGCTCCTGTTGCTTGAGGCTCAGCAGCTCAGTCGTGGGTCAGACCTTACTGAGGCGTTCAGTAGGCAGCTTTTCACTTAGTATTAAAGTCAAATGTGAAACACACAAACACACACATACACATCCTCAGTCTGTTTCTCGCTGTTCCACCACAGAGAGGATTAGAAGAGCGTTTAAAGCCATAGCCTGTGCTGAAGAGCAGCCCTGGGCCATGATTAAAAACACTGAGATGCTCTTTAGGCACAGTGAGACACATTGAGCCTTGTTTGGGGGGAAAAGTGCAGCGAAAGCAACAATGAATGTTACAAGTTACGTCCAAATCTCTGAAGCCAATTGGGAACGTTACAGCGATCCACAGCTAGTGCACTCTCACCAAAATCTCTCTAAATAACTCTGTGGACAATATGTAATTCTGAGGAACAAGAAAACATTTGTGTCCTCCACTCTCAAAAGCAAGTAGCAAGCACTCGCTTCTTTGTTCTGGAAGTTCCAAGTTTCCATTTATATGTAGTAACCAAGAGAGCAACCCATATAAAATGAAACTCAGCTGACATGGATAAGAAAAAAAAGAAAGATGGAAGCTGTGTAAGGGAGACGAAATAAAGGAGAAAGAAGTCAGTGAGACAGAGGGAATAAAAGAGAGAAAGAGAGAGGAGCCAGACATCCTTCTCAGCCTGAGGGGCTGTCAGTCTTGTACAGAACAATGATGAGATTGCAATGCAGTTAAACGCGTTTTATCTAACACACCCAAACACATGCACATGCAAGCAAACAAATATCGTCTCTAGCAGCTTTTAAAACAATTAAACAAACAAGGCCTAACCAACTGCAGATAGATCATAAATATTAAACCTCAAATGCTGAAGAGAGCCAACCTGGAGTTAGCGGCGCTCAATAGCCGGCACTCTACAGAGATCTGCCAAGAGAGAAAATGAACAACTGATGAAAAGAAAGGTGAAGAGAAGAGAAGCCATATTCAGTGAGTCTCTCAACCGTTCTCCACCTTGTGATCGCTCTAATATAATATGCATCATTTTACACCCAGTTGTTTATGTCCTATTTGTAGACTCCTGCACTTTTCCTCCGGACATGCTGATGAACATTCCTCCCGACATTAAGGAAAATGAATCTGGAATAGATTTGTCGAGAGTTTGCTAGAGGAGCTCATGGTGAGGCCTCGCATTGCACGGTGCGAGCACTCCCCTCAGTGTAGTGTTAGGAGACAGATGCAGGAAAGCTCAGCTCAGCTGGGAAGAGGCACTCAGCATGCAAATAACATCTTAATCACGATCATCAATCAAGCAATGCATCTGTATTTATATAGCACATGTCGCACAAAGGATGCTATTTGGAATGATTCAGAGTGCACAAAAAGAGCTTGTGTTTCAATATGTGGCCATCACTAAGCTTATTCACACATACATGCACACTTTCTCTCTCACACACACACAGATAATGCAAAGCAGGAGTGGTGATCAGACGCACACCAGACTGTCTTGTGATATCCGGAGTAACTGATTTCAATGTTTCCATCCAACTAATATAATTGTGTGGATGGGAACCTGTTTATATAACCTTCAGCAGGGGATGAGTGGCTGTGTGTGTACACACTCAGGTAGTCTAGACCTCCTCGGCCATTTGTGATGTTGATGGAATGATCCGTCAACTCTGACAGTCAGGCTGTCGGCTGTAGGGGCCTGCAGGGTGTAGAAGCCACTTCTTCTGTTGCTGGAAGTGCGTCTGATAGTTAGGAAGCTTGTGTAATACCCCCATATCTGATGTATGCAGCATGTAATGCGCTGTATGGGAACTGTGCCATCCTTGAAAATTCTGGGGGAATTTCAACATCCATTTCAGCTGATTTCCTTTCCAAGATCGTGATTTCAACAACCGTGAATCAGAGTTTGGGAAGTCGGGAATTAACCGCAGAGCTGTACACTCATTCGAGGGCAAAACAAATGAGGACGGACGCACACGGACACAAAGATTTACAGAAGTATTCATCATCTGAAACGGAGAGCACGCGCAAGTGCCGATCAGCTTTCATTCGCTTCCCGAGCTGTTTCTGTTGTTCTTTCTCCTTCTCTCAAAAGCTCTGTTCTCAATTAAAGCTGTCCTCGGGAAACTCAATCTCCCCACTCATGCTGCCCCAGAAACACACACACACTGAGAAAGAGAGGGAGAGAGACAAGAGAAACACGAACACATCTCACTCATGCTCTGACATGTCCTCTGTCTGTCTTCTTTCTCTTGCAAACCGCCAACTTGAATTAACTTATAAGGAAAGTAAGACTGAAAAGCAAACTTACCAGACCGGGGAGAGGGGGGTCAGAGAAGGAAAGCCACACAGAAGAGTGGTTTGTAAGTCAGTGGAGAAATGAGCCGAGGAGGTGTAGTTGTTGAGTTTGTCAGTCAGAAGTCGCTCTCGCAGCAACGTTTGAGCTCAGCCTGTTGCATTCCTCCTACCTCTCCCTTTCCCGTCTCTCTCTCTCTCTCTTTCTCTTTCACCAACATACACCCTCTCTCTCGCTCTCTCTCCTCCTGAAATCATTGTGTACTTTGATTCACAAACCCTGCCTCTGTCACGTGATCCAACACTTCAAATATACAGCACATTTTTTACCAGCCACAGAATGCCCGAAGGCAGGGAAAACAGGGTCTAAAAATCTTAGGTTTCAACTTGCTGAACCCCCACCACCCCCACCAACACCACCGCCACCTCTTACCCCCACCCCTCTCTTTCTTTGTCTCAAAGTCTGTGTCTCTCTCTTTACCTTCACTCCATCTACCGCATACTGTCAGTCAACACTCTTTTTGTTAGACTTCAACTGTGTGGCCGTTTGTTTTGAATTTCTAAATTTGTTCATCCTTTCCTCGCCATCCAAAGATAGACCTAAACCAACACACGTACGTGCGAGAGAGCGGCGCGTGTGTGTACGTACAGCCGCCCTTGTGAAACAGTGACTAACTCACAGACATACACAAACACACACACGCCGCAGAGGGCTGCACACCTTTGGGGATATCGGTGTCAGTTTTTGGCATTTGCTCCATGTTTACAATGCCTTGACTTTGGGACTCCGGCCGGCCAATGTGGGAGTCCGGGGGCCTCGAGCCAATCGAGGGCTACTCAGTGGGTTATTGTGACTAAATGTTCCTGATGGGATAGAAATAAACCCTAGCATCCCTGTGACTCAGGGTGATGGGAACAATAGTTTAAAACCGTCAAATGCGATACTAGTAGTGCCAATTCTCAGATTTCCATTCAACATGTCCATTTAAAGTAAAAAGAATGTAACTGATTGCAATTGAGTAATAATACAGATAAACTGTGTACAAGTATGGAAATCAAACCTCAACGCACTAATGAAAATTGCAATTGTGCATTTAAAGTGGTGCAAATATGCAAAATTTGCAAAATTTACCAAGTGTCACGGGAACCCTGGCATACACGTCAGTTTTCATTAAATCTCAAAAATGCAAATGCTGTGAGCTGTTTTCCATCTTGCCTAGCTTGAGAAATACAAAGGGCCATTCTCTTAGCAGTTACCACACCTTTAACTCAGTTGAAGTGGAGTCTTTTCCTCCTACAGGATTTTCCTAAGCAAATAAGCCCTGTCGTTTTCGGGTAAGGAAACGTTTAACAGAGATACATTTGATCCATGATGAGATCAAACCTGGCCAGACGGGCCTTGAGGGACAGAGCTAACTGCCTCTCCATGTCAGAGATAAAACTGTCTGCTACCGTCTGCCTGACTGGCCTCAGCAGTGAGCCGGCTCATTACAAGCCCGTCCACAACAGCAACAGCGAGCAGCGCGGCGCAGGTCGACTTCCAGCACAGGAGCTTTACCCTCAGGTTGACTGACCAATTTTAATCAGCCAAGTATTTAAGCAGATTGATTAAACACGAGTAATTCAGTGCCATGCTAAATATCTCTGAATAAGTGTACCTAAGTTTTTACACTTATTATCTATAATATCAGACTAACATAACTCTTTTTTTCATAAAAAAAACAACTATAAAATTAAATAGTTCCTCCACACTACAGTAAAGAACAGTACAATGAAAAGAAATCTAATCACAGTCAATTTTACTTTAATTTAGTTAATAACCTAAATTTATTTGTAGTCAGACTCTCACTTTTGGTTTATGAAATATTAACATTAATGTAAAACGTGAGAGGAAAAAAGTTGACTTTTTGTTTGAGTACAGAGCAGGTTCAGTTTGGTCAATTACCTGATACCTGTGTGTGTGTCTGCACTGATTGGTTGCCATTAAATAGGTGTGGTTAGATGGAGATAGAGGGTGTCGGTTTTGATTTGTGTGTTTAATCTTTCATCTGCGTTTCCTCCTGGAAGCGTTTGGAAGTCTGGAAAAGACTTTGATGCTAAACAAGTTATATTTCAGTTCAGAATGAAGTGCTTCTATCGCCATGCAGAACTTTATGAACAGTGCGTGTGTTGGTGACTCCCTACCTAACCGGGGACGGCTAAAGAAATATGTTTTGGATTAGTCAGTACATCATGAGCTCTTTTCATACATGATATGAAAACAACAGACCTAAGCCACGGTGAAAAATGAATAACGGAATATGTAAAGAGATCTGTAAAGATATGTTTTGTGTGTTTAAACAGTAGAATGAATGAAATACCTGGAATGGATTTTCTGGGATTTAATGAACAAATAGAGGACGTTTTTTTCGCATGTTGCTGCCCACTCGGTCACACCAACACTTTTATTTTGAACTTAATGTAAAAAAACAATAGAAGAGTGTCACACAGATTTTTATGGAACTATTATTATTTTGTTTTTTGGGCATTCATTGAACAAGAGGAGACAGGAAAGTGGAGAGGCAGCAAGGGAAACGGTCCAGGGTGGAATCAATGCATACAGGCTGCCTTCTCCACTAAGTGAGCTGCAGCACCGTATTTATTGAATCCGTGACTATAACACCAAAAGGTAACAATCTACACATGTTTAAAAATAGTCATTTACTGTATTAACTATTATACTTTGTGCCTTTTTAAAAAAAAAATTACTTGAGAAAGAAACAACCTGGAACGGTTATAATCTCAAACTCCAGGTTCACTCTTTTAATTATCAAGTTTCCGAAACGCTTCCCAGCAACGGTGTCAGTGAGGAGAGGTGAAAGGTTAGTGCTGTTTGTGTTTCTGTGTCAGTGAAATGCACAAAGACGAGGTGAGTGTATAACATCTGAGTGTGAAAGGCACATTTGTGTATTTATGAATTTCAAGCACTTGCACAGAGCATCCTTTCTTGCACATGTATCCACGTGCTGATGCGTACTCACACCAGTGGAGACGGTTAAAGACACATTTTCATTTTCACTTTTGTTCCAGTGCGAGTGGCACTGTTAAAGCAGACTGACTGAGTAAGGGGATTAGAAATGTGAGAAGGGTTTCCTCTGAGGCCTGCAGGTAAAAGTTTTGGGGAAGTTCAGCCTGTGATAAAGAAGGCCTTAAGATGTAAAGCAGAGAAGAGAGAACAAAGAAATGGCCAAAACTGAAGAGGAAAAATGAGGGGAGCTTATAACTTTTTGCAGAGCTTGAAATGGGGCCCTTTTTGGCAGCAGGCAGTGGAGAAACCACAGAATGGTGCGACTCTGGAGTTGAGGGGTGGAAGAAGCAGGAGGGGGGGAGGCAAAGGACAAGGAAGCAGAGGAGAGCGGCGAAGGAGGGGGAAAGAAGAAAAGAAAGGGATAAGGAGGGAAAGGGGAGGGGGGGTTGCAGACGACAGGTTTTAATCAGCAACAGGCTGTTGGTAATGAGATCACTATCCCACTGTGCTCAGATTGATGTCATGTGAAGCACTGTGGCGCAGGGCGAAGCATGCAGAGGATGACAGGCACGCATGACAAGCTCACTCGCTTTCCCCAGGCACACAAACACACAAGCACGTATGGAGAATGTCAGAAGACGGCGCAACGCTCGCACCAGCGCTGGCAAGTGCCCACAAACTAATAAACAAGGGCGCAACGGCTCACGCAGAAAATATGCACGCACAACACAAAGAACCTTTAATACGCCACAACACCCTGCTGTTAATTTTCTTCAAGCGAGTAAAAGAGCTGACACAAATATAATCACACCCACACATACACTATAAACACATTTCGGATCCCAAGGCTCCTTTATGTCTTTTCTGTCTCTCAAACTGCTAAACATGCCTACACACAAAGAACATACTGTACCAGCGGTGAGGGTTGGCTAGACTAGCAGGCAAAAAAGAAAAAAAAGGGAAAAAAGGAAAGGAAAAAAAAGAGGGAGCATAGGAGGAGAGAAAGCAAGGGCTGCTGGGGGAGAAAAGGTGAAAGGAGTGACATTCTGGGTAGCAGCTGTCAATTCGGCGGACACGAAGTTCAACAAACTCGTTCGAACGGAGTCGAGACAGAAATACTCAAATAATATGGGCAAAATTTCATTTTGAACGAGCAAACGTGCATTTTTGATCTTGTTTGCAACAATTTGTGTTAGCGGATAAGCTAAGAGAGAAAAAAAGACGAGGGGAAAAAAAGCGGGGTGTACATGTGCATCCAATAGTTTTTCCTATATAAATGTTCCCCGAAAATTCAACCATGATGTCATCATGAACCTGTTGTGAACCCAACTCTGTCAACTACCATTACCGTCTCATTCCCTCTCCGTTCCCACTTTCCAGCATGGCCTCTCCATCTCCTTCCACTCTGTCCCCATCTTGTTCTTGGACTTCTTTATCTTTCACCATGCAATGTTGTCTGGCTGCATTTTTTCTTTTCTACTCATGCTGCATATGCTGCTACACCCCCCCCCCCCCCCCCCCCCAATCCACTTTTACTCCCTCTCTGAACCCAACCCCCAAATACACCAACACACACACATACTGCTCACAGACATTTGGAGAGTCTCTGGTATAACAAGGACAGTTTTAATCAGAACAAGCTGGCATATTTTGGCCAAGACCTGCACTTATGGTAATTCAATCAGAAAGAAAGGAGAAGGAGGGAGAGAGAAAAAGTGAACAGGGGCACACAGAGGGTAGTGGAGTGTGAGACAGGGAAATAAGAAAAACAGAGGGAGGAAAAAGGAGACAGTGGGCGGATGGGAGGGTGAGGTAGGGATTGAGTGGTTTGAAGAAGTTTGAGCCACATGTGGAAGTGATTGTCTAATTACAGCAGATATGTATAAGTGTTACTGCCTGCAGGACAGATGCTGATTGGAGGGCGCAGCACCGTGAAAATGAGATGATTGGACGAGGAAGAAATTAAGATGGATAATTGGTGGAGGAGGGGGCAAGAGGAGGAGAACCACACTGGGAGAAGTGCTAGGGTGGCTCCTGCAATATTCTCTGTCCGAGTCTGAATAGAAATCAAATTTTTTTCTTCCAGTTCAGGTGGTGTCAACATAGCAGCTCCCTCAGGAGTGCTGAAGAAAAAAAGCTTCAGCCTGTAGATAGTACTAAAATGAGACAGTACACAAAAACTGAACATACACCTATGCACACCATCAGGCGTAACATTAAAACCACTGACAGGCAGGTGATGTAAATAACACTAATCACTTGGTTACAATGTAACATTCTGCTGGGAAATCTTTGGTTATGGTATTTATGTATGTGGGACATGTAACCCCATTTTAATCACAGTCAGTATAGACCATGGAAGTATGTTCTCAGATCACAGGAGCCTACCACAACAGGTACACACCCCCCTGCTACAGAGCTCTGGAATGGCTTGAGGTACATGACAGAGCCCGTGGTGCTAACCCAGCCTCCATACTCCACAGGTCCCAATTCAATCAACGTCTGAGGGATCTACTGAAACCAGCCAAATCCATGGAGGCTCCACGCAGGACAGCAGAGGACTCTGCCAATATCTGAGACACCACAGGAGACCCCCAGAAGTCCTTGTGCCCTAAAGAGTAAGTATTTTGAAGACACTAGGAGGACCTACACAATATAAAACATGGTTTTAATGTGGCTGATTAATGCACAATGCAAGACAATTTGTTTCAGGTGGAAAAGGCTTTATGGATTGCTTAGCTACAGCAAGACATTATACCGGAGGTAACTGGATTATGTTTTCCCCTGGTTTCAAGTGTTTTGCTAAGATTTTTTACCACAAAGACAAATTAAATTAAAATTAAATTGCGACAAGTTCAACGATACCTACAATCATGTGAAAAAGAAAGTGTTCACAGGACTCTGTGCTTCTGTCAAAAAATTACGTACACCCTTACTACTTCCATATGGATGACAAAGGTAAATAGCAACTAAGTGCTGATAATCAGATGGCTTGATTGATTAATTGATCCAGATCCATAGGAGGTTTGACCAAAATATATCTATAAAAAATCTGGAAATCAGGTCTTTGTTAACACAATGCCACAATCTTCCTAGGAACAGACGTCCCAGCAAATTTACCCCAAGCTCTGATTGTACAGAGAATCATCAGAATTCCAAGGAGCCACATCCATGGTGTGTTTAGAAGAACTACCAGGACTAGGACGTCTGCATCTAAACAAACTACAACTTCTAAAGGAACGGTCCTCGTCTACTCATATGTGTGAGGAAATCTTTTTACCCTGCACAAAATCATATCAGTTTGCACACAAAAATCACCATCAGATTACGAAACATGCGCTCCGGCCTATTTTGTTCTAACCACCCAGCATATGTTAGTGAACCACAGTCATTCTGAACCTAGAGGCTTGTGCAGTCTGTATGCAATCTGCTACGCCCCTATTTCTTTATATAAGCAAACATGCCTATCTTATAAGAGACAAGAGAAAGTCCAACTGAAGAAACCTAAACGATTCTGTCCAAAGAGGAACCCAAAACATACACACAGCTTCCTTAAATGTTTCCACCGGAGTGAAGAAAGTTTAGTAAACAAACAAGTAAACAATAACCCCCAAAAAACAACAAGCGAGACTCCAGCTGGAATAATGAAGTTTCGGAATATTGATTTCCCCTGAGATACTCGCTGTGGCTCAGGTAAAAAACCCATAAATAAATAAAAAAAAGTTTGAATATCAAAGATTATATGAAAAACGACTACAAGAGAATGTAGGAAACAAGTGGAGGGCAAGGATCATGTGATCTGTCAGATGAGAAAACAAATAACACAAAATGCACACGGACCACCCCCCAAACATCCGGATTCTTCAGCATCCATGAGGTTAGGACTAAGAAATTAGGCCGGTATGTGATGACATCCAGCAATGATAAAAGTCATTTGTAATGAAATATAACATATTTTGAAATAAGGTAGATAAAGAATACTGAAATTCAACTATTTAGTAGTTAGTTTGCTTTGCGTGCAATTTATTTATTTATTCATATAATTGTAATTCTGATCATTTTGTGGCTCATTGCATTCTGGAAAACTATAACTAATGATAAAAGGGCAATAATAACAACAATAATAATAATAATAATACTTGTTTTTATTATTATTATTATTATCAGTAGTAGTAGTAGTAGTAGTAGTAGTGGTAGCAGTAGCAGACAGCCAGGCCTTCAATATTTCAGGTAAACAAATTCAGGTATGAAAATATTGACAAGCAACTGATTGGTGTGTGAAACGTTTGTACGCACCACTTTTTGAACAGCATCAAACTTACAACACAGTGGTTGAAAAACAGAATCAAGGTGTTGCAATGGCTCAGTCAAAGTCCAGACCTCAACCTGACTGAAATACTGTGTCGGGAGCTTAGGAGAGCTGTGCATAAACAAATGAACCCAGGCAACGCTGTGAAGAGGAGAGGGTCTCCTGATTAAGCCGTACAGATAACGATTACTTCAAGTTATTGCTGCTGACTGTGGTTCTACGAGCTACTGAATCATGGGGTGTACTCAGTTTTTCACAGGACTACACAGAGTCATGTGAAAAACTTTCTTTTTCACATGACTGCAAGTTTCTTGCACAGCCTGTGACAGTTCACTTCAACACATGATGAACAAATGGGAGCTCCAGTACCAGGGTTGAAAGGTACATATTCTTCTGTTAAATATTCCTCAGACCTTCTGTAATAACACTGCCTGCTTACCATTTACACCTTGTCGCTGTCTAAATTATACTGGAGGATGCAATGATCAGTGGCTGACTGTTGTAAACATATATGGATATATGGATCTGACACAGCAACGTAGGATTTCCATTCACTGGAAACTGGATGCTGTAAAAATCTACAGCCGTGGGTCTCATGCTCACATTTTTTTCATAGAGTTTGTGATAAAAGTATAAGTAAATACTCCACTAGTCTGCAAAGTAATTAACTAATATTACACTAAAGGTTAAATGAGTTCAGAAGATTCCTTTAGTTTCTTTTTTGGTCTTTTTTTTGGCCTTATCATCATCAGCAGCAGCAATCAACTTTCTTCGCTGTGTACTGAAACAAAGGTAAATGCATTAAACTGCTTGGATACAGTGGCATTGGATGTCCCCCTCAGGATAATTTGGCACCTCTTCACAAGAAGCCGCTTGTCAACAGATCTCCGCAGATCTTGGCTGCCTACTGCAGTGCCTGTCTGCCTGTCACAAAATGTATCCCCTCTGGAGGGTAAACAGGGGCAAGTATCACACGTAGACTGTTACTGCTGTCATAATATTAAACTTTGTTTTCCAGGTACTGTTTATTAGTTACCCTGGATGCTGCTTAGAGTGTCCTAAGGACCTATATGGGCCCAAATGAAGCTAACGATCATTCTTCCAGTGTACCGCTGCTCTTTATCGGCATGTTTACTCTCTTTTATTAGCTGTTCCCGAAATTCCCCTCAAATTTTCCACCAGTTGTAGCTAAATATATTTCAGTTTAAATTAAACCACTTCACTGCACAGCACAACCTGATATACAAAACGAGTTTACCTAACTGCTTTTTATTGGCTGATTTAAACTGCCAGACACTTCTTCTTCTGCTGTGCACATCGGCTACATGAACTGCAGTGCCTTCAAACTCTGCCCTTCTTCTGTCCTCAATTTGATATTGACACTTCAGATTAGTAAAGTCTGAACCTGAGAAAACCACTTATTACATCACAAAAAAATATTATTTTATTTACAATCCATCACACTGTTAATGTTAGCACTGTTGTTTGAAGGTAAAGTTGTTATATACTGCAGTTATTACTTCACTTTCTTCTGAATGGCTTTGTTTACGTTGCAAAAAGTATTTCAAAACTCTTTAATTTACAGTGAGTACCTTTAAACTCACCTCTCATCCCCTGCAGGGGAAACAAATCTCCATCACTGATGGCTCTCTTGACTGTGATAGCCATCAAAAAGGAAACTGCTGCAGGACATTTTGGGCCTTAACATGAAAGTCACTGCCACTCACTGCACTTCATCTACAAAGGGAAAGAAAGAGACACAGTGTAAATTTGGATGCATATACTTTGCCTTTAGTTTGTTAGGCTTTATTTGTTCTATCTGTATTGTGCCCAAGGGGCGGGTGGAGGATGATTTTGTTACATAAATAGAGGCATTGATGTCATTTGAAAGGTTTTCACAGTCCTGTGAAATAATAAGTACATATTTACTGCTTCCATAGGAATTAAGACGTTAAGTAGCAGCTAGATCCTGCTAATCAAATTGCCTTGATTACCTGATCATCATCAGCAAGCATGGGCACCTCTATGAAAGCTGACATTTTGGCAGCTTGTTGGTCTGGAACAGCTGCGTGTTAACATAATGCCACAGTTTTCACTGTAGCTTGCCTCCACCAGTGTATGAATGTGAGAGTGAATGAATAGTGGTATTGTAAAGCGCTTTGGGTGCCTTGAAAAGCACTATATAAATCCAATCCATTATTATTATTATTATTACAGTTTTACCGAGAGTGGACGTCCTGGCAAATTTACCCCAAGGTCAGACCCTGTAATGCTCAGAGAAACTGCAAAAACAAACCCAAGAGCTAAATCTCAGACTCTACAGGCCTCAATTATCATCACAAATGTTAAAGTTCATCACAGTACAATTAGAAAAAGACTGGACAAGTTGTTTGAAAGGGATGCAAAGAGAGAGCCTCTTATTAAGTTGAAGAAATCACAAGACTTGTGGAACATTGTCTTCTGGACAGATGAGAGCAAAGGGAAGATGTCTGGCTGTACAGCACAGCACCGTGATTGGATTGCATCATACACCGCACATCGGCACAAACACCTCATAGCAACAGTCAAGCACGGTGGTGGGGGGTTGATGATTTGAGCCTTTACTGCAGACACAGGCAACTTGCAGTCACTGAGTCGCCATGAACTGTATGTCAAAGTATTACAGAGTCAACTGTGAGGTCATCTGTAAAAAAGCTGAAGCTTGGCCAGAACTGGGCCATTACAAAAGAAAAATGAACCCAAGCACAGCAGCAAATCTACAACAGAATGGCTGAAAAAGAAAAGACTCAAACCGTTGCCAGACCTCAGGATGATGAATTCTGTGGCGGTACCTTAAGAGAGCTGTGCAGAAACAAATTTTAGCAAACCTCAATGAAATGAAGCAATGCTGCAAAGACTCTGGGCCAAAATGTCTCCACAATGATGTGAGAGACTGAAAATGATCACTTCAAATTATCGCTGCTAAAGACGGTTCTGCAAGCTACTGATCACAGGGTGTACTTTGATTTTCACAAGGCTGCAGAGTCCTGTGAAGACTTTCTTTTTCCTGACTGTACTCACAGCTCCTTGACTTACTACTCAAATCCACACAAAATACATGCAAGAAAGGGGCAACGCTGTAGCATCTCCACAGTGTCGACACAGTTGTGTAAACTGGGTAAATTCAGTGGGAAAATAATTCCTGCATTTTCATTCAAGCTTGAAACGTACCTAAATATGACACTATAAGAAAGGGCCAATATAACTGAATGAACTGTCACAGAGGAAGCAGTGGGTGATGGATGACAGCCCCAGGCACAGCTGTATTCATTCCCCCTGGAGTCACCTGCAGCAGTAAAAACATACCACTCAAACTGTAAATGCAGTACTGTCTGTTTTGACAACCCTCTAACACACGGGGCCTCGCCATATGGCATGCAGACAATACAAAGAGATTTACACAGCTTTTTTTTTATTTATTACCCTCTCTATAACTCTAATTAGAGCCCTGATGCTAATGTACTGCATCCCAAATTTAGTTCTTCTTGCATTTCTGCTATATACAAATACATCCAGTACCTCAAGTATGTTCAGTGCGAGGGCAGCTTAGGCTGATAGATAGTATTTCATCAATTTAAAACTTAGAGGGAGTTAGAAAGGTGGATAAAATGGCCAGGATTAACTGCTGAAAATACTTTAGTGGACTTACTCACGTAAGCTAGCACTGCCACCTTGAGGGAAACAAATTATATTAAAACATATTTTAAAACCACAGGTCTGACGGGGGAGTTGAGGGGATTTGAGGGTTGTTTTTCTTTTTTGGTCTGGCATTATTAGACTCTGTATAGCTGATTGACAATTGGGTGACCCAAAAACCCCAAAAGATGAACTAGTTTTCTTTCTAAAGTGCAAGTTTTAAAAATAGAGTCCCTACTAATATACAAACAGCTTTCCCATCTCTGACACATTTTCACTCTTATCATATGCTACATAGCGGTGACCTGATTCTTTGTGGGGACAAAGGCAAGACCCACATCAGTCCACTTCGCCAGAAGGACCTGCCAGGATTTTAACCACATGGTGGCGCTGTTTAATTGCGTATTACACTACTACTACTGCAGGTTTTAAGCTCCCTCTCAATAGAAGCAACCCAAGAAATTAGATGCTTATTGTTGTACTATTATTATTATTATTGTTGCTTATTGTAGATGTATTGAAGTAGAGGACATACACACACACACACATATATATATATATATATATATAAATACATATATATATATATATACATATATATATACATATATATACATATATATATACATATATGTATATATATGTATATATATGCATATATGATAATATAATTTTGAAGGAATTCAATTTATTTATATATATATATATAAATAAATTGAATTCCTTCAAAATTATATTATTATATATGTTGCAGGCAACGCTTTTAAACATGATGAGTTTTCAATATAGTCCAAAGGTAGATGTAAGGACGGTATTTTATCTGTTGTTTTTTTGTTTGTTTGTTTGTTTTTTGTTATACAAGAAAATATCTATAGATGTTAAACAAACTGATAAACTAGAGTTGCTTCGGACAATGCCTTTCTCACCTTACTGACTCACTTCCGTTTGAGCATTTAGTTGACGCATAACAGCAGACAGAGACAAAGCTCGTGTGTGGATAAAGACGCAAATGGAGCCATGATGGGGGGTGAATAACAAGTTAATATAATAACTGAAACCGACACAAGCTGATATCCAAACGACAGGTGATGAGTTTTATATCCCTGTGACCCCATAGCCTAATTCCCCACAAGTACACCGTAGAGTTTTATGATTCAGCTCACCTTTCTGTAATGAGAAAAGGGTTCTGAATAAGCACATCCCACCCAGCCCCAACCCCGAGCCCAAGCTACGTGACCTAAATTTAATTCGCCGTGTGCCTATCAGCAGCGGCCACACGGCGTCTATCGAGCGCTAGGACACGTCGGTTTTAGTCACATTTGAGCTATTTTGCGTGGCTCGTGTTTGCACAAGCAGCTCCTGACCTACATTCGCTGTGTCCCAGCCAATCTCCGGCGATACTTTGGCTTCTGGCAAACACAATCTCCACAAAGAAAGGAAACGTGACGGGGAGGAGGGGGCGGCAGGCGGAGGGGGAAGGGGGGGCGGCGGGAGTCACGGTGAGCGCCGCCCTTCAAGCACGTGCCGGCGCTTCTCCAGCGAAGATCGTCTATCGCGCGAAGACCTCCACCGCTCGACTGAGAACACGCGGCGCTGTTCTATGGGTAGAAAACGTGCTCTCAGCTCGAGCAGCTTTGACTACACTTAAAAGCACGTGGACTAAAGCTGAATATTGGTTTGGGGTTTATTCTATTATTATTATTTTACTTCTCACCTAATATTTATATTTTAATCTGTTGCAACATGCGGCTGCATTTATAAGCAATTAATACAGCTACATATATAAAAAATGTTATTTATCAGAGCTATTTCTTATATTTTGTAAATTTTGTAATATATTGTATTATTGACTTATTTCAGCCTCTTACTGTTATTGTCTTGGAGCAACTGTAACCCACATAATTTTCTTAGGGAATATTAATGTATTCTGATTCTGAAACTAACACGGGCATTAAAGCCACTCAAACGTGTACAAGGTGATAACAGTGATCTAGTTAATTCTGAGTGGCCATGTTCTGTAATAATGAGTTGCTGTGTTTGTTGCAGAATTATATTTGATTATTATTATTATTATTTCTGAGTTGCTTAGATTGTGTTTATTTTAACTTAGTTGCTCAACGAGTGAGGTGGGCTGCTAAAGCAGAGAATTACAGGCTCTTGGTGATCTAAGAAGATGCTCTCGACATGAATTTCATGCAAATCAAAAATAATGACAGGTTCATTAATTATCTTAAATGTTACTGACCAAAGCAATGAAATGAGGATCACTTTAAAGTAATGTAAAAACTAAGTAATAGTGTTAAATAAATACAAGCATTAACAAATGCACATTTGCTTCTCCTTTCCATTAAAACTTAAAGTTGTTACCCCAATATTCTATTCTATTTACATTGCATACAGGTGCTGCTGATCCACTTCTACACTGCAGTCATTGAATCTGTCTTGTGCAACTCAATCAGGGTCTTATTCAGTGCAGCTGCAAAACAGTGTAGAAATATACAAAGAAAAAATTACAATTACAGCTAACAGGAAGGAAGTGTGAGCTGCTCCCTTCTCTTCATCCTTTAGGACTTGTACTCAAAAAACCAGGAAGTGGGCAGTGAGCATCATCACATATTCTTCACTTCACACCCTGGAAACAAGCTTTTTAAACTCCTCCACTCCAGCTGGCACTACGGATCTCCCATACCACGGCAACCAAACACAGAAACAGCCTGTTTCCCACTACCACCATCCTTATCAACAGCTTACATTTATTCTTCGTTATTCCAAGACGATTATTGCATTCTGCTTCAAATCCACAATTACTGGATTTTACCCATCCTCAACATCACAGCCAACTCCATGCACATTATGCTGTTTCACTAGTTTATTACACTGCACTTCATATAAATTGGTTGTTATATCTGATCTGTGTGAGGTTTGTGTTAACCCTGCTGAACACTGTAATAAGTTTGTTTGTATACATTATGTAATACAATATCCAGTCTGTAATAGATCGTCTTATATGTATATAATCTACCTGCCAGGATTTTCTTTGTGCACATTGATAACACCGTATAATATGGCCCATGTGTAAGGGTGTAATTTCACTACAATTATATAATTTCAGTGTATTTCACCTGAAATTGCAATGTAACTATATTAACCCAAAAATTCTTAAGTAAAATTAATTATGAACTTTTTAAAATACTTACAGTATATTTTGTCTAGTTTTTATGTAAAATACTTGAAGTTACACCCTACTTATAATTGCTTGCAGTATGAATTTGAATTGCTATCCCCCTTGTCTACCTGTAAGTAAAATTAGGCACGCACTTCTTAACATTACTTACAATATATTTACTTCTTCTTTCCTGTAAAATACCTAAAAGTTACACCCTACTTCAAATAGCTTGCAGTATAATTACTTCGTCTTTCTTTCCTTTAAAAGTTACTTGGATACTTAATGAACTGTCAGCCCTTGTTCTAATGTATAGACCTGTAAAGTAAAATTACTTGTGCACTACTTAAACTTGCAATATATATACTGGCTTCTTGTAAAATACCTGAAAATTCCATACTACGTAACACTGCGTACAGTATAAATACTTCTTTCCTGTAAAATACTTTAAGTTACACCCTTGTTTTAGTGGATCTTCTTGTAAGTATTAGTGGCTAAATATAACTGTATCATAATTTCAAGACTGAGAATCCGTTTAATTCTCAAAGAATTACACAGTGACATCTTAATTTTCTACACTGCACCACCAAATCCCGGAACCAAATCCTTGTGTGTGCGGCAACCTCGGCGAAAACAAATTTGAGTCTCATCCTGAGGTCTGAAGACGATGCCCGAGTGAGACCTCTTCTCCTCTTTCGCAGTCTCTCCCTCGCTTCACCCTCTTATCGCCGAGCCCAGGCAGCTCATTAGCATAAAATGTGTGTCAGTAGGGCAGCGCGAGCTCACATGCAACGCGCACATGCTGCAGAGCTTTAACCAGCATTCCAGTGTCGAACGAGCCCGATGTGCCGTCTCCACGCGGGGCTCTCGGCCAATGAGAAAGTGAGAAAGAGTAAAGAAGAGTGGGGGGTGTGGAGGGAGGAGTGGGGGTGAAATGTTGTCAGAGAGCGTGACACAGAGAGGGAGGAAGAGAAAAGAGAGAGAGAGAGAGAGAGACATCCCTGATGCACACCAACAAACAGGAGGGACACACAAAAGGAGAGCAGGGAGGGAAGAAAAAAATGGTCACATTTCTCAAGCACCTGAAAACGTGCTGGTTATTTTCGGACGCGTGTTGCTTATTGATGAGTGTGGGAGTGTTTAAACTACTTCCACTGTGATCATGTTTTCATGGTGACTGTACATGGCAAGCAGCTGAACGCGTTGGGACCACTGTAATTCAGAGAACACCCTTTTACACAGAGATCCGTCTGACATCACAGTGTGCAGACAGAGAGTCGAGCTTCCCCGTGCGTCTGCTCACCTCGAGAGAACATCGGGATCAATAAGAGACCTGATCTGAATTGCTTTTAAATAGTTTCTTTATTACTTTTGTTATTTCTTCTTCTTTTTTTGGGCTGGCCGGGTTTTCTCAGGAACCCCAATGCCCTGTGCACGCTGCTTTTGGTCTGAGCTTTGGGATACACTCTACATGCCCTGGCAGTTCATGACTCTTTCACCTGTATCAACAAAACTCCTCGGTGACAAGAAGTGGCAGTCAGTTCAGCAGTAAACGCCTACTGTAATACGGAACAAACGAACAACACCGATCGACTGGGAAACATGGAAAACAGTCCAGGTGGTAAGTAAGCTTTAAATTGTGTGGTCGGTGCTGAAAGCTGCTGGCAAGCAGCGCTGTCAGGTTTACTTTGAGGGTAATGGTGCAGGTGAGCACAGGTGCCAGTGAGCTGCATTAGATCAAATATTGCTAATATTTAAGTAATATATAAAGTTTTACTGCCATTTAATTATTATAATTTTTATTTTTTTTAATTGTCTGTTTGAGTCATGTCAGATCACTGCAGTTATTGGACATGTCTGATGCTTTGGGATTTGTATCCAGTTTAATTGCATCTTATGCTCCTTCTATATGAATGTGTGATATCCAGAAAACTATTTAAGCTATAGGCAGTTGGAGTTTCTGTGCACTGTACTCTTGCCTATGACTGTAATTCAGCTGTGCAATCTCTGGCGTGTTGCCAGGTGCTTCTGGGCTGCGCAAGTCTGAGGATTTTGAGTGAGTGAGCTGAGCTCGGAGAGGGAAGTCCTCTCCTCCAGTCTTTGCGGCGGACTTCCGATTCTCTGCATGTAAACAAACTCACGTGAAGCGCGACCCTGAACGCCCTCTGACCGGGCACGTTGTCATCCCACAGCCTTCCCCACGTTTGGTCGCCCCACCATTAGAGGCTTATCTGCAGACAGATAAGGAACAATAACGTGCTGACCCACCCGCGTTGCGTCCGCGTTTTTTTGGCTCTTGAAGTTCTTGCTCCCAAAACCACTTCTGGATGTTTTCATCCAATGGGAGGTTGTCAACTAACAAACATGTGATTCATTAGAAGTTTGCTGGTCACAATCGTGGCACTTTCCCCCAAACACAAGTGAGGAGGCGATGTCAGGGAGGAGTCACGCCCACTGCTCCACAAACATGAAATATGTGCCAAATTCTCCTTCCACACTGGCTCCAAGAGCCGCGCTTGGAGTAAACATGTAGTTCTGCCAGCCCCTGAATCACGATCTAAATGTAGCGAGAGCCGATGATGAATGAACAGATCATATCTGACTCATGAAATCGATAAGAGTTAAACCGCCTCCTATTTACTCCGTGGCTCACTGGCTGAGAGCGCCATTGTTATAGGCGAACAGATAGATAAAAATCAATAAAGCAGTGACGCTCTATTGATATAACGCTTTAAACCATTACAGCAACTTCACGCTGCACCTAGATCTCACGATATAATTTAAATCTAAACATCACGGGCATAGGTCTTTGGTCGACTGTGGCCATGGCCGTGCACCCTGGGTAAAAAACAACACATAAAAAAAACCGTTCGTGATGTTGCGAATCATGCACCTGATTTTTAATACGCAGCCACCCCGCCTCGAGCTGACAGCACGTGTACACAGCCTCAGTATCCACGTGCCGCGCATGATTCCAAGTACACTGCTGCTCTCACGGTTGTTCCTCTCTGTCGCGCGCACTGTGCGCGCGCTCAGCTCACACGGGGATTCCTCTTTATTCGTTGGTAGATTGGTCAGTGGGTCAGAGGGGTTTAACCAGCCTTCTGTCTCATATTAGTTACTATAGCTGATTTGAAATGTTCATTAGTAATTAAAAGGAGCGTCCTTTTTTGGGGGGTAGCCTATCACAGGACGTGGGATGTGAAAGAACATATTAACCTACATTTGCCAGCATCAACTAGTTTTTTGGGTGACAAGGCCAAGCCGTTTCAATTACACTCTGGTATTTCTGTTTGGGCGGTGTAATGGAACAAAATAACATGATAAATACCAGACTGAAGTCATTATCATAGGGGCACTGAGCAGTTGTCACATGAACTAAGGCTAACCTTCACAATGTTGTCAATGAAATGATAAAAAGGTCACTTCAACATGGACTGTTGATTGTTTTTCTTTTCATTCAGAATAAATAAAATTGTTTAGATTGGTGCTTTGATGGCATGTTGTTGGTAATAACAGCACATAAACCCTTTCTGCAATAGAAAGGCCAAAGCATGTGAAAGGTTATTTATTTCTAAGGGTTACAGTAAAATCAGATGACACAATAAAACCTGTTCTGACTTCCTTTCACATTGTTTCAATATTCTATGGATATTTATTTTAAAGCTGTCTCTATCAATAGTACCTAGTCAACCTTTCTGGATGATTTTCAGTCCATCCATCCATTTTCTTCCGCTTATCCAATTCAGGGTCATGGTTGGGTTGGAGCCTATCCCACCTGTCACACGGAGGGAGGTGAGAGGTGGGGTACAGCCTGCACAGGTTGCCATTCTATAGCAATTCTAACACTCAGAGACAGATAACCATTCATGCTCACAAAATCAGTAAACCTAGACTCTCCAGTTAACCTAACGTACATGTCTTTGCATGGTGGGAGGGAGCTGCAGCACATGTGAGAACCCAAGCAGGCAAGAGGTGAAAATGCAAACTCCACATAGAAAGGCCACAGCTGGCCGGTGGATTCAAACCCAGGGCCTTCTTGCTGTGAGGCAACCATGGCACCACCATGCTGCCCATATTCAGTTTCACAGCAGTCAAATGGAAGATGAGTACTTTAATAAGGGTTCATCGTGTAATTGGGATATAATGTCATGGTATCAACCTGCTTCAGGGTGCCGTGACGTGTTCAACCTCACTCCTTTCAACTGAAAAAGTACCAGAAAGATTGTGGGTGCAGTAGTTGAATGACTAAGCTAATCAGTAGCAGTAAGAATCTGCAATAAGAAAGGTTAATGGTATGACTCTGTGATGAGAATGAATGCAGAGAAACACTGCAGCTGTTCATGACCAGCTCTCATGAACCCTGTAGTCTTCATGGAGTTTTCTTCTCCTTAATCTCAAAGCGTGATTATTGACCAACTTACAAAAAAATGCAACATGTTTAAACAGATGAATGCATATATTGGGCACTAGCAGGAAAATGAAACCAGATTCATTGTGTTAGATTAAAAAGATGTCACTCCTGAGAATAAATGCTTTTTTCTAGGCTACATTTGCATTGCTCAGCCCCGAGGATCTACATGTAATCCTTTGAACTTGAGAACTCCTTAAACAAAGTTCAAATTGGGTCAGCCTCTTCCATTATGTTAATTTAAAAAAATCTTCTCAAGTGCTTCTAATGTGAAAAAAAACTGCCCGCTGTTCCTTCTAAGAACTATCCTCCATGACAAACGCTTCATAAATGAGCATATGACACGAAGCCAGTAGTTGCACGTGGAGGGAGGCTTACTGCCCATGCACAGAGGTAAACGTTCACATGACAGAGGACAGTCAAGTTGCAGATGGAGCATGATTTCCACATTTTCTACGGGCGTCCGTGCATGCCCAGGGGGAGGGAACACACGAGATGGGAAGTCAGAGAGGACTGGCAAAAAAAAAGAAAGAAAAAAAAAAAGGAGGCGGTTGTATTGTTTATTCCGTAGTTCTTGTGGCTCTATGTATATCCGCAAGTCACATGTTGTAACCTGTGCCTGAGGACAGCGGGGGTGACATTCCCGGAGCTCATTCCGTAGCCCAGTCAAGCCATATTCCAGGAAATCGTTACAAGCGTTCAGAATATGGAATGTTTTTCTACTCGACGAGCGGGGCGGGGTTGTGACTTCTGAGCGTAGAAAGTGGGTGTGGAAGAGCCAGTGTGTCTGCAGCGTGTCACCCTGCCCTCCGCAGGTGAGCCACATGCCCAGAAAACTACCTCTCTCACACATCATGCAGAAAAACCTAACAAGCAACATTTGTGTGCGCAGGGAAGTAACCGCCTGCCCAGAGCTGCCACCCCACACACGTCCACACACACATACACGCATACCCTGTTGGAGCAGTCAGTGTTGACACGTGTAAGCGGTGGAATTAAGGAGGCACTTAGAGCTAAACAGCAATCCAGCACGTGTTTTCTCAAGAAGAGAAAGCAAAAGAGACAGGGCACACTTTTCTCAAATGATTCCAGGTCCTTGAGAGGAAATGTGCACAGAATTACAGAGCAGACATTCTAATTATATTTACACCCCTTTGGATAATACTGCCACACACAGAGCAGGCATTTTTGACTTTGACTACATTAACCTGTTGGGTGGTATATTCACAGACCCGATACATTACAAGTAGCTTGATACTGACCCACAAGGTATGATCGCAATCATAATGTGAGAATATCTGATGCAGTTTCTGGGTGAAGAATTGTGCGTGCAGGAAATGTTACAGTTGGCAGGTCTTCTCGGATACTTGACACAGTGATCTGATAAAAAATGAACAAGTGGTTCAAACTGTGAGCTAAATACAGGGGGGGTGTACCAAAGTAAGCCTAAATCCATAAATTCTTTAAATTATTTGAAGAGATAATCACTCACTTATATTACCATAAATTAAAACAATTATGGTAGCTTTAAAGGTAGGGAAGATTGCTTGGTGGGTTTTTCCTCCCTCTAGCCTGATTCATCTGAACACACACACACACAAAAAGCACAATGTCAGCCTTTGAAATTGTGTTAAAGTGTGAAAACAGTGACCGGCAACAACGTGACTGTTGCCCTCTGCGCAGTTTCTAGTGACTCAGTGGAATTCATTAACTTGTTCCGTTCCCCGCTTGCTCTCCTCCGTATCTCTAGCCACAGCATTAAAAGCCTTCTCCACTCCAAACGTGATCTGCCCTAGCGCTTGTTATGGCACTGCTGCTGTTGTTGTCTACACGGGACTGCGCAAAGAGCCTTGTGAGCCAGGCGGGAACTGTGTCAAGAGTCCATGTGAGCTCCTGGTCAGGTGGCTGGCGGATAGATGGGTCTGCAAGCCCGGAGCCGGAAAGGGGAGGGAGGAAGGGAGGAGGATAAGAGAAAAAGGGAGGGGGGAAAGGCGGAGGGAGCGTAGAAAGGACTCAGTTCTGAAAGCAAGCATGCAGGGAGCTGGCTGGCTCAGCCTGCACGTGAGGGGCAGTCTTTCATCTTGCGGGGAGGAACACTGTCTGCAAAGGAAAGGGCGGGGGTGGTGGTGGTGACGGAGGGGTTTGGGTGTTGTGTTTAGAGGTAATAGGGCATTTCCAACTTGATCTGATATCCATAAACAAAGGCCTGTTTGTGAACTCTCTGTGGCTCTCATTGTGAACATACAGTGACTTACTGTCATAATATGATATGATATGATGTATTTAATGGTGTTCCCTATTCCAGAAGGTTTGGTGTGTGAGATGTGATATATCATAGGCTATTTTATTAGTTTATGATAGTTTGTGACAGTTGAGAGATGTAGATCTTTAACTAGATTGCATGCTGTTTCTATTTCAGTTACTACCTCTCCTATTTTTCCATCACTCATCAGTAAAAGCATTGTCAAGCAGGTTACTTGAAGGTATGATTCGGCAGGACTTGGGCATTTTTTCCCTTATCTCATTCTTATCAGATTAAAAACTGAAAAGACTGCACAAAAATATCCAGGTCAGAGTTGTTGTTCCTCAAGCTGTCACTTTTCTTTCTTTCTTTTTTTTTCTTCTCTTTTCTAAATTGTTCATCGGATCAAATTTCTGTTGTCCCAACAAGGTCAGGGTTTTGTGTCTGTGTTTGCAAAAGTCTGCCAAGTAAGCTCAGATGAAAGCAGATGATTGCTCAACACTTCAACTCTCTACTAGTTTGTGCCTGTGCACTGAGTTTTGGACCCTCTGTGCTCTTTCAGGTGGTGTTATCTTGTACGCTGGCTCGTCTGGAAGTGCCAGTCCGAGTCCTGGCAGCCCGTCAAGTGGATACCAGACCCAGTCGCCCTCCTCCCACTCGCAGCCTTCATCCCCGGAGGGTGTCTCCTTTCAGGAGATCGGAGCCTTGAAGCAAAGAGGGGAGCCAGGGGGAGGAACACCTTCCCCGAAAATGGTCTTTCAGTTTCCCGAAGTTAACAGTGCTCCAGCTGCGCAAATTACGACGGTGTCATCACCGACCTACAACCATCCCACCGTTGCCAAAAGGCCTTGTGGCTTCACTGGCACATTCACCAGTAAGTACCTGCTCGCCATCCTCCTCCCTGTTCTCCTCCTTCCTTGGCCATCAGCAGTTTTTCATTGTGTTTCTTCACCTGACAACCGTTGTGACTTCCTCTTTCACAGAAACCGGAGGTATGGTGCTTCTGTGTAAGGTGTGCGGGGACATCGCATCTGGGTTCCATTATGGCGTGCATGCCTGCGAGGGCTGCAAGGTGAGACCAAAGAAAGGTTATATTATGCCACGTCTTTCCTTTTCATTGTGTACAAAAAACACAATGACACAAAAGACACCCTTCACAGCCTCTATTCTTCCTACCCTCCTTCCACAGGGTTTCTTCAGGCGCAGCATTCAGCAGAATATCCACTACAAGATGTGTGTGAAGAATGAAAACTGTCTCATCATGCGCATGAACCGTAACCGGTGCCAGCACTGTCGCTTCAAGAAGTGTCTCTCCGTGGGCATGTCCAGAGATGGTGAGAGATCATGTCATTGCATGAAGATATTTAGACATAAGTAAATTCTGATGGATTTATTCCCACCAGTATTTTACACTGGCTTAAACAGTGAATCGTTTTAATCCGCTTTGTACAAGATGCGAAAACAAAGTCCAAATTCATTTCTGTCACAGCTTACAACAAAGGCATAATCCCACTGTCAAAGCCACTTGCCTTACTCCTCATCAAAAAGTTGCATTTTCTACTTATCTCCTTTCCACTATTTCCTCCTCTTGTCTTTGTCCTCCTCTGCCTCCCTTTCTCCTTGCGCTGCTCTCTGATTAATGGCAAGAGGAGCTGGAGAGTCCCAGTAGTCATCAGTCATGTAGAAACTGTGAAAAATACTAGTTTATTTTAGGAAACTGGGGCACAAAGTTGTTGATTACCCTTCCCGTTCGCAGTCACGTACCCTCTTTCACGTACCCTCTGATTTGGGCATTTCAAATCATTTGAGATGTAATGTTATTCTGTCCAGTTAATCACAAAAACATACACTGCTTCAATTTGAATATTAAACATATGATTGCAGGTAATCAGCTTTTGTGTGTTATTTTCACCTTCAGGAGTTAAATCTCCAGGGGAAGATGGCTAAACTAGGTGATAATAAATCACGTTTTTTTTTCTTTCTGGTGCAAACATTTTTAGCTGACCCCCCCCAAAAAAGCCAGAAGCGAGAAATCAACTGCTAATTCATCAGATTTGAAACATTTATATTTTGTGAATAAGCACACAAAACACCGTAAATGAAAAATACGATAATAACAACATAACGTTCATGGGAAAGGTAGCTCCATCCACTTTCTGGTTTTCGGCTGATGTCTGTGACTCGCCAGCATGAAATTGATTTTTGATCAGCCGCCTTTGACCCTTTGTCTTTTCGGCTCTCTCACCTGCCTTTCCGTACCTCTGACCTTTCCACTCATCACCCACTGTGTCACTCTGCTAATGACACCACATTTGGTGGTATTGACCCAGTGACCTACTTCTAGAGGAAAAAAAGAGAGAGCCTGCGCTTCACTGACAGCAGAAAGGCAGAAAGAGAAAGACTCGTGGGGGAGGAGGAGGTGGTGTAGCATACAGTGTACTATAAATAGGACTGTCAGTGGAGGTAGGGCATCGAGGTGGGGGGAAGGGAGGAATGTAAAGGCTGAAGAGGAGGATGAAAAGATGGAGGCTTCTGGGTCTGTAGTATGGTGTAACAGCTGTGATGGAGAAAGAATAGTCAGAGACAGATGAGAGATCTTGGGATTAGTAATACATCTAGATTAGAGTTTGAGAGCCACATGTAGGATATTTGTTTGAATGTGAACATTTTACGCATACAAGTGTCAGTGCTGTAAGATGCTAACAGAGATGCTCGTTTCTGTCTGCTTTTGTCCTCAGCTGTGCGTTTTGGGCGTATTCCCAAGCGGGAGAAGCAGAGGCTTTTGGATGAGATGCAGAGCTACATGAACAGTCTCAATGAATCGGCTTCCATGGAAATGGAGGTGTCACCTCCTCCCGACGCTCCGTGCAGTCCACAGAACCAGACGAGTGAAGGAGCCGGCTCCATAATGCAGTCTTACCACGGTAACGAGAAACCACTCAAGATGGCTGCTGGCAACGGCAACCTTGGCGCTTCCTCTTTCCAGAACAGCGCGGCGCAGGAGCCTGCCCTGTTGCACGCGACTGCCCAGACGCAGCACGCAGTTCAGGTGGAGCAGGCGAACCTGACAGCTAACTACCACGTCCCCCCAAACTTCCCCGTCCCACCTACAGGCAGCGAAGGCACCACCAACGCAAACGTCGACAACGCCAAGTACACGTTCTCCTCCAATCAGAACCAGTGTCCTGTCAGCGGTAACATGTCGTCTCAGGGCTACGCAGCCAATCAGAACAGTTTCCCAGCCAGAGAGTCCTCAAACCAAAACCAGTGTCCCTGGAAGCTGAACGGAGGAGCCAAGGTTCTGGTGAGTCTCCCTCTCCTTTTGACTCTATGAAAGCCTTTTTAAATTCCAGTCAATAAAATGCCCATAATGCTTCTCTTTCTCTGTCTTCTGCAGGCATGCCCACTTAATTCATGTCCAGTGGCTCCGGCCAGTCGCTCCAGTCAGGAGGTGTGGGAGTCTTTCTCCCAGTGCTTCACCCCTGCTGTTAAAGAAGTGGTGGAGTTTGCAAAGAGCATCCCAGGCTTCCAGACTCTCAGCCAGCATGATCAGGTCATGCTGCTCAAATCTGGTACTTTCCAGGTATGCCTCTTTGAATACGATTTGTGTCTTCGGGGCTTTTCTTTTTACGTTTCTTTTTCCCTCGATGCTGAACTGCTCTTGTTTTGCTGACAGGTTCTTATGGTGAGGTTCTGCTCACTGTTTGACCCCAAAGAGAGGACGGTGACCTTCCTCAACGGACAGACATACTCACTGGCATCCTTGAGAGCCCTTGGTATGGGCTCATTATTGGATTCCATGTTTGATTTCAGTGAGAAGCTAGGATCTTTGGGTCTGGAACCAGATGAGATGGCACTTTTTATGGCTGTCGTGCTCGTATCTGCTGGTAAGAGTCATGCAGCTATGTGCATACAAGCTCATACTTCTCACACAAACACATTTCTTATGTCTAATGCTACTTTGTTTGCTCCTTTTTTCTTTTTTTAGATCGCTCTGGTATAGTGGAGGTTGGCGCAGTAGAGCAATTGCAGGAGAATCTAATAAAAGCTCTGCGTTCACTCATCACCAGTCGCCGCCCAGACGACAGCACGCTCTTCCCAAAGTTGCTGCTTCGTCTGCCGGACCTGCGCACCCTGAATAACCAACACTCTGACAAGCTTTTAGCTTTCCGCATAGACCCTTGAGTTCAGACAGCTTAATGGGGTAACTGCCTTTGGGAACCGCCTTACTCCATATGCAGGCCTGGCTTGCTACTTTCCCTACACTGGCCGCTGCATGATGGACGGCAATTTTGAGAGATCTCCCAGGTCTGATGTTCCAAGAGAGCCGGGGAAATATGAGTGAAGAACGCAGGCAGAGCAGACGGTGGTGGAAGCTGATGAACATAAACCGATCTGTGCTCCAGTTGCTTCCAATTGGACTGCTAGAAAACTGTTAAAACTGTAGAGTTCTTCCTTGAGTTTTTCAAGACAAAATCAAACCACCGTCGCTTCTCCCTCTTGGAGTTTGTTTTTGATGTAAAGACCAAAAAAAGAAGGGCGAGCCCGTTGATCCTCACCAGACTTTTTTTTTGTTATCTCACAAAGCTAACGGAAAGGAAGCACATACTTTTTTGCCCTGAAGAAAAAAAAAAAAGGACAGACATTCACCAATAATGATCTCTTACTGTAAATTCCTGCCACAAATGTAAAGGCACTTTTCATACATTGAGAAACCTCTGAAATCAATAAATATATATATATATATATATATAGCAATAGAAATGTTTAACACAGTTTGTGTTTGCCCTGTTGAAATGACATAAGCTATTTTCACATCATGTTATCATGTGAGGAATCTTTATAGAAAAAAATCACCCATTTGTGATTGAGAGATGTATACCATTTTTACGAAAATGAGACTGAGGTGCATTGTATTTGTACGCGGTGATCAGGGAGAAATTATTGGTCATTTTAGACCATGTCTGATGGCTTATATGATAAGATGTTCTGTTGTAAATTTTGTACAGGGCCGTTATTCTCGGTTTGTACCGGCGTTTGTTTGCAGATTCTTGGATATGTAAATGAAATTAGTATGGAGATTATTGTATGATGTCACACATGATTGATTTCTCTACAGGACGCAGCGTCTGAACGATGTGCTCCGAGTATAAACTTTTTATTTGAATATATAGCGTTGAAATAAATGTATTGTCAACGGACAGCATCGGCCTGTGAATATTTTGTAAATGTTTTATGGTTACGCCATAGATTACCATTATTAAATAATGTTATATAGCATCTTCTCCTTGTTCTCATCTCTTTTCATTTTCCTCCTTAATGCGATGCCAAGACATACCATACAGCCGTAGCCTAGCAACAGATGCAATGAGCCAATCGTGCTTCAGGTCTGAGAGCCACTGGGGGCTTTTATAATAACAAGAAACACCACTTGATTTTTGAGTGTGTGTGATAACAAGTGAATGTAATTCCAAAGACTTATGGGAATACTAGGTGTTGTTCTTTGCTGAGAGAACACAGCGACCTTTTGCAGAGACGAGATGATAAGCAAACTGAAAGAGATAAACTGGATTCTGGTGAAGGATGAATGCAAATGTAGGACTAACAAGGCAGTTGGATCAAAATGCTCTTCATGAGTAAAGTCTTGTTACCAGACACGAGGAGAAATCATATTGATATAAACATTTAGGAGCAATGTTCCATAAACTGCAGCTCTGCCTTTAATAAGGCTCTATAATGTGCTCAGTCACTGGCATTGCTTGTTTTAAAAGGAAATGATTTAGACAGTGCGTCACACCCAGAATCATGCATCACAATAGCACAGCTTCAATTATATTTCTAGGTCTGACAGGCTTTTGACTGACTCGTGTATTTTTGAAACAAACATACTAAAGAAGCTGTGACTGCTTATAAGAATATAGCAGTCACGGATCCAACAGTAGTTCCACATTAGGTGAAAAAAATTAGCAATAGTACACATTTTCCTCGGTGCCAAAAAATGAAAAATGAGTACGAACCAGAAGCTGACATCTATTTATCTACGAACGCACCTGCACTTTTACTGTCATTGATCCATCAGAAAGAAATACTGGAAGTCTGCAATGAGGAGAGCCTATAGTCCCTAGGGGTGCTTTGTTCCAGTCATGCCCATAAATCATGTTGGTCTACGCCTGCCGCCTACTGGACAGCACAGTAACGGCAGGAGCACGTTTTAGCCTCCCACTAGATGTGTTACAAGTTGTAACACATCTGTCATATGATAATCGTACAAAAATACTGAATGGGCTGCAAGACCATCACCAAAAAGCTTGGTGAGAAGGTGACAACTGTTGTTGTGGTTATTTGGAAATGGAAGAAATATAAATTCGCCCTTCAATCCCCCTCAGTCTGAAACTCCATTCAAGATCTGGGGTGAGGATGATCAAGAGAAAAGTGGTGCATCAGCCCAAAGGAGGAACGAGGACCTTATTAAAAATCGGAAAGCAGTTGGGACTACAGTCGCCAAGAATACCATTTGTAACACTACATTTTAATGCATTCAAATCCTGCAGCGTCCGCCAGGTCCCCTCAATGAAGTACAGATCCGTCTTAAGAAAATATAGCGGTCAGATGAAACCAAAATCAAGCTCAACACCATCCCCACAGTCAAGCATGAAGGTGGAAACATTATGCTTTGGGACTGTTTTTCTGCTAAGGGTACAGGATGACTTCACTGCATTATGGAGTCAATAGACTTTAAAATCTTGGACAAGAACTTCCCTCCTTCAGCCAGAACATTGAACATGGGTCATGATGAGTCTTTACAGTTACAGCCAAGGCAACAAAGTCTCAAAAGAAGAAGATGAAGGATAAGAAGTGGCCTAGCTGATCTCCAGACCTCTGGAGGTCAGTCTGTTATAACGCTGGACACTGGGGATAGCTCAGGATGATTCTCATTAGGCTAATGTAACTGCTTTATATAAGAATAACCAGCGTGTTCACAGCCATAGCTAGCACTATAGCCACAATAAGCCATAGCCACCAGATTACCCATAGGCAAAGCAAAATGACTGCCCTAGAAACAACAGTTTAGGGGGGGGGGACAGTTAAAGTTTTACCTTTGGTAAATCATCTGCAAGGTTTTGGTCACATAATCTTCTCCCGAAGGCTGAAAGTGCTCCTCCATCATACTTTCATTTTTACCAGGCAGATTAATCAAATTGAAAGTGGGCTGTTGTTTTCCTTTCCTTTTTCACTTTGTTATTATGTAACAGAATTAAAGGGCCCACAGAAACCCTTCCACCTACAACTTCACAAAATGATGACTTTAGTCTGCTGATAAAATCGGTGCTTCCTAATCATACTTAGTACACCCTGCAGGAAAACCGTATTTTCGTTTTACTTCCTTACTGTCAATTTCAATTTACAAACATCTCTGCAAGCAGTAATCACAGCCGAGATTTCCTTTTAAATGTTCCCAGTTGTTTCAGTAATAGCAAATCATGCAAGGCCAACAACATTAGAAGTCTGGAGGTTTAGGTTGAGCCTAGACTAGACTACATCCTCTCACATCACGATTTGAAACAAACGGAACATACTGTCTTACCCCTCTCTCTTTCTGGTTGACTTTTCTCTGGGGAATAAAAACAGAAAACTTGTAAAAGTCTGGTATTTACTTTGTCAGTGATGCAGGTCTGGCCGCCACATGGGACATATTTCTCTTGGCTTCTTACGCCATCTAGTGGTCACAGGAAACTTTGACGTTAGAATTAGTATGGAGTGAATCTGGGATTGTTGCCCCCAAGCGGCCGACAGACTGTCCTCTGTTGTGTCTTTGTAAACGACCATCTCTCTGTCTCTCTCTTTTCTTTTAGCATTGTGTTATTGTGCTCTGCTTTAGGGAATAGCAAAATCAGAACAGTTTTATTATCATGATTTTTTCCCCAAACATTTATGACATTACAATGCAAAAAAATATGAAACAAATTCATCACCATCAATCATCCTTGGCTGCTGTCAAACAAGCTCCATCACTCTTAATATATAGCATATAGTGTACCTCCAACCTTTCTATTATTATATGTTTTCAAATGCTCCAGCTACCCATCTCACAGGCCCACCTTCGGACTGATGCCACTCCCTTTCACTTACAAACTGCCTAGAAGAATCTGCCTTGCTCTCATAATACTAGACTGAATCAAACTTCTTTTCTTTTCATTTTTTTCTTTGTTTTATTTTTGTTGTTGTTCCTGCCTGCTAATGTAGCAATCAGAATTATTGTCTGACGGCCAAAAAAAATGCCAAACAGATTTACTTTCTCAAGTGGACCATTTGCTATAATGAATGCATGGATGGTCTCCTTCATAGTCATTTTTTATCAGAACTTTATTAGGATTTTATGAGTTATTACAATCACAACGGGCAAGACTGAGTGATTGAAAGGAAAAATAGTAAAGAAAGAGAAGTTGGGGAGAAAGTTCGCAGAAGGACAGGGAGAGAAAAATAGTAAAGGAGAGGGAGGGAGAGAGAACATCTGCTTCAACACCTGCTGAAGGAAGAAGCAGAAACAAAACAACAAAAACACAGCAGAGAAACCATGTTAACAAGCAACATATGAATAAGTAACAGCAAACAATAAATGTTACTGAACAGCACACAGTACTACTAACAGAAGATAGTGCGTGTCTGAGTACCTGTTTGTACACCTTTGTGCACACCTGTTAGTGTCAATGCGCTTGTGTTCAAGGTTTCTTCATTTAAGTGTCTGATTGTGTGTGGGGGGAACCAGGGCCACAGACATTCAGAGGCCCCCCAGAGCACAAGAGCCCCAGGAGGACCACCACAGTGACAATTGTGGACCCCAACCAGAGAAGACGAGAGGAGAGCCCCTGGAGAGGGATCACCCAGCAGCCACACTGTAGAAGCCCAAGGGGGCCGTGGTGACTGGCCCGCAGGCTCACCACACAGCTGGCTGCGCCAGAGCAGACCGAGCTCCGGGCCCAGGGACCCAAGACCTGTGGCAACCCCCCAGCATGTGTCCGACAGAGTCAGGAGGGCCAGGCTCCACCGAGCAGCTGCCGCAGTGAGCCAGTACACACCTGAGAACTCAGCCCCAGACACTGAGTACCACCAATGTACTGGTGGGGGGGTCTGAGATGTTCTGAGAGAGGCAGAGGTAGAGACCTGACCTGACACATAGACACAGACACAAACATGCATTCTCACCCTCACGCTCACACTTTCCGAACATGAAGACACACTCACGCTCCCCATACACACACTATACTCCCTGGTGCCGGCACCTACACCCCCAGAGGGGCAATCAACCTCCAGACTCCAGACAAGATGGTCCGCTTTCCTCTAGGGTGGAGACAACAGACCGACTTTGTCCACGCAGCAGCAGAGCAGCCCACCAGCCTGCATGTGTTTGCCATCACCTGTCCAGTTTGACTCATCGCCCAAAACAAACAATCAGAATTTTATAAATCTTTCCCCAGAACTCACCTTATCACATGACCATAAACATGAATTCAATTTCTTTGTTTAAACTTGCGTCTCCAACAGTTTGCAGTAGGCCTTGGCGCAAGTCTCAAGAGTCTGGGGGGAGTCCAATAAAACAGATGCGTAATCTGAAACTGAATAACACATGTCCTGACAAAACAAGTTTTACCTTAATGTGACATGACACACTGCTTTGCATAGGTCTTCATTTACCCCTAACTACTTTTGCTAAGAAAATGGGAAGGTGATGCTGTCATATATTGAAACAAATGCAGAAATGCATGGACATTTAGTATATAAGACAAAAACAGAGTTAGCAAAGTAGTAATGAGCTTGAAAGTCAATATTTTAGGTCTGTTTTTATTCACAATTTATTCACACAGCCTGAAGTCTCTTAGACAAGCTTTCTAAAATAGGTAGTCTTCAGGAATAATCCCGTGGGCTTCTTGGACAACATTTAAAGCTCTTCTTTAGATGTTTTCTGCTTTCTGTTCTCTGTCAAGATGAACAGAACAGAAGCGGCCTGGTCAAAGGCCCGACTCAAACCTGATAGAAATGCTTTGGTAAGACCTTGAACACTTCGTTCATGCTTGAAAAAGATTTAATGTTGCTGAAATAAAACAGTTCTGTAAAGAAGAGTTCTTACTGCCACATGTCTTAATAACAAACAGATATTACGTTTAGGGAGAAATTACTTTTTCCACACAGGGTCAGACTGGTTTGGATAATTTTTAAAAATGACATCACCATTGAAAAAGTGCATGTTATATTTACTAGGGTTAATTTTGTCTGGCTCCTTATTGATCTTGAAGGAGAGGTCAGAGGTCAAATGTGACATGATATCTTAAATCTTTAAATAGCACTTTCTATATGTTGACAACCCACTTCTAAGAATGGTACTTTCTAAGCTATGAGGCTTTTTGTCAATTTTCAACCAATAAATCATTAAGTTGACCTTGGCAACGTTGGTGTAAGACAGATTTTAATGCATTGTCAAAATGACCCCCTCTACACCCGACAAAGTGTTCTCAGAATTCATTCAAAACTTTCTGAGCTATTGTGTTTACAGGCAGAATGACACCTACACAAAGCAGACACCTACTCTAGAGCAGAGCACGAGAGAAAACCAGTTCTTGGAAGCACGTTATAAAATCTCGCCAGAGATTAGACAAGAGCAGTTCAAAGTATTGTAGAGAGGCTTTGAGGTAACAGTTTTTTAAATTTTAATATTTATCTATTTATTTTTTATAAATATCTGTATTTATTTAAAGTGTACACATTCAGGGACTTGTTGTTGCAACATTTTCTAGATCCTGCATGATTTCCTCCTTATGGGAGACAAAGTAATCTCATCCTACTGACTGACGATGTTTAGTTTGTGGCTGGAAACAAACTTCCAGTTGTGCATTTGAGAAAATATTGAATATCAATATAAACATTTTAATAAAGTATAAATGATTACCCACACAACTGTGCTTATTAAAGAGGGGAACAGTACAATACATCTGAGTAAAAGCAGATTAGAGGTGATCACTTGCCGGTAAATCTCAGTGTATTCTCCATAATGTTCTTAACTCCATGCTAATTAGTGATGTGTGTCTGTTACTAAAGCAGTGTCTTACATAAAAACATGATGTCATTTGTTTACCTCAACCTGTTTGCTAAAAATAAGCAAAGAAAGAAAAGCTACTTCCAACTGTACCCTACTGTACTTTTACACCCACGCAGACAAAGATGTCACCAGACTGATGGACCCACATTAATTGATTGGTAGTTTTTGATGGGTATAATATATCTGAATTTTCCAATAAATCTGTAAATATGTGTTTTTTAAGAATACATTTTTTCTGTCATATCAACATTGCTGCACTGTTCTCTTTGTATTTTTTATACCTCAAAATGGATTAAAATAATAATGTAATATCATCTGTAGCTCAGACATGTAAATCCCTCTGCTTGCTTTGCACAATTATGAGTAATTGACCCTGAATACTGCTCAGAACAATTGTGTCCCCCCCCCCCCCCTGTTAAGCAACAGCAGTGGCACACTCTGGTGGGATCTGAGTGTTTTGGGCCTACCTGGACGTTGCTAGAACGACCTCTTTAGGGCTGGGACAGGGGTGGTGTGGGATCAGGGTTAGAGGGAGATTAACTACATGGCAGCCTATAAAGCTCCAGTGTAATCCGCACACTGCAGACAAAATCAGAGCAACAACTACTGCGCAAACAACCTTTTTTTCCCCCCCACTCACAACAGCTTTTGGAGCCACAGAAGCGACATCGAACGAAAGAAGAAGCCTAGGCACTGTACATATTTGGGATTTAACAGCTTCACATCATTAAATAAACAAACAAACCCATTTCACCAAGGATTTCAGAAGAGTGTTCCTTCATCAGAACCATAAAGGCGAAAAAAGGGAAAAAACATGAAAAAGGGAAAGGTATGTTTTCATCTTTCCTGATTTAAAATAAAGCTGTAACAAAATGCCTTCATTAAAGTGACAGATTTGTTTACATATGAGACGTGTTATTGTGAAAGATTGTTAGAATTATTCATATTTTTTTAGAGGTATGCTCTAAAAAAGCTTACAAACTCGATCAAAATCCAACAAGATCAGAGAAACAGTTTAACAGTATGTCTATGAACATACATACATACAGTTTATGTATATGATCCTTTGAGTTAATCAAACGTGGGGGCTTTTATAGTCAGATCTGCAATGAAAAGTATCTCCTGTACTATTTTGTTTTTTATTTAAATGTGCATATAAAGCAATAGCTTTAGAATAGCTGGCACATGTGTCTAACACTGTACTGTGGCTGTAAACGCAGTTATTGTTCATTCATATACTAATTATGATTGCGTACCAGCAGGTGAGCAATGACAATGAGCCTCCCAGCTATCAAGAGGCAACAGCAGGTGAGTAAAGTATCCTGCTGGTTACAGATATGCGAACACTGGCTCTCCTCTAGTTTAGACCTGTAGTAGTCAAAGCTGCGTGGTAACAAGTGAAACAATGTGAATGAAAAATAATGTTAGTTTTTGTTTAGCTTCATTTTAAATGCAAATAATAATCTTTTCGTGACACTGCACTTAGTTATTAAAAATGATGTAGGTAATCAGAGCAATGCTATAATGTGATGTCATGAAGTTCAGCTTTGAAACGCCTCCACCCTTTTTTCAGGCTATGCTGAGATGGAGGCCCAGTTCGCCTGGGATGATAAGACCATCCGGCGGACTTTCATCAGGAAGGTACTGGAAGCAAAATAAACCCCAAACAAAACCCCATGAAAACATAAATTAATAAAAGGAAATGCCACATCGCTCTGACGCAGCGTTTGTCCACCTGCAGGTCTACGCCATTCTCATGGTTCAGCTGTTTGTGACCGTGGGCGTTGTTGGTCTCTTCACATTTTGGTAAGTACGTCTGTATTTATTTGCTCAACTTTACTGTCATTTTCTAATAAAGCTTTTTCTACTTTATTCTATGAGGCACCAGTTTACTTTCTTTTTGGTTGCTGTTTTGATTTCAGTGAACCAGTGAGGTTTTTTATTCAGACTCATCCTGGCTTGTACTCGGCATCCTAGTAAGTAAAAAAAACAAAACAAAAACGAAAACAACACAGATGAAAACTCATATTACACTCACATAAATTTCATGTACATTTTGAAATTGTCTCTGATCCTTTTTTCTTTTAGTCTCATGTTTTTTGCCACCTACATTGCACTGTCCTGCTGTGGAGACCTGAGGTAAACCGTCTTTGTAGAAATCAACAGCACAAAATGTCATTGTTACGCTGATGACCTGCAGCTTCATGTTCCTTTAACCATTGGAAATTGTGCTGAAGTCTCTAAACTAGAATGTTGTTTATGTGCAATTAAGGGCTGGTTATCGGATAATTTCTTGCTCCTAAATACGGATAAGACAGAGTTGATGGTCATTGGGCCACACAAATTTCAGCACTTGTCCCAAAATTTCATCTTGAAAATTGATGACAGTGCCATAAATTGCAGGAACAAGGTAAAAAACTTGGGTGTGTGGTTCGACATGGTGCTCTCCTTTGAATCTCATGTAAAAGAGATAACAAAGATCGCCTTTTATTATTTGAGGAACATCGCCAGAATCAGACAAGTTTTGTCAAGCGACACTGCAGAGGTTCTTGTCCATGCATTTGTGTCTTCCCCTATTGATTATTGCAATGCTCTTTCTGGCCTACCAAAGAAAAGTTTTAGAGGTCTACAGATGGTGCAAAATGCAGCTGCTCGCATTTTAACAGGAACTGGGAAATTTGAGCACATTACCCCTGTTCTGAGATCTCTGCATTGGCTACCTTGTCAGGTTCGAGCAGATTTTAAGGTCCTGCTGCTCACCTACAAGGCTTTAAACGGATTGGCACCTTCATACCTCTCCGAACTTTTACATCTTTATGTTCCATCTCGTGCTCTCCGATCTCAGGACTCTGGCCTTCTAAAGGTTCCTAGAGCCAGAAAAAAGACAATTGGAGAGCGTGCTTTTTCTTTTCGTGCCCCGTTTCTGTGGAACAACCTCCCTCAAGATATTCGGCAGGCATGCTCTGTGGTTGTTGAAGACACATTTGTTCACCTTATCCTATATGTCTTAATTCTATGGCTTTTAGTTTTTACATTTTTATTGTTTTTAACTTGTATTGTGTCTCTTACCTGTATTGCTATGTATCACTTTTATTTTATTTATCCCTTTAGTTGTACAGCACTTTGTTTGAAAACGCTTTATAAATAAAGTTATTACTATTATTAAAAATTCAAGAAACAACTGAAAAGATGCTCTTTTGCAAAAACTCTATAAAATGTGTCTCTGTGTGCATAAATAACAAATCTACTGTCTTTTCTGTCATAACAGGAGGCAGTTTCCTTGGAATATAATTCTTTTAGTTCTCTTTGTGAGTAACATGCAGTGTAAAATACAAACCTTATACAATAATAAAGCCGTCACTCAGCCTCTCAGCCTCAGCCTCTAAGCTATTTTTATCAACTTTTCCCTACAGACTCTGAGCATGGCCTTCATGATGGGATTTCTGTCAAGGTAAATACACCTGCGGATGTAAGAACCATCCGTGTCTTTTCAAGCTGAAAGAGAAAATGTATATGTTTGTGCTTCCTCCAGCTTTTACAACACCAAGTCGGTGGTGCTGTGCCTGGGAATCACAGCTCTGGTGTGTCTTTCTGTCACCATCTTCAGCTTCCAGAGCAAGGTGCGAACTGCTTCAAACTAGAACTTCAAACTGCTTTGAACAAAAAAAAAAACCCAATAAAAAACACATCTTCTTCTTCTCTTGCAGATTGATGTCACCTCTTGTCAGGGAGTCCTGTTTTCTTTGTGTATGGTCATGCTCATCTGTGCCATCGCCATCTCCGTTGTCGTCCCTTTTGGATACGTGAGTTTAAACACGTACATCCTTCTAGAAGGAAACCAAATTAGCTGCAATTAATGAGTTAAACAAAAGTAGTTGGGTTAATGCATCAGGTACTGCATTAATGGAAGAAGGATTAGCCTCAGATAATCTTGCACTGTGTCTTGCTTAAATTAGCATCCCTGCTAGCCTTCTTAAAAGTGTTTTGTAATGCATTTTATCTCACAGGTACCTTGGTTACATGCCACCTATGCTGTAATAGGAGCCATCCTCTTTACTCTGGTGAGAATCACGCAGCCTACCCCCCGTCTTAGTTTCCAGCTAAGTTTTCAAATGATTACCTCGTGCTCACCTGCTCTGCTTGTTTTCTCCATTTGTGCCTTTCTCTGCCACAGTTCTTGGCGTTCGACACTCAGATGCTCTTAGGAAACAAGCGCTACGCCATCAGTCCAGAGGAATACATCTTTGCCACGCTCAGCCTCTACCTGGACATTATCTACCTCTTCAGCTTCCTGTTACAGCTCACGGGAGAAGGCCGGGAGTGAAGCCTGTTTTACACGTTTCTCCTGCATACTAAAGATGTTTATCAGCTGAACTATTTGAACACTTGACTTGGATTTACCTCTCGACAGAACGACATGACTTCAAGGCTCATTGCAGCAACCTGTTTGCTCTTTCTTTAAGTGATGTGTTATCAATCTAACCTTTGTTTAACCTTCAAGTCTCTTCAGTTCATAATCTTCTTATCAATGGAGACCCTGAAATCCCATCTTGAAATCCCATAGACTACACCGTCCAACTACTGCTAGGTGTTACCTTGGGAATCTATAAGTGTGTGTGTGTGTGTGTGTTTTGAATGCCATTTTGGACTCTTAAGTGGATAAAAGCAAGTACAAACAGAGTTGGATGCATCACTCTGTTTATTCAGCCTTGAGCCAATAATGGGGTTGAGTTTATTTTAATCATTTGTTTCACATCCAATATGTAGATGCACTTTTATACTTGTTTTTATTTTTATTCATTTCATTATATATGATAGGTTTGGTGTATTATCAGTATGTACTGTATGTGTGTAAGCTCAGACTGGGCATTGGTATTTTGGAGGCAGCAGCTACTGTATGAGTCAACAGACTTTAAGATGTAAAGAAAGCAAACAGCAAAACCACAAAGGGAAAATGTATTTAGAGTAAGTCAGAGTAAGAGAGTACATTTGGCTGTTAGAGATCTGTTTACACTGGTGTTGAGAATTTACCGTGGCCTTTCAGCTGTTATAGAAAATAGTTTTAGATTAATAAGTTATTAATGGGAACGCTGGAAACTGTGTGTAATGAATAAAAAACATTAGACATTTCTTTGCAAAGAACACGGGCTATGGACTTGTAAGTGGCAATGTAATTAAAGTAACACATGAAACCTATCAAAATTGTTCATTTTAATGTTACAGAATTAAACAATAATAACATTTCTTTGTATTGTATGTTTCTCCAGAGCAAACTACACCATCCTTGTGGGGTTTGGAGTTGTGTGTACACTGACCAGTATTAGATACACCAAACTAATGGCATAGAGTCAACAAGGTGGAGGAAACATTCCTCAGAGATTTTAGTTCATACTGGCATCAATGGTCTCTGATCAGTGGTTGTTCCTCAATGGTCATAACATGCATATTAATGATCAAGAAACTGACCTTACAGCCCATTTTTCATCAGTGGTGCTAGTTTCAGTCATTGTGTAAAGGTTAGGGAAACCTGCAGGCAGCTGAGCCTGAAGAAGTCACTTGGACTGAGTGATGTGGTGACTATTCAGGCCATCTGAGTACAGTGAACTTATTGTCATTTGAGATGATCTGTGCTTCGTGGCATACTGCACTAACCCTCTTGGATCAGCCATCAAGATTGGCACACTGCTCATAAAGAGATGGAAATGGAAATTGCTATCCTATTAAATCAACTTTCTTTTCCATGTGTCAAAACATCAGGAGGTTGACTCGACCATATCCACGTTCCTAAATGCACTGAGTTGTTGCCATGTTATTGGTTAAGTACTTATTTAAGCAGGTGGACTTTAGCTTCCTGCAAAAACTAATTCAATTTAAAGATTAAGAAAATAAGACTAATGATACTGCAAGATCAGGCATCCATAATATGTAATATACACCCCTAATTTAGCAAAAATTAAACAGCCAATAATAAATCACTCACAAAAACATTGAAACAAGACTTTTATTAAAAAAGAAAACTGACATATTCAAATTCAAAGAGAAAACCAAGAAAGAAGTAAAATCTCAATCAATTAAAAAACAAACAACAACAACAACAAAAGAAAAACAAAAACACAAGTTACAGACAATTTAGCAACTCTGGCACAGGAAGACAAAAGTAGCCAAATGGCATTTGCAAAATAACCAAATATCAAAACCTCTTTCCTCTAACAAAACTGTACAAAATGAGTTCTTGTATAAATAAGAAAACTATTCACAAACAGATAGTGAAATGCGCCAATCTGAATTTTCAAAAAGCTTGTGATCCACACAATACAGTTTATACAGTGTAGAGCTGTGTTTGTGGATCAAAAATGTTACTTTAAGACAGCATTTCTTGCTAAAATGATCGAATATTTATTTAGTTAAACTGCTCACTACTGCAACATATAGTAAACTGTAGTATTACACAACAGTATGACTCAATTGTTTAAAAAGAAAAAAAAAATGCGACACTGGTATTAACCAAACTGAAATAAAATGAAACATTTTGAAAATCCAGATGTGACGTTATTAAACCAGCTGTTTGGAAATCCTGTTTTAGCAGCAAAATGTTTTGAAACTATGAAATAAGCCGTCAAATTGACATTAGGATGGATACAAATAGCATTTACAAATCTATGCGGACTAAAAATGCAAGTGCAATGAGTATTTTTTATTTTATTTCAAATATTGTGTACTTTCCATGTAGTCTTAGTATTCCTACATTTGTTATGTCATTTAAAAGGCCAGTTCCTTTAGTTTCCTGTCCTATCATCTCTGCTTTAAAAAAAATAAATAAACACTGCATTGTAACAAGTGGTCATTTCATAGTTTCAAAATCTTGTTTTGTATTAAAAGTGATGGCTAATATATGGAATAGCATTTCTCAGAACATTTTCCTTCATGGTGCGCTGAATCTGAAAACTTGCAAGTCACTGTGTTTTCTGGACAGGTTATAATTCATAATAAAAAATTAAAAATCACAAAAACACACAAGAAGAAAGGGAAAAAAACGGTGAAAGAAGTGCAAGGAAAGACAGGCTATTTACAAAATCTGCTTGTGTCTGAAAATGTTCGTGTTTGCACCAATCGTAAAATCTGTGCTCCGTTTTTCTTAATGTCCATTGAGTCAAGAGCCCGACCGATATAGGATTCTAAGACCGATACTAGTACCGATAGCTGGTGATTCAAATATCGGCTGATACTTTTTTTTTTCTTTCAACATAAATTTTTTGGTTTGTAGATTTGTTTTTGTGTCCTTACTAAGACAATATGACAATGCTATCTAAAAATAATGTTTTCTTATCACGAGTTGTGGATTACTTGTTTATGCTGCTCGGATCAGCCGGTTGTCGTTTTGCAGAATTCCAAACATGTGCCCTCTGGTGGACAAACCATGCAGTGTCAACACATAACATGGTGGAAAGGTGTTTCTCTCGTCTCATCTTCGCTTAGCGGGCATTATAAATGTTGACACCGACATATCGGCAATCAGCTAATAATATCGGCAGGCGATATATCGGTCGGGCTGTAGCTGAGTTCGGTAAAGTCTGCTCGCATGCTGTCCTGCACTCATTATGTAAGCTAAGGGGAACGAGGGTTAAGCAGCTGGATTTGTTCTTTTCAAAAACACTTTCTAAGACAGAGCTGAAAAAGTCCTCAAACTGTAGTCATAATTTGGAATATTGAGTGTACGTTAACACTCTTATTGCCATCTTTCTCTTTCTTAGAGTCAATAAAAGGCATTTTATACCATTACACAAAACATACGAGCATCTTGGGAGATTGGAGACAACGGTGGGTGGCTAAAACATCTTTGGTTGCAGAAATGTACAACAGAAAAATTGCAAAAAAACAATGTAAGCCTTGGGGAAGATGTTATCTCGTTCGTCTTTTCACTGGATTCAAACATGAATGGTTAAAGAACAGGAAGAAAAGCTCCTGGTAACCCTACGTCTAACTCAACTGACTCAAAGTTCAAACAACCCTGCTGCCATTTCCACAGTATATACAAACTCATGTCAAATCTATGTGAAACCGGGCAGTTCGTCCAGAGGAAAAACATTAAGGCTTAGCTAGAAAGAGTTTTTGCAGACTTTTTTTTTTTATCACTCACAAAGTCATTCAGACTTGCTGTCTCACTAAAGGCTGTAAGAATCATCTTTAATGGCACTTCCATGGTCTAGTGAGCAGTCCTTTGTAAAACCATTATTTCTATTATCTACATATGTACAGTTTTTGATATCCGTATAAATTAAAGTTCAACATGTTTGGATGTACGTGGTGACAGCTTAACTCGGTGTGCTGACTTAAAAAGCTGAAAACAGCCCAGGTTTGTGTGTTTATGAGCTTGTCCGAGCCCGATGCAGCAGCATCAGTAGAAGTGATTTGGATCAGCACTAAGTAAAGTCACTGTTTGGTTCAGCTTTCCATTCTGGAAGGCTTTCTGCTAAAGAGGCCAGACGCAATGTCGGGACAGACGACGCGAGGTTTGGAACGGAAATTCATGTGAAAAGAAAACAATGCGCACAAGAAAACAGCGTCAACAAAACAAACAAAAAAAAAAACGACTCCATAAAAAGCTAAAAATCTACAGCTAAAATCTAATCTACTTGTAAGATTAACTCATCAAAAAATAAGGCAAATTAGCTCAAAGACTTTCAAGTGAAAGACAAAAGAGAGAGAGAGAAAAAACAGAAGACACTTAACTTTCTACAAACTAAAAAACAAAAATCACTGACAAAGAATCAAACTCAGGTGACAGCAGCATTGAAAAAAAAAAAGACTTACAGCTCCCTTTCCTCTCAAACAAATTATTCTCAGGGATTTTGTTAGTCTTCCATTCGATATCCCTCATTGCTTTCACTAAGCTATGTCTTAATTTAGTCACTGCATTTGCTCTTTGTTTTCACATAATCTCTCCTTTGTAATGCGTGCACACGTCACCACTTCAGGCAGAGGATGAATTCAATGATACCTGATGGTTCGCCACCACAAAACCGCTTAAAACCACTTCTCATGGACGAGGATGTAGTAAAGTATTAACTATTAACAGTAGGTGCAGGTTTTTTTTGTAAGCATATGTGGACTGAGAGTGCTCCAATCATAAAAAAATAATTAAAAATTAAATTCATGAGCCAAACACTGGAGCTCAGCTAGGGGGGGGGGAGCTCTTTCATGTTTTCATTGACTACAGTATTAAATAACTCCTTTTGTATAAACGTATGCCTCGCTGATCTAAAACCTCTAAAAAATAGAACTATAATTCAAATATAAATATAAATAATTGATTGTCTTTTGTTCTCTTATGAAAGAATGATTTAAAGTTAAACGAAAAAACAAGAAAGAGAAGAATTAATTTGACTAAACTATAAACAGTCGATGTTTGTCATCATCTGTGCGTGATGAGAAATCTCTGCAGCAGTTACAGGAAGAAGTAGCTTTAAACGGTTTGCCTCCCACAGTCAGAGCGACTCGACACACCAGACCAGCGGAAGTGTTTGTAAGGTTTTTTTTGCTTTTTTTAAAATCTGTACAAATTGCCCCCCTCCCCGCACACCCCAACCCGTCCCGCTGCTGCAAATAGAATGTCAAACAACAACAGACATCAGGAAATAAAAATAAAACTTTGCATATTTTACAAAAAAACCCAAAAAAAAAAAAAAAAAATCAAAAAGACACATTGTGTTTCAACTCTTCCTTGAATCACTCTGAAACATCCAGAATGCTCAGTTAAAAATAAGAATTTGCTATATTACGTACACAAAAATAATGCTCTGTCTTTTCCTCCTCTTTTAATTTTTTTTTTTTTCAAAGAGTTTTTTAAACTTCTTTTTTTGTTACGTTCCTTTTTTTCAGTTATCAAAATAGATCAAAGCTTCTCTTGAAGAAGATTCCCACCTTTGGTTGATCAGCTCTTGAGGATGTGAGCTGAAAAGTCTGATGATGTTAAGTGTTGTCCTTTTTCTTTAAACCCCCCCAAAAAAGAACAAAACAAAAAACACAGAAATAGACAAACAACAGACAAACACACACACGCACACAAACAAACACACTCACAGGCATACACGTGTTCCTTTTGTCATCCATGTTCAAGTCGGGTTGCTTGGTGATGGTATGGAGCACAGATCTCTTCCAGCTGAATCCTGTTCGGTTGGATTCATTTCGCAGCCTCGGCCCCACCCTGCCGGGAGCTGCAAAACACACGACTCCGCGTTGACACACTAAACCCACTCGCGCACTTGCACTGATCATAGTTTAGAAAACATTGCATGAGATGCTTTTAGACCATAGCAGACATAATTAGCTAAAGTCTTCCTCTTAAAATCATATTATGCAATATCAAATCATTCCTTCCTACTCCTTATTTTGAGTTTTTTCAGCCGATGGATACACACGGCGTGACCGTCTACCTCTACGATCACTGAAAGCACGAACCACACCTGATTCCGGTTTGGCTGCTATTGAGTTTAAGGTTGCGTCACTGTGCATACCTGGACTGCTTCCAGCACTGCAGCGACCTTTAGATGCCTGACTGGAAGTCTGTGCTTAGCAACCGCTGACCTCAAACTTACCTCAGAGCAAACATAAACTTAGTGTCAGATAAAGCCGATGGTGATGACAGTCGGCTCCTGCTGAGGCAGTTTTCAAACCTTGGAGTGATTTATCACCTCGGGAAAATGATCCGTCATCTGTTTTCTCCTTTTCTTTCTTTTCACAATCACCGGTTGATGCACCAATGAAGTACCCCAGAGTGAGACGACCACTCTGTGCAAACAGCCTTAGCCGTGCTGCGGCCTGGCGTGAAAATGTTTTTTAGTCACAGCAGCACAATCTTCACTCACCGCATGCCCTGTGTTTTCAACCTCTTTACCATGAGGGTTGCAATTTTGACGCAGCAGAGAAGATCTGGTAACCACTGCGGATAGTTTAAAGTGGGAAGAATGGGGACTTCCAGGGTGGGATCTAAACATGGCAGCAGCAGCCCTGGATGTGGTGCACATGTCCAGGCAAGGATATGACAAACAGCATACAGGCTTATAGCTCATGAAAGTTAGAAATCCAGTATCTAATATCAGATTATAATCTTTCATAAGAGCAACTAAAAAAAAAGGATTTACAATAAAATAATGTCCAGCTTCGGAAAAGCATGTTCATTTATACACTCGGTGCTTAGTTCAGGCTCCTTCCCCTCGGCTTACTGCATCAACACGATGTGGCATAGAGGCGATCAGCTTGTAGCACTGCTACAAACAATTACATTTAAAATATTTGATATTTTGCTCTTCAAAGGCTCAATAACTGAGAAATGTTTAACCACATATGTAGGTGGAGTGAACAGAGAATTTCTCAGTTTTAAAGTCCCTATACAAAGAACAACACTCATAAACATGCCCCCATCCAGAAGCCACAATGACCATCATGTCTTTATTGTGACCGTGGTTCAGAGGGTTGGGAAGTTCATCTTGCAACCGGAAAGTTGCCGGTTCGATTCCTAGCTCTGTCTGTCTCGGTCGTTGAGTCCTTGGGCAAGATACTTCACCTACCGCCTACTGGTGATGGCCAGAGGGGCCGATGGCGCGATATGGCAGCCTCGCTTCTGTCAGTCTGCCCCAGGGCAGCTGTGGCTACAACTGTAGCTTGCCTCCACCAGTGTGTGAATGTGAGAGTGAATGAATAGTGGAATTGTAAAGCGCTTTGAGGGTCTCAAAAAGCGCTATATAAATGTAATCCATTATTATTATTATTATTTTTCTAGAGTTTTTGATTTGTGAAAACCTCCTTAAAAAAAAAGTTATTTTAACTTAGTAATATTTTCACCATTGTAATCATCTGTGTCACTTTTAACCACGACTTGTGTTTTCATTCATGCTCATTACAATTTTTCTAATTAAGCAATTTACAAACGTCTACATATTTGTAATTTGCAGGAAGGAGCGACCTTACCTACCTTAGCTTTACTTGGTGTGTTGGTATGAGTAGTTTGTGTGTTCTGTAGGAGTCTCCATTGCAACCTGCTGCTGCTGGCCACCGTTTTCCTGGGGTAAAAGAAAAGAAAAAAAAAAAAGTCAGGTTTAGCAACTTAATAATTCATGACAACCACACAGATGTTAGCATAAAGGAGACAGACGATATTTTAAAACTCCCTTCCTAATCACATTAAATGCATCTTATCCTTTTGTGTGCATGCACAAAGAGCAAATACTGGATTTAAACTCACAGCCTCCCCCTTTCATGTGCTTTCTGTTGTACTTCATTCATAAATCATCCATTTTCTCATTCACAAGGTCACCTAAGAGGCCACCACCGCTATCACTGAGCCCCATTCAGCAAATGGCTTAAAAACACCCCACAGGTTCAGAGGCCCTACTGCAGAGCACTCTGCCTGGATCTGCCACAATACAGCCCTGGAACACACAGACTGCGCAGTGATTGCCAAAGTAAATAAAGAAAGACATAAAGAAATTGCAAAGGCTTGCCCAGTTAGGTAATAGTCTTAAATCTGAGGTTCGCATATGACTGCATTCAGGTTGTCAAAGGTTACACATGGACTCAGCCCAATGTTGGGCGGAAACAGAAGCAGACACTCCATTTATACAGGTTCTCCCAGCTGGAAATATTCTCTTTGGTTCAAGCAGCAAACACATGTGCTGACCTGGAATAATCAGTCATTCAACAGATAATCAACACGGTGAAAGAATTTTTGCTGCTTCTTAAAAGCACTTTTAAGTGGTGCTGTTTACCTAATAAAGCAATAAAATGACAGATGCTTTACAATATTTCATTATTTGACATTTTTTAATGACTCAAATATCTGGCAGATTTATAAATGAATAAGGAAAATGAGCAGTTGCAACCTAAACTAGGCACATTTGTTTCACAGATTAAAAAGAAGGCAGGACAGCACTGCTAAGTCATTTTGATCTCAAAAACATCAACAAAATGACTTCACAGACACAGGGACGTACGCCGCAGTTAAAGGTTTAGCTGGTAAATTCATGATCACTTTAAAAAGGCTCTCGGGATATCGAGTGAATTCAATCAGCCAGCTGGCACCTTTGAACAACCACCTCCATTTCTTTAGCCACGTTCAATTATTAGTTACACAGTATGTCCCACAAAGGAGTTTTCAATTTGAGCCAGCCACCTCATGGAAAAACAAAACATCATTAAGACATTAGGAAACGTTTCATACCTCTACTGGGACGCTGGAAGGAGGCACTGGGGTGTACTGGGGGATGTAGGTCCCCTGCATAGTTGTATTGGCCGGAATATACTGTAGGGAAGACAGGGAGGAAAATGAAATCTGTGACTGTGTGTTTAGTATTTCACGCAAATAATTACACTTGTAAATTTCGTTAGTGACGGGGACAGTTGTTTGTGTGTCTGTTGGTACTGACTGTGCCTGTGCTGCCCAGAGACAGGTGGCTTAGTTGCTGGGTGAGAGGTCCCATCATGGATGTGGGCTGGATGGACATGGCATGTTCCATTGTTGGGGTAATAACTGTACCCTGCGAACGCACAGAGACACACACCTAAATGCAGTCCCAGAGTGTGACATGTATCACCTAGAAACTACATTTTGTTAAAATGCAGAGGTTAATATTCATCATATTTTATTAATAACACTGGTACACGTTTAATTTTTTTTTTTTTTAAAAACTGTAGATATCTACTGATGAAATAAAAGCCCTTTCAGGTGTGCATTCCTCTTTAAGCTTTCCACATGGCTTCGGCACGCACCCTGATCCCGTTTCCATAAAAGCTGACCCAGCAGAAGATATTTTTCCTTTCATTTGGTTAATGCAAATCATAGCTGCCACTGGTCAAGTTCAGATAGTGGCAGCAATGCAGCTGATGCTGGGCAGCTACAGATACATTGTCCAGTTTAACATGCAGCGTAATTACAACCACAAAAAGTATTGAGACTAATTCATTAATGGCGTTCCCTAAAGCAGGTCAATGCTTAAAGCGTACGCTTAAGGATCACAACTATCAGGGATCCAATAAATATTACAGCTTCCTGTGTGACCACTGAGGCCGCTTGTTCCTGTTGATTTCCATGTAACAGAAAGAACTATGTTCTTTTTCATTGCCGTGACACTTTGATTTGTATATCCTGCTTCAAGCGCTTTTTGCATTTACACTTTTGTTTATGCTTTTTTGCCCTGTGGGCCAAGTGAAAAGACCAGAAAGCATTGACCAGAAGGGATACTCACAGCTGGCTGCATGAGGTATGACTGATGGTGCATCCAGGACGGGTTGTGTACCTGTAGAGGCGGGAGTACATCGCAAAATTACTTTTCGATATTTTTCATCTGGTGCTGTCACAGTCCCCTCAGAGCCCTTAATGTGTAAGCTGGCACAAAAAGGTCACAAGAACAGAGACAGGACCTGGATGAAAGCAGCCGTTCTGCATGTTAACTTACATAACGTGACCTTAATGAGGGATTCGGTACAGAAAAGCAACAGAAAAATACATGATTCACTTTCATGCAGATTTTAAAAGCCAGCAGGGCTAAAAATGAACAAACAAAACTACTAATAATTTGAATATAAACAGAGTGAAAAGTCCCACCTGGTATGATGAGACAGGAGAATGCATGTAGGGAGAGAGGGAAGTCTGAGCAATCATTCGATTTGGAGCCAGACTGTAAGGTGAGGAGTAGAAGCTGCCAAACACACAGAGCAACAAGAAGAAAACATGAAGGAAACTGCAACATGTCCACAATTTCCAGCTAATTTAGCAACATATCTGAGTTCCTGCAATGTCCAGCAGAGGGCAGCCTTTTACCAGTCTCTGATTGCTATGTTTATTTTCCTGGAGGGCTGGGACTGTTTTTAGTCAGTCCGTGCATACCACTCACCCATTTTGTAAGGCTGTGGGGTCATACGCAAGCGTCATTCCTCCCTGGGAAAACAAAAAAGGGATTCAGAACCAGTGAGGTCATGCAAACACCGGTGCAGTACGTACTAAAACAGTCTGCTAGCACACAGTGTGGACGATTAAATTCAAAACTTTCCAGTATGTACTTGATGTGATTTTTCTCCATAATTTTAGAGGAGAGAAAAAAAGACGTTACCGTATCTCCGTCTCTAGCCCAAGGTCTTCCATTTTGGAGATATTTGCTCTGGTTCTGCCTCTTCTTCTGACCTCCGTCTGCAAACTTACATAATAAGGGCTCTGTGGGCACTGAGAAAGCAACAGGTCAAACAAGAGAGTGAATTCACTGATCACAGTGGGGAAGAAAACACACTCAGCTCCAGCACTTACAACAGTATCAGGTTTCTATAATACAAAAAAAAAAAACATTCCACGCACCGGGTATTCCTGGTGGAGTCTTGATGAATTTGCCATTGAAATGCTGAATTATGGCCTCGCACTTCTCCGTGGATTCCATCCTGAAAAACCAAACAGAGTTCAAATTAATCCCTCTCGAGAAGCGCTGTTTGCATTCGGTTGGTCCGTGCCAGAGCTGCACAAATTACATGTAATTGATAACAGAAAATGTGCTCAAGACACGATGGGCCACCATGCGAGGCCACAGTCTGACCTGGCAAATCCGACGCCGCGGCTGGTCCCATTAGCATCTCGGAGGATGCGGGTGGAAATGACCTGGCCAAAAGACTTGAGCATGCTCTCCAGCTCTTGCTCATCCATAGACACGGGCAGGTTGGAGATGTAGAGGTTGGTGGGGTCCTGCTCCTGTTGCTATACAGAAAGTGAGAAATGAGAATCCATTCGCTCGTGCATCTTCTTAAGCTTTGAATATGGAAACGCGGCGCCGACTTTTTATTATTTATCTCAAAGCGACCGTGTCGGTGCAGACGCCGCTGCTTTAATCAAGTATTTACAGTTGCTTAAAGCGTGAAGTTCTCCCGGCTTCAATTTAAAAATATATATATTATAGCACACTTTCCTGGCACTCTTGCAAATAGAAAAATGTTGTCACTTTCAAAAATCTTTTTTTCCACACGGCACAAACTTCTGTGTAGGCAGCAGTGCGACCCGTCTTTCCATCAACACCTGCCACTGCACTTGGCAAATTGATTAAATTACATTTGCGTGTCAAGCATAATTTAGTAACAGAACCTGCTGAAATGTTTTTAAGCAATTAGTGACAGACCAATAAAGGGAAACCCTGAATAATCTCTCACCACTTTCTATGTGTCACTGCCACAGCTGAGGAGGATTTGAAAAACCTTGCGTGCACGCTAAAAAAAACCACTCTGACATTTGCAAAGTATTAATTTGTGCACAGGGGTAGCGAGTCGCGCTTTTTTGGTATAATTTTGACTAATGAAGAGATCTTGATCTGTGAGTAAATTAAGAGGAGAGATCATTTGGTGGCACTACTTGAAAGCGAAACCTTGTGTGACTATGCAGAAGCAGACAGGAAGCCAGGCATGAAGTTAAAGAGTTCACAGAGCAACAGGAGCCTGGCAACCATGAAAAAAAAAAAGAGGCTGGGCTAAAAAACAGGGGAAGGAAAAAAAAAAACGGAGAGCGAAGAAAGAGGGAGGAAATTAATAACTCAAAAGGCTGATATTTTGTTACGGAAGGAGGAAACTTACAGGGTAGGACCTACCCAGGCCTCTGCAGTCATTTGGGCAATTAGAAAGGAGAATGACAGAAAAAGAGCGAAACTAGAAAAGAAGACAGATGGGTGTCTTCTGACTAGCAGGCTGCTCTCTATACCATTTTATCTCCTCTTTTCAGTGCCTGCTGCATGCAATCAAACAGCTCTGCACACCACAAATAACAAAAGCTTTTTAAATTTGGATGGAGAAGAAGCTGTCAGAAGCTGTCAGCGAGCGAGGCAAATCGAGTTACAACTGTTTAGACTGGACTGATCCAAGCAACAACCAGGAGAGGACAGCCAGTACCTCAGATACTTGCCAAGCTGTTCGGGCACATTTGACAGAGGTGGCGATCTGACAATGAAGAATTCCTGAGAACATTTATGGCATTAAAGTATGTCAACAGCTATCTTAAATGTTTTATAGCCTACGTGAGTATCTCCTACTCTCAGCCATCTGGTGGAGAGATAACCTATTTTCTGTGATTGCCGTCATTCCTGCTAACACAGCTATTATGCAACAGAGGAGCAAACCGCAGGGGTCATAGGCCAGCTGACAGTAGTGGAATTCAAAGCCATATGACAAAACAAACACAAACAAAAAACTCCACCCCTTTTCCCTTTTTTTGTTTTCCTTTTAGCTCGGCCAGCGCACACAGCAGACGGTTTGATATTCTAACAATTTTCCTCCTGCTGTATTAAAATGTTGCCGCGTGCAGCTCAGGCGCATGAATGGGATTTGCTGAGGTGTCACCGTGTATTGTCTGTGCCAGGCCTTCACCAAGCCGTGTCTGTTAAGGTGTGTTTCTGCGTTAGCTCGCTTGGGTGTTTGTGTGTCGAGCAGCGTGTGGGTGATGACGTCTGAGTTCAAACAGGGAGGTGCTGAGAAGTAAAAAAGAAAAAAAAAAAAACAGAGGGGGTGGGGCGGCAGGGAGGGTGGGGGGCGGCTCTATTTTTAACTTTGCCATTGTTTCGCTGCCCCTACACACGCAGCTCCTCTGGGCTTGCAGCCTGGAGGCTGGGGTGGCCCGTTCAGGGACTTAGCACACACTCTAAGGACATCTAGTTCAAGGTGTGGTTCATTGTGTTTGTGAATAACACTGCAGCAGCCATGGTGAAGCTGCTGGCAGGTGAACCTGCCCTTGATATTGATAATACCATTGACTATAGCTCTTTTTTTTGCTGACCTGAAATACCCACTGACTCTGAGACGGCGGTGTATATTTAGGTTTATATAGTGGTTATCAACACCTCTCACTGAGCACATGCTGTCTGGGTGAGTCAGGTTATGGTGTCCAGTTGCACTTGTCAAGTACAAAGATACGCAGGATTGTATGGCACTCTTACAGAAGCAGCTCAGTGAACTTAGACCCAGGTTTTAGTTGCACTGGACTGTTTCAGGTCAGCTGGCAGTGTGTATCCGTTACAGTTCTCCAGCGCTGCTCTGAGGGAGACCCTGGTGTTACATTGCTGCGGGTCTGTTTGGGTGCAAGATAGAGGGAGGAGGTAGGGACGCCGGGGTGGAGTGTATTAAGTGCTGGTGTCTGCCCCAGGCCCAGGCCCAGGCGATGGACAATGCCAGTCCATTGTGCCTGTCCCATTGACAGCGGGTGTAGTGGCACCCTCCCCCCCGGGTTCCTTCAATGGGGAGCCTCAGAGCCAGAGGGATCAGCTTAATGGGCCGACAAGAGTAGCTTTGACTTCAGACACTTGGACAAAGAGTTCAGAACAAGTGCTACAACAGGAGCAGGTTTGTAACATACACAGCGCAGAAATGAAGTACGTGAGGGGGAAGGAGACAGGAGGTAGTGCGGAGGACAGTGAAGAAAGAGGCAAAATGAGGATTTGAGAGGAGACCGAACAGAGCGGAGGAACAAGCAATAAAAACTATGATCAGCAAACTGTTTCTGCAGGTCTGGGCTGTGCATCACTGGGACATCTCAGTACACACACACACCTCCCTATAGACAAGAGTTTACTTTGAACCCTTTCCAACAGCACAGTCGCTGCCAATTAGGCCACTGCATGTAACAGTTTTTAACCTTTTACATGATAGTGTGTGTACGTGCGCAGCAATGGGGCCATGACTCTTGAGCTGATGGCTCTCTGAAGATCAATACGGGTACAAGACAGGGTGATGGGCTAAACAAGGCATGTTTAAATCTAATGGTGGCTGGTAAACTTGGAAGCAACAAGTGGTAGATGGATACAAGATAGTTGGCTAATTCTTACCTTAGCCATCTGAGCTTGGACCCCAGTGGATTTCAGAGCTGTAACAGCTTTCTGTGCTGCTGCTGGACTGTCGAAATCCACAAAGCCATAGCCTGTAAAACAGACAAACTGATGGTAGAAATGCTGTAACATCAGGAAGTACATGAAAAGATGCCATGCGTTTGCTGAATACAGCACTCTACAAAAGTGTTGAGCCACATTTCTTTACATTTTGCTGGAAAAATGGGAAATGAGTGCAGTGATTCATTGAAATGTGCGAGTGTTTTCTATCTAGGCGCACTTCTACTGCTTTGACAGCGCGTTTGAGATCATTGTCATTAAAACTGAAGCCGTTGCCAATCAGTTGCTTTTCAGATGGTATTACATGGTGGTTCATAATATGTCTGTACATTCCTGCGTTCACAATTCCATCAATATTGACAAGGTCCCCAAGACTACTGGCCTAAAAGCAGCGGCAAACCATGACAGAGCCTCCACCGTGTTTTACAGTGGGCTCCAAAAACTCACTGTTGTACCTCTTTCCTGACCTTGTCTGTAGATTATGATGACAATTTGAACCAAACATTTCAAATTTGGATTTATCGTTCCATGAAACTGGTTTCCACTGATTTTCTGTCCAGTTCTGTGTAATGTGGCATACCTCAGCCTTTCCTCCATGTTTCCCTTCCTTAAGAATGGAAGCTTTTCGATAGCCATCCTTCCATTGAGAACATTGGTCTTCAAACTAAAAGATGCACTTTTTGAAACATGTTGGTAGCAGTGTTTTTTATTTGTAAGGTGAACATTCTCCATTTGTGGTTTGCATTGCACTTTTTCAAGTTTCGCTACATCTCCAAGAGCAAAGGGTTTGCAGCCAAGTACATGCCTTCTGTGCAAACTATTGGTGACTGTGGCAGTCTGCTACTGACCAAAGCAATCCGGTGAGGTTTTAGGTGGAGCATCCTCTTTGCAACAGATTTTGCTTGTCAGCAGTCAGCAAACTCCAGCAAGCACATGCCAACTGATCTGGAGTCTTTAGAGCTATGTGACTGAGGCCTTATGATCTACATGGATGTTCCCATCTAATTCTGGGCCATACAGGAAAACAGTGTTTTCCTAACCCTTTGACAAATGGCATGCTTCGCCACAGCCAAAGAATGACTGAAAATGACATTAAAAAAAATATGTATATATAATAATAAAAAAAAAACCCATGACAACCCAGTCTTTGAAAAGATTATTAGAGTTTACCTTTACATTTGTTGGTAGTTTTGTCCAAGATGGCCTTGGTCGACACAATTTTGCCATACCTTCAGGGAAGAGACAAGAACACAGAATACAGGATCAATGAGTGGACAAGGTTACAATGAGGCAACAAGAGGAATCTGCTCCTACCACATGCATGCCAATATTTATAAATTTCCCCTGGCTGCCAGACTACAGGTGTAAACACGAATACAAAATCCTTTGTGCAACCATTTGTGTGCATTTAATGATCTTAAGAGGCACCGAAAACTTCGTCTGACTCCTCCCTCGTGTCTTTGTTCAGGCCGCCGTACAGTAACTCTGTTCCCCGACGTTGTTTTCGAGGACAGGGGACGGCACCCCAGGGCCAAAGACAATTTGTTCCCGGCCCGTCTTTACCAGACACACACACACAGACTAACACACTAACACCTCTCTTCTAAATACAGCTCTGCTCTAGGGTATTTTTGACTTAAATACAGCTTAAACATCTTGTCACTTGCAACATCAGACTCTCAAACTGGGATATTAATTTTCAGGAAAATGCATTCTCATCCACCCATCTACAAACAAAAGAAGGAATATAGCGTGCGAAACACAAGTTCATGTCTTAACCTGTCATTTCGGTTCACAGCTGTCAACGGAGACGTACAACAAAGGTCAGTCAGTAAAAGATGAAAATCAGTTTCTGCATACATCCAGCCACATAAATATTGATAGTAGGAAAATCACCTTAAAGGCAGCAAATGAGAAGTGTTATGCAACATGCTGAGACTAATGGAATGCAGTGTTGTAAGACGGTGCATCAGCACTACAGTATAATAGACCTGCCCTTGTCTGGTGAATTTACCCAGTGAGAGAGGCTGGTGCTCCTCTGTTTGGGCAACATGGCGTCTGGGCGGAATGTACACTGTAACCTGATGCTTCACCCCTCCAGTTCGCCTTCCTTCCTTCCCACCACGTCCCGCTCTCTCTCTCTGTTTTTCCACCCTCACATGGTAGCACACTGCTGGGTCCTACACTCCGGCCTTGTTTCAGTGCACGTTTAACCACATGACTCAGACCAAGCTTGATGGTCACAACAGAGACGTGGGTAATGACTGGCAATTCAATTTAAAGACATCGCTACTCCTCCACTTTTGTCCTAAATGCAAAGACCAGAAGTTATATAGGAGCAACGTTTATGGCTCCACTCCAGTTACCGCGGTGGGGCATGACTGAATGTTTGCATTGACCTTATTAGCTTATGTCTGTGTGTTAAGTTTGATATTCAAATAAACGTATATATGCATTTCGATTATGATGAATTAAAATAATCTAGAAGCTCCGCTGCACAGTTTATAGTGGTAGAAAAGCTCCTTATTGCAGGCATTAATAATTCATCAGCCATTACCAAATAAACACAGGCTATGTTTATACTGTCCCAGTGTCATCTAACAGCTGCAAAGTGGTTGTTAGGCATGAATGTACACACACCCCTGATATAATGTAACCCATTCAAGCCCAAATGAAGTTTTACAGTTGGACCTCTGGCTTTCACATATGGACACAGTTGATTTTATGGTGGATTTTTGTTAGTATACAAAGCTGAACTGGTGCTGTGCTGTTTACAGCCATTCGAGAAACTGCAGAACGTGTCCAGAGACATTTTCATGCAATTATACTTCAAGTATTTCTATGTTGTGCTGTGTTTTACCTCTACATCACTTTATTCTGGATGCAAATGCCGTACTCTGTACTACAGGACGCTTTGGTTACTTTGAGGCTCCTGTGCAGTTCAACATTTCATTCCTGAACAAATATTCTGATTGCATTTTTTCTACTACTACGATGTTAATGAAGGTGGATAATCACGTTAAGGTAAAGCACCGTTCTGCTATGAAAGCAGCAACCCCACCCACCTGGAGTTCAACCCTTGTGTTTATGGGAGGCAGCCAGTCAAAGGAAGTTGACCTAATAGGAGGGTGGCCAGCCCAAATCAGCTGATGGCTCAACTTCTGCAAAACACTTTGCAACCCACCTCCACCTAATCTCCTCCTTTTCATGTTATTCATGCTCTTGCTGACTTAATCAATGTCACGTGCATTGTCAATGAAGCCTGCTATGTTACGTGAAGCATTTGTGGTGGTGGTGCTGGTTTCCCTGCATTACACAGAACAGTCCCACACTGCCAAATAAAATAAAAATGGCTGCAGAAGTCATAATAATCCTATTTTGACAAACACGGACCTAACAGAACTGCAAATTTCAGACAGCGGACAACCTCAGGGACTGCGCTAAGGATTTCTTTGAACTTTGAATCATGCCAGGCTAATCTAGCAAGGTCCATGAATAGAAACAAGGAGCTGGAAATTTGAAATAACCAGTCGCCTTTAACTAAAACAGACTTGAAAGCCACTGGTTTCTTTTTATAGCGGTGTCTTTTCACTGATATAAAGCCTCGGAAGTAAAGATGCCGTACACACATGCACGCACATCCTTCTGAGACAAATTTCATTAAGTTTATCCACTACTCTTTTTACAGAAAGCACTTTGTCACCTGTCACCTGATTATGTCAGAACAGTAAGCGTCTGATTATTTAGGAAAAAGCAAAAATGTTTGGCATTTACAAGCAAAGAGCAAAATTTAGATGAGAGATATAAGTGAAGTCTAGGTGAGAATCAAGTCTAAATATTTTTATTATCAATGTGGATTATATGTCAGTACTCGAGGTATGAATATTGTCTGACTGAAACAACTTTAAGGTGAAATAAATGTGAGTTTGACCTTGAATTGTACTTAACTATCATTTATCTAGAAACCAAAGGTCTTTAGTGGCATTGCTGTGAGTTCATTAGGCACAATGAAACTACTATGTTTGTTGTATGGACAATAGAAATGTGCTTTAAAAAAAAACTGGTTAACCTGATGTTAGGTATCTCTATTTTTTCTGGTTTCGATCTGATGCCTTTAAACTAAAGAAATCTAAAAAACTCACTTAAGACTTACTGATCACTGAGTTATAATTAGAACCAAAGATAAAAATAAAAGCTGTCATTTATGACTTCCCCAACAACAATGCTATGAGTTTAAAAGGTCAACGGGCACTGACTGTGTGACCCTGTGCTTACCTCGGCTCCTCTGCAGGAGAACACCAACAAAGCACACTATGGAGCCCAAAGGGGCCTAAAAGACAGCCCTAACCCATATATGGTCATCTGACATTCTTTCCCAGCAGGCCATGCTACTTTTTTCCCCGCTCATTTAAGTTTCTCCTTCAACAGTAGCCCTCCCACCCTCCTCTAAAGTCTCCGTCCTCTTTCCACTTCTCTGCCAATCCACAATGGCTTCTCTGTAAATCTCTTTAACACTCAAACTTCCTGTGTTTCACATCTGCACATTTCTGATCTTCTTAGATTGCTCACACACACGACAATTCATGAGTGTGTGTATGTGTGTGTGTGGTCACAAGCCAAGTAAATTCTCCCTGTGGATTTTAATACTTCTGATACTTTTCTCTGTATGGGCAGGATGATTAAAATCAAAGTTTTAAAGATGGATGGTCTGTGATGTTGGAAATATTACCGGGCATTTTTAAATTAGAAGTTGTGTAAGCTTCTTCACAGGGATGTGCTTTTACTGTGAAAGAGCCCTGATGGATGTGGGGCTGAAGTTCACTTCTGTGACGTACAGCACTCACTTGCAGCAGCCAAAAACCAGTTTGGGTGTTTAACTGCATGCTTGTCTGTAAAGCTAACTACACTGGCTAGGCTGTTTGTTTCCAGGTGTACAAGTCTGGCTTCACTGAGTTTAAATGAGGAAATATTGTAAGTTTCTTTTCTTTATCTCAGCACCTATCCCATCAAGATTAATTCAACTGACTTTAGTTGTGATAAGACTCACCCCTATCACAACTAACCTTTATTCTTTCCCTCCTGCCTAAAGAGCCATCCCCCCCCCCGAAAAATGTAGTTTTGCCTCGGTCGGAGGCATGAATTTAATTTTACGCCTCCCACTGATGAAGTGCACAGCTTCGGACAGCACAGGTCTCATGACTCTTTCTCCAACTTATTCATTAACCATAAACCTACAAAAAGCCTTCAAATAAACATGGAAAGTACAATCACCTTTGAACATTCAGATAAATATTAATGTTTTTGCCCTAACAACATCATGCGTATAAGGAAACAACAGTGAAACAACGACTCTCAGAAACATCACCAGCTCCATGCAGCCTTTGAACATCATTTAGGCATTTATTATGGAAATACCACTGCATGCCTGTGTGTTTTATTACCCTTTAGAGTTTGACTTACTTGTAAAATCATATTTACCTTAAACAAACACAAAACAGCTTTTACAAAAAGTTGTGAATAAGACAGGCATTTTTAAGTGCTTCATAGACCCAAACTAAGGTTACACCTTGGTATATATGACCGCACCACCATAACTCCAACAGTCAGAATATGTTGGTTTAGGTTAGGATAAACTTAGCTTAGCAGCTAACCTGATTCTGTTTAAAGGCCAGAAGTAGCAGCACCTCAAAGGCCCCAATCAGCATTCAATACACATGTGTGTCCACTAGCACCGACAGATAAGTCTCGGTTTCTTCATTGTTATGAGAGGAACATGTGCAATGAAGAAAATTCAACCTGAAAGGCGTGCACCACACATTCACTGTCAGCACGCACACACGTGGCCAATGGGACGGACTGTTACATACATGAGATTAAGTCTGGGGCTTCATCTACCACTGCAAGACTTAGATGCAAACACAGCATGTCAGCTAAAGGAATCAGAGAAACGTTGCAGGATGTTCTCTAATGTGTTTGCAGCTTCTTATCTCACACAAAGCAGCAAAAGTCCTTTATCACTGCACACATTCAAACACAGCATCTACACCTAATGTAAGCCCCACACCAACCTAAGGAAAACTCTCAACTGAACTGTATAGCCGTTGTATTGCAAGTCATACTGTCATCTAATCATCACACAGTAGAACAGTGTTATTGCATATCACAGATTGTAGTAGGTCTTCTGTCTACATACAGAAACAAACAAGAATTTGCATAGTGCATCTAGTTTACGATGGCTACAGTGAAAATTAGACTCTGGAAAAAATGTGAAGTTGTTTGCCAAAAAGTCTCCATTGTGTATCCATTTTTAGTTCTCTGTGTGTGTAAAATCAAAGGCTGTATTTAAAAGATGGAGGTAGCCTCCACATCTGGAAAAGGAAGCCAGTGAAGAAGTGCTTTCTTTCTAAGGTCCAGCAGGTGGCTGCAAAAAGAAGTCTGATTGTTTAACACCCCGTGGCTGTCAAATAGCACTTTCCTGATGGGCTTATGGTCTCCGTCAGTAGTTTCCATTTATACTGAAAACAGCACAAGGTTCCTTTTGTCTTTTTTTTTTGGTCAACAATAGAATTGTGAAGGTGGTTTTAGTGCCTCAGCTTCACAGTCAGATCTATCTAGGACTCGTGACTGGTTACAAAAAGCTAGAACGGCACACTCGGCTCGAAACTTGAAACAGAACTTAGCTTATCAATCCGTGATGTCACTGTGGTCACGTCTAATCCTTTATATACAGTGTTTTTGGTAGGCGAGGATTTCATAGATGGAATAAAGGAAAGCTAGATTGTTCCTTCATCCAGTGTTCATGTTTTCCAAAGCTAACCCCAGCCGACCTATAGTTTTATGTTCCACTTGACGATAGATAGATGGTAACTCAAAAAATGAGAAAGAGGATGATTTTATAACTTTACGTACAAAATAACCAAAAGTTAAAAAATGACTTACGGTTGGCAGAGCTTGACCAGATCTTGGTCTGTGGTCCCCGGATGGAGGCCGCGAATATACAGATTGGTTTTGCTCAGCTGTTCCCCTCCACCGCCACTGCTGTTGCTACTACTGTTGGTGTTGGGACTGGGGGGTGCCATCTGGTGGCCGGAGGACACATAGGTCTGCTGCAGCAAGAAAGAAACATACCGATTATTTTACTGTGCACAAACATTTATAGGAAAAAACATCGCTGATATTCTCAAACGCCAGCAGAAACTACACAAGTACGCTGAAGTTTTTATTAAAAGTGTGAAAATTCAAAGGCGTGTTTAGAGATGTGGAGAAATGGAAAGTAATTCTGCATGAAACAGATGATTATGTGGGAGCTGCGAAAAGTGATATCACACAGCCCTCATGTCAACACTCACCAATAGCGTTTTCTGAGGGGAATGTGGGGCCTCTTGGCCGACTGCTCCACACATAGGGAAAAGGGGCCTCTTATGCTTTCTCAATGTTGGGTAACCTTTTTTTTTTTTAACTTCTGGAACCACACAAAAAAATCCTGTGGTGCAAAAACCAAAGACCTAAAGATCTCAGACCAACATTTAGTTAGTCTCATGATGCAGAAATAAATAATAGCCTTGATGTTAACAATGTCTACTTTGTAGTACGACTCGCTGCCTCGTGTTACCTCAAATGAAAAAAAGCAGATACGTCAAAAACGAGACACTGACAACGCTGCATTTATTTTCGCTCCCGAAACTCGCTGAAGTCTTCACTTTAACAGTGTAATCTTTTCCCCTCTCAAACAGTCATTAAGGTTAAAGGGTTAACAAGATCCCGAGCGGCTAGATGCAAAAACAGGGATCAGCTTAATCCACGATAATTATGAGTCTGAGAACCCCATCGGCTGATGTCTGATGACAGATATGTGGTTACAGAAATGACTCGAATCTAAACAGAAACAAGGAGAATTTAAAGAGATTAATAAACTTGGAGTTTATCACTTTATTAAAAAATATGAACAAACATGCTCATGAGCCAAACATTTGACATTTACTTCCGCTATTATCTTATTTTGGTTTGTTTTCTACAAGGATGCAGTGGCAGTGAATTCTGCTTGTATACTAATGGATGACTCACAGCTAGGACCATGAAACGGATGTTGCGCAACAAAAAGTGCATCATCTAATCTCTCTGTGGGACCGTGGCTCTCCTTGGAGATATCAAACAAAAAGATTGTGTAACTGTGCAGATGCTTTCATTTTAATGGAATAAATATGATGTTATTATCGCTTTGCCAGTGAAGAAAGACAAGAAAAAACTTCTCCTTTCAGGAATAGATCTGGTAGCTTTTTTCCAAACATGACTGGGGAAATAAACACAGAGCGCACCAGCTTCACCAGAACAGGCGAAACTGGCTGTCTGCAGTGAGAAAATGACTTCAATCGCATTCATTTAACAGTCCAATTTCTTTAACTTGCTGTTGTATAGGAACGAATTAGATCAAGCATGCTTTCTAAATAAGCTCAGCAGGGTGCTTCTGTGAAGCTGGGCAGGAGGACAATGGGTTTATTTCATGACAGAGGAAAAAAAGGGCTCGCCGATCAATCTGGTCGTGTTTAAAAAAGGCCCAGCAGGACGACACGATCGCACCGGGATCACCGACAGCATCGCTCAATTCTGCTAATTAGACAGTATCCATAAGGGCGTGAGGTCCCTTTAAGACAGGCCTTCTGACCGCTACTTTGCCCACAGCTTTCACAACAGCAATAACCCCCTACTCCACCACCAACTTAAGCTTGAATGTAGACTTTTATCATGACAGGTAGATGAGATGGAAGCACAGCCTCCCTTTTGTCCATTTTGGTTGTATCTTTTATTCCAGGGATATTCAAACATGTTCACAAGTGTGTTAGACTTCTGCTTACAGGAGTCGTCCTATATCATCACAGTGAAATTCTTGATGAATATGTTTTGCAGGCAGCTAATTTGTGAATGAAAGAAGAGGACAGCAGAGGCCTATAATCTCATTCAAACTCTCTTTACCAAAAAGCCAAGTCTCATTCAGTGAGCGTATCACTGCAACAACACCCCTTAAATCACCGGTCTGCAGTCACACGGCTAACTACGCACACATACCGCTGAAGCGTTGTTAAGGCTAAAAATGTGCACAGAGAGCTGCATAAAAGTTCATATTAACAATAAGACAGCGATGACTGACGCTCAGAAGTAAATCTCAGTCAGGCTTTCAGAAATTTCTCTTTATTGCAAAAAGCTTTAAATTCACGGTGCTGTAACTATGCAGTTGATGCTCGGTCACGTTATAGTGGTGACGTGTAATCTTTCTCTCAGGTCCTACATTAAAGTGTGCGGGTAAATTGTTATAGAAGCAAAAAATTTTAAACTGAAAAATTAAAAAGTTTAAAAGAAAAGTCTCCACCCCCAACGGTTGGTAATTAGCTTTCACGTTATTGCAGTAATCATATTTTGTAGTCCTGACGCTGCATTTCTCCTTCTCTGTGAGACTGGAAATATAAATAGATTATTTTAAGGACCAAAGATAAAAATCAAGAACATTTCTATAAATAAAACCATTTCCTCTATTTTTATGCAAACCTGTATGAAGACTCTGACGCTGGAAGGAAGTGTCTATTTTAAATATAGTGTACTGCAAGCATTTAACCCTGCCTTTAATCTTTCACAATATCAAAGACGTACCCCCGCATTTTATGTGTTGTATTAAACTCTCAGAGGCGATTCATGCACAGGAACTGCTCACTGGCTTAAGTGAGACGTCTTACCTAATTGAATCGCATGTCTAACGGTTTAATTGTATCAGAAATATCCTCCACCAACATCCTGAAGACATTTGACACAAGGTGTCACATGAGTGCACCTTCTTCAACCGTCCTTTAAGTCTCACGCCACCTCTGCTTTTATTTTTTAAAATCTCAGCCTCTCAAGCTGACTCACAGAAGTCCATGGACTTCCTGGTTGCGGGGGGGTTTGCCCACCTCCCCATGTCCTGCTGGCAAGAAAGAGCCATGACTGCCTGTGTATGGCAGCCGACTTCTATGCTAATGCACAGATTTAAAGTCCAACTAAATGAGGACACAGCTTCCAGCGTGTATAGAATTACACTGCTGAGCTGCCGCTTTACATCCGCCTCTTTAGGACCGACCAGAGCAATGAGTCATGGGAATTCAAAACCTACGATCCTTCTGAAGCATTAACAAACCTTCCGGAAGAGTTATCCGATGTGTGTAACCACATCTTTTCTTCTTTGCCATGTTGATAAAAACCATACAACCAAAAATGTAACACTTCATTATACACCCAACGGAACGCTCCGTCCCAGAAAACAAAAGTGCTAATAATCATAAAAACATAAAGCAGGTATCTTTAAAAAGGTTAAACAGTCTGTACGTGTTAGCGGAGGATAAGAACAGGACTGTACGTCTCATAAAGTGGTGAGTGACAGTATGGCAGTAGGCAGGAAATGCTGTGTGTCTGCTCCTGATCTTATCACACAGCCTTCTAAATGAGGAGCTCTGCATTCCAACCAGGTGACAGGGACACCAAACTCACGTCCAGACTCGTTCCTGAATCCTCCTTCCTTTCAGTCTGCAACGCTCCCCTTCCTTTCGTCTCTTTGTAGGCACCTATTAATCTTGGAATTGTCTGTCTCTTATTGTCGCTGATCACACCTATGTGCGCACGCACAGGCCAAATGCACATGCCTGCGTGGCTTTCAAGCCGGGTCAGGTGGCAAAGGATGGAGAGCTTGGAAACGGATACTCTCAAACACTGGGCCAGAGCTCAGCTAGAGATCTAACAAAATGTGAGACAGAGAGAGAGCGTCTGGCATCGGCGCAAGCCTCGGCATTGGATTTCTGACAGCTGTGCTTTCTCCAAGGACTCTGTCTCCCTCTCTACCTGTTCACCTTGGCCGGTTCATGCGGCTGGCACTCCGGCCAGGGACTGATCCAAAACATCTGACACATTAAACAAAGAGACAGATAAACATATACCTGGCATGCGACCAGGAGGACAAAGGTGGCTGTACAGAAAAGTTCAAAGAAAAAAAACAAAACTCACTGCAGCAAAACAGCTGTTTTTTTTTTTTACGCACAACCGTGTGGAGTAGTTTCTGATACCTTTTTCAGTAGTGTGTGATATAAAGGTTTGGCTGATTTCAATACAATATAAATGATCCTGATTCATATTCCTCGATCTGCGTCAGAACACACGTGCATTCTTGTTTAAATAAAAAGGTTTCCAGTTGAAACGCATTCATTTAATTGATTATTGGTACCCACTAAAATCGTGGTATCGTGACATCCCTAATCCCTGCCGATATTTACTTTAATCTTTGTCTTTATCCTTCATTTAGGGATGGGCACGTCATATACTGTGGGTTTTTAAGAGATTATTTGCCTGAAAACAGCTGCCTACTGCTTGCTGAAAATAGGATTAATGAAAACAACAAGACTCCACAACAAAGTAAATGTGTGGGCTGTAAAAAGTACCCAAATAATAATAAGTATAATTTTAAAAAACCAGCCACCCAATATGTTTTTTCCCCTCATTCAGACTTCAAAAAACAATTGATCAATGGAAACTAAAGCCTTTGGGTGTAGCTATTTTCTAGCATTAGCATGTCAGTGTTTGAGCAGCAACGATGTTAACGTTAATATGCATTAAAGTGTTTGTGTCGGGGCACACAGTGTCAAACTTTGTTGTGTCAGTGAGAGGGTTACACAGATGACTGGCAGCCAAGCAAACCGCAGTTTTCAGGCCCTCATTTAATGTGATTGCATGGAACGTATTTATGAAGCAGCGAGACATGTACCCAAAAAATTTAAATACAAATTGAGCCATGTTTGTGTGCGATGAAACTGTGAATTAAGCTCGAGACAGCCACCTGCTTTCTACCTCCTAGACATCAGCTGGTTTCAGTTCCTGTCACAGTGACAGGAAAATATGACATGAACAAGGACATGAATCATGTTTGACACGGCGCACAGTTGTAATGTATCAAAATGAATCCTAATGAACATTTAGTTCGCTCTACCTTCTTTCTAGTAAAAAAGAAAAGAAAACCCCAACACAGCTGTGTGGCAAAAATATTTCTTTGCACTGTGATTTCACGCACTCAGTCCAGGTGTGCACAGTTGTGGCTAGCAAAATCTTCACAGTGGTTCTGCTCACTGCTGAGATCACCCATGTTTATTAAGATAACAGCTAATCCACCTTAAAGAGAAAAAAAAAAAAGCTTGTATCACCTCTTTTTCATACTACATGCTATAAATAGTCAGGTCAGTCCTTAAGCTGCAAATTAAAACAAATGAGGTGTGTAAGGCATATATTATTCTAATTTTATTTTTTAAATTACCTTGCCTTCAGTATGGGGGGGGCAAATACTGCTCATTTACAACAAATAAACACTGAACAGTGTATATGGGTGCTGTAAAGTGCTTGACTCAATAAACTAAACACAAGCTTGCTATGCTGCACCAATTAACTTACTGTTTAAAGATGTTCTAATTATCATATGAAAGCATGATTACATGTCACTTTGTTATCCCGACTAACCCCAATCACTGTTTCCTTTATTTCTCCCAGAGTTACTGAGGCTTTCCATTTATTCTTTAACTCTAAGGCATTATTTTTTATTTACAATTACACTGTACAACAGGCATCAAACAAAGAGCTCGCTTAATGGAAAGGACTTTTTATTCACTATAATACACAAATACAGTTTAACAATTTAGTTTGGCTTAGATTTTTAAAATATTTTAGAAATCTTTCAATAAAAAATGTAAAACTAGATATTTTATTTAATTTATTACGCAAATAATAAACTGAAGTCATGTTGTTATAGCCACATTTGAGCTAGCGTACTGGAGTCAGTCAGAAATTAATGAAGTGTAACATTCAACCACTAAAACGAATTCTTCTGTTTAGGAATGTAAGTAAATACATGTAATACGTCATCCTAATATAACAATAATAATGATCTTTACATTTTTTTCTGCTCTTTGCTTGTAAAACAGTACATGGATCCATGGATAACAGCAATAATTAGATTTTAGCATTGAAAAAAATAATTTTATTTCAAAGAACTTGGAGATATTGGTGCATTAAACATTACAGCAATGTAAAAATGGCTGCTGTGGCATAAACCTTCCATCGGATGCTGGTCTGCATACGTTTTATTTCTTTAGTGCAATCATTTGGGGAATTTTGAGCAGGTCAACTATTTTCCGCGTGCGACTAAAACCTCCACAGTCACATTAAGGAGAGAACACGCCGTACCAAACAAAATCAAACTTCTTAAATGACCCAGTTTACTCTGAGCACGATGTTACAGTGAGAGAGGTTTTCTTTAAACATCAGTGCTGCAAAGTAAAATCAGTTGCCAGTACAGGCATTTAATAAACATCTGTCTGGAAGTCTTAGCATAACTTACTGACATCAACTCTTATCAAGGAGTAACGTGACAAAACTAAACATGCCCACTTAAATGTTGCTGGTTTACATTATGCTTGAATTCAGGAATGAATACTTGTGAAAGCGTTTGGAGTTCATGTGTAAAAGGATCAAACTACCGAGTCAGAAATGCATTCGAGACTTCACATCTGCTTATTTTCCATCAATGGCCTTTTTAGAGCAAACCTTTCTATCTGTGTGTGAATTTAATGCTCCAGTCAATGTGCTTTATTGATTTCTTTGATTTCTTTTCATATACATAGCTGTGCTTTGACTTAGCAGAGTCAATGTTGAGGCATCCACAGCTTTAAATCACAGCACTAAGCTGACATCTGTTGAAAAGGTCTCCAGCCAAGAGGGAAACAAAAATGTGAATGACAAGTACAAAAAAAAAAAAAAACCACGCCATTCGATGCCGCCCTGACTGAGACTCATGATACCTTAAGAAGCGACAAGCCGCCTCCTGTTATGTTTCCATGCAGGAAGCTTTACACGGAAACCAACCAAATTTGATTTGGGAACATTAATTCTATTTATTTGAAGGAGGAAATGAGGTGCTGAGTCAGGGGAGGAGCAGCAGCCTTTAAGCACAACAGTAACCGAATGGCATTTAGCAGTCGCTAAGTCAGTCTCAGTAATCACCATGCTCACACAAAGAGCGCTTTTCTCACCCCTGTGAATGGGTTTATTTCCCCATTCTGTTTTTTATTCGATGCACTTGTATAGCTCAGGTACGGCAAAATGTGAGCAAGGGACCAAAAGAATGAAAGGAGGTGCGCGGAAACAAAACACAGGAACTTGACCTCTCTGTGAACTTTGGCTCCCCAACATAGAGGAGCTTGATACTACTAAAGCAACTGAGGGGTAAATGTTTTGCCTATGCCTTAAGCTTCTTTTACATGTTGCTTTATGCCTTTTCACCTTAATTATTCCTTTGAGAAGTCTGAAACTAATCATTATGCACTGAAAACACAGATAAGCAAATTCAAATCAACTGAGTATCACACGTTTAATTCAGATGCAAATATATTAACTAAAAGAAGCGCTGAGGCTTATATTTGAAAACCAATTTGACTAATATTTAATGCTGATGTGTATTTTATGTGTATTTCATGAAAATCCGAGTAGAGATGAGAGCAACACTCGTGAAGCGTGCTATGACTGTACACGTCGCATGAGTTGACCACAGGAGAACATTTACCTGTTGTCAGCACACGTTTCATCTGAGTCAGGCACAACTAGTAAATAAATAACTACACATAATAAAATTTTATACTATTATTTAATGGTGCAAGCGTCAGAAAGAAAAAAAATATCATCAATCAATCAATTTATGAGACTAATGGATGTTTAATATCATCAGTTATCGGTGTCCGTCTTAAAAAGCCAACATGGGTTGGACTTCTCCAGAGTATTCCAGCTCTTTATCAAATCATCTTTGCACCCTTTTTTTTTTTTAAAACAACACTTAATGCAACAGATAAACAAAGGCACCCGGCAAAGGCAGATGTCATCTTTAGCTTTCATTATACTCAGACACGGTCAGCAAGTAGAGACCCGACAACCAAACAGACAAGTCTGTGTGTCACACAAAATTGGTGGACATGCAGGCATCCACATGGACTATCGCACCCACTGTCTGATGATGAAATTTAAGTCACTTTGAGCCAAGTGGACCGTAGCGGACTCGCAGAAGCAAAAGATATAATCAAGGCCTTTTATTTGGAGTCTGCAAGGGAAAATCAGCTGACATTTATGATCAGGTGAAAGCTTGTGTTAAACTTATCGAACGCAACAATTTCCTGATTACCAGCATTGTAAGTGATGTACACTAATAATAAAATTAAGAAAATCAGATGAAAAAAAACACCAATCATATAGTTTTTGAAACATCAACACACATGAGAAAATTTAGTCTTAATTTGCCAGTGCACATTTTGAAACATCTGAATTCTTTTGAGAAAGAAAGTGGAAAATCTAAATAGTGTTGGCAATTCCCACAAGAATTTAGCACATCACCAAAATATCTGCTTATGCACGCAATGAATTAAATACTGCCACATGATCTGTTGTGTACATGTATGTCACTAGAAGACCAAATTAAATAAATGAAACTGAAAGTGCTGACATGCACACACTCCACTGCTCACACTTGTGTACTTCCTTAAAAAACTTTTGACAGTATCTCTTAGTCCCCAGTGGTGTTAAAAAAATGTAAAAAATAAAGTGGGTGTTGATAGTTTAGAGAATGAACCATTTGTCAGAAACAATATAAAACCCAACCTAGTAACAGCAGTGAATTTAAAAGTCTATTCAGTAACAACCCAGTGCCACTGCATCAAAAACAAATCGCTAATTGAGTTTGAGCCTGCACAACCCAAACATTTTAAGCTATTTGCCCCAGACAAGCGCAAGTGTTGACATCAGATCTGGTAGGATGAGCAGTCCGCGATCACAGAGAGACAATATGTCAATACACATTTTCAAAATGCCATTCGGGGTTCAGGAGCTCACAGCAACACTCTCAGTGAAATGCAGGAATATCAGCAGGAGATGAAAAACCACTGTTACTCTACTGGATGGAGAAAAAAAAAATCACAACACGATGCCTTCACGTTCAAAGGAAAAGCTTTTACCGTCACTTAGAAGTCATTAGGGTCCACAGGGAGAGGTCTGCGTGACTAAACAAAAACACCACTCTGGAATATGGATTATAGGAAGCGAAAAGTTCTCGAAAAGTAGCTTTGCTACTTCACTGTATCGAGAGGCTTTTGCTCATTTTTAAATGGCTTCTGTTACGGTGTATACTAGTGTACTACTCGAAGCAGAGTAGTCAGGCTACATTTGCCCTCACGTAGTGGTTACAAAAAGTGACAATGTCAACAGTGAACGCAACTGAGAGAGCGCGATTCATAATTCTGGGAATGTAGTCATCGGGGTCTGGTGGGATTTTTCAAGGGGTGGGGCATATTCCGCTTTCTGATGGGAAACGAGGGAAAGAGGGGAAAAAAAACTTTGCTAACTTACGCGGCGGCGAAGACAATGAAGACCTGATTTAACACCAGATACTTAACACCAGATGTCCGGAGCTCTCTCACGGAGGAAGAGGCAGAATTCATTTTGTAACATGTTCCCTCTCAGCCTGCGTTTCTCCCTACCCCCACTTCCACAAACACCATCCAGGCACTGACGCGCTATCCCAGCACCGTACAGTAAACCACAAAAGTTGCTCCCCACCACTGACTTTTCTCAAATGAGTGAGCAGAGCCATAATCGACATCCCCCGCTTGTAGTACCCGCACACAAATACTACTAAATAAAACAGCCAGATGTCCAGCGTGACAGGGACCGAGCGGTAGAAGGAAATTTCCCACCTTGACACACACCACGGAGCGGGCCTGCTCTTTAAGCTGAATATTTGACTCCACGAAGTCTGAAGTTAAATTCAGCTCGTTTAGCTTCTCAAGGACACTGCAGCTCACTGTCACAAACCCTCTCTCTCTCTCTCTCTCTCTCTCTCTATCTCGCGCTCTCTTTCTCTCTCTCTTTTTTTTTTTTTTGGTCGCGACAGACGCAGGCGTGTTGCCCTGCAGGGCGAACAAGCCGAAAATTGGGGAAAATCCCGAAAGCGTTTACCTTTTTGCTGTTTCTGCTGTTATAGCCGTTGTATGGGTTGATTCCTGGCCTTGACGGTACGGAGAGCAGCATTTTTCTCGGCGCTATGTCCGGAGCGGCGAGCACAGCCCAGGCTGCCAGCTGACGTCAGCAGCTGGGGAAGTGAGAGCCTGGAGTCCCGCTGCTCGACGGCGAGTGGTGCTGCTGCTGCGGCAGGACAGCCCCCCCTCACCTCCCCCGACCTCCCTCACCTGCCCCTCACTGCTGGCCCCTGAGATCTTTCGGGGGTCCTTCACGCGCCTTTAGGGGTCCGCACAGAAGAAGGGCTTTACCTCAGATTCATTCACTCAGCAGGGGGATTTCGAGTACAAATCACCAGACAAGAAGAGTCTCAAAAAATTAGCTTTGTCGGAGCAGAACACTTAAAAAAAAACCCATCAAAGTTACAGTGTGCGGTGCTTTTGTCTGAAGGTCCTCGATTCACTCTTGACTTCACAGGCATTCACCTTCTTCAGAATTTTCATTCACTTTTAAAAGCATTGACTTATAATAAGGGTTCTCGATCTTTTGATGACTGGGTGGTAATTAAGGAAGCCAGCAAATGACTGAGGCCAGATATGAAATGCACTATGCATCTTTCATCTGTGAATTATTGACAAAGTTAAAAACATCCTGTCTCAGAGTGATCCTGACAAACTAGTCCATGCATGTGTTAGCCATCACTTGATCCAAAACCCTAAGTGGGACTATGAGAGAGCACATTTCTGCTACATTAGTTTCTTCTCATGGACTCCTTGTTAAATCCAGGACTGAATTTAAAATGAATCCTGAATGATAATATCCTAATGATAGTGTTAAGACCTTGCAAAACCATGTCATCCCAACAGAGCACTTCTCGCTCAGTCTGCAGCCTTACCTAGACTTTCTGAAAGTAGAATGGGAGGCAGAGTCTTCAGCTATCGGGGTCCTCTCCCGTGCAACAGCTCCCAGTTTGGTATCAGGAGACAGACACCCTCTCTGCTTTTAAGTGTTGGCTTCAAGTTTTCCTCTTTTGATGATGCTTATAGTTAGGACTGGATCAGGTGAAGCTTAACCAGGCTGCAGAGGGGCACACATGGTGCACTGAGCATTTCTTGTTCTCATCTCACCTCTTTTCCCTCTGTGTTTTTATATTATTATCTTTTGTCTACCCTCTCCTTTAGTTTGTAGTTTTTCTGTTACACACATCTTCCAGAAATATCTACTTTCACCTATTTTTAGCCTATATATAATTTATACTACATTATTCTCCTCATTTTAACAACAGAGACAAAAATCTAAACTTTAAGTTTTGCGAGAGGTGCCATACAGAAGACAATAAAAGCGTAGTAGAAAAGCAGATGCCATCATTTATTTATCTTAGATGTAAGAAATTCATAACACCTCCACATCCTTTTAACCCACCTGAAGGGTTGGCTATTTCCCGTGGGTGTTTTTTGTGCTGTCTCTCTGTGCTCTCTTTTCCCTCACCCCTTTAACCAGTTGTGGAAGATGGCTGCCCCTGATTCTGGTTCTGCTGGAGGTTTCTTCCTGTTTAAAGGGAGTTTTTTCTTCCCACTGTCACCAAGTGCTTGGTCATACGGGGACATCTGATTTTTGAGGTTTTCTCTTTAATATTGTAGGGTCTTTTTCTTTCAATATAAAGCACCTTGTGGTGTGATTTGGCACTATAAACATGAAACTAAATTGAACTAAACTGAAGCATATTTAATTTGCTGCTCCTCCTTCCTTTGTATGTGTGGCTTTCTCTCTCTATTTGTTTTTTTGTTGTTGTTGTTGTTGTTGTTGTTGTTTACTGATAACAAATGCATTTTAAACTTTCTTAAGTACATTTGCAGTACAGCAACTCCTATGAACTGAGAATGGTTAATATTTCCTCATTAAATACTGAATGCAAACAATCAGCCAGTTCACATAAGTCAGTCTTTTCTGGATATCATTATAAAGATGACAAGACATACTGTTTTACAGTTACAGCTCTCTGCTTTCCATTAACATGTTCTCATCACTCCAATCAGTTTTATCCGTGCCGTTCTCCTGCTGAATGCCTTCAGATGCCATTTATTATTATCTTACTTTGCCCAAGAAGGAAAGAACCATTTGTGATAACTCCAGACTGCTGATGCTTATATCACAGATCCCCCAGAGTAGCTGGAGCTTCGAGGATCATTGCATGATTTAACATGCCCCCATTTAGAGCATCTTGTTTGAAAATGTCTAAACGTGTAAAATCTGCTCCTAAAAACCATTTTTAAAAAAGTGTATCTGTCTTTTTTTCCCTATGATTAATATCCAAGCAACACGTCTTTTGAAGACATACAGAGCCTTAAAACCTTCAGTCTGGCACAAGAGAAAAATAAATGAATACATTTTATAAACCCAGACTTATAATGTCATTACTAAGGTTCTCCTTCGCTAGTGCCACCTCCATTGTAGTCATTAGTTCATCAGAAGCAAGATGAAAATAATTTCATGGGCCAGGGAAGCAAAAAATAATCAAGCTAAGTATGCTGTGTACAACTTGAGACCTTCCTGTTTTGGTCATCTGGAGGGAAAGAGACATATTTAGACATATGGTCAGCTTCTTGCTTGTGCCGACACTGACCCAATGACTTGTGACCAAACAGAAACAAAGCTATTGTTTGTATTGTTTGTGTAACTCAATTAAGTATCTAGGACTCACCACTAGTAGAAACTATTGTGCAACACTTAAATTGTGCTGATTAGAACTTTTAGTTCTGGTGTTTTAAATGGTCGGAAATAAACTTTTGTGCGAGGCAATGATGTGGTTTTGTCACAGTGAAATGGGTCAAATGCAACGCTGTGTTGTTTGTTCTGAAGGTCACAGACAAATACTATCAAAGAGCAGACACACATGAGGTGCTAACCCTAAAAATTGACATCAGAGTGTGAATGAGCATTGTTCTAAAGTTACCTTTAACATGTTATCCATAGCTGCCTAGTCACTGACTCTGGTTTCTTATCTACTACTGCTATATTTGAATGGCTTTTCACTTTCTCTTGTTGCCAGCAATTGGCTGGAAGACATATTCCAACACAGATGGCAATTGAAACCTGATTCCTAAATTGCAGTGGCATTCAGTATAATCAGCACTGACACAAAAAACCCAGCCCTGCTGCTACTTTTAATCTCACACTGCAGCCATCAATTATGAAATTAGCAATCTATTAGTTTCATTTCAGTGTTTTGGACAGTACATCAATATCGAGTCATGAATGATTTATGAGTCAATGTATTTTTTCAAGCATGGGGACTCTTTGCAAAATCTCTCACCAGAAGAAGAGTGATTTGTGTTTTTTCCAGCATGTACACACCAAAGCACAATTTCTGCTGCTGATACAAACACCAGAGATGACTTTTAAGAGCAATGCATGTGTTCGACGGATAAAACAGGCTACAACTGGTAGGCAGAACTGACTTTCCCTTAGGATTGTGTACCTTCTGTTCAATAAAGCTGTAGCTGTTAGTCTCCAAATTCTCTGTGCATTTTGCTTATAATTAGCTTTGTTTAAGGTAAAGTTAAAAACCACAAAAAAGTTTCCTCTGCTATCATTTGCCTTTTGTAGATTTTACAAAATAGCTCTACAGATTGCAGACTTTGTAGAAATGGCACATCCCTGTATAGTCTAGTGAGCAAAAGGCTTTCCTTCCTCCACAGACGGCCCACTCTGCCAGCTGTGAGCACTGCATGTCCTCTGTGTGGACAATAAAATGACAAGTGCAGCGGTATGGTCAATATTTCTAAGAAATGAACCATAAGCACTTTGTGTTAGTCTGTGTATCTCTGGCTTCAGCAGCCTGTGTGTGTCTGTTCATTCATTTCCCTTTAGGAACACACCAGCGAGACTGCTGCACCAGCAGCAGAACCTCAGTCTGTTACAACCAGCCGCTTTGACGACATGAACATTGTTTGGACATCAACAGGCTAGTTGCTAAGTAACCCAGCCCCCTCCACCCCAAGTGTTATAGCCTGTGAATCCATACTTATTACCTCAAGAGTAGCTAAGCGGTTTACATGTGCACACGGGCATGTGTTTATGCTTATGTGTGCATGCAGGCGTATGTGTGGGATAACTGTAATGCTTTATATTAGAGACAAAAAAGAAAGAAAGAGGTGGTGCATTGCCTGTTTCTTTTCCTTAAAAAAAAAGTTTAATTTATCGTGGCCTCAAAGTGGGAGTGAAACTATGTTTTGAAGCATGGGTCAGAGTTCTTTTCATAAAATGAAAGCTGCATCTGGTACAGACTTGCATTAAAAATGTTCTCATTTTTTTAAATTTGTCTTCTAAAATAAATCAGCCTTAGCAGATACTTTTTATTTGCAAGTTTATTATGAAATGCAGCCATATAGCCACAGCTATTTTGCAGTGTGGAAGCCATTCAGGACAAAGGCAACTGTTTAGGAAATTCCACCCTGTGGTTTGCTATAGAGAGCATGAATGCAGTGGGGGTGAACCCCTGTCATCAAAGTGGGTTGTTGTTTGGGAGGAAGGGAGCCTGTGTGTGGTGGAAAGTGGATATGAATGCTGTGAAAGGGTTCAGGTAGTTCATGTGTGAGGAAGGGTCTGGGTCACTGAGATTGTCAATGTGGGGTTCAAGGTCAAAATGGCTGAGAGTGGTAGAAAGGCAGAAAGTCACTGCAGAATTTCTAGAAGTGGGCAAAAAGAAGAAAAAGACAAAGGTGTCATTTGAAAATGACCAATGAGCACTATGTGGTTAAGGGTGAAAATGAGAAGCAGCCAGTCTTTCTTTCTTTAAAATCTTCACCTCTGACAGAGCAAACCCTTCACCCAACACCTGCTCCACATAAAGAAACAGCTTACTGCATATTGAAGCAATCTCTGCAGATAAGTGCAGCTCGAGTTTCATAAGCTATGGCTTTTATTATTTATGTTAATTCATGTGTTTGTTTTTCATGTAACATAAACCATTCACACAGCAGCAGCAGCAGCAGCGAGAGAAATACACTGGTAGTCACGAAATAAACTCTTTTTAATTACAGTAAACAATAAAAAGTGCACTATCTCACAAAATAGCTTTTTGCCATTTTAATTAAAACCTTAATGAATTTAATTACACATGTGCGTGTTGCTTGTTCTCAGTGCGGGTTAAGCAGCAAATGAATGGCTACAGCTCTGTTGTAGTGAATAAAAGCCATAAAAAAAGATGCATTATCAGAGGCACAGACAAACAAATGGATGCATTCGCTTGCTTCACGTGAGAGTAGCTACTTAACACGTCTGCCGAACAGACCACACACACACACCCCTAACACTCATCAAACAATCAGTCAGGCATTCCCTGTGGCTGGAATGTGTTTTTGAGGGAGAGTGTGAAAAAGGAAGTTTTGAGGGGCGAGGCGGCTTGAGGGGAATGGATGATGACTTTTAGGTTTCAGCGTAAGATATTGTTTGTGTGCACATGTCCATTAATTATCTTTTTATAATGATAATTAATCTATTAGCACAGTGAGTAAAATTGTGCAAGCATCCCGGACATCCTGATTCTTCTGAGGCACTATTTCAGATTGTATTTGAGACAAACGGGAGCAGTTTACAGCTCCTATTTCATTAATTCAAATAAGAAATGAGAAAACTATTAAGACAACTGACCTCAACAATCTTCACCCTAATGTCAACTCTATCACTGACCTAATATTAGCATAAAACCTACCTGTTTAGTCTTTAAATCCAACACAATTTTGAAACAACTTTTTAAATTTCATAGTAATGAATAGAAGCTATTATAAAATAAAGCACTTAAAGCTGTTTTTAATGGGCATAGTATTTGATCTGTTCATTGACAGCAGTGGTGGTTGATGTGTGCTGCCTCTAAATACAAATAAATTAATTAGAAAAGAGAAGAAGTGAGTTTTCCTTTTATAATAAACTAGATGAAAAGCTCGACAGTGTGTTACAATTTCTTTGTTCTGATTATTTATTTTTTATTTTTTGTTCAGTTCATATTTTCTATTTATAAACTCCTGACAGAGCCACTGAAGTAAGGCCAGTGTCTGAGACGTCTATATTTTTTTAAATTCTGGATTCCTTTTCCTCTCGAGTTCATGATTACTTGTTTTGTTTTGCTGATTGTTGTTGTGAAAGACTTTCTGAGCCTTATCTAAAAAGGTGCTATATAAAAAATGTACTTACTTGCTTACTTACTTAATACAAATAAAAAGTATAGATTTTTTAATAATTAGCCATATTGCTTGATTGGTACACATCAGTTTAACAACATTTCAAAACTCACCATCTGAGGATGTAATTAACAGATTATCACTGAGAACCTATTTGGTGTTAACATGCATAAACATTGGGCTCATTGTCATGACACCACAATCTAAATGTTGCACGATTTATTTTTGTTTCTCTTGATTTGATTTTTTTTTTTAACCCCAAGTCCCAGCTGCAAGTAATGTGAACAGATTCTGAGTGTAAAGAGGCAGAAAGAAAGCCTGATGATGGAGTGGGAGGAAAGGAGAGAAGGGGATGAGGGAAGGGGGAAGGGGAGAGATTGAGCTAAGCGGATGGGGGAAGGGCTGTTTGTGCATGCCTCAAATTCCTTAGGTGTTATCAGCGTTGCCCGCTCCATAATTGTTTCTTTCGAGGAGGGGGAAAAAAATACACAGACTGTACAACATTGTAGAACTTCCTCTCGTAGGTTAGAGGACATAAAACAAGGGGTCGTTTTTGACTTAGCTACACTTGTATCACTGTAGACTAACATTAAAAGGGCAGGTCTGACTTTTAATGCATAGCACGGAATAGAAAGGGGAAATGGGCTAGATTCTTCTAATCAAGTTAATTGCATTTTGATTGTGTATTGCAAAAATCTTCACAGTTTTGAAGTATTTAAAACTTAAAAATACATTCAAATAATACTGCATAATCTTGTCTTCTCTGGTTGTTTACAGAAATCAGGCCATATTTCACTGCTCAGCTTTGGAATTCTACGTACACTTGTCAAATTAAAAGCCCTTGTCCCACCTACAAACAAGAGCACTCACATTATTTTGATTGTGTCATTTTGTCAGCTCAAACAGGCTTTCATGCATGAAGAAAATGAGCTGCTTCCTGTGTATAAGCAGATGAAGAGAAGTGAATGAGACAGAAAATTTCTTTAAATATCTTTTTTCTCTCTCTCTTCCTTAAAATGAAGACACTGTAGTGTTGGGACACATGCGCATGCACGCGCACACACAAACATGCACAGACGCACACATGCACAAGATGTGATTCTAGGAACTTTGATTGATGAGGTAATCCATCTGGCTCCAAAGCAAGGGAGGGGAGGGAGAGAGCATCAGTGAAGGGAGGAGGGATGGGTGAGTAGAAGATGAGTGATGATCTACTTCAGAGACTGATGCATCCCCATGTCCATTTGCGTGTGCGCGTATGAAGGAAAGTTAAAAAACGCTCCAAGTTTTAAAAAACACAAAACAGATATTGACGTGAAATCCTAAAATCAATCCATACTTTATTCATCAGTTTTGGAAAAAATAATAATCCAACATCTTAACATTAACATGCTGGAGGGGAGCAAGTACAGACTGCCTCCTCCGCTCTGCGCTTCACCCTGGCTTTCACCACAGCTGCAGTAAACTGGGCGTAGGTGCACCAAGAGCCTTAGTTTGAGGATAAAAGAATGACGCACAAAATCCTTGCTCCTTGCTCATGACACAGAGCAGATGAATGGCGTTTTCACTTACTTCATCAATAAAAAGTGCAACGGAAAGAGACATACCAGAAGCCCAGCACAGCTCTCAGAGAGTTCTCCACAGGTTAGGGTTTCCATTAATACGGTAATTCAGTGTCACTCACATCAGATACATTTTGTAAGGAGAAGAGATGTTTTCCCACTGCACAGTGTGGACACTTTACTTCACATGCGCAGTTGCAGTTGCTTCATCCATCCAACTATCCTTTGAAGGGTGGCTGGGGAATTAAAGCATGTCAAAAACATCAACCAAGAAAAGCTACAGGCTATGATGGCTTTACTGGCAACTAGACCAAGAGAAACAAGTGCTTCCAATCCTGATATAGCCTATCATGTGCAGGACTCAGAAGCATGGTGTTTTACAATATGATGGTGGTAATGGTAAATGGCCTGTATTTGTATAGCGCTTTTACTAGTCCCCCCTAGGGACCCCAAAGCGCTTTACACATCCAGTCATCCACCCATTCACACACTGGTGGAGGCCAGTTGTAGCCACAGCTGCCCTGGGGCAGACTGACAGAAGCGAGGCTGCCATATTGCGCCATCGGCCCTTCTGGCCAACACCAGCAGGCGGTAGGTGAAGTGTCTTGCCCAAGGACACAACGACCGAGACTGTCCGAGCCGAACCTTCCGATTACAAGGCGAACTCCCAACTCTTGAGCCACGATCACACGATCGGTGCAGAGATACAGAATATACTGGAGCTACAGGTAGAAAGGGAAGTGCTGAGCAAAATGTCATTATGGTGAAAGATGCGTGGGTGTATATATGCACAGCATCGGAGTCACTTTAGGATTGCTGCAGGGATAAATATTACTGTTAGCTGTTAGAGCAGATCTCTAATGTGTTTCTCCATTTGTTTCGCTGTCACACATATAATGCATTAAAACTGATTAGAGGAGAAAAAGTGAAGATCCCCAGAGATGGATCTAAATCTGACAAGTAACACATGAGACTTCTACAAGGTCAAGAGAAGGGTTAGAGGGAATTATGGAAAGAAATCATGAGCGATGTGTTAATAGCAGCATATTCTTGTTTACTTTTTCCTATTTTACTGTTGTTTTTAGATTTCATTCATTAATTCCTGCTCAATAATAGTTAAACCAAAAACAGTAATTTAGTCTAGTCGTTGCTTTTACCACACACAGGGCTGAGGGTAACATGAAAGTGATGTCTGTAAGCGCTGTGGACTCTACAGGCAAGCATGTCACCTGTGTTATGCTTCCATCTGCTGGTATAAATTGAAAAACAACAACTGATACCTCAACATTTCCCCCATGTAGAGCCTTTTTGAGAGCAAAGGAAGCAGTGTTACGGGTCAACACGCTTGCTATGATTTTGCAATGTGTGGGTTATATGTTTACATGCACAAACAATGCTGCAAGTAGGTGATGTGACAGCTCACTCCAAGACTGATTTTCCCTTGTTTCATTAGTTTCATTTGAGTATGTTTTCCAGAGCTGATTAACAAGAAAGAGCAAAAAAAGAAGAGAAAAGGGAAACACAAAAGTGAATTAAAACATGATCACCTTTTAGAGAACTTTAGAAAACTGAACAAAATCATTACAAAGCAACTAATATCTCAAGAGTTTAAGTATAGTCTAATTAAAAATGAGGACAAAATCATCTTTCTGCTGCGCCCTTTCCCTCTCACCCCATCAATCCTCCTCTGTCACACTAATTCTGCACGTTGTCCTTCACTATATCCAGGAATCTCTGTGGTTTTTCTCTTTTCCTTCTGCTTGGCAGCTCCATATATATCTACTCCAAAATATCCACTATCCCTACTCTCTACATCTCCAAAGCATCCCAACCTCACCTTGATGCACTCATTCCTTTCTTTCTTTCTTTCTTTGTTTCTTTCTTTCGTCCGGGGAGCCCAGTGGCTGTGAAAATACATTCACAAAAAAAAATTCAAAAAGGGTTCAGAAAAATATTTGCACTGTTACTAAGCTCCATAAACTGGGAAAAATGTGCCATCGTGGGACAAGGTGGTCGCAGAATGATGTAAAATGGCTGTATTTATCACACGTGCATGTCTGAGGTTTGTGTGTGTGGATTTTCTAAAGACTACATGTTTCTTTTGAAAATATATCTCAAGTCTTTTTCCCTCTCTGCCCTTCCATGCTTTTTCAGTGAATGTCTGGTTTTAGTTATGTAAGCACTGCACAAAAGCATTTGGTATGAGGACATTTTTGGACTCAAACACAGCATTAGATAAGGTAAGAACTGGTAGTGTGGCGCTGTTATACTGTTAGCTATGCTGCATGCACTAAATAAAGCATTTAAACAGCTATAAGAGGACGATCTGGGTGAAAAATGTGGAATTTCTGATTGAATTAACACCAAATAATAGCTTGTTTAACACTAACTGTAAATGAAAATTTCAGTTTTATTTAAAAACAAACCTCGTTGCTCATAACTCTTCCTGAAAGGTTTGGCTTCAGCAAATATAATGACCCTGAAATCAAGAAAAGACTGAGGTTAAAAGCACAAGTGGTATTAACATTCTCTCTTTCAGAAACATCTCGGTCAAGTGTTTTGCTGGATATTCTTTGTGGTCACGCTTGCAACTCATTTATTTTCTTATCCTTGTAAGAGTCTTGGGGGGACTGCTGACACAGAACAGAATACTTAAAGCTATGCGTCACTTTGGTAGTATTTTAAATACAGTCTTCTTCTCTCTTTTTTTTTTCCACTGACACAAAAGACCTTTTGTTCTTTGGCTTTAGATAATTTGGCACTGTAGACCCTCTAGGTGTCAGTGCTGCACAGCATTTCACAGATAGATTCTAGAGGTCACTTGATATTGTTGCTCTAAACTGGTGCACACACACTGGGGATGCGTAAGTAAAAGCCAGATTCATTTGTGCTGTCAGGAGCATGCACAACCTATAAAAACATAGTTATTATTAAGGCTCAGTCTAAAGACTCTACACCTGGTCTTGTGTTTCTTCCAGTTCTGCATGATTGTGCCACTTTTTTTTGTAAATGAATTTTACACTGTAGTTGGGATTAAATTAAATATGTAAAAAGTCACAGAATTTAAAAACAAAATACAGTCACAACAAACATAATCAGAGTTAACGAGAATAAAACTTTGACTCATCAGATATCAGCGTCAGTAGGACTGTGACCACGAATGACTTGTTTTAATAAAGAGGAAGTAAACCATTAACATATAGCCAGTGTCTTACAAGCTGTTTGCATGATTTTTTTTTTTTAAAACAATGAAGTTAGAAGGGTTCTTAATAGAGGCTGCAGGCCTTACTTTATATATTTTAAAGAGCAGTTCAACATATGTCAGACAATAATCCCAGCAATCTGTTTGTAAATGAAGAACGTTTGTGTTAAGACAAAGTGTGCTCTCTGCTGAGCCACAAATGTTGAAATGATTCACTGCTTAAGTCTAAATTAATCTAAGCCATCTATATTTCACCTTATACAGTCACACTGCCATTTATTGTATGTAGTCTTTCTGTGTATTCATCAGATGTTATCATCGACGATTATATAAACCAGGTAATCTAATCCCAAACCTTTAGCTTAGGCTTTTTCTCTGGCATTATATTCCCAGCTCCCCAGAGTGCTCTTCAGTAAAATAAAATATGTGTTTCAGGGTGTTGTTTTTGTTAAATGATCCAAGTAAACCTATTGCCTAACATGTTCAAGTAAGCAGTTTGTACTTGATGAATGTAAAGCGATGGTAATGATCCAAAATACCATCAGTTCTCCGAACATTTCTCGATGTGCTGGAGTATCAGTGGAGAAAGCAGCAGCCTCAAAATAGACAGGATGAGCTTCTCCATATCTTGAAAACCTTAAATTAAGACAAAGCCAAGGAAACCCTCGTGTCCGCCGCCTGGCTGTCGTTTTGGATAGAGGTTCTTGTAGGCTGGTTTAGCATCCCAACAACATCAGCTGTCATCATTCAGGGTAAAAAAAATAAAATCCCCACACATTTTTTGATGTACAGATGGGTGTTTCCCTCCATACTAGGCAGTTCACAGCTTACAAAACCGTTAGTGTGTCAGCTTTGTCTACGATTGGTTACTTTTTGGTTACCTTTTTTAAATAGTAAAATGGTTGCTGTGGTAATTATGCCTCTGCACACTATTTTCTAACACATTACGTGACTTTCTCCTCATTATCACAGTAAGAAGCTTTTTCATGGGTACTGTTGAACCCTGTTGAAGGCAGAAAGCAAGCATCAGATACCAGTCATGGCCACACACATCACTAAAAAGTATGGCTCTGATTCTTGAGTAAAGCATTCTTCCACTACAACGTCATTCCATTTCAAGGATCATGTCCTTCAAAGTCGTGATTTCAAGACTATGTGCATCATAATAGGTTTATAGGGTCATGTGGGGTCTTCTTCAAATGTCGTTAAACTTAGTTCTGTGAAGGCTGCATCCAGAAGGTAGCTGGCTTGGGGGTCTGAAAATCTGCAAGTCATTGGGTCCTATCAAGATGCAAATTGTTTGCTGTGCTTAGCAAATTTATTAGACCACCAGTCATAAAAATATGAAAGCACAAATATTAGAAATCTGTCAGAAACTTGTTTAAAACTAAAGATTAGGTTGGTTTTTATTGGGCAAATAGCAAACTGACTTAATGTTGTTAATCAACATAACATTCAAACGCCAAAACTACATATCCTGTTCAGTAATGAAACTGACTTAATGTTGTTAATCAACCAAAACATTCAAACACCTAAACTACATATCCTGTTCAGTGATGAATTTGGCATCTTAAATGAAATAATACTATTCTGCTTTTCATCTTTTTTGTAAAACAGTACATTTGAATTTTCGTGGATAACGACAATAATTAAAGTTTAGCATTAAAAATGTCATTTTGAATTAAGGAGCCTACATGCTGGTGGATTAAGCATTACAGAAACATAAAAATGATTTAGGTAATTAGCAGTACTGACAAATTTAGGGCAGCCGCGGCATAAAGCTTCAACTGGGTGGCTTGTTCAATACATTTGTTAAGGATTGACCGCAACTTCCAATATTATTGCGAAAATTCAGATCAAATCAACGTCAAATCCCGATGAAGTTGCAAAGTACTTGAAAATAACGACAATACTGGAACGATCGGGTGTTTTTTTTATGTCACAATCTAAATGTCAAATCCGTTTAATAAGGTGGACTGAGAATCCCTACCGTGGTAGCAACTGCAGTTTGCGAGTTTACATGAGTGAGCCTAATTTGAAGGAGGTGAATGGTGGTGGTGGGGGTGTCGGGTGGTGCTGGAGGGAGAGGGGAGGGCCAGCTGAGCCCCCTGATGTTGCGACGTCACTCAGACCGCTGACTGACTGGGCTCCGGGCTTCAGGCTCAATCTGTGGCCAGCAGCAGCAGAGGTGGCGGGGAGGAGAGGAACATTTGATCCACTTCTTATTCCCCCCCTGTGACTTCTTCTCCATCGGGGCAGGGAGAACAAAAGGCGGACAGCTGCATGATTACAGGCGCCAGCGAGCTCCTTCATCTCGCCTACAAGCCGGGCTAGCTTGATGCTCAATTCAGCCTGCTAGCCTTTGTGGCAGGGCTCTCCATGCATCCGAGGACCCCTTAAGCAACCCCGGGCTGGGAGAAAGCCTCGGCTTTTTGCCTGGACAAGTCTGGAAGACTTACTCTCCGAGTGTGGGCAGACAGCAAGCAGCAGCCCTGTCAGCACTCACTGCGCACCCAGACAGCGGATTTCCAGCAAGGAGCATCCCCGCCGGGGCACACGGTTACACGTCGTCGCCTGTCTGCTCTGCAACCTCCAGCTTTTGACAGGAGCAAGAAGCGATTGATGAGTAATATTCTTCCAAGATAGGCTACAATGTTGCGCATCGCGGCCAACATGCTGGCAACAGGATTGCTTTTCTTGGGATTCATACACAATTTGGAAGTAATCGCTCCAGCCAGGGCCATTGATGGTAAGCAGAGCTGATTGAATGTTACCCAGAGTGTTGTGCCAATTGCTCAAAAGATCTATAGCCGTTAGGTGATGTGTGCACAGTGATTAGTGCGGGATTTATTTTGCTCTGTGCCTGCGTTGCAATGAGAGTACACTGCACCCGGTGGAAGGGGGAATGACTGCCCCCACTGAGCGGAGCAACGTGGAGGGGATGAAACCTAGGCGAGACAATTAAAGCGGTCTTTTGTTACTGTGTCCCGGTGAAGCGTGTGAATGTTGCAATGTCACAGCACCCCACCTCCAAACCCTCCGTCAGCACCCCGCCACCCTTCACTTGATTCAGGCGCTCGCATCCCAGCATAGGCCCCGATAACAGCTCAAAGCTCATGTTTACGTGTCGATACCTTCATTAGAAAAATGTGTCGACCTGCAGTCTGAGGCGTTTTTTTTTTTTTTGAAGCTATGATAGTACCACGTCTTATTAAAAAAGAAGAGAGCTGTGAGCACCTCTGCCGAGCTGTAATCGAGCCTATCTGATGTGTCTCGACTTCAGTCAGTTCACGTTCAACAGTTTTCCCCGAGAGTGCTGATGCGATGACAGCAGCCGAGCTACCCCTCAGTCAAACCGCACTGCCACACTTTTGTCCCATCCGTGGCTGGATCGTGCTTTATTAAGAGCAGAGGACCCGTTCGTGTCCATCACTTCACACTTGGTTTTTTTCTGCATCTTTAAGCTCCGAGGATGTGCTGCCATCAACAGGCATGCGTAACGCTGTGCACTGTTGCTGTGTGTCGGTGCCATTATTCAGTTTGTTGCGTATCTGTACCCCCGAAATGCCGACAGTCATATTGTGATCTGCAGGCAGACAGTGAGCAGCTCTAAACGCCTCTGCTGCACCCCCCCCCGGGATTTTATGAACACACACACACACACACACACACACACACACACACACACACACACACACACACACACACACACACACACACTGGAACAACTTCTGGAAACTATTAAGCTTCACAGTCCCACTCAGGGTTCCTGTTTTTGTGTAAGACAGGAAACAAGTATTCATTCAAAGACAAAGATTTGCTGACAGACTTCTTAAAATCTCTGCAGGTGGAAAGTAAATCTATAAGCTTGTTCTTCAAACACAGCTTTTTAAAATTTAATTTAATGTAATTTTTGGGGGGGATGTCACCAGCGTCAGCAGGGCTAATCGGAGGTCCTGAATTCACAGTGTCATTAAATTCAGCAGGACTTGGATTCAAATCCCAAGCCGCATTTTGAGATTATTCACCGAGCCACAAATGGCTCCCTGTGTCTTTTTGAAGTCATCTCATCTCACTTGGCAGCCCAGTGCGGTGAGGTTCTTAAGGAGTGCAATCCCCCACATAAAAACACCACCTTGGAGATCGATAGCCTGCAATCACCTGTAAGTTGAGAGAGACTTGAGAGCCTGCATTTAAGCGTTTAAAACAAACAGCTTCTGCCTCAATTCACAGTGATTGTTTTAGCAAAATCTTCTTCCCTCTGAGTCTTTTTTTTCCTTCCCTCCATTTGATGAGTCAGACCAGTGCAGTGGAACAGAGGAGATCACCAAACCTGAGTTTTTCCTAAAAATCCACTGAGATGCAGAGCCTGCTGTGCTCGACGGCATCTGTGAGCAAAGATATTAATTTGTTTATAGATGAGGTGTTTCATTACAATTTTATTGGTTAGACTGACTGTGAGATTTACCAAATAGTCTCTAATTGTAACTCATGCATTTGGAAGATTTCTTCACTACATTGCCTTCTTTCTAACGTAGTTAAATGGCTTTTATTTTTTAGGGCCCCTTCAGTTACACATGCTACTAGTAAACCCCCCCCCCCCCCCCCGACTTGACTTCAAAGTCTTCTTCCTTTTTTTCCATAAAGGTTTTTCTTTCTTTCTTTTTTTCTCATACACTGTAGTCAGTGTAAAAGGCTCTGGGTACCAACAAACCCCAAGTTTAATTGGGTCTAAATTGCTCTTTGTTTCCCAGAAGAGACCTCCATGAACAGTCTCAGCTTGTTCAGAGAGCTCTGCTAATTGGAGGCCCAGTGGAAAGGGCCCTAATGAAAGAATTCCCATCACTTCGGTCTATGAAAGTAATTTCACTCTAGAAAGAGATCACTGGCCCCTTACAAATAGACAGTGTGCCCCCGCCCCAGGCTTTCAACGATAAATATTTTGCTCAGAAAATGACAAAGCAGAAGCAGTGCCTTAAGATCAGTCTCTTCAACTTTTGATAATTTCTTTTACTGCTTTTCTTCCTTGATGATGAAAGTGGCACGGGTTCCTTCCTTCTTAATGAACTCACGATGCAGCGATTTTCCTGGCAGTTCCCCTCTGTGCATCTCTGTGCTGCAACATTTGGTGGAGGCCTAAGAACTGCCCCGGCATTTGGCTGATAGCGGGGTGCTACTCCCATGACAATGACAGCATAGGGCCAAAAGGCTTATTGTTTACAACTGTATAGAATACAGAGTAGGTTTGTGAGAGCTTCACAGCTGTTGACCTTATCTTACCCTAAAACATTTAAGCGCAGCAGCTAATGTAAACAGCAGATGAGACATATATAGAAGTCTTATATAAATTTCTAGGTCAGATCAGTTCATTTGTTTCTGAAAATACTTTCAAAGCTACTCCAGCTGGATGAATGAGGAGCTTAACCAGGGGAAAAACAATCAGGTGGTTACATAAAGCTCATTCACATCATTGCATGACTTACAAAATCTTGCCCTTTTTTTTTTTTTTTTATCTTTAACTCTTATAGATGCTAGTAGACCATGACCAGAACAATGGTAGCTGGTCACATTTAGGGGTGGGGGATATAGCCTCATAATTCTATTGTGATATTCTGAGGACATTTGTAATAACAATAATTTTTAAAGATATATAGAAAAAAAATACTGAACAACATTTTATTGGTGATTGTAGCTCGCAGGCAGCAGCATTTCTTAGTGCAAACAAAATGAAGGTCATTCGCCGTCCTTCGTTTCAAATAAGCTGCTGTAGTTGATGATAGGCGACCTGATTCAGAGTATAAATGCAATGCCATGAGGTGCCAGCAGCAGCAGCAGTATTAAATGTGAGCACAGAAGTAGCCTAGGTAATGTGTTCCCTAGATTTTTTAAGTAGTGTAACAATAAAGCAATATCAATGCTAAGCAGCATACTGATAAAATAGTGCAATTTCACTATAACCAAGCACAAAATAGTTGGACAGATTGTGATGAGAGGTCCATCGTAGTGGTTTCAATACAATGGAGGTGAGGTATAGCAGACACCTATGGCTGCAGATGCCTGTGTGCAAACATGCCATTCAGAGCGATGATGCCCATTGTGCATTAGAGTCTATTTGACTGACTTGTTTTGGAGCCAGCCTCAAGTGGCTGTTAGAGGAACTGCAGTTTTTGGCACTTTGACAGGTTCTTTTTCCAGCTGCAGAGGTTTTGCCAACACTAGTCTTTATTTAAAGTTAATGTAGCCGTCTCCTGAAGCTCACTTATACTCAATAGGTAAATATAGACTACAATGCTACCAGCTGGTTGTGTACAAAATCTTCATAATTAGGCGGTACACTGTCAAAATCTTTGAAATTGCAACGATTTTCTAGCCACTCGGCTCTGGGTACACGTACACTTTTTAGAGCAGCCCTGTGACCCACTTTAGGCTTGTGACCCACTGATTGAGATATGCTATCTATATGGAGCTATTTAAGGACTGAAGATGCTGCACAGAGGCGACTGCTGGAAGAACATGAGCGGAAAGTTGCTCTTTGGATGTAATGATCATGACATTTCTTTACATTCGCAACACATTAGCCAGCAAATTACTGAACAACCGTCACCGGTACTGTATGTGAAGGTGATGATATTTTAAAAAACTGCGTATGAATTGAAGCTTAGTTAAAATACCAGTCCATCTCATGTCAGGATCCTTTGATCCACCTGCAAATATTCCTAATCGTATTTGATGTGAAGGCTAGGCTCAGGCTATGCAGCCTGTTATTTTTTATAAATTCACATATCTGCTTATTTACTGCACTTGTTTTGTTTTTTTAGGAGCAAAGTGGTGAAACACAGATGTTTATTCTGCTTGTATGTTTTTTTGCTATCTGGTCTTAAGATTTACACCCGTGTGCAAGCCTGTTTGGCTATTCACCAACTCCTAAGGGAACAATTTGTCTGTTTCTGCAGATAAATTCTCAACCGCGTCCAGTAGTTAGTTGGCAGTTTTCTGAGGTTTGTTTTTTGTAATCTGCAGTTTTTTGCCAAGCAGGTAGGTTGATTTGTAGAGCTCTAGTAAACAGCACAGTGAGAGCGACCCAAATCAGTAAAGTCTCAGTCTGCAACATCAAAAACAAAGAAAATCTGATTTTCAATTTTTCAATCTGAGTCAAAGTGAGGAGGACTTTTTTTTCTGGGGCAAAGAAGACCACTCTGATGTTGGATCTGTTTTGAGTAGTAGCTTTAACTCCAAAGATGGCCTGTAGTTAAAAGTATAGCTATGACAAAGACAGTCATTTCACTCTTGTATTATACTTGTAGTCTTATGTGTAAAACTCATCAGTACACCTTCCCCCGATATGTACCAGGGCAAAGACAATTAACTTCACATCTACTGCCGCAGCTACTTTGTCAAATTATTGATTTTTCCATACCAGACTTGAAAGAGTTTTAGTTTTCATTTCCTGCAGTATTGACACGCTGATTTGAACTGCACTTCCTTGCTCTCTTCTCTCCCCACCGTCGAGTTCGCACGCACACAGACACACAGTGCAGTGCCCACACAGCCCAGCCGCCTCTCACTGACTTACTGCCTTGCTGTCTTCTTCTTCATTTTTCTCATCCTCTCAGGTTAAACAGCATTTTTTTTTTAATAGTATTAGAAAGTGCACTTTAAATCAAACGCAGCTTTTGGCCGTATTATAGCCTTAATATGTTTCTCTTTTAATAAAACTCTAAACCTGCAGCGCTCTTAATGTTGTGGCACTGATTCCCCCTGGTACTTGTTTGAAATACTATTATTGCATCGAAGTATGTAACTCCTTTATTATTGCAACACTTAGTGGAAAGCCGTGTTATCTGCTGCTAGATGCGAGCACATGTAGGAGTGGGCTACGTAAGTAATCAGGCTGCCTTGAAAATTCAGCAAAATAAAATATTAGTCTAAGTGTGTGTGTGTGTGTGTGTGTGAGAGAGAAACAGTTTTCATAAGAAGTGGATGACTAACCTTTCATAACAACCCAATTGTCATGATAAAACAACAAAAAAACCCAAAAATGGTGACACAAAGGTGCTTAAATATTGTGTAATGAGTCCAGTTTGAAGGGTTTTGCCAGATTTGCAAAGAAGTTGTCGTGCTTTATAGGTGTGTAATGTGCATTATTCATCAACGTCAACAACAACCACGTCATGCTGATGCGAGGCAGTGCCATGGTCAGGCTGTAGGATTTGCTGGGACCCCTTTTATCACCGATAGCAAACATGAGGTAAACTCACTCCTCGGGCGTCAGTCTGAAAGGATGTCTGTTATATTAATGACTCAAGCTGTGACCTTCTCTCATTTTCTTTTCTCTTTACCAAGTTTCAGATTTCGTAAAGCACGAGGGAGGCAATGTGATAGATTGTCCCAGCATAAGGCAGAATTTGTGAATTTATTTATTTTATCAGTTTGCTAGATAAATTGCTTTATTTTCCTGTTGTAAACATTGTTGAATTTCAGCTCCAGCCCCAGGGGAAATGTCTTTTTTATTTGTTCGAAATGTTCCCAGTCTTGGTTGCACCAGCAGATATAACCAATATGTAGTCTTTTTTTTTTTTTTTTTAGCACTAGGCCTCTAACAAATATATTTATTAACATCCATTAAGGCCTTTCCTAGAAACATTTTTTTTTTCACTGACATCCATTTATTCCGGGATAGAGTGGACACGCATCCAGAGGTCTACACAAACAGACCTCATCCTTTTCTCCAGCCTTTGCTGATACATCACAGTTTGTATCTAGGCTCCACAATGTAATAAGAGTCCTCCGGCTTCATGCCAGCAAACTCTTCCTAACTCGGGTTCAAACAATGAGCGCTGAGCCACAGGCCCAGACGCACCAGCACCGAGGTTATTATTCATAGCACTGTGATTTAGATTCATTTACAAACTTCTAATGCAAAATGTAAATAACAATAACCTCAACATAGGCCTAATTGCAAAAAAAAGAGCAGACAGTAGCCTTGAGAAACAAGCCTGAGGAAATATAGCAGTCAACTGGGAGATTATTTATGTAGCAATTCCTGGCAAACATTTTACACATTTACAGTTAGGTCCATATGTTTTTGGGCAGTGACATTTTTTTTTTTTTCATGATCTTGTCTCGGTACACTATCACTGTGTATTTTAAAGAGAACAATATGTGATTGAAGTGCAGAGTTTAAGCTATTCTTGAAGTGAGGCCGCAAAACTGATGAGCAGATCTGGAGTTGATCCCAAGTGTTGAAATTGCATTTCATAGCTTCTTACTGGAACTTTCAATATGATGTCCAGTAAGAGAACCAAAGTGAAACTATCATAGAGACAGCAAAAACAAATCAACAGTGGCCAGCTCAGCAGCACCAAAAGGCCTGAAAGACCACAGAAGACAAGTGCATAAAGAATTAACTCCATGGTTAAAAAAACAACAACCCCAACTTCAAATCTAACTAAATTAACACTCTCAACTGTGCATTGTCAAAGTCTGCATTCAAGACATTCCTTCGTGAATGAAGGTTTTATAACAAGGTGCAAACCACTGGTTATTCTCAAGAATAAGAAGGCCAGATTAGACTTTGACAGAAAATATCCAAAAGAGCTTGCACAGATCTCATAAAAAATAATCTTTGTACAGATGAAACCAGAATGAACTTGGAAGAAAGGATGGGAAGAAAAAAATATGAAGAATGAGAGAAAAGGTTCATGATCTAAAGCACGCCCTAACATCAGACACGGGGGAGGCAATCAGAAAAGGAAGATAAAAAAATAGAAGCGCTCTGTGGTATCTAAAGAAATACATGCTAAACAGGTGTTCCTCAGTGGGATTAAAAAAAAAAAAAACAAGTCATAAAAGCAGAAAACTTGCAGAGACACTCTGTTAGTAAGAATTTAAAAAAAAAATTAGTAAAAGCACAGCAAGAAACAAACTTGACCTACATGTATCGACTAAAGAGTTTTAGCAGGGTCTGATGAGGACCTTGATGAAGGAGGCAATGTTAGAGCATGGGCATGCATGGCTGCCGATGGAAGTGGGTCACTAGTGTTCATTAATGACGTGAGTGCTGATAGAAGTAGGAGGATGAACTGTTAAGTGAACAGGGCTTAAGTCTCTGCTTAGATTTAGGCAAACTCTAAAAGACTGATCACATGTTGTTTCCCAATGCAAAGCAAGAAAAGCACAAGAGAACAGGCCTTAGTGACTGTGTCTAAAAAAAATAGCTGTAATTCCCTAACAGCTAATTACTAAACCCCTTGAATTAAAGCTGAAAATCTGCACTTCAATCACGCCTTGATTGTTGGATTTAGGATCCATTGTTGTGGTGTGCAAAGGCAAAAATACAAATGTATCACTATCCAAAAACCTGTGGAGCTAACTTTATGAGCCACACTGCAAATGCTGCACGCAGTTTTTAAGCAACTGGCTTCTTGCATAAGATTTCCCACATTCAAATGTATGTGTGTAGGCAATGTGGTCTCTCTGATTATGTGCATTGTGTGCTTCTGGGAAAAGAATGGGTGGCTGTTTGGTCTGCTGTTATTAGCCTACACACACTAAACTAGTTGGAATATATTTGGTAAATATCCCTGAAGACATTTCTTTATTTATATGAGGTATTTTGGAGTGTGTGCAATTGCATTTTTAAATATATGAACTGGCTGAAGGAGTGATTTGGCTTTCAGATTAAGATTAGGATTATATCACTCGCTCACAGTCTTTTCTCAATGTGCCAAAGGGCAAGAAACCCACCTTACAGCACTCAGAAAATGTTCTTATTAACAGAGATTTTTGAGCGACTGTGTTGCCACATGACAGAGTCAGGCTAGTGGTTTTCCTTCTGTGTCCATTTTTAGGCATAGTTAGGTTAACAGCTGCTGTCTGCTTAAATACCACAGACATGTATTTACAGCGATATCAATTTCTTACATTTTCATGCAGACTTGTTTGAATTCCCAAATTTCCCCAAAAAGGAAATTTCAGCAACCTTTAGATTTAAATCTGTTACTTTTTATGCAAGAGGATTTCTTCCGACTTTGCTTTTTGATCGTCAGTGTCTCGTTGGAGTCTCAGCCAAGGTTGCTTTAGCACATGGAGGTGAAAAAACATTCTGGAGAATCAGGTCTTGTTGCATAGAGCTCATGCGTCACACTGAGACTTGAAATTTGTACTGGTCTTACAAAAAGGCACTAAAGAATTTCATATAATCTTAATCTTTAATATGTTCCCCTCGGCAGCATGCTAAGCAGGCTTAATTGTCATTCCCCCCCTCTGCCGCTGCATACGGCGTGTGCTTCGGTGCTAGTGCGGCAAAGGGATTTGTCTAAACTAACTAAGTTGATAATGATGCATCACACCTTGTGGTTTTCTGCTTCATCCCTTTTTCTTCTTCTTTAGAAAAAAAAAGATTAACTCTTATGATGAAGTGAAGGAGTTCATGACCTCCTCCCCCCCTGAGTTCTAACAGTGAGCGTAGTAGCACAAATAGCAGTCATGGTTGATTACCACACCGGGGCTGAGACATGGTGAAATCTCAGCCAGACATCCAAATAGCTTTTCATTTGATTACTCTGCTTCAACTAATAGGTTCTTGTTCACAATACCACAAAGGCTTGCTGAAATTTGTGGAGTTTTTTTTTTCTCAGATTTGACCTGTAAAAATCAGACAGTCACATTCAGGAGTGTGTTGCCCTGTAAATGAAGCCTCATTTGCCTTTGCAGCTAGCACCAGACTTGAACATATTCCTCGTGATGGCTCTCCTGAGCCTAATGCATGCATGACACACACTTTCATGCATACGAACGTACACGTGGCACAAAATTTACATCCATCCAGAAAGCGGTTGAGTAAGTCTGCACGCACAAGCCAAACTTTGACTCGGATTGTATATTTTTTTTTAAAGGCCTCATTGCCTTAATGTAGGTGACAAGTACAGTGGGGGAGATAATTATTTGATCCCCTGCTGAATTTGTAAGTTTGTTCACTTACAAAGAAATGAACACTGTGATTTTTATGGTAGTTTAATTTTACTGGAAAGAGAGAATGTCAATTAAAAATCCAGAGAAAACACATTACGAAAAAGTTATTTGCATGTCATTGAGTGAAATGAGCATTTGAGGCCCTTGCAAAACATGACTTTGTACTTAGTGGAGAAATCCTTGTTGGCAAGCACAGAGGTTAATTTAGCTAGTCTGTAGTTTTGCCCACTCCTCTTTACAGAAACTCTTTAGGTTTCTTGGCTGCTGCTTCATCAGTTGAAGCTTCACCTCTATCCACAGGTTTTCTATAGGATTTAAGTCTGAAGACCTTCTTTTTTTCATCATGCCTTTGTTGTCTTGGTGTTATGTTTTTGGTTGATGGTGGAATGCGCTGGAAGACCCATCTACAACCCATTTTGTTTAAGAGGCACAGCTGGAGCCTCTTTATCTCTTGTTTTGTAACACAGGAACTTTTTCCCTCCCTCTTTCTTCTCCTCCTCTTCCATTACAAAATTCTGAAGTGTTTATGGCTCAGCTGTGGAGGTGGATGAAGAGTTGGCAGACTGCAGCCAGAGAGGCTGATATGCTCATCCCTCATTTTTGGCACTTAGCAGAACCCCCTCAGTTCAGCCCATAGGCCAAGTAAATAAACCCATATCCCATTTCTTTTTCGCTCAACCTCAGTGTTTTCTATATCTATACAAGTTTGTCAGATGCCATTTCTAGAGAGTGAGAAGCGTGTTGTCATGAATCCACTGTGAAATTTTCTATTTATTTTTTGTTGAATTCTGTCAAGACATTTAGCTCCAAGTCGATATCAAACCGGCTGGGTTGGGTTCTTTCCTCAGTGGGTGACTCAGTAAAGATCAAATCCAACTCAAGGTTTTCCAGAGTCTGTGTCAGGGTCAGGACTTGCAGCACGCAACTCAAGATGTTAAACTTCCTTGGTTAAATATTAGAAAACATAATGATGACACATATTTTGAGAAGCAAAAATGTTTAAAATAGTGACAGCATCTTAACCTTTGAGAAACTATTGAAGTGTTTCATTTGTGCGAGTACATGCTATCTTCTGTAGACTAAACTTGGCGTTAGGGCTGGGCCATATTATACCGTTCACGGTAATACCGGTATAATGTTAGGCAACGATAGGAAAATGAAATATCGCGATAGAATATGAGTAAAACGCGCATGCGCAGTGCGTTTGTTTTCATACGCACATGGCCGATTGTTGAGTGAAACAGATGAACCAGAATTGGTTTGTAAAAATGGTGCAACTTCAGTGATGTGGAACTGGTTTGGTGTTGTCGTCAGATACACGACAAAGCACTTTTTTTGCGAGCAAGTAGTCGTATTTGGTCGACTAAGAGCTCTTAACGGGAGTATTTGGGTCTAACTCCTATGTTTCGGTAAAACGCCATGCATCTAGAGTTAAAACTGTCTCTTCATCTTGACGATCAGCATTGCTGCTTATAACTATGAGTTTAACTTCCAGGCAATCCAAAAAAAATTTATACATTTACGGAGTTAAGTAGCAGGAGCCGAGTTACTCGCTAGTTACCTAAGCATCATGTTCTGACAGAGATTCTCTGGAAAAATCAAACGTACAGCTCTGCTACACTTCCAACATAAATGAAGGACAGGAAACCTAAGCAGCAGTGACGTTTGTAGGGTTACTGAAGTTGGGCTAGCTGGTATATAATGATGTGCTACGTGATTGCTAGCGACACAGCTATGTTAGCATAACATAAACAGTGAAGCTGGAGGACGAACACTAACACTTTTCCACTTATAAAAGTTAACGTTAAAGTTCCTGATAGTTAGAGACAAATGCAATCGCATGGCAGGATGCTGTAAACAGACCAAACTTCAGTCAGGAGAACAACTGAGATAATCCATCCACAATACAAGGTTAGTCATTAATATACTGCAACAACATAGGAATAGAGCAGAATTCATTCATTAATGAATCAATGGTACAGAAGTGGAGGAAGCAAGAAGAATGAGTTTAATAAAGTTTGATTTATCTGACTGCTTTGTTTCGCTTAATGTGCCTTATAATCCCATGCACCTTATGGTCCGAAAAATACGTACTGCACACTGCAGTTTAATGTTGCAAAGCACCTCTTTTTAACTTCAGTGGATATTATACATGGTTATACTCAGGATATGTCAGCCAATTTCTACTGGAAATGCCTTTTGGTTAAACTTTCAGCAAGGAATTTGCATTTGCACTGTTAAACTTTTATAAAGCTTTAATGTACATAAAAACCAGCTTCTTGTTTAAGTGAAAATAAATGGAAGGTTGTCTTTTTGCGCTAGTAATGTTGTGGAGTTGTATTTTGTCTCGCATCAATTATATCGTCGGTTATATCGTTATCGCAAATTTTCAAATATATATCGTGATAAATATTTTTGGCCATATCGCCCTGCTCTACTTGGCGTTTGTTTCCCATTAGACATTTCAAAACTCTCTGTAAGTGTTTAAAATGACTTCACTGTGTGTTTACTTCAGCCAGCACGCCCTCCTGGTACTTTTATGCCCCCTGGCAGCTTTCTTAGTTTCAGTTGAATTAGTTTTCTTTTGTATAAAGATTTTATATGATACTTTTCCTGCTTAGTCTCAGTGTATGTGGATGGCATGAGTGACTTAGGTTCGGAAAAGTCAGGGGAAAAACCCAACTCTTATTTCATAAAGACAGTCAAATTCCAGTCTTGTGAGATGAAGCTTGTGTAGCAGGTCTAACAGTCAAATAGCAATTGTTTTATTGTATACTTTAAAACAGTTTGCTGTTAGTTATTTTATGGTTCTCTTGGTGGTATGGCCACAGGCATTGCAATATATTTATAGCTTTAGAGGTTTGCTATTTAAAAAAAAAAAAAAAAAAAAAAAAGGTGAATTTCTGATTTACCATTTTTTCCCCAACTTGTGTAAGCAGGATAACATGTATCAACAGCTCAGTCCAAAGAAATCTGGTATAAAAAAAAAATGTGCTCAGTGTCATTTTTTCCCCTCAAACACAGTATCACCATCCCATCAGCCTCATCAGCTTCAGCTGTACTAACACACTAAGCCAGTGGTTCCCAAACTTATTTTGCTGGGCCCCCCTTTGTTTTACAAGAAAAATGTCCCCCCCAGCGCGCGCACACACAAACACATCCTCCAACCACACACACACCCATATTTTGCTCAATTGCGGTTTATTTCACAACTCAAACATTTAGTAAACAATTAAGCAAATACAAGTAAACTGCAATAAATTACAGGTAGTAATAAAATAAACTACTAACTCTAATGCTACGTCCGCACCTACATGGGTATTTTTGAAAACACAGCTGTTTCGTCCACACGTAAACGGCGTTTCGAATCACCGAAAACTGAGATTTTTTTAAAACTCCTTTTTTTTGCTTTTACGTGTGGACGAGGAATACAGAGTTTGTCAAAGGTATGTGCCTTTTTTCACGTCACGCTGTGTTATTGTTTACATGAGATGAATTGCAGAATGGGAGATAGTCAGATTAACAGTATTTTGTCTCTATCTGCAGGTTTTACACCAGTTACTGTCCCTCTATTTAGAAAGGCAGAGGCGTTGCGGTGTGATTATTTTACATGTAGTTGCTTTTTTCCTGTGTAATAATATTCAACATTGCTGTCAATACATTTTTCAAAAAATGCCTCTCTGTGCAAAATGGGTTTAAAAACATAAACAGCTGTGGGATACTGTTTGTCCGTGATGGCAGGATCAGCCTGATATTATTTGTATCCCACTTTAACTTTACTGTATAAAGAGCTAACATCTCCAAAATGTCAGGAGTAGTTATTTATTACAAGAAGTGTTTGTGAACTAAAAATCAAGAATGTGGGATACTGTTTGCCCGTGATTTGAAGAGCCCAACGCCTGATCCCAAGTAAGGGAAAACCAATTCTGCAGGGGAGACCTACCTGGCACTTGTGCAGGTGAAACCAAAGGGAAGATATGCTTCACCATATTTTCTAGTCTTTGGCTTGGAAGGAAGTTGGTTTGGAAACATATTCAGCTATGCTTCATCTCCTGCTTTGCGTTTGTGTGGGCGGCCTGTGCTAGCAGTGTCCAAGCCTTGTTTTTTTGTTTTTTCCCCTTTTCATACAGCGCCCCCCCTGCAATGGCTCTGCCCCCCCCCCCCCCTCCAGGGGGCGGGCCCCACACTTTGGGAAGGTCTGCACTAAGCTAAGATGGTGTGCATAGTAAATATTTTACCTACTTAACATCAGCATGTAAGGCTGGCCAAGAAAGCTGATTCTTAGTAAGCTCAGAGTTTGGCCTCAGAAGGTTCTATAACCTATATTAATACTAATAATAATACTAATCTGTATTCTATCTACTGTTGGTCTTATCACAGTGGTGGGTTTACTACACTGAAATTCTCATTTTTTGATTTCTAACTCCACTCTTTGATACATTGTCACTATCCATTTTAAGGAAAGTACTTCTGTGATATGATTAGCAGTTTCGGGACTGAACCTGAGGACTAGCTGGTGGTTAGTAACTACTGAGGAGGTGCCCCAGGAACTAAATACCTTCACATCTCTTTCTTCCCCCGTTTAATTTGAAGCTATCTAAGATCTACTAATTGGAATGCTGAAATGATGCAATAGCTTCCCAATGGTCAGGATGTATGTCGTAGCTTGTGGACCTTTATTTTCTGTGAATTTGTCAGTAAGATTAGAAAAGTACTATACATTCACCAGCCTTTTCTTTGCTTCCTCAATTACTTGTTAACTTAAATCAGTACTCAACCAATAATGTGGCAGAAGATCTATACATTGAGGCAAGTAGATTTAGTCAAGGCGACCATCTCTGATATTCGAACTGAGCATCAGCATGAGGAAACCCAAGGGACTTAAGTCACCTTTGTTTTAGAAACTGCTGATCTATTGGGATTTTGCTGCACAACCACAGTATGTAGAAGAGCATGTCTGAAAACACGAGACATTAAATTTTGAAGCAGAGAGGCTAAAGCAGCAAAAGACAGCAAAAGAGGAAAAATGTTGCCTGATCTGACAAATCCTGATTTCATTTGGACAATAAAGTCAGAATTGGTCAAAAACAACATGAAAGCACTCATTCATCGTGAATTGGTAGCAATAGTTCACTTTGGTGATGGTGCAATAGTGTGGGGGACATCATATTCGCACACTCTGCGCCCCAACTGATCATTGTTTAAACAACAGAGCCGACATGAGTGTTGTCCATGCCTTCGTGACCATAGAGCACCTTTGGGATGTGATGGAATGGGACATTAGCTTAATGGATGTGTAGCCACCAAAGTGCAGGAGCTGTGTGATGCTATCATGTCAATATGGACCAACATCTCTAAGAAATGTTTCCGGGACCTTGTTGAATCTAGGCCATGATGAATTAAGGCAGTTTTAAAAGCAAAATGGGTCTAAACCAATGCTAGCAAGGTATAACTAATGAAGTGGCCAGTGATTGTACAAATATTAGTCCATAATGTCTATACCAGTGTTTACACTGGTTTTCAATGTGTTTGCAAAAATGAGGTACATTTATAGACTAGTCCCAGCATAACTACGTCACTTGGGGTTCTTCATAGGCTGATGAAGTATCTAAATAGTTAAAAAAGAACCACAATGGTCTCTAGTTTCTACAGTGTAGACAGAACAAAAGTAGGCGCCAAATGCAACAGTTAGAGCCCTTAAACAGTTCCTGTATTCTTAAGGACCCTTTAAACAACTAACTTTGAAACTTCCTGCTGTTCAGAGTCCTTTCAGCCCCACTGTTGACAGTACTTTAAGTCTGCCTTCATCTCAACCGCTGCTGAGCAGTGTGTGATGAGGCCATAGTCTCAGTGTCTGCTGGAGCTTTGTCCTGGTTGATCTCAGAGGGCAGACTTCCAACTTATTTATAGCTCTGCTGTGGGTGTCTGAGGAAATGCTGCAGTGACTGGGGGCAAGGCTTGTGTTTGCCTTAGTATAGGTCTCTTCCTCCCAAGCAGACAGAGCTCATCTTAGAGGGCTCGCGGGCAGCGGCGGGGTGCAGAGGGCAGTGGGTTGTAAACCGTCCCAAATGGCGACAATTCAAAACATTTTCCCGCAGCCTCCGCTTTAGTAAGCACACAGGCAGCTCATTGATAGCAAGTGTTACATTCCTCCATCCCATCTCAATATCCCTGCCCAGCTCAGTGTGCTCTCTGATCTTCAGGCCTGTCCTGAAAACTGAGATCACTTCCCCCAAGGAGTTGTAGCTCACTGCCCACTCTCCATTTCCTCTCGCATTGATGCCGTACATCTAATTTGTTCTCTTATATCATCATTCGGCCTATCCATCTGTTGACCTCATTTATTTGCTTTTCAGTTAAAGCTGTCCTTGGATCCCTTTAAACCCCAACTTTTAACCATATTAATTCAGATCGTGCCAGCAGCAGACTGCTTTCACAGCTAACAGTAAAGTGGTTGTCACTGGCAGCTGTCTTCTATCTTCTATGACTGAACAGTTTTACCTCAGTTCACATGCAAGTAAACCTGCATATTCAAAATACGATTGATTCTTTTTCTTGATCTCGCCAAAATTAAGTATTTTGTCATTATTTGTCATTGCCTGCTGTTTAGATTGGGTAGCCCAGGACTTACTTTAATGGTTTCCCTTTGCCCATCCCAGAATGAGCTTCACTTTTCCTTAGCTAACCTCTTGACCTACTTCTTATTTTCCCTGATATGATTCTGTCAGCAGCCGCTTGCAGCTGAGCCTGAGGTGCTTGTTAACTCCCCCCACAGCCATTTTGAAAGTGGAGTTCACAGCAGAGCGTGTCAGCATCTACATAAACAATAGACAATAGACAGATACACCACAACTGCTGCCTGCTCTGGCTGGTGCTGATATCCCTAAACAAACAAACAAAAAAACATGATCGCACACACCGAAGAAGAGGGAAGAGAAGCAAAGAGGAAACCCTTTAACACAAGCTTGGTTGCATTTCATGAATAATTCAAAACCTTGTGACTTCTGAGAGAGAGAAAAAAAAGGCAACCCTTTACACACTCATCCACGCACACGCACACACACGCACGCACACACACACACACACACACACACACACGGTGATCACAGCGGTACAGAGCGGAGGATAAGTGGGCAGCGTGTGAATGTGCGCAGCAATATGTCAGGTTGAATTCATGGTTTTTAGGTTGAGCCCCATTTGAAGATTCCTTTCACTGCTGGAGTTGAAGAGTAGCTTTACATGTAGATGCAGTCATCCTGTTTATCCTTCTTCATCCCATAAGCCACTCCTATGCTATCCTACACTCCCCCACGTCCTGTTCGTCATGCTCTCTATCTGACTAAGTTGTAGCTCTGGTAAAAATGCCCATTTCTGGCCTTGCATTCTGACCCAAAGAGGCTGACTCGTCTGCACAATGCCGTTACATAATCGTCTATACAACACACTTTTTAAGATAACACTGAAAATGTAAATCATCAGTCGTGCCGCGGGACTGAGGTGGGTGGATCGCTTCAGTGAGGCGATGCTGTCAAAGATGTTGGAAGAATCACCCTCAGACCGCTATATTCGAAATAATGACAGGAAGAAATAAAGAAGGAGTCTATTAAAAAAACAAACTTTGAACTCAAATGATGGAAAAACACCAGCCTCGTGATGGATATTTAAACACTGAATATCCACAAAAACGGACACATTTTAAAGTGTCGGTTTGTTCCATTTAAATGCCATGAAAGACTTTTGCAAAACAGTAAAAACAACACTTCTCGGTCATGTATTAAGCTAAATCTTTAGTAAATCCATAGTATATTATTTAGCGTATGGTCCCATCTTACTACAATGCATGAAATCGCCATCTGTGTGTTTGTTTCTTTGTTCACAAACTCCTCCTAGACCATCAGGAGCTGAGCAACCAAACCTGGAATGCAGGTTTATCTTTGGTCCTTGAAGGTTGTTATCTATATCAGATCTTACAGTGCCATCAATTTGCCTAGCAACCACCTAGCAACGGTTTGAAAATGGCCTGTTTTTAGAGTTTATGCACCCGTAACATCTTATAAAATCATCATCTGATGTAAGATCTAATTTAAACCTAGAAAAGCTGAGTTATGCATGAATATTGTTGATACTCTAATGCCATCACTTTGCCTGGCAAACACCTAACAATGTGCTAAAATGACCTGTTTTTACCCTTTGGACACCTACAGCACCTTGTGAAAGCATCCTATCATTTTAATTTCACAACAGTAACATCTCATTTATATCCTCAAAAGCTGAATGATACATGCTTAGCAACCACCTAGCAACGGGCTAAAATGACCCATTTGTAGCATATAAACAACATCTACAGTCTCTATTTTTGTACTTTTCTCAGTGTGATAAAGTGCCAACAGCACAAACAAGCCAAACAATACTCTAACATGGGCATCACTAGTTAGTTAACAAAAATGTCTCTAATTCTACCTTTTTTATTACCATGTTAAGCAGTTTATTATATCTTTAAATATAACTAGAAAATTATATTTCGTTTGTAACATAATAAAAAAACTGTTTTAGTTAAACGTACTATTAAAATGAATTAATTTTTTGGGGGGAATCAAGTAATTATATTAGTTACCAGTATGCCAGTAACTGTAATATAATTAGAGGAATATGTTGTTTGGTTCAAAGTCATCTTAGTCTCTCCGGCTTCAGCGTGGTCTGGTATGTCTTAGCTTAGCACTGTGGCTTGGGTTGTGCAGCTGCAAGCATAGACTGTATATAAAAGTCTAGTTTATGTATACAGTCCTTGTTCAGAAGAGGAGACTTCAGCCTTCTGGTATCAACAAAGTAATCTTAGCTAAGCTAGCCGGTTGCCTGCTAACAGCTTGCGTTCACATATCTGCTGGGATTTTTGAACCTTGTGAAGCCAGTACTTATAAGATGTTGCTGCATGTGGTCATAATGGCAAATGTTAAGCTAGCTGCTGACAGACAGTAAATACCATAGACTCTGATAAACATCCACAGATCGTAGGCTGCTGTCTGTAAAACCACAAAAAAGCATCACTTCTGTATGATTTCCTTAGAGTTAGGTAGAGCAACTGAAACGTACACATGTTAAGTAATGTAGGAATTACTCTTTCTGATGACGAATGATTTAAAAAGAAACAATTTAGCAATTTATTTTGCAGTGATTACCTTATGGGAACTTATCAAACACTGGCAATAATAAATAACATCTGCTCTGTATAAAACACAGCTTTACAAGAGGACGTGAACAAAGAGTGCTCGGGACAATGTGAAGAGCAGTCCATATCAGAGTATTCATTAATCCCTGCCTTTATTTACACTTCAGTGACAGCTGAATACACGTTGAATGAAATATGGTTAAAAAGCTTAGGTCAGTGTTTACGTTTTCCTACTAAGTTTGTAAAATCTTGGAGACCGAGATTATTTCTTCCATTTGTTTTAACGTATTTTCAAAGCCAAAGACTTTGTACTCCATCGTCTGTTTTTTGGTCACCGCTCAACAGTAAGTCCTGCTCGTCCAAAACCAAAGCTGAATGACTCAGCTTTGTTGCTTCTCTGTGTGTATATGTGTTGTTAAAGTGTTCATGTGCTGCACAGAGAGGACTTGAATTAATGTGGCTTTGAATATGCGCTGCCATTTGGCTGTGGCTAGAGTGGGCAGTTTTTCCTCGCCCTGGAAGTTTGGACTGAAGGGGGGTAATAGAGGGAGGGTAATTCAGTGAACAGGATGTTCTTTGATATCCTCCAGACGAGCTGCTTCTCTGCCACCGGCTTGCAAATACTGACCTGGATATTTAGGTGCAGCAAGTTTATGCAAAGCTGCTTCCAGGCCTGCTTCAGTGCTCATTTTGCTTTTCTTGTGTGTGTATCCATTCTCTATTGCCCTCCGTCATGTAACAACGTTCCAAAACCTAATTAGGGCCAGTGTGAGCTTCTATTGACTCACAACAGACACCGCTTCCTAATGAGACCTCAGGAATAAAGATCATTGACAAAAAAAAAGAGCTGCTTTTATTTTTCTCCCAGAAATCCTTTTAGTCTTACTTTCTTTTTCTATCTCTTTTTAGCCCCAAGGACCTGCAGCCCAAAGCAGTTTGTGTGCAAAGATGGGGTAACGTGCATCTCAAAGGGCTGGCGCTGCGATCGGGAGAAGGACTGCCCGGACGGCTCTGACGAAGAGCCTGATGTTTGTAAGTCTTTCAAAAAATATGCTGTATCCAAATAAATCATCAGGTTATTGAGCATGCTGCATCTCACTTGTTCAGCAGAATAAACTATCTGGCAGTTAATTATTCAGAGACAGATAACTGTTGTCCTGAGAAGAGACATTAAAGACTAGTTATGTTGCTTCTCTTTCTTGTTGTATAATACAGTCCAGAGTGAATCATTCTGTGCTCAGGTTACTGCTTATCTCATTTGATAAGAATAAGGGTGTGTTTGAGGCAGGTTAAGACAGGGAGCATTTTCACTAAATCAGTTAAAAATGCAGTGTTATGCAGACCTTACATTTTATTCAATCTCAAATTAAAAATGCCAGCTCACTTGGTTTAAAGAACATCTTCAGCTTCTCTGTGCAGAATACATTCTTTTGGCAATGTGTGAATTATGCACGTAACCAATGGTCACCAAGTGTGAAATTGGCTTGGAAATTGATCAGAACCTGCATGGGTAGATTTGTAAAATGTATCTTCCTCTGTATCCGGGGTATGCCAATATAATACTGCAGCGTTTGTTCTCTCAAACACGCTCTAACAGCAGTTGTTGACTAAAAGACCAAGATTGATGCACTTTTCGATTTATTTGGCTAACCACCGCCAGACGAGAGAAAACAATGGGATGTTCTATCAGCAAATGAGAGGAGGTCGTTCTGCCGTTGAGTAGCTCTGTCACGGCCAATTAGAAGATCTACAAAGTTTGTTTTTCCCTGGTAAATGTGATTTTCCACTAACGCTCGGACCCACAGAGGACACAGTCATGACACGAAACCAAACAGAAAGTGCTAAAAAAAAAAACAAGAAAAAAAAGAAAAAAAAAAGACAGCTCTTGTTTCAAAGTCCTCAACTAGATGTTGAGATGCTTTGAGGCTGAATCCCTGGGGTGAGGATGAAAGCAGCAGTGTCTTTTTGGTCATCCTCTGAGACTAAAATGCCTGTAGTTATCTAAGAGGACAGAGGGCTCCGGGTGGGTTGGGGAGTGGTATGTGTCTGTGTATGTGTGCGTGTTTTTGGAGGGGCTGACCTGGGAGAGAGAGAGAGAGCAACTGTGTGGACAGAGAACTGTAGCTGCAGTCTAGACGCATGAGGCTGTATGAGAGCAGGTCTGGAAGTCATTAGAGACTCGCCCAGAGCAATGGAGAAACCTGCTGTTTTTCACAACCTGCCTAGGCCAAACACACACACACACACACACACACACACACACACACACACACACACACACACACACACACACACACACACACACACCCCCTACCCGCTTCTCATCTTGGCCTTTCTTCTTCTGTGTCTATCTGGGACAGGAAGAAGTGATTTGATCCTCTGTTTCTTGCTACTCCATCTATCGTATGCCAAACCTCTCAACAGCAGCAGTCATAGGACCTATTGCCTCCAGGGACCCGATTTTATACAGTTAGGGAGGAAAACTCTAGAAGTGAAGCAAGGTCAGAAAATAAACAGGTGGTTAAACCATCTGGCACAGGAAGCTTTAATTGGGATCATGAATTTCTTTTATGCTCAGTTAATGCTATCCTTGCCGTAATCAAAATATACCAGCAATCAGGTTTTCCAAATCTCAAGAAAACACCCAAACCAACAATGAATGGATGCTATCGGCATGTAGTCACAAACAAACATAATTATTAGCCACATGTAACATTAAGAGGTTAGGACTAATGTCTCACAGCAAGAAGGTCCCGGGCTTGAATTCACAAGCTGCTCGGGCCGTCCTGGGTGTCCATATTCTCCCAGTGCCGGCGTGGGTTTCACCAGAGGCTCTCGGTCTTCCTCCCACAGTCAAAAGCCATGCAGGTTATGTTAATTGGTAATTCTAAATTGGCCGTAGGTGTGAACATGAACATGAAAGCTTGTCTGTCAGTATGTGTTATACTTGTACGACAGGCTGGTGACCCGTGCTCTCACCCCATGGCACCTGGGAAAGGCTCCAGCCTCACCATGACCCTGAAATGGATAAGTGATAAATGATGCAGTTGAGAGACACACACAAAAAACCCCAAAGACCCAGCATTAACAAATTGTTTTTCCTCCATTTATGAAATTTGACAAAAGCATGGGAGCTTAAATATGCTGTGAGTCTGTAACCTCAATAGGCATGGAAGCAATACTGGGCTTTGCAGCTGATGTTGATACAAGCCACATTTTCCTCCTTCACACACACATTCATACAGCGCTTTATTCTGTGCCTTTAAATACTTTCTATTTAACTATCACGCGCACACATTGACACTCCGATAGATGCCTCGGGGGCAATTTGAGTTCAGTATCTTGCCTTAGGATACATCAATCTTTAGACTGGATGAGCTGGGGCTCAAACTGCAGATCTTCCGAAGCCACAGGCAATATATGAGCTAGTTTTACGTTAAGATGGTCAAAATTTTCAGCTTTTAAAAAAATCAGTAAGAGTAAAAATAAGGATGAGCGAAGGTCTTGCCTAACTCTGAAACTCGTCTGCTTAGCTGTGATGCATACTCTACATGTGTCGCATACAACACTGAGAGTCTGAGCCGCTCCCCTGCTGGATGGTCTCTGCGATGAAGCAATTTTTAATTTGCTGCAGTACATTAAATTTTAAATGACGGCATAACGGCCAACATAACCTAACCACCTAAAAGGCTGCTCTAAACCAGAGTTTTCAGAGAATATGACAAGAGATAAAAATGGACAGCAAAAACACGTTTTCCCCCATCATATACTGACAAACCTGCGTTTTTATTGTTTTGATTAAAAGTGCTCTTTGTTGAGGGCCTTTTGCAGATGCTTCTGGTTGAAAGATGCATGAGGTGGTTTATTTATTCACTCATGTGGACGGAGCTTCACAGTGGGCTTTGTTGAGGTGTTGGCTATTGCCAGTGAAGTCAGCCACTGTCCAGTGCAGCTGCTTTGCCCTGCTGCGTAACCCCTACAATGCTGTTCTTTGTACTCCGGGGCGCTGGGTCAGACTGGCATAGAGGGATACTGAATGAGTAAAACAAAAATAAAATGGTCTTCTGCGCGTGTGGCCTTTATATAGAACTTTGAACTACATTTCTAGTCAATGAACAGTTAAAAGCCAAAAGATGAATATTAGTGTGGTCCGCTGCCTTCAGGTAGGGTGTCAATTCCTGCCTCGATAACACAGGAAGAGCTTGATGCTGAAATGATGGCCCTCCCTGTAGACCGATAGACTTGCTTTGCATCTTTTAGTGTAGGTTATGCCTGTGAAATTAACCTCAAAAGCAAGCAAACCCCTATGCTTGGATTTGCAAACAGAACTTTTGGATTCACATTTTATTGCCTAGTCTAAGATAACTCTTGTTTCATTGCATTACAAAAGACTCCAGTGTAACTCCTGAGGGAAATTTCCTGCTCCTTACCTTTTATATATTCTACTGATGTCGTTTTCCTTGCCATATGCCCCATAGGTTTCTCAAAATTCACTGATATTATTCTGCAAAATAACATTGTGTGTTATATTTAATGTTTCCTATATTTAAGAATAAACTCTGCAAGGATTCAAACCATTCCCTTTTCAGTTATTTTTAAAAATATTTCCAATATGTATGGCTACATTCGTATCATCTTTCAAGGGTTGTGTAAAAGTTCAAATTACAGTTTTTTTCAATCGCTAACAAGCGCCTACCCATACTTCAGATACTTTTTCTAAACTCCTAACACAGACTCATACCTACAAAACACAATTGGCCAAATGGATAATTTCCTTCTCAAAAATACATTTTGTTAAATATATACTAACTCCTCATTTCAAAATAGAACACATCTTTCTCTGCACACACTAACTGTACAAAAACACTATAAATCTGACTCAAAATGAAATTAGTCTGTCAAAGAATAACACTTGTTTTCACTTCACAAGGTACATGCAGTCAATCAAAGTCCACCAGGTTTCAAAATACTGGCTATTATTGACATTACAAAAACTGCATAGACTTTTATGTTTCAGTTTTACAGGTATTTGCATGCGAAACATGCAATCCACCATTTTGACACCAGAAATGTCTTGGTTAGTAACTGTATGTCCACATGTACAGTAATGTTCACATTCAAAAGCATTCCAGTAAAAAGCAAACAAGTTTTTGTTCCTTTACTGTTTACTACAGGAGGTACAGTAGAAACACGGTATGATAGGACAGAGAAAGTTTTACAGTATTGCTTACAGTGAACAAAATATCCATGAAACACACAAGAGCATTCTGAACAAAAAAACAACAGCAAAAAGCCAAGATAAAAAGGGGGGGAGGGGGAGGGGGGCTAAAAAAAGGCAAAGAATTTGCATCTAATCTCTGCGATCTTCAGGGTTAGGCCACATGTTTTCATCAACATCACATCTGATGTTATCCAAGTCGATGCACCTGGGATAAAACCGCCTGGTATGTCGGATCCACCCTTGGCAATCGTCAACTGTGATGTCCCTGGAGCCAGCATCCATGGCTTCAAGGAGGGACATCTGGTCATGTGGCTGATGGTCATAAACCTTCCACCTCCATGCAGAAAAGAACTCCTCTATGGGGTTGAGGAAAGGTGAATAGGGTGGAAGGAAGAGACTTACCAGTCTTGGGTGGACTTCAAACCATGTTGTTATTGCTTGGAAATGGAAAGCCACATTGTCCCAGGTAATTACAAAGGTCCTCATGTTTTCACCCTCCTGACCCTGCTCTGGAACCAGGCGCTGGTGGAGATCATTGAGAAAGGCAAGCAAGCGCTCTGTATTATAGGGTCCAACCTGACATCTGTGAAGGAGTAATCCTGCATTTGCAATTGCTGCACACATGGTAATGTTTGCCCCTCTCTGTCCTGGCACATCAACTGTGGCCCTTTGTCCAATTACATTTCGTCCACGTCGACGCCTTTTGGCCAGATTGAATCCTGCCTCATCGATGTATATGAATTCATGAGGGGCCTGGTTGGCCTCCAATTCCATAACTCTCTGAAACAAAGTTTATGTAAGTCATGTTATTACTGTATACCATACTGTACTGTAACCTAGTATTGTGTAGGTTACCTACTTGCAAAGTGCAAAGCTTATAGAACTGGACATTGGATTGAATATACACTATACCTGGACATATTGTCGTCGTAGCTCCTTGACCCTCTCACTGTTCCTCTCAAAGGGAACAGTGTAGAGCTGCTTCATCCGCACTCTGTGTTTGGACAATGTCCACGTAATGGTTGTGAGGCTGATTCTATCGATATTGTCAAATATCTCATGGTCCGCCACAATTCTAGTTTGAATTTCACGCAGTTTTATTGCATTATTTGCAGTAACCATTTCTACAATGGCAAGCTCCTGATCATTACTGAGGAGCTTTCCTCTTCCCCCAGAGGGTGGAAGACGTTGCATTCTTTAGAAAGACAAAAAATTCAACATATGCATTACTGTATGACCATATTGACATGTCAAGTGAGAATAGAAACAATCCATGTAAAATGCAATACTTACCTGTTGGTTTGTTGAAAGATGCGTATAATGGAGGCAACCGTTGACCGCCTCAAATTGGGCTGCACTCTTTCACCAGCCTCTCTTAGTGAAAGACCATGGTTGATTACATGGTCAATGATAGTGGCACGAATTTCATCACTGACTACTGTTCTTGCAGCCCTTGGAATGCCACCACCACGCATTCTTACACCTCTACCTTGCCCTCTCCTTGGGCCTGCTCTTCTCCCTGGGCCCCTTGCTCTTACTCTTCCTCGACCAGACATTACAGTGTTTGTCTTTTTTTTGTTTCCAAAAACATCACTCCTCAAGGTCTTGCCTTATAAACCCCACTGAGTCTAAGCCAGAATGGAAGAAGCTGTGGTTGGCCCAATTTACCCAACATAAATCAGCTGTGTGTCAATTATTCAATTGTTTGTTTATTATCAGCTGAGATATATTTTTGATATTGATATTGTTTTTGTACTGATATCATTGCAGAAGCAGAGGTTTTTATACTGTATCTAAGGTTTGGAATATTGTTTTTGCTATTGTGGGATGTTGTGTGTTAACATTCGTAGATACTACAAAAACAGTCCATAATTTTGTTGGGAGGTATAGCTTGTCTGTTAAGAAAATGTAAGCATTGTGGAAATGTGTTCACTGACTGCATATTGGGTGAACACGACATGAAATGTGTGAATGGTATGGCCACAACAGACCGATGCTGTGCTGATTGTGTTTAGAGTTTTGCAAATGTGACAACTGTTTGGACAAACGCTTGTTAGCGACTGAAAAAAACTGTAATAAGTCTTATATTTGATTTTTAAGCAGTCCATAGGTGTAAAAAAAATCTAAAAATGTGCAATACATGTTGTATATACAGGATGCATATCAAAAAATGTAAACATCTTATAGTTATAGGTAAAATGACCCAAATGCTCCAAAAACAGGCAAAAGGTAACTGAACACCATTTTCTTACAGGCAGCAAAAAGTCCAAAATACAAAGTTGATAAATCCACGTTTCCAAAGGAAACGGCAAACGTAATCTCTGTAAAGGCAGAGTGGTTACAATGAGGGGAAAAAAAGACACAAAGTAACAGGGGAAAACTAAACACGGGTGAACATAATCAAGGTAAAGAGCGGACAGGAAATAAATCTAAAGAAAAGACACCAGAGACAAACCCTGTAATGTAAAAACAGGAAGTAACAAATTGAACACAGAGGGTAAAGTCACAGACAGGATACAGGGACACTAAAATCCCAATGGCCACAACAAAATGTGTACATAGCCATTCATTCGTCTATTTTCCCCCTGCTTATTCATGTCGCACTGTAACATAGGTATGTTTTGAAAACATAATGCAGAAGATATTTTTTCTTATATTTCGGGTACAGTTACACAAACTGCAGGAAAAAAAAAATACTTCCCCTTATAAAACCTCAGTGCAAGGTGCACTTCTGCAAAGTTTTTCAAGGTGGTTGGCAAGAGTAGGTGGTTTGAAGCATCTTGTTTTGTTGATTTAAGTTCCTTTATTTTCTTCAGTCTCTTTATGTAGACTGACTCTGTGATGCTGAGATCAGGGCTCTGTGGGGGCCTTACCATCTGTTGCAAGCCTCCTTGTGTTGCTGCAGTAGACAGTTCTTTATGACAGGCTCATTCTCTTGCTGCAGAAGGATTTTTGAACCCATTATTTGACTTCCTGATGATATTTCATGATGGCGAAGAATCTGCCCGAATCATTAGGGAAATCACTAACTCCGACCTAAACCCCAGCTGCATTTGCAGAAATTCTGCCTCTAACGTGAGTAAATGGCATCATCCTTTCCTGCTTTTTACATTAGACTTGCTGTCATTTATTTCAGTGCAGTTCTTTTTTTTTATGTGTAAAATAGAAACCTGTGGGTCTGTTTTCACCTCCGCGGAACGTATATTGTGCATTTACTGTAATGACTATATTGAAGGATGTGGCGAGCCAGATGTGACCCACCGACTAAGGGGCCGTTTTTAGATGAGGGGTTGAGGCTGGGGCAGCGGAAAAGGGCAAAGCTGGCGCCCGAAGCAGAGCCCTGCCTATGTTTAGCCAAAAAAAGCATGTCAGGCGTTTCAATTTTTAAAACGCTATTATGTAATCTGAGCTGCCCCAAAAAAGGTGCGGCAGGCCATAGGCACCCTAAAGCGAAAGCAAGCCCAAAAAGAAATATACAGCATGCTTTTCAGCTCAAAGAAAATCAGTAAGTTGAAGAAAAAACAAAAAAACAAAACTCTGCATTTTGAATGTACAGACAGATGCTGAACACCTGGCTTTGCCTTGTGGCTCATCTTTCTCACCACCTGTGTCTGATTAGTGGCAGCAGCGAACGACTGCAGCCTGTATCCTGTAGTGTGCATTATTGAACACACAGCTTGTCTCCTGCAGCATTTGTTTAACTTCACACTCCTCTTACAATGATGATTACTCTCATCCCGACCCCTCAACCCCTGACCCTTGTGTTTCATTTATCTATTTCTCAAGGTGATAATTAGTCTGTAACAAATTTAAAAATAACTGTTCGGTTTGGGGCTCGGTGCTCGATTTGTGACGATTAAAGTCAGCCTGCTGCTCTCTGGGTAAGAGGTCTGAGCCAAAGTGGACTGGAATGCCTTTCAGATATTTAGTCATTCTGGGCCAGCAGTAAGTCTTCTTTGAGGAAAATGTGAACAAAACTGAGAGTTAAGCCTCACACCATGGTGAGGAAAGAAGTCTTTTCAATCTGAGAAAAAGAGGCGCCGCGTAAAAACCTTATTTTAGTCAGCGACGGGTCTGTTCCTCTTCTTTCAAAACTCCAAGAGAAAGAGTGAAGGGTAGGGAAAGAGCGTCTCGTTTGCTGTGCGAGAGAAAGACGTGTTAAACTCCTTTCTGTACTTTTAAAGCTGAAGCAGAGCAAGTGTGTTTTGGATCAATGCCCCCACATATTTAAATATCACACCACACCAGATTTGTTTGGGTTTTTTTTTTGTTTTGTTTTGTTTTTTGCATGTATCGTTGACTTTTTCTCTCTCATAACCAATACCGGAGTTTGTCCACTCTGTCTAGCTGGTTGGGGTATTCTGGTGATGTTGTCCTGTTTGAATCTTTCAATTTACTGCGCTGACAGCACTGTTTGCTTAGTGGTTGCTCTGCCCCGAGGAGCAGTGGTGCTCGTGTGTTTGGAGAAGGCTCAGTTTGTTGTGCTTTCGAGAGCTAGATTTAGCCTTCCTGCTTTGCTTGTCCCCCTGCCAGCCACCCTATAAGCCCACCCCCCTACAAGAAGGAAGGAAAATGCAGTCTTGATATCTTAGAATGAAAAGAGTGAGCAAAGAGCCAGAGAGCTAAGATCCAACCATTAAACAGCAGGGTGGGGGGAGAGGACACACAGTCAAGCTACATATTACTGAAATAAACTTTTATGATGTAAATTTTTGTAAAAAAAAAAAAAAAAAAAAAGGACAGCTAATACTGAGATGTGGTTGCCTGTACAAAGAAAATTCAGATAGCCTAACTGAAAATTGTCCCACTGTGGTACTTGTGAGTCACCCACAGGTGCGCTTCGAGTGGCAGGTTAATGTGTTGTTTTCCACCTGCGGAGCAAAGTGTTTATAGGATAGCTGTCAGAAAGAGGGGAAAAAACAGCTGTGAAGTGCAGCATTGTTCCCTTTGCCGCTCGGCTGCCTGCCGTTGCTGTGCCTGCTCTTTTGCTGCCCATCATCTTTTTTTTGACAGGGCTGCGTTGAGTAGCCACATCATAATACAGACCCCCCCCCCCCTCGCTGTCCCCTCTCTGTCCTCTCTTAGCCTTAGCGAAAGCTGTGCTGTTGCTGTGTTAATTTTCGGTGTCCTAGTTGTTTGGGGTTTTGTTTTCCTTTGGCAAGGCAGGCAAGGGGGGTGTGGGGGTAGGGGAGGGTCGAGGGTCAGGATCTGGGCGCTTCATCCAAGAATATGTCATGTGGCTCAAGAGCACCAGTGAGGGCCCGTGAGGACATGGTCATGAGTTTACATTTACAGTATATCTGATGCCTTTGATTAGATTCTTCTTTTCTGTACAATTTGCTTTTACGTTCTCATTTTTAAACGTCTGAAGTATTTCAAATGTAATAAAAGGCAGTGGGGTAGAATTGGTTTTCTCTGCAGTGAGCCTCATTCTGGCTCGCATAAAGCTCCTTTTATGTTTTACTGTAGCACCGGCAGGATCTCGTTATTTGTATTTGTGTTTTTATTGGTGCATTAAGAATCCATTTGACTAGCAATATGGGGGGAAAGTGTGAACTACTCAGTGGAAAACCCTTGCAGCCAAACAGACTTTGGGCTCTGGGACAGCCTAATCCAGACCCAGATCATGACTCCCTCTCAATCAGCTTGTCTCCTTTCTACTGGTGGAGAGGGAATGCAGATGAGGAAGCAGTTTCCAGGATGAATCATTCGGCATTCATCTTGTGAAAGAAAAAAAAAAATCTTAAAGTTGCAAAATTATGAGAGAGTCCTAAATGACACATACAACATTCTCCTCATAAATCACAAAGCGCCAGCTGCCCTGTCATCACTTTGCTCCTGTGCCCCGTGGCCCTTACCCTCTACTGTTACCCCAGCTCTCCCTCCACGTGGCTGTACCACAGCTCAGGTCAGGCTTTGCACGTGACACTGCTTACAACACTGTGGCTCAGCCTGTTTTGTAGGGGGTCACAGCCGATTTGTATGATCCAAACAATGGCCTTAGTTCTTTGTTCACCACCCCACTACCATTGCCCCCCCTCTGCCCTCATTCCCTTGGACTGGAAAAGTTCATGTGATCTACCTCAGTGTGTAGCGGCTTAGAGACTCCACTGGTACAAGGTGTATGAAATCCCGTATGCCTCAGCCTGCTTTTGATTGGTGCTTAAAGAAGAAAAGCTTTGTTTGGCTCCAGCTGTGACCGCCAGGTGCTTATACTGATTCTGCAGATTAAAAAAGGGGTAAATCATAAAATAGATGGTTACTTCAGCTCTCATATTGCATTGCAGTTTTACATTTTAAGGCATATGGAAGAAATGACATCTGTCCTGTATCTGCTGATGCCTCCGTGACGTCTGTAGTGGAGAAACTAGGTCTTGGAACAAATTCTGGTTCTCCACAGGAAAAGAATAGTCAAACCCCCCAAACGCAGTTTTTAACCACCATCAGCATCACAATGAAGGCACTAAGATACTTTTTCTTTTTCGTGGACCCCCGTATTGAGATAGAGAATAGTTGAATCTGTACCCAGTAGCCCTGTGCAGGTCTTTCAGTGAACTAGTGAATGAGCTCTGTACAAAAATAGAGCAGAGGAAACTTCTTAAAGGAAAAAAGGTTCGGGCCTGCTAACCTGGCTCACTCACTGTAGAGGAATGTTGATTAAAAAACCCTGTTTAATTCAAATTAGAAATGCCTTTTCTACCGCGGCACCTTCGCCTGGTGCCAGCTTGAAGAAGAATTGAGCCTTGTGGGTTTCTGGCCACTTCCTGTGGATGAGGTGTTTCACATGGCCTTCTGTGTCTTCTCTCTCTCGCTCTCTCTTTTTATTTCTGTCTGCCTCTCTGTCTCACTCTCTCTCTCTGTCTCTGCCTCCGTCACGTTACCTCGCCTTTGCAGGACAAATCATTTTTTATGTGCTGTTTAAAGAAGGAAAGTGAGTAGGCATAACAACGTGGAAGAAAGGCAGAGCCAACAGTTTAACTTTTCACATATACAGAAAAAGCATCTGTAGCATATAGGCAAGCAGTCTGGTTGAAGTCGGTGCGTTAAGCGAGGAACAAAACTTAATTCCTACCACTTGTATATGTCATAACACTAAACACAAGAAATATTTTTTTTTTTTCCATTTTTAGGTTATTGTTTTATGAATGAACGAAACTTAAAGGATCAGTTTGAAACTTCTTTCTTGGCATGAGTTGATGGGAAATTTGATCCCGGTCTCGAGTGTGTTTGTGCTAAATGCAGAGCTGGGACCGAGCTTCGCATGAAGATTTGAAGCAGAGGGAAATTTTTACAGTAGTCAAGCTGTCTCAAAAAATGTGCCACCTCGAAATATCACTAATCTTAACTGGAAAGTAGTTTAAGCAACTCGGCTGGAGCTTCATTCTGGTATTGATTTTCTCATTTAACTCTTGGAAAGAAAGAAAAAATGCTTTCTAAATGCTTTCTAAACTATCCCTTGAGTAGAACCGTCTCACCGTCTATCACATTTCAAACACAAGTATGAAATCTAATTAAAGCATTTGTTCTCAGCTATAGCCTAATTCTGCTGCAAACTGGATGTTATTACTGTGATGATAAAAGTTACAAGAGCTGCCGAAAGTTGTGGATTATTGCTTCAAAATATGCTGAAAGGAGTTTGGAGATACCAGCCAAAGTTCTGGGCACACATAGAGGGTTTGTACCGGGGTTATGCTGAGTCATTTAGTCTGTGGGGAAAAAAAAAAGTCTGGTCAGAGTTACAAAACAGCAAACTCAATCCCCAAAAAAGGAAAAAGGGGTTCCTTAGCAAAGGGGTTTGTCAGCATATGTTCTTTCTATATCCAGTTAAAGTTTTATGAATTTACTTTTCAAAGGTCAACATGTTTTCCTTCCCAGAAATCCCAAAGTTCTTTCCTTAGCACACACTCACATCGGGACTACATGCCAGAGCTCTGGTGTCATTATTGTTGGTGTTTTGCCTTTTGGAGAGAGCTGTGTGCACACTGCAGATTCAGTGAAGGCAGTCATTTGGCTAGTTCAAGCTAGGATAGTGGTGTGTTTTTATAGTTCCTCCTACTTTTCTTTAGTGGCCATCTTTTGCTGCCTCAGTGGTGCTTTGGATGCTTGCTGTGTCTTTCTGCCGGTTAAGTTGGCAAGCAGGAAAAATGCATGGACATCCACGATAAAGAAGTACTAGAGGAAAAAACATTAGATTTTTTTTTAATGTAATCTTTCCTGTTTGCATTACACAGAGGAGACACTTAATGTTTCACAAAACAACAGCCAGTGTAAGAACAGGATCTTATGTAGCGAGGTTTCCCAACTCTAAAACTTCAGATATTACAACATGCAGCTCTGATTAAATCATCAATTACTCAGCACAGTGACTGGGTCAGGTGTACTCTGCAGTGTATCTGGACAAAAGGTATTCTTTAAAGGTTATAAGATATAATAGTACCTATATAGGTTGATTCACTGAAAGCCAGACTATGGATTCTTTATTCTTGTAGATGTTTTGTGTTGAATCCAACAGCAGTGGTACTCTCCACAGACATTTAGGAATGGATAGCTTAACTCAGGAGGTGGCAGAGAAGGATTTTGTGTTCCTTTGGTCTGACAAATGTAGTGCCCGGGGACTTTGTCAGAAAGTCTGTCATCTACTGCTAGAACAAAAGGGCAGTATTTTTGTGAAGACTGATTTTAAAGCATTCCTGCTTTACTGCACGGTTTATAGTCGAGAGAAAATTGATGAAAGAGATAAAGGGACAAGGCTTATGATGAAGATCCAGAGGGTAAGATTATTCTTGGGCTGTGCTGTATGAGCCTCTGTGGCTTGAGACAAAGCTGCTTTCAACAAGTGTTTGCAATGGCACAGCTGAAGGTGTTTTCACAGATGAGGTGATACAGTACAATTTTGGTATCCATCACACTTGTGTTTATTCCTGCCGTGAGTGGTTGTTATTGGAAACCCAAGCAGAGTGACTTATCTTATTTAGTTTAACTATGTAGGCACTAAATATACAAGAGATACCAATTATAAATGGAACCAATTAATCTTTGTTTGGGTTATATTCCTATGTTGAATAAACTAAAGTAGATCTATCTATATACATACAGATTATTCAGTACAAATCATTCATGCAGACAACTAATCAGCCAATCACATTGCACCATCTCAAAGCATTAAGGCATGAATACATGAGTAAGATGACCCGCTGTAGTTAAAATTGAGCATCATAATGGGAAAGAAACGTGATTTGAGTGACTTCGAACACGGCACGATTGTTGATGCCAGATGGGCCGGTCTGAATTATTTCTGCTGTGATTTTCCCACACAGCCATCTCTCAGGTGCGTTGCTGATGTCTACAATTCACAAGTTTACCCAAACAGTAGAAGATTGGTAAAAATGTCATTTGGTCTCATGAGTCTCAGTTTCTGCTGCGACACTCAGATGGTAGTGTGAAAATTTGGCATAAACAACGTAAACTCATGGAGCCATCCTGCCTTGTATAAACATTTGAGGCTGCCAATCTGTTATATTGGTGTCGGGGCTATTTTCTTGGCACACTTTGGGTCCCTTAGTAGCAACTGAGCATCATTTAAACACCAAAGCCTACCTGAGGATTGCTGATGATGATGTTCATCAATTTAAGACCACAGTGTATCCATTTTCTGATGCTTGCGTCCAGCGGGATGTGTCACTAAGCTCAAATCATCTCAAATTGATTTCTTGAACATGACAATGAGTTAATTGTGCTCAAATGGCCTCATGATTCACCGGATCTATTTAGTAGGGCAACATCTAGGATGTGGTGGAACAGGAGACTCTCATCATAGATATGCAAATTTGCAGCAACTGACCGGACCAAAATCTCAGGAATGTTTCCAACGCTTTGCTAAATCTATGACTAACCTAAGAAGCCTGAACCAAAAATCCAAATTTTCTGAAAATGGAGCATTTATTGAACCTTCTGACAAATGTTATATATAAAAAGAAATCATATTTGCTACATCCCAGATTTTGTCTGCAATTTATTGCTATTTATATATATTAATTCATAGAATATGTATTAGTGGGAACCTTCTGAAAAGTACTGTCAACTTTGAAATTGTTTGGATGGGAGGTTATTAAATTCAGAGTTTAACATTTACAAAGTGTACTTGTACTGCATCTGCATCCATCTGTGGCATTTACTTCCACAAACTGTGACACCAGAAATTTGACTTCCTGTATGCAGAAGGATTTTCAGCCACCACTGGAAATTGGAGCAAACTGCAGCGAGCGCTAAAATTTGGGAACAAAAATTCAAAGAAAGATGTTAGTAAAACACATTGTTACAGAAAAAGGAGAACGAAACCGACATGTGGAAATAGTAAAGACTAAGCTGGCATTAACAACTACAACTTAACATTGTCAGTCAAACGTGTTTGTGTTTGTCTTCCCTCAGGTCCACACAGCACGGTATCACGATGCCCTCCCAATGAATACCAGTGTGGGGGAACAGAGCTGTGCATCCACATGAGCAAACTGTGCAATGGGGTCTCAGACTGCACTGATGGCTGGGATGAAGGACCACACTGCAGAGGTATCACTTAAGCCACATTTTTATACCCCCCCCCCCCAAAAAAAAAGTCCCTACACACACAGATGAGGATAAAAACTTAGCTCTCTATGAAAGCTTTTGTCTTTGGAACGCATAAATTATTTCTATTTCCACACAATAACAGAATTACTTCAGAAAAAAAAAGAAAGATTACTAAGGTCCGTATTATTAGCCTCCTGAAAAACTGACCTTTTTATGGAAAGCTGAGGGTTATCTTCCAGTTTACACACAGTATAAATAGGTCATTAAGACTTGAGCACTGACCCTGGCAGTTTCTGGTTTTTGTAAAGTGAAATAATGAAAGTGTCCAAAATTAAACTTTTTTTTTTTTTTTTTTTGGATGTTTGGAAAACTATGTTGAAAACTTCTTGTTCTTAACTACATACAATTTTCATAGGGAAGCTCATAATTCTGCCCTCGTCTATGATATGCAATATGGTTGTATAAGACTGTGTAGGTTAATATTACAGATGTGGATCTGTGTGAAACTAATGGTGCTGACTGTCTTTTTACTTATTTATTGTACAGTCTTCACCCATGATATGTGCACGCCGTGAAGCACCGCTGACATCGCAGCAACATGTTGATTTACCACATTCATGTTATAACATTGGATTGTGCTGCCATCTGCGTATGTTCCCACCGGTTCTGTGTGCTGTATTTTGCGGCTGTGTGTATTTTTAGAGCTATAAAGTCTTTATGATTTGAATTAGGGAAGCAGTCATTTTGAAACCAGAAACTGGGAAGTAATTTATGATGACTCCAAGGAATGTGACATTTCTTTTTTAAGAATTTGCTGATTGAGCTCAAAAGAGCTTCAAAAAATAGAATTTAATTGTGCAAAACACTTTTATATTATTGGAGGAAAGGGTAAAGATCTAAAAGGAACTCAACCTGGGGACTTTAACTTAAAGGTCAGCAGAGGAACAGAATTGATGATGGACTATCAATCAGACTGCTTTATGTGGCGCTGGTCAAAAGTCAGCACACATCACAAACCCAGCATCACTCACCTGTCCTCTGGAGTGTCCATTAGTCTTTAATAATCGTAGCTGTCAATAATGGTAGAGTTTTACTGCGGAGGACACACACCGAAACCTGCCTTTCTCACATCCAGCCTGTACAAAAATCCCACTCCTGCTGGATGAAAATATTTAATTGATATTTCAATATTCGTTTCAAAGCTGTGAGATTTGGCTTCTTAGATTCTGAACTAAATATCTAACCTCGTCGTCTTGCTCACCACCTCGCTCACCTAAGAGTCCGTCCGTCATTCTTTTCCTTTATTCTTTTCTGGGTGTCCCCAATACTCTTAGTTAAAAATGAGCTGGGATTAAATATTTATCGAAGAAACACGGAAAGAGCCACTGGGAGAGGCATCAAATTTTCATGCGCTTTCAGGTTGGCTAGACTTCGCTACGGTATATGTATGTGTGTGTGTGTGTGTGTGTAGGTGTGTGTGTGTGTGTTCACCTCATAATTGTGATGAAACTCTGTCAACATATGGGATGCCCCTGTATCCAGGGGTACCTTCTGCACTATTAAAAAAAAGAAAGAAGAAGAAAGAAATCATTTTGGGGCCTGTGACTTGGGGTTAAAGTTAAACTTAAGGGTTAAAGTTGGAATTGCATCTTTATTTGATGACTTTTTAAGCTTTTTTTGAGACATCAGGTGTTACATTTAAGAGTCATCTGACTGATTTTAAGGTTGCATTCTGCATTTTATGTCATTCAAAATAAATATTTTGCCGTGTCTGTCACCGTAGGTTGTTTACATTGTTGCCCATGTTGGTTTTCTAAACTAATCTCAGTTGCTCGGCGCTCAGACTTGTTTTGGAAAATTCCGAGCATGTCTGTAATTTCAACTGTGGCTGTCCCAGCAAGTCTCTTGAGAGCAGGAGAAAGACTGGTGTATTCATAGGATTGTCAGCAGGACAGTGGTTACACGGGGGAATTCATCCCTTTCTCATGTAGGGGTCTGGGGTAACATCTTTAAAAATGCACAAACCAAAAAAATCTGCTGATTTGTGTGGTTTCTTCTCTGTTTCCCGCTTGGCGCTTACAGATGAAGTTTATTTTTTATTTCAGAAATTCATTCGGTCAGTAGTTCAGAGGTTTGCACAGCACTGCGACAGACTCGTGGGATTTTGTCTCAGAAATGCGACACTTTGACTGCACCTCTTCTCTTTCTAGAGGTGTGTTGTTTTTTTTTTTTTAGTGTGAAGAGTCTTCCAGTGTTTCTGGGAAAAGTGAATCACTTGTGACTGATAGATCTCAGCTTGGTTTGACATGGCTGTGCGTTTGTTTGACTATGACTCATGTCTAGATTTACATCTCATGGCGTGTTCCCTGCTCTTTTGAAAGCTCTCCTGATGTTATGTTTGTACTCTTTTATCTCAGACGTGTACGTAGCCTTGGAGATGGTCCGTGATAACACTGAGACATTGATTTTGAATGCTAGGTGGGAATATTTGGTTATTTTCTTTTATGTCTCTTCTCTTACTCACTTAGAACTAAAACAATCAAGCTTAAGATCACTAGAATATATATGTTATACTTTAGTGATCTGAAGCATTACCTGTGAGCTGACCTGAAGATTAAGAGTTCCAGAGAAATAACTTTAGTGAAATGGGTTACAGTTCTCCCAATTTAGAGTTTACTTTGCAGCTACCCCTGTAATCATTAGTATCAGTTCGCCAGTTGCACTTGGCACTGCCGTTAAATTTACTTTCTACTTTTGAATTACCTAAGGGCAATGTGACAAATCATAAAGTCCAAACAGCGTATAGGCACAGATGCCTCATACCAACAGTAAAGCACAGTGGTGGATGGATGGCGATTTGGGCTTGCTGTGCAGCCACAGGACCTGGGCACATTGAACTCATTGAGTTGGGCATGAACTCCTCTGTGTACCAAAGTATTCTGGAGTCAAATGCTTTGCCAAAGCTTAAACTTCCCCAGAATGGGTCATACAACAAGTCAATGATCTGAAGCACAGCAACATATCTACAACAGAATAGCTAAAAAAGCAAACGATGAAGTTAAAATCTACCCAAAGTCCAGACTTCAACTTGACTGAAATACTGTGGCGGGTCCTTAAACGAATGCCTCCAAACCTCAATGAACTGAAGCAATGGTGGAAAGAAGAATGGCCCAGTATTTCGTCACTATGATGTGAGAAACGGATGAAGTCATATAGGAAACAACTCTTCCAAATTATTGCTGCCAAGCTACTTAAACATGGAGTGTGCTTAGTTTTTCACAGGACTGCACAGAGTCGTGCGAAAACCTTTTTCATATGACTGTATACGTATGTTTGAGTTTTGTCTCTGTAAGTTTAAAACATTTCTCGTCATATTAGGGCGAGGCTGGTACATTAGTTGTTACTAGATGTTCGATACATTCGTTTGACCAAGTCTCATGATTCCTCCGTTGAGCTGAACAGTCAAAGTTTGATCCTGAAAACTCCTTAATGCAACAGCAGAATTATAATGGGAACCATTTGTACCATTTACACAAACACAGTCATATTTTGAATAAACCCCCCCTGTATCTGTTTTTCTACTGAGAACCACTTGTTGTTGTTGTTGACTCTTTTTTTTTTTTTTAATCTTACTTCCAGTTATTGTTGATTTGATTTATTTTTGAGGGTTTTTTGGGTTGTTTTTGTTTTCAGGGACATGTTGAGGCACAGAGCAGCCAAGGAAACTGTAGATCACGTCTCTGTCAGTTCTAGTATCTTAACTGATGATATAACTGAGCTGACTATAAATTTTTCATGCCCATTATTTATGTTCTTCACAGTCGGGAGGAAGCCACAGAGGGTGAAATTGAACAATTTAGCAATGCACATCAAGATTTTATGCAGTTAAGCACCCTGCTGAGCTCTAAAAAGAAAGCATACGATAGCAGATTCAGCAGCACCTGTGCCTGATACCTACAGGCATTCTCTAAGCTCTGTGTCTTCTGATAGACAGTACTGAGCGAGATGAATGGAAGCTGAGTGATCACAGTATAATATCTGAATGTATAGTGATATGTTGAACGGATTATTGCATAATTATTACAAATCCCTTTCCCCGTTAGAACCACAGAGGAAGCATTTTCAGTGCAGTAGCAATATAAGTAACAGGAGACGAACATGATTAAAAGCTGTCGTTTGTTTTTAGTGTTCATTTATTCATCATTCCTCTCTTCCGTTGCTCTCTTTCCTTTTATTTCAGAGTATATCACCAACTGCTCACACATGGGCTGTAAGGAACATTGTGCCGTTACTCCAGCAGGGCCTGCTTGTTACTGTAAGACTGGCTATGAGATCAGCCCAGATGGAAAGACATGCAAAGGTGAGTTCCTATAAATTCCGATAGTCAAGTATGGACCGCAAGTGTCTAATCTTCGTGTCACGGCAGAAAAACAGTCTGTGATTCATCTTTCTGTCGTATGCGCACATTTTTTTAGTAATAAACATGTTGTTTACAAAGCCAAACCAAAGTTTATTCAGGTTTTATAGAAGCCAAACTGAGTGCGGGTGGGTTGGGTGCTGAGAAACGTGGAGCATTTCCTGCAAAAGTCTGTCTTGAAAATGTTGCATTTTGGCAGGTTTTTGGAGGACTTACTGGCAATGATGAGCAACACTTGTAAATCCCATTTATATCATGGTTATTTTTGCAACAAACCTGGTGTCTATCTACAAATACTCACACCTTTAAGAAATTAGAAGCCAGTGGGAACATGAAAAACAAATGAGAGATGTATTTGCCAGCTTAAGCAAACTGAAAGTAAATATTAATCAGCATTTTTTCTTAAAATTATACTGTCAAGTTTTTATCCTTTTATGTTGTCCTTTCATTTCTGAGCTGTTGATGCTATTTGGTGTATTTACTGACTAATAACACCATCTGCGGTTTCTTGGATTCAGACTTTGATGAGTGCAGCCTGTACGGGACCTGCAGTCAGAACTGTACTAACACCGAAGGATCCTACACCTGTTCCTGTGTGGAAGGCTACCTGTCTCAGCCAGACAACCGCTCCTGCAAGGCCAAGAATGGCGAGTACAGTCAGGCAGCAGTAGAACTGTAGAGTGAAGCAGGTTGTCTGAGTGCATATTGATGATCTCCTCGCGTTCCTTCTGTTTACTCTTAGTTATGTCCGTCTTTCTTTCCAGTGCCAGTAGAGCGTCTTCCTGTCCTGTTGATCGCCAATTCCCAGAACATAAACGCCACCTTTCTGAGCGGCACCACAGTCAACAATCTGCTGTCTACCAGCACCAAACAAACCACCGCCATGGACTTCCTTTATGCTGAGGAAAAGGTCTGCTGGATCCATGTAGGAGACTCCCCCTCGTCCACAAACCTCAAATGTGCCTTCATCCCCAATCTGAAGAGCTTCACGGACGAGAGAATCATCAATATCTCCTTCAGCCTGCACCGTAAGTACAGCGCAGCATCACAGCTGAACCATTTAATGTTTATAATGTTTTCAAATTACGCTTTAAATGCTTTTCAATTTATTCAATGAGCTACAGAACTTGCTCCAAAAACTCAGCACAGTATTATCTGCATAGTCCAGAGCGTGCACCAGAAAATGGTCTTCTATAGCCTTCTCTCACACTTTGCTCACGCTTTAATATGGGAATGTATTATTTATGTGTTTGTATTGTAATTCTGTTTCTGACAGCAATTCAACGTGAAAATGTTTTGCTGTAATTGCTCAGTGTAATTAGCTCAGTGAGGCACACTTTACACCACCTGTGGCTACATAGCAATCTGCCAAACCACTTGGGATCTTTTAAGCTTTGGCTTTTCAGTTTTCTTCTGTAGGTCTTTTGGCATAGTCAAAAACACAGGCGTGCACTACACTCCAGAAATGATAATTAGACTTTTTCTCTTGGTTTATATGAAAAGGAGGAGGGACGTTTCAGCATTTTTGTAGCTTTGCATAGAAAAGTGCTTCCGTTATACATGCAGGTCTTATTAAAATGAATTGTTGATGTAATGCGTGCATTAGCTGTGACATAGCAGATATCCATTACTACTTACCACTTCTCCTGCAGCAAGGTGGACATTGTTATCTGGGAGTGATTTAGGCGTCTTTCTGTGTGATGAACATACACCCATGTTTTTGTCAGATAGACAAATAAACATCCATCCACTTTTTCAGATGGCAGTTTGACAGAGCTTGTCGTACACCTTGGGGTAATTTAATCCGATTAGTACGGTCCCACCAAAGTCAGCCATGGGGGGGGGCACAAAGCAGTGTTCTCCTAGTTCTGGTCTCAAGCCCAGAAAAACGGGAACACTTGTGTCACAAAGTGAACCCGGCATAAAATTTTTCGCCAAATTAAACATGTGACTCATTTGTAAGATTTCCATACCGGATCAGCTGAGGGCCCAGTTAAATTCTTGTCTGGTCCTGTTGGCCAGCAGGGTGCTGGTGGAAAGTGCCCGGCAAAGACAAAGAAAGAGGAGAGGGGGAAGGCATGTTCGGGGCAGCGAGAGAGATGTCTGCTAGAAGAAGAAGAAGTTTTCAAATGGGGGGTTTTTTGGTCAATTTTTTTAAAGGTTAAAGAACATGAAAGTGTATATCAGAGGGGTAAATAAATACTTAAAACACAATGTAAATAGGGTAACAAAAAAAATGTCCGGAAACTGGGCCAAAAGCTGAGCTGAGCTTCTCTCGGCTCTGTGCACAGTCAGTCACAGATATTATGGCAACACATTAGAAGCAGCTGTATTTTTCCATGGCTTAAGTCTCCTTTCAAAAAACACTGTAGAGTCCTTACTTGTGTAAAAATGAAACTAAAAGTCAAAACCTGAGGAGAGTCACTGAATACAGACATGAGAACTTGCATGTTCCTGAGTGTAGACACCCTGCAGGTCAAGCAGTCACACAGTCTTTCTTACCTTCTTTTCCCCCTTTATCGCTCCTTTGCTTCGCACCCTGTTTCTAGTCATACTGCGGCTTGGTTTCGGGCAGCTTGTCTTCAATGAGTCAGAAGAAAACAGAGCGACAAAAACAGAAATCTCATCTTGAGAAAGCCACCTGCGATGCCTCATTACAACATCTTTTGGGAAGTTGGTTGACAGGTGGTTTGTAATCATTCATAGCTGCAAACATTAATCGGGGACTTGGCCCTGAATCAGAACAACGCCGAATTTCTCCCTCACTTTGCCGTTCCGTTTATTTTCGGAAAATAAACTGCGTGCTTCTCCCCACAATCTCTTACCGTCACCTTAAGGGAAGGCTAAAATGAAAGCGAGCCTATTTTGCGAGTGCACCAGAGAAAGTCGAAGAAGTACGCGACGTCTCATTTGTACTTTATAATTGCTGAGCGGCGCCAACAGAGCTGTAACTCGATGAAGGAATGAGAAGTATTGAAGAACCGGCTGGGAGAGATGGGAGGGCGTGCAGGACTTTTGATGAGCTTAGCGAGCAGACCTCTGGATATTGGTTCTGATGAGAACTGGAGGGGATCTGACACACTAAGTAGCTCCTTACAGCAGCAGGGGAAATGAGGAGTTTTAAAATTCAACAGAAGGAAGATAATGTGCTCACGAAGGTCGTGACAAAATCGAATCGGTTTATTGGAAATAGGGGAACGCCCTCAGTCCGCTGACTGAATTTGAGCGGAAAATGAGAAAGAGGGTGCACATTAAAGACAGTCTTCCTTGTGTGAACTTTCACATATTTTCACTTTACTTTTGATTTCGGGACTTCAAGCAGCCCTATAGAATAATGTAGCATGTAGTTTTGTTCTTCTCCTTTTCCTCCCCTCACATCTGCTTGGAGTGCAACCACTTGTCTCTCACTCTCTCCACATTCCTTTTCCATGTGACTAAAAGAATGAAGTAACATGACAGAAATGACTTGCTCAGCGCCGACCGTCATAGAAAGTTTAGAAGCAGAATAGTGACAGACAGGCGAGCTCTGGTTTCCACATGCATACACAATGTGGTGCAGCTGTCTTTTGGAAATGTGCTAGTTGTAAACCAGATGATACTAGACAAGCTTAGAGCAGGAAAAATGGGGGATTTTTATCATCAGAGTAGAAAAAACTAAATAAAAAAGCATTTCTCTGTGTGTGTTCGCTATTGCTACATCTGTCATGAGCTCATTACTGCACATCAGTACATCATAACGCCCATCTCAAAATTACAGAAAGTGCCACATCATTACAGAGCTTGCCTTTAAGGATACAGTGTTTGCGAGTAGTAATAATAATAATTATGATCAAAGTCATTCAAAAACAAGAATTATCACAGTTGCTATAATTGTGCAGCTGTAACCAGAACCTTACAACCGACTTGCCAATTTAAGAACCAGAAGCATTTTTTATTTATTTATTTATTTATTTATTTTTCCATAAAGGAAATTCCATCAGCCTCAGCTGGTTTCCTCACGCCTGTCCTCCACGCACATGCACGCCCACACACACTGCAGTGTTCGTTTGTAGACACAGACACATGTGTGCGCACCCACGCACTGACAAAATGGAGCACTGGCTGCATTGAAGAGCAAGGACGGGATGTGCATGACAGATGATGCAGGATTAGAGATGCTGTAAATGTGGAAGCAACTGAAGGGCGCTGCTTTTTCTGTATCCTTGTCACCATATTGTGGTTTCTGTGTCATTGTTGTTGATGGAAAATGCATTTCGGTTGCTAATGAGGCAAATCAAAATATGCTGAATTAAAGCAAGCATATCCGAGGCACAAAAGGGTTGCTGGGTATGAGCTACATAATATGGAAAGATGTGTAGATCTTTATGCTATAATGACTTTAAAAACAAACATTTATGGCTGTGTTCTTTGAGCCGTGTAAAGAATATACAGTACAAACAGGCAAGAGTTTTTGTCATCCGTTCCACATGATGATTTGAAGGGACTGCCCATCAGACTTCATCTTTTGTACAGGCTGGAAGGAGGAAGGAGCAGATTTACACTTACAGTTAACGTCAAAGGAGCCAGCAGGCTCCAGTAACAGGGATTAACATAGGAAATGACGCACATGTGATCAGAGTGACTCATGACCTCACTATTTCACAGATGAGTTGTCCAGATGTGTCTCCACCCGCGAACACTGTCACTCTCTTATTTAGCCACATTGCCTTTTTTATTTTTTTTTATTTTTTATTTTTTTTGTACTCACAAATTTCTGAAATAAACAAATTTAAAATCAGGCAAACTTTTAATGGGATGACAGAACAAGTCTATAGCCATGATGCAGCACGTTTAAAGTGTGCTATAATAATTAGCATTCCTATACACAAAGCACAAACTAAAGCATATAACAAATATGCATATTGATAATCATACTACTTCAAAAGTACTACAAAGTAATGCTACTACTGCTTCACCCACAAACATCTGCCTCCTGCTCAGCTTGAGGAAAAATCATGGGATTTTGCAGTGTAAGTAGGTAGGATCCATCTTTCTGGCACATTAATGTCCGCACTAAATTTCATGGCGTTAACGCCAAAAAGCCGGAGCTTCCAAATAATATTTACATTTTTAGAACCTTTGTTCCTGTTTGACGTACGATGATGGAGGTCAGAGGATTGTTTAAAAAGGAAAGTTGCAAAAATACCTCCTTAACATTTGATGATTTTTTTTTTCCCGTTTATCTCAGCACTTTCTTATTTAATAAACTGTATGTTGTTCTGCACCATTTATTCTACACCGTGGCTCTGCAGAAAACAACTATCCTTTTAATATACAGGCCAAAAAAAACACTCAGAAAGCTGAGTAAACTTTACTGTGAGCAAAATGTTAATAAAAGGAGCTGCCAAAAAAAGATGACAGAGGAGTAGGCAAACAAAAAAACCCTAAAAGCTAACTAAACTAACAAAGCTGAATTAAGGCTTAAATAGAAATCACAGAGAAGCTGAGAGCATGAGCTAGAACACTTTTCCTTGACCTCAATGGGAAATGTCACGAGGTGAAGGGAAGGTGTGTAGGAGACGTGATAAGGCTAAGTCTACTCAGCCTAGGCTCCTTAACAGCACGATGTCAGATATCTGCAGTGTCGAACCTACAACATCCACGCCTTACCTGACCCTTTTGTTTTGCTTCTGTCCGGTAAAGGATCTACTACGAGCCATCTGAATGTTTCAATATGTAACTACCAAAAAGCAGATTTTATTGCAGCGGCGTGGCATTCAGAGATCAGCTGCGCGTTTATCAGCCTGTTCAAAATTCAAACCATATCAATAGGTTACGGCACGAAATGGAAAATGCATTTATAATTAACATGCAGGTGATCGGCGCAACTTTGTCAATTATCTATGAATGGTGGGATGGCATTATCCTCTTTCATGAAGGATGGTCCAGTGTATCCTCTGCTAAAGGAGGTAATAAAGGAAGCACAGAAGCGCCTTTCCTTAGTATTTATTTACAGTTCCTCTTATTATGACTGCGACACAGATACTTCCACGTCTACTCTCTCAGTTAGAAACCTTTGTAAAGGAAACTGACTTGACAAAACTTGTGGTACACACAAGCTCTGTCAAGGAGACATGGTAACATGAAAAACAAATACCAAACATATTTCCCTTTTTTAGGGAACACAGAAAGACGTGACAGAGGGAAGGACAGACGGAAACAACAAGGACACTAAGCAAGCAAATATGAAACTGAAGCGAAATACAAATCAAGCATCCAGAGCTAACGCTAGAGCAGCAGGACAGTCTAAACTGGTACCCAAGAGCTCAAATGAAATCAAACAGAGATAAGTTTACATTTACTAAAAATCAGCCTTTGATGCTTCATGCTATGCACAGGAGGGCTGATCCCAGAGCTGCCAGTAAGCCCCCCCTCATCTCAGCTTGTACTCTAAGAGCCAAAGTACCTGCTACCCTTGCACAACCAGCTACAGTACGCTGCTTAGGACAGACACTGGCCTGAAATCTCCTTAAAGGGTCATGTGCTGTTAAAAGGCAAGCCAGTCAGCACATTTTTAAGTCTTTCCATTCAACACTTGGTCAGCTTTAAGTTTCCCTCGCTCCCTTTCTGCTCCTTTACCCGCCTCACTCATTTTAGTTTGCACATTTTTTCTTATTTAACACGGGGACTGGGTTGTGCAGTATGAGGGACTGGTGTTAAAGCTTCAATCAAACATTTCAAATTGACAGCCATGAAATCTCAAAGCCATATCCGCCGCTTTCAACGCGATGATACTGATAGAAGCACGCTAATGCGTCCTTCTGTTAGCAGTGTAGTACAATGCTGGGCCCCCGTGACTGCCCTCCTACGTGCGCAGTTGCTTGTGTAAAACGTTGTTGAGCTCCTAGAAATAAATTTTAACTCCATTAGCTAGTCATGCACTTGTTTTTCTTAGACCAATGGGGAGCGGGCTACGAACAAGAAAACACGAAGAAAATGAGTTGTTTAGAGAAAGGAAGGCTAAATGAATAAGGCAGCTGTTTCTGTTTTTTCAATTATACGGTGTTGTTTTTTTATAGCATAGTTTCAGACAGACAGAGCTGCAGTTAATGAATCCAGACTGTTTTCCCACCTCTGGGGAACAGACAAAGGGGAGGAATGGGGGATGATGCATGGAGGAGGAGAGAGAGGAGAATGGGAGGAGATAGAAAAGTCTGTGGCTTTGCTGAGGCCATTTCTGCTCAGCAGAGGTGCAGGAAAACCTTTTTTTTTTTTTTCATGGTTTTCAGTAATCTTGCACAATCTCCTCTTTTCTCCCTCAGTTGTTTACCCAGTGTTTAATCTGGGAATCGGTGTTGTGAGGCAGCTGGAAGCATTTAAACAGAGAACTCCGTGTTAAAAATTAAGAGCACCTTTGGGACTTACGGCCGCTGATTCCATAAACCTCAGAAATGCTGCTGCACAATTGCCAAGTTTCCCTAGTGGAAATCAGATCTCTCCCTCGCCATCTTTCTTCTCTTCTCACTTTTTTTTGTCTTTCTCTTTCTCTGTACTGCTGCATTTTTCTTTTATCCCTTTTCCACTTTTGTTCAGGCTCAAAATATTTGAAGGTGGTCCGTTTGCCTTCTTTTTGTTTTTTAAGCTCTTCACAAAAAATGTGAGTTATGTTTTTTTAAACAAGAGTTTAAACAGATTTATCGGTTCATTGCTGGTGAATTTTCACTATGGGCACTTTTACTGCATTCTTATACTAAGGAATGTGCTTCATCATTTCCCGAACCCAAACGTTTCTTTCCTGGTTGAAGAAAATTGATCCTCAGGTTTCCCCTAAAGTCAGCACGGGGACCTGATCACTCTGGTAAACATACTGCCATGTTACACCACCACCCAAACCTCCGAGCGCTGCGTGGCCAAGGACCCCTACAGTATGACTTTAGCCCTACATACGAAGTGTTTGCGTAGAGTGTGTTAGGATAGTTCTGTGGAGAGCTGAGCCAAAGCAGCTGTGAAAATACAGGCCTTGTGATATGTGAAGCCTGCCTCACCAGGATTTCTCTTACTTTCTCTCTAGTATATGCATAGTTTGTATCTGCCATGCCAAAATGAATATTTACAGGTACGTTTGCTGGTGCTGGAAGAAGTATTCAGCTGTTTTGCATAAGTAAAGGTAAAAAAGTAGCAAAGGGTTATGTTCACAGCTTGTTTCTGTGGCATCTCAAGAGACTAAGAGCAAAGAAAAATCATTTTATGTTGGTCGGTTGCATGAAGATGGCTGATTTCATAGTCAGTCATCTGTCATATGTTCCCCCTGCACAGACTGCATAATATTTTGCCTCCATGGAGCCAGACTTTTGGATTTTTGAAAGTGATGAGCAATAGGTCTCCAGGCTTTCAAGATGTCTTTGACAGAGAATCACAAACTACTATTTCTGCACCAACAAGTAGATTCCCAAATTTGTAGAAGACTTGACACATTTCGACATGGAGTCCAGTATGTCCTAAAAAAGGATCTGAGGAAAGTGGACAAGTAGAGGACAAAAAAAGAAAAGTGTAGGGGCTTAAGAAAAACTATCTACAGAATATGAGGAGTAACTTAGTCCTTAGGAAACAGACACCTGACACAGAGAGATTGCAATTTCTTTAAGTATTTTTAGGAATAGTTCTCCAGGTTTCTTAAAGGACATTCAAAGCTCTTCTTTGGATGCCGGCTGCCTTTTATGTTCTGTTCTCTATCAAGATGATCCCAAGATGATGCTTTGATGATATTGAGGTCTGAGCCCTGGGGAGGCCTATGACCCGTGGCTGATAGCGATCTATTGTGTTTGGAATCATTTCTTGCTAATCAGATGTTTTCCTTTTTCCACATTGACAATTCCATTGATTTTGACAAGATTCCTAACACCACTGGTTGAAATCCAGACCTAAACCATGACAGAGCCTGCAAAATGTTTTACAGATGGCTTTAGACACTCAGTGTTGCACCTCTCTGCTGAACCCATCTTTAAATATAGATTCATCACTCCATAAGAACTGTTGCCGTTGATTTTTCAGCCCAGTTTTTGTGCAATTTGGACACCTTTTCAGCCTTTTCGCTCATTTTCCTTTCCTTAGGAATGGCCTTTTCACAGCCATCCTTCCACTGAGAGCATTTCTAATTAGGCTTTGGCAAACAGTAGATGGATTAACAAGATTTTATTTTGGTTGCTTGTTTGTGTCATTGTTACAGTTTTTTCTTTTTTGCTGTCTTTAATATATTTTTATGTCTGTGAAGACTTTTGAACCTTTTGCGTTATACAGATAAAATTCACTTGACTAACGCCAACAAACTCAGTTACTAAACTGCTTCCGCAAACACATAACTGCTAATTAGTGCTGCGTAACATCCAAATAAAATACTGTAATTTCCCTCAACAAAAATGAAGCACAGACTTTGCAGATTGGCTGTTAGTACAATTACCCACACAGCAAGCCTTATCATTTGTCAGGTAATTGCATAAAGACACCAGCACAAACAGAGAAGTCCAGTTCAGTGACTTGAGTAAGCAGCCTAGCAGTCATTTAGGGGCAAGTTCAGCCTGTGTCGACGCCCACCTGTCACAAAGCATCCCCACGTCTAATAATGCTTAACTTTAAGCCTTAGTTTAATCCAAACAGGTATGTAACCAATAAAAACCCCTATGTAATAAAGGTGAAAATCAGACAAAGCAAAGAAATGTAATGTGAGAACATTTTAGAACTGTGTAATGCCATCTGGCACTGGTGATGTCATTTCCTGCAAGATGTTTGCAGTAATGACCAGGGAGTTCAGATGCAGGACTGAGGTTCTGGCTACAGCTTCCTCCGAATGTCCAAATGTCAACCCACAGACACACACACGCACACATACCTGCCTTACTTTGAGTATGACTTAAGAGCTTGCTGTAAACTTGGCATGAATCAAATATAAACACCAGAAAAATTAAACACACATGGTGATGAGAAGCACTTTACTGTGAGGAAAAAGTATTTGTTAAGCTGCATCTTTTAAAACTGTATTGGAAATCGACTTTATTCATTTACCAGCAGTTCAATCTGCTGAGAAGGAAAGAGGCTAATCATGTTTTACAACTTTATATGATGTATACTTTGTTAAAAGTATAAAATTAACAGTAAAAAAGTTACAGCACTCATATGAAAAGGAGTATAGTCTACAATATATAAAATATATTATTGGATTATTCCTTACTTAATTATGTGTCTGGTGTTATTTCTGGTCTGAGCTTTTGAGCTTTTTTCCAACCTGCCAGATAAATGAAGGTATTTGAAAAATATATCCATTTCAGCATTAAGAGTACGTATAAAAATGCAAAATATAAAGAACTTATGCGTAATTCTCTTGCCCTTGTGCTTCACCAATGCACTGTACTTAAATTGGTAACAGTGAGAGTAACAGGTAGTGATAATTCCAGGCCTTTAATATCCTCCCATCTCCATTCATCTTCAACAAAAGCTTTGTCTTTGATTGTTGGCTCTGACTCATTGTGGCTGTGCTGCTGTTTGATGAAGAAGGGGGTCTGTTAATGTAACGTTTCTTTTTACTCTATTTTCTCCTTCCTCAGACCCCTCCCCTCGTCACCGCATTCGGCACAGTTTTGATAGGGGAAGGGACGTTACAGTCTTTATGTCGGTCTGAATTTGAGCTTCGGTAGGCTTTAAATGTTCCATAAACTTTGCGTGTGGTGCTGTGCGCACACGTCGACGTGTTTGATTTTTGTCCCGTGTGTGGGGAGTGGAGCCTGGGGAAAATAAACCCAGTGAAAAACCACACAGAGCCGTCAGCTCTGAGGTACCACTATGGCAACATCACATAACCCGAAGCAACAAACAGGCTCTCTCATATTTTGCTAAAGTGATTTTAAGTGACAGACACAGTACTTAGACTCTGGCTAATTGGCGTTAGCTGTCGTCTTGTTTGTCAGTCAGGGAAAGCGATCCGAATGCGAACCTGACGTCCTGGACTGTGTGCGAATGTGTGCATGAGAGAGAGTGTCTGCAGCACACTGCTGCAGACGAGCCAAACCTCTTACCCATCTCCTAGAAATAAAAACAACATCATCGCACGCCACAAGTTCCACACTAGTCACTGAATCATTACAAGTACAGTTTTTGCTTCACCTTGCTCCCTCTGTGTCCCATCTTCTCCCCCACCCCACTTCCAACTTTTCTATCCAGATGTGGAGCAGATGGCTATTGACTGGCTGACCGGAAACTTCTACTTTGTGGACGACGTGGATGACAGGATCTTCGTGTGTGACAAGAATGGGCAGACATGTGTTACCCTCCTGGATCAGGAGCTGTACAACCCCAAAGGCATCGCTCTGGACCCCACCATGGGGTGAGTGTGGTCACTTTCTTAAAGTACCGAGGGAAGACCATCACACAAACTTTGTCCAGCGACTGCGTTGTGTCATCCATCGCTGTTATTCAACTTTAAAATATGTGGAAATAGAGAAAAAAAACAGGATAAATTGGATGTTTGGAAGCTGGAGTAATTGAGCGCAGATGTTGGCGGTATGCTGAGTGTATAAGGTTTTGAGAGGAAAAGCATGTTTTTGTTTTCGGCTCTTTTGTTTATGACCAAACTTTCCAGCTGAATTCCTGAAAGTGTGTCTGTATCTGCGGCGCGTGGTCGTGATTCTGAGAGATCGTTCTTCGGAGAAAACTGCACGAATGCAAGAATGTGCGTTCGCGTGCACGTATTTGCTTGTAGTTTTCCTCCCACACGGCTTTCTCTGCTGTAATTGGTTCGTTCAGGAACAGGTAGAGCTGCTGGAGCTGGCTTTTCTTTTGGTAATCGGCAGTGTCATTAGAGGGAGAAAACAGCAATGACAAACACTGGCACAGCAAAAAAAAAGTCTTAGTTGTGCTTTTAATAATCTGCAGGCTGATTTACTTTGAGTGACATACAAGTAAAAGACAAAATTTTATAAATAAATAAATAACATCGTTCTATTTTTCCTGCCTTCATCTACTCATTAGCAGTTGCTCCGTTTCTCTGTTATGAAAGGATTTTGAGAGGTCTACTTTAGAGAAGGACTCACAGCTCGCTTGTGTAACACATGCTTTTCACAGTAGACGCTGTTTTTTAACAGGGACTGTGAGCAGGATTTGATGATTTGATGTCATAAACAAGTTATTTTATTTTTTTATATTTCTGCTCTGGCAACAATGAAAACTTATGGTCTAACAAACTGGTTTTGGAAGGAAAAATGTTATCAGATCTCAAATATCCATCAAAAAGCCCAAAATAAAGTTTTCAGTATTTTGTCCAACCAGAAGTTAAAGTCTGTCAATCAGCGGCATCTCTGGGAGCGGGCTATAAGGTGCTCCCAGAGATGCCGCTGGTATATGTTTGGTCTCCCTGGCACCCCCCACCCTACTCCCACCCAAAAAGCCACTGGACTAGAGTGCTGTTAATCTTACAGTACCCAACAGTAATAGGTGAGAGCACAGATAGGACCAGTAGGAATGTAACTGAGTACATTTACTCAACTACTTTCTCAGGCTTTATGTACTTGTAGTTCATTTACAGGTGACGTCTTGCTTGTAAATGAGACATCAAGTCTGTGTGGGATTACCTGTATAAATAAAGGTTATAATAGGCTATAATTTTTAGTTACTGAAAAAGTCAGAATACTTTTTCTATTTTAAAAAGTATCTAAAGTATCTAAGTATCTAGCAATATGACACAGGGCTGCATATAACCTTGAAAACTGTGCTTTGCAGACCAATTTGCATCTTTGGTGCCCCCTGTGCCCCCCTTGTACTCCATTTAGAAAAATCATGAAAACACCCCTGCTATCAGTCCATTTCTTCTCACTTCTTTCTATAGGAAGGTGTTCTTCACAGACTACGGACAGATCCCCAAGGTGGAGCGTTGTGACATGGATGGCCAGAACCGTACCAAGTTGGTGGACAGTAAGATCGTCTTCCCCCACGGCATCACGCTGGACCTTGTCAGCAGGCTGGTGTACTGGGCTGATGCCTATCTAGACTATATTGAGGTGGTGGACTATGAAGGCAAGAACCGGCACACCATCATTCAGGGACTGCTGGTAAGAAAATAATCTCATTATTATCTCTCTTTAGCTGTAAGAAATTCCCCATAACGCTGTCTAACATGCTCTGGAGCTCTATACACGATACGTTACCCCAGTGTGCGCCTTTAATGCGTTCTTAGCCAGTGAGTGATTAGCAGGGAGAAGATGGTGGACATTTGGCTTTTCATTAAATAAGCTGATTAATCGTGTCCAATATTGAGGCTGTTGATGTTGCTGCGCTGTTGAAGCACATTGGCTCTTAAACCTGTTACCATGGCTTTTACTGTGATCTGTGGGGGAAGTAACAGCTTTCATTTACTCACTGAACCTAAGGGCACAGACATGCACACACACACACACACACACGCACATAAACCGCCACCTCTTGTAATATATGTGTGTGTGCGCACCTGTGATAGACCATTAATACATGCACATCCTTCACTTACAGGATAAAAAGAACCGTGGTTATGGATGGTGCTGAGTCAGGGCTGTTTTACCAAGTCGGTGTATGTGTTTGCTGAGACTTAGCACACACTCTCTTAAAGGTGCAAGCTGTGTAAAAAGTAACGTTCAGATCACACACTCTGGCCAACACAATCCGTCAGTCTGGTTAGTGTTGTCTACATCTGGAAGCTAAGGTGACCTAATGCACTATTGTTAATTGTTGCCTGAATCCAGATTATGATAGGAAGCAGTATGTAAATGTAATCTTTAAGGTAGTCTGTGTTTATCAGTGATATCCACAATGACAGGCCTCAGTTCCATGTCAGATTTCGTGTTGTCCCGGTGTTTTTGTATTTCCTGCTGACTTTGTCAGCTAAAGGCAAGTGCTGCGTGAGCACTCATCATGTTTGAGAGCTCTGGACTATTTTCGGTCTCGGTCACACTTTGCACCATGCTGACCACGGGAAATTCTACTTTTTGGACAAGTGGCTTTTTAAAATTGTATATTGGGGCACCTCAAACAGCTTGACCACTGTTCTACACATGTGCGCATGGTTTATTAAACTAAAGGTGACATAGCAACACAGCATCTGTTTAATGGTAAAAGAGTTTTTTAAAAATCTAACCATCGGAAATGTCACCAAAGAAGATCACAGAGAGGAGAGAACTGTTTTGTTTTGGTGGTAAGTTGCCATGGAATGAGGAAAATAATAGCTACCAAATTGTCCCCATACAGAGAAAATAAAAGACTCGCTCAAGGAAAATGTCACAAAGCAAGGAGTGACAGATCCATTGTTGTATATTGGCGATGCAGGGGAGTGCACTACTAAAAAAACAGCTCTTGGATTGCATTTATTTGTTCAAATTTATGAAAGTTAAACCCCTTTTTATGAGGTTACACACAAAGGCAATACTAAAGTGTTTCTGCGTAGACGTCACGAGGGCTTAGATGATTTTTTACAGTCTCTGCAGACTAATAAAGCACTTGTAGGTCTATTTTTTTGTAAAGACTGTTAGTCAGAGAGGCTTTGTTTATAGAAAACTTAATTTGTATGAGTATTTGTACATGTAAGTTTAACAACAAGAGACGAAACACATGAAATACTGAAAAAAATAAAGCGTTTTTTGTGCTTTCCTCTCCCTCTGATTTGTGTTGTTTTTAGATTGAGCATCTGTATGGACTGACTGTATTTGAAAACTATCTCTACGCCACCAACTCAGACAACGCTAACATGCAGCCCAAGACCAGTGTGATCAGGGTGAACCGCTTCAACAGCACAGACTACCAGGTGGTGACCAGGGTGGACAAGGGAGGAGCTCTGCACGTCTACCACCAGAGACGGCAGCCCCCAGGTAGACATGCCCGCACATATACATCATTCCTAGGTGGATATTTTATTATGAGACTCATTTTTTCCCTCTTTCTTGGTTTCTAGTGCGCAGCCACGCATGCGAGGAGGACCAGTTTGGGAAGGCTGGAGGCTGCTCTGACATCTGTCTGTTGGGGAATGGCCAAAAGACACGGACTTGCCGCTGTCGCTCTGGATTTAGCTTGGGTAGCGATGGCAAATCTTGCAAAAGTGAGTGGGAATGAACGATGACTGAGCTCCAGCGATTGTAAATCAACACATCCATCAAAAGTTATCTGCATGTCGAACATTCACTGTAGCAGTATTCCCAGACGAGGGTGGGCTCCTGAATTTCCCAGTGGGTGTATGAGGGCATAGCTCAAGTAATTTGAAATTTTACTAAAAAAACAAGTTTGTTGAATTGTGTCGCGCATAAGATATTTACATGTAGAAATGCCACTTTTAAGAATTTGGACGGTCTTTTTAGACTTTCTACGTGTGCCCTATGAGAAGGTATTATAAAGCCCTTTCTATGAGAAGAGCTGCTTTAAGTGTATTTTGGTCTAAACTGTTGCCTTGGCTCGGATCCATGTAGATTTAGTTTGAAGTCACCAGATTAACAGATGTCTCGAGCAGTTGCTGTCTGTCTGTGTTCATTCTCCTGTAGATTTAATCCTGCTATCTCACTGTTTGAGTTTAAACACAACTCTCTCCCTCTACCTCAGTGACTCTATATCAAATGATCTGCGAACCAAGTTGTACAAGTAATTTATCGATGTATGAAACAATCTCTTCTGCTGTCCTGCATATGCAGTCTTCCTGTTCTCAAGTTATTTGCAGAGTTGAGTTTTCTGAGAGTAACGCCGGCACTGAGCTTTAGCATTTGTTTTATGTATTTTAACAGCATTGCTGGCTCTTTGCTGGCCGCTCCACGAAGCTGTCAGTGTGATTCAGCTTATTCCGAGAAGTGTTTTACTATCCACCAATAACAGCTTTATATTGATCTGCCTACTGAGAAAAGAACGTCCTTGAAAATGGCAATATTGATTGACCCAAAGGGCACCCATCCTCTTCTTTCGCTATCTCATTAAAAATCACTTAATTTTCATTTTTGGGCTTTTGTTGAACTTGCATTTTTTTTTTTAACATTAATAATCCAAATAAATTATTCAGAAATAACTGTGTCAGCATATGAGTTGGCCTCTAATTTTGATTCCTTTAAAAAAATAAAATAAAGAAAGGTAAATGATGGTCTAAGTTGAAGTGTTTTACCTTTATTCCCTTGTTTTGCCACAGAACCAGAGCACGAGCTCTTCCTGGTCTATGGTAAAGGTCGCCCGGGGGTCATCAGAGGCATGGACATGAATGCTAAGGTGCCAGATGAGTACATGATCCCGATCGAGAATCTAATGAACCCAAGAGCGCTGGATTTTCACGCCGAGACAGAGTTCATTTACTTTGCTGACGCCACCAGCTACATGATTGGGCGCCAGAAGATTGATGGAACGGAGAGGGATACCATTCTGAAGGAAGGTACGGCAACAGCAGCTGATTGGAGAGACCAAAACGACATGCCAAGATTATGACCTACTTCAATGATTTTCCATAATAATCTCAAAAACGCATTTCTTAAAATAAAATTTGTAGCCATATTGTAAAAGACTGTTTTTGTTGATCTGGCTTAAAACTATTTGAGATAAAAAAAAGTGCTTTACAATATGGCTCTTATATTCAGTCCAGTCTATAACAAGTAGCAACTACAGCCTCTTTCAGTACCTTACTTATGAAGCATGTGATAAGCTTTATGCTGTGTAGAAAAACTTCACAGCCACTGTTTGTGTTTGTCTCAGCGATCCACACGGTGGAGGGTATAGCTGTGGACTGGATGGCTGACAACTTGTACTGGACAGATGACGGGCCCAAGAAAACTATCAGTGTGGCTCGACTGGAAAAGGCTTCACGGACCCGGAAAACACTGATTGAAGGGAAAATGACTCACCCTCGTGCCATTGTAGTGGATCCGCTTCATGGGTAATATGGATAAAGAGATGAAGGGAGGAATAGAGTGCAGAGAGAACAGATATCAGTAAAGAGCAGGTAGAGGAAATTATGCTAATAAGGTACAAGTGAAAGCAGATAAGAGATAATAATAATAATAATAGGTGATCGTTACATCTGGTTGTCTGTCTGATGACTCAAGTAAAAAAATACCCACCCTGCTGCTCCCCTCTCAGTAAAACCAAAGCAACATTTCTGTCTGCTCTCTTTGTTTGCTTTTATCTTTATCTGTTGCTTTTCCTTGTAAGCAGTATCTTTGTATCATCCAGCCGAAGCCCTTTGATCATTTTTCACTCAGTGCTGCTGACCATTTTCCCCTCGAATTGGCGAGTCCTTTCTGATTACACCTATCACACCTTATTTACTAAAACAGATGGAGCATTTTGTATATTAGCTCCATTAGCTCCATTTCATTTGCATGCAGCCATATTGCTCTTTCAAATAATTCTTTATAATGGTGTACATGGATGTGTCTTATTGATAAGACCTCCTGTGCTCTTTCCTGAGAAATACATGCTCATAAACCCACGCAAAGACATGCACACACATTGGATTGCTAGTGACAGGGTGATGTGTGTCCATACACTTCCCTGGGGAAAGGCACTCACTTCTACTAATGCCTGTAATCAATCAGGCTCAGCAAGGAGGAGGAGAAACTAGCAGAAACCACTAGAAAAAGGAAAAGGCAAGGGAACTATAGAATGCCACTGTTAATGTCAGTCATATTATGGCAAGAAGGGACGTTTCTAATGTCGTACAATAGTGTAGACATCAGTGGTTGACAGGACCTAGAGTACCTGATGACAAACACCGGTATGCCTGTGGGCGTATCAGCTGAGAAACACTGCTGAGCATTCCCCACTGGTTGGTTTGATGAGTATTGGGTGCTTTAGGCCAGCTAGATAAAATGTCACTGCTTTTGTTAATCCTAAGTGATTCTTTACGATGCACCAATAATATTCACCTTTTCCTGTCTTGCTATCACTTGTACCCATAACAGTTCCCTCGTTATTCCTCAGGTGGATGTATTGGACAGATTGGGAAGAGGATCCTAAGGAAAGCAAGCGTGGAAAGATCGAGCGGGCGTGGATGGATGGCTCAAACAGAAATGTGTTTCTGACCAGTAAAACAGTGCTGTGGCCCAACGGCCTGAGCCTGGACATCCCCCAGGGAATCCTCTACTGGGTGGATGCCTACTACGACCGCATAGAGATGGTCTACCTTAACAGTTCCGGACGCAAGGTCAGAATTAAAATGGTTTTAGAATTGAAGGTTAAAACTGTTTTACTGGAGTCTGGCAACTTCAGACAGGAGTTAAAAACGGGTGTCAATGCACTAATAAGGAATGCGCTTTAAAGCAGTGGAATAATGTGGGTGGTCTATCACTGTGTAGTACAAACAATGTGGCCTTGAGTTTTGTTAACACTGGTTTCTCCTTGTGTCTGAACAGATATTTTGATTTCACTGAGCTGTGGTGCTATTGGTGCTGTTTTTATAATCCAGAAACTGGAATGGAATCTAAATATTATGCACACACACACACACACACACACACACACACACACACACACACACACACACACACACACACACACACACACACATTAGTGAAACAAGTGCCAGTCAATGTATAATGTGCATTTTTATATTGCTATTGCCTAGACACTTATATGTTACTTAACCCATGTAATAACTAGTGAAAAACACCAGTCATTGCATCATACTTTATCATCACCATGAAGTAATACGAGCAAGTTTTGAACTACACTGCTCAAAAAAATTAAAGGGAAAAAAAAATCATGCTGGATATCTATACTGATGCCGTTGGGTGGACTGAAACATAATGTCCCAAGGGTGTTCGACCGATTTTAGGAGAGGTGAATGTGGGGGCCAGTCAACTCTTGTCACATGAGCGCGGGCATTTTCAAGCACCAGAAGGAACCCAGGACCCACTGAAACCAGTGTAGGGCCTGACAGTGGGTCCAAGGATTTCATCCTGATGCCTAACTGCAGTCAGGGTGTCGCCCTATACCATCACTGAGCCATTATCAAACAGGTCATGTCGTCAACTGTGCAGAAGGTGAACCTGCCGTCATCTGTGAAAAGCACAGGGTGGCAGTTGTGGACCTGCCAATTCTGGAATTATATGGCAAATGCTAGTCAGGCTCCATACGGCCCACTATGAGTCTGTCTCTCATTGTCTGTGATGGTTAGACGTGCTAACATTTAGACCAGCGGCCTGCTGGAGGTTATATCGTAGTTCTGGCAGTGCTAATCCTGTTGACCAGCTGATGGGTTAAAGGCCTTCTACGGCCCTATCCAGCTCTCCTAGAGTAACTGCCTGTCTCCTGGAATCTCCTCCATGTTCTTGAGACTGTCCTGGGAGACACAGCAAACCTTCTTCTCCTCTACTGTAACTGTTATTAATTTCATTAACACCAAACCAGCTGAAACTGACCAACAACCCCATCTGTTACCTAACTGACCATATATATGCAGTAGTGGTTCATTATAAAAACATGCTTTACAGTCTTGCCTCTCTTCTCACATCACCAGACGGTGTATGAAGGTCAGGAGCTGAACCACGCCTTTGGTCTGTGCCACTATAAACACTTTTTGTTCTGGAACGAGTACCGCAGTGGTAGCATTTACAAGTTGGACACCACCACAGGCACTGCCACTCTACTGCGCAACGAGCGACCTCCCATCTTTGAAATTCGAATGTACGATGCTCAGCAGCAGCAAGGTACATAACATCCATCCAAACATGCTAACTTAAAAAGTATTATTGTCCACAGAGACAGCATCTCATAAGTGCCCATTCATCTACAGGTTCTAATGCATGTCGCGTAAACAATGGAGGCTGCAACAGTCTCTGTCTGGCCATACCAGGAGGGAGGCAGTGTGCCTGTGCAGAAGACCAAGTACTAGACAAAACTGACAACACCAGCTGCAGAGGTTTGTGCATGAACTCTTTGTACGTGCTTGTGTGCGTCTGCAGGGTGTTTCTAATGGCACCAGTTTTGCTCCATTACCCACAAGGTTAAGCTTCTTGTATGTCAGACAAGATGAGTCAAGCAGTCTGACTGTATGTTTTCTAAAACCGTTAGTCCTAAAATGTTTGAACAAATGCAGACAGACAAGAGCAGGCTACAAGAGCAAGCAACATCTACATACTGTAATGCAATCCAGTGCAAACTGTGCAAAAAACGCTGCCTTTGTGAAGCGTCGTCTTCAAGGTGTTCTTGTTGTTTTGCAAAAGAAAAAAAAAAGAGATTACAGTCTTTGTACAAGTGGTTCCCTTCTGGTTTTCTTGATTGTTATGCAAGCACCAGTCAGCTCAGCCTCAGCCTGTTATGGGTGGGTTTTGACTGATGGATTTCATGAATGTTCATGTAATTGTGCTTTTTCACAAAACCACGCATTTTTTCCCTTCTGTGGAATATTTTCAGAATTCGTTGCAAACTCCTGCTACTTTTATGTCCCTCATGACCTTTGTTTTTATGTTTTGTTTTTACCCCCACATTGTCTTTAACCTCCTTCTTCTCTTCTACAGCAAACCCCTCTTATGTACCTCCTCCTCAGTGCCAGCCTGGAGAGTTTGCCTGTAAGAACAACCGTTGCATCCAAGAGCGCTGGAAGTGCGACGGAGACAACGACTGTCTGGACAACAGCGATGAGGCTCTTGAACTGTGTTGTGAGTTACTGCCCGTACACGCAAACAAAACAGCTGCCCCTCCTTTTGCTACTGAGTCAGATGGTGTCCTGAATTTGTAGTGGAGCCAGAATGAAATGAGAGATTTTGAATTGAGTGGGCGAGAGTTTGTGTGTGTGAATGCCCGTGTATATGCGGGTACACGATTTCTGCGGCTCGGGAAATGCTCTCCGTCCGTCTGTCTTTCTGCCTGTGGTCAAAAGTGCAGACAGGTTTCCCTTCCAGACAAAACAAAACCCCGTCCAAACCAGCTGGAATATCTACCCTCTCTTGTATTCGTTTTCACCTCACATCTCCGAACTCTCTCACCTTTCCGTTCCCCATCTCCACACACGGCTTCTTGTATTCCTGTTTCTCCCTCGCCCTTCAGTGCGCCCTTTTTTTCCCCCTCTCCAGACCAGCACACTTGCTCCGCAGACAGATTTAAATGCAAGAACAACCGCTGCATCCCTCTGCGCTGGCTGTGTGACGGGGATAATGACTGCGGGAATGACGAGGATGAGTCCAACACCACCTGTTCTGGTAGACAAAGACTCATTTATTTTGGGTCGTTTCGGAGTTTTTTTTTCTATTTATGACGTGAACTCTGCTATTTTGTGTTTTTAGCCCGAACCTGCCCGCCCAATCAGTACTCGTGTGCTAGCGGGCGCTGCATCCCCATCTCCTGGACATGTGACCTGGACGACGACTGTGGTGATCGATCAGATGAGCCTGCTTCCTGCGGTTAGTCAACTTAATTTCCACCCGACAGCTCATTGTACAAATTGTTTTGCCATATGAGCGCCACGTGAGCTAGCGTTTTATATCTAAAAGTTTCCTCTGTCCACAGCCTACCCCACCTGTTTCCCCCTCACTCAGTTTACCTGCAACAATGGGCGCTGCATCAACATTAACTGGCGCTGTGATAATGGTCAGTTTCTCTTCTTTATTATCTCGTCTGCGTGTCTTTTATGTCGACGTACAGTAGCAACTCGTTGTTTGTCTTTGTCCCAGTTATCTGTGCATGTTTGGCCACCAGCCTCATTTTGGCATACGCTCTTCTTTTCATCATCTTTTGCGTTTGCATGTGTGTGTCTGTGTGTGCATGTGTGTGTGTGTGCATTTGGTTTTGTTGTCACGTGTTGTGCTGTTAGCCCAATCTGCTGTCTTCCATTGGTTCTGTCTTTCAGAAAAGGATTGTGAGGACGGCTCTGATGAGTTGAATTGTCCAAACCTGACCGGTTAGTGCATAGATCAACATGCACCACAAAAGCCTTGATGCTAGCCTCGCTTTAGGACTGACCAGGCAGGATTAGAAACAGTTAGGGCTGCTTTTCTGCTCATTAAACATGGCCACAAGCTGAGACCAAAACTGCTAGCATTGATTAGTCCATTGTGCACAAATTTGATACTAAGTAAACTATTCATTAAAACAAATACATTAAATAATCAAAGTGTACTTTTTGAGGAATTACTGGAAACCTTAACTAAAGAATAAATGCTATTTTCCAGATGACTTCATATTCAAATTGTTTAACAAATACTGAACATTATGTATTAGGTTGTCTCAAAAGTGCTCAGAATGCTCTGCTTCCAAGCTCAATGTATCAGCGCTGGGTACATTCTCTCATGGTGCATGGTCTGATCTATGCAGTTTCTGTGATTACTTTGACTCTCATCTTTGATGTTCAATTTAATTTGTGTTAAGTTTTTTTTAATTTTCTCTGTCGTAATTGAGAAAAGATGATATCTATCCACCCACCTGTCTATCTATCATCTGCACTGCATGCCTCACAAAGTGAGTAAGTTAGCGTTGCTTCACTGCATTTGTTTTCCAGATAACGACTGCGGGGACAACAGTGACGAGGCAGGTTGTAGTCACTCCTGCTCCAGCGCTCAGTTCAAGTGTAACAGCGGCCGCTGCATCCCAGATTACTGGACCTGTGACGGAGACAATGACTGCGGAGACTACAGTGACGAGACCCATGCAAACTGCACCAATCAGGGTCTGTATCTAACCTCCATATTGTCTCTTGAAACTTTTCCACTGCTGCAGAATATTGCTTTCCACCTTTAACTAGAAAAAGCAGTGTGTTAAAATATCCTTTAAAAAAATCAGTGTGTTAAGAGTCAAGTTTTCTGTTCAGATAAAGCCTTGCTACACTTGTGCGAACAAGTTTTGCCTTGACTTCAACTTGAAGAGGTTTGTTTCATCTCTTTTCTGAACTTCATGTTTCTGTTCACGCAGCACTCCCAAGGATGTTATGTGATGTTATTCAGACACTTGAAGTCGTTTAAATATCAGGCAGGGAAATCTGACACAGTACTTAGCGAAGTTTTATGGTGTATTGCACTTGGAAGGAACAAAAAACAAACATGATTTAAAAAGTAGCTTTCGAACGTGACAATTGTACTATACAGAAATAAAATAATACAATAAAAGGACCTGCAGCTGATGGAACAGACTGCATTCTATTACCAACCTCTGTTCTACCCATAAAAATGTACGATAATTGATTTCCCCTGACAAATAATTTGCATTTATATACTATATAATTAGTATTCATATTTAATAATAAAAGCTTTAGTTGAAGAATGGCTAAGAAGGAGTACTGGCAATAAATGTGAGGAAAGGGGGAAAAAGACATTGTGCACTAAAAGTTACGGGCTACTGGCTTACCATAGAAGCTACTTTCGGCTGCTCCCTTATTGACAAGGCGTCATCACAGCGGGTAGCTCCACATGTTTGATTTGCCAGAGTTTTTACGCTGCATGGCCCTTCCAAAGGAATTTGAGTCTCCTCCTGGGACCAAACCGTGGAGGTTTTGCTTGTTAGCCACTACGCTACAGAGCCCCTACGAAGGCTACTGGCTGATAGTATAGGTTGGATATTTTGCAGTGTTTCTTAGTTGAAACAAACAAGACTGAATGAGTTTACAGAAGTCAAATTTATGTTAAACATTCAAGCTCATGTTCAAGCTGGTGTTTATGAAGCACAGGTAGCTGTTAGTGTCACGGATGGTTCTGCATTAATTTCTTTATTTAATCTCTTTCTTTTGTTTAGTTGATTCAATGGGTTTCGTGTCCGTAAGTCATTCTGTCTGTTAGGTACAACCTTTGACACCCAATAATTCAGATATACCTACTTATACTTATAAGTAACTTCTCTTAAAAGCAGCGAAATAAATCAAATCTATTTTGCTGCTGTAACGAACTGCCTGCTGATGTGGAGAAAACAGTGACCTTCTGAATTCACGCTTAAAGCTTTTCTGTCAAATCTGTCCTTCTGCGTGCTAATTTCTAACGGGCACCTCATTAGTTTTAGTTCTCAGTCTTTTGAAGTCGCACATTGTTTTTGCTCAAGGCTGCGTGTCCTAATGCGAGAGATGTCGCAAAACGGCGTCACTTTCGAGTGATGTTTTTTTGATGTCTTGTTTTTTGGTTTGTTTTGTGTTTTTTCAGCCACTCGCCCGCCTGGAGGTTGTCATACAGATGAGTTTCAGTGTCGGATGGATGGCCTGTGCATCCCCTTGCGCTGGCGCTGTGATGGGGACACTGACTGCATGGACATGAGCGATGAGAAGAACTGTGAGGGTGTCACGCACATGTGTGATCCAGCTGTCAAGTTTGGCTGCAGGGACTCCGGTGAGGAATCCACACTTCTTAAAATGCACCGACTAATTTCATTCTGCTTCTAATGACATTTTATGCAACGTTCTGACGGACGTTGCTCGTGAAATAACCCTGCCTTCTGTTTGTAGCACGCTGCATCAGCAAAGCCTGGGTTTGTGATGGCGACAGCGATTGTGAGGACAATTCAGATGAGGACAACTGTGAGGCACTGGTGTGTAAGCTCTCTCACCATGTGTGTGCCAACGACTCCACCATCTGCCTGCCCGCGGAGAAACTTTGCGACGGAGCTGACGACTGCCCAGATGGTTCTGATGAGAAACTCTGTGGTAAGGAACAACACCACCCAGGCTATGTCTCATTGCAGGGAACGCAACGCAGCAAGTGAAGGCCTGCATTTAAAATGATCGCTAAAATAAATCAACGGTTAAGTACATCTGTTCCTTTTATCTACAGACTTGTGTTCGCTGGACAACGGCGAGTGTAGCCATAACTGCACAGTGGCTCCCGGAGAGGGGGTCATTTGTTCCTGTCCTCTGGGCATGGAGTTGGGGGCTGACAACAAGACTTGTCAGATCCAGAGCTTCTGCGCTAAACACCTGAAGTGCAGTCAACGCTGCGAGCAGAACAAGTTCAGTGTCATATGTTCGTGCTACGACGGCTGGGAACTGGAGCCTGACAAGGAGAATTGCAAGAGCACGGGTAAGGGATCATGGAAACAAAAGGCAGATTTAGGGAAGTGAGCAGATGTGTGTGTGTGTGTGTGTATAGAATTGAGTTACACAGGAGGGGGAGAAGAAGTGACCCTTACTATACCTCATCACTGCCAAAACAGCAGAATCGAAGGGTGGTTTGGTTTCGGGATGAAGGAAATGAGAGGCAAGCCAAGCAGGAAACTGTGGTTGGAGAGGATGCATATCGCCAGAATATGGTATTCTTTTTGGACAATAGACAGAGCACTGGAGACAGGAAAGGGGAACATATTACATTGTTTTAATGAGAGTATATGACATGTAAAAAGATTCATGAAGAAAACCTAGCTAGTGTTTTCTGACTACCAGTTTTAGTTTATGAAAAAGTGATTATTAAATGTCAAAGAAAAAACTAAAGAGCTGATGTGTTTTTAAAAAAATATATTAAAGTCATTAAAAGTGCAATTTGGGAAAGACAGAAAATACTTAATCACTTTATATCAACTTTGAATTTTGTAATCCACATAAAGAATGTAGTTATCTCCCTGCAGCAACGAGGACACAGATTTATGATGCTGCCTCTCACTGCCAGGTCTTAGAGACTAGCCACCAGCACCCTGTCATTCATCCTGCTGCCCGTATGGCTGCCTGTTAGGTACAGATAACTCCTGTCTTATTTACACTGAGTTTTAATTACCAGGGATTAGAGCCACTTTCATACCCCCTCCTTTGCTGGTCAAGCCACACACTGCAGAGGAACAGGGCTGCAGGGTTTTCCATGCTGCACAGCAGAGCCATTTTGGAGCGTTTTGAGTACCAATCAACGGTGACCAAGCAAAAGTTTTAACCCTTTATGATCTGGTTAGCTCCATATTTTAGGATATTGTTTTTTTTCCTCTTTCCACAGATCCTTTCAAACCCTTTATCATTTTCTCCAACCGCCATGAGATCCGCCGCATTGATTTGAATAAGGGAGAGTTCAGCGTGTTAGTTCCTGGGCTCAGAAACACCATAGCCCTGGACTTCCATCTCAACCAGAGTGCCCTCTATTGGACTGACGTCGTGGAGGATAAGATCTATCGTGGGAAGCTGTCTGAGAATGGAGGTGAAGCCTTGTACTGTAACAGGTTTTTATGCCTAAAAGACCTAAAAGCACCATCTCTTTGGTTTGTTTTGACAATCGAGGGCTAAGTTTCATGCCAGAATGCACAATCTTCATCAGTGAAAAACAATTCTATTTGCAGCTGAAAACATCTGGAAATTGGCCTTCCAATTGCAGTGCAATGATTAGGTTTTCTAGGATTTTATTGAGCTGAAAAGAACACATTGGAATGCAGGGCCCCTTTTCTGTGCTTAAAAGCAGAATAGACTGTAGAGTGTGTACAGCTATGCTGCTGGAGCTGTGGCTTCTGGGTAACAGAACATCAGATACTTCATCACATAAGGTCAGACCGGTCAATCAAGACCTGCTGCATCAGGCAAGCAAGGCGTCATCATGGCTGCAGCAGCAATAATGAGGAAATTATGTGCACAAGTCTCCACTTATATTGTGCATCTTACTGTATGTTTATTTGCTTGTTGCGTGTCATGTTTACTTACACAGTCCATAGGCTACATGCAGCAGTATGTGTATGCTTTCATTGTGGCAGAGAGGATAATGACTCGTGTAATTAGACCCTGATTAGGAGCCCAACGGAAAATGAAAGGGTTAGAAAGGGGCTGGAAAATGTGTCTCTTTGCTCCTGGAAGACGCCACACATTTGAGACCTTTTCTGCAATTGTAGCATCACCACCCGTGCTGAACAATACTACTGTATTTACCATTTGATTAAAGAAAATCGCAGAGTTAACTTCTTATCCAAATAGCTCCTTTGCATTTACATAATTTGTCAAACTAAAACTGGATTAGCAGTTAAGATTAGAAATGTAGTCGTCAGCAAATCCCAGCCTTCGCAGCCTTTAATGCTACATGTTGAGATACTGTGTGAATTTAAAAAATGTAAGCACCCCAGAGGAGTGTTTATTTTATTGAGTAGTGAGATGAAATATGATGTTTGAACATATGCCCTGATTTTTTTCTCTTCTTGTAGCTTTAACCAGCTTTGATGTGGTAATCCAGTACGGGCTGGCGACACCAGAGGGTCTGGCAGTCGACTGGATAGCGGGAAACATTTACTGGGTGGAAAGCAACCTGGATCAGATAGAGGTGGCCAAGTTGGATGGAACCATGAGGACCACGCTACTGGCGGGGGAGGTGGAGCACCCCCGAGCTATTGCTCTTGACCCCCGGGATGGGTAACAGCTGTTTATTCCGCCTCCTCCTCATATCAAGGAGAACACGTTTACATCACGTTACAATGGCTCTAATTGTTTTGGCTGTAACTACGGAGCTTTTTCAGTTATAAACCTTGCTGACTGTTTCATTTCGTGTTATGGTTCTTTAGGATTCTCTTCTGGACAGACTGGGATGCCAGTTTGCCAAGGATTGAAGCTGCATCCATGAGTGGAGAAGGCAGGAAGACTATCCATAAGGAAACGGGCAATGGAGGCTGGCCAAATGGACTCACTGTGGATTATTTAGAGCGTCGCATCCTGTGGATTGATGCCAGGTTGTACAGAGGGAAAAACATGAAAATATTTGCATATAAATGTTCAGTAATACTCCGAAACATAGCTAAAACTTGTGCTTTATGCAGGTCTGATGCCATCTATTCAGCCAAGTATGATGGTTCTGGACTAATTGAGGTTCTGAGGGGCCACGAGTATCTGTCGCATCCGTTTGCTGTCACCATGTACGGTGGAGAAGTTTACTGGACAGACTGGAGGACCAACACGCTGGCCAAGGCAAACAAGTGGACCGGGAGCAACGTCACAGTGGTGCAGAGAACCAATACGCAACCCTTTGACCTTCAAGTGTACCATCCATCCAGACAACCACAGGGTAGGAAACAGACACACACTCATGTATGCACCACCATTATAATCAATATATGGAAAGATTACAATCTGAAATTATCTACAAGTTTCTGCCTTCAAAGTTATTAGTTGTACATTTTGAGTTACTGACAGTTATAAACTGAATCACCCCACAAGAAAGTTTGTGTAAGTCAAGACCACTACAGTCAGTATTTCCATCTGCAGTCATTTATAGTTGGCCGTTCTGAGACCTCTCTGACCTCCATCTGCTTATAATGAAAGCCTAAGGCACGTGACGAGACCGACAACACAGAAGAGAGAAGGCATCAATAAAACTGTCAGAACAGTAATTAGACAGGAACACCATGCAAGGGCGGAGCTGATTTTGGGAGGGGGGCTGCAAAAGTGGCTTGCAGAATTCACGGGGAAAAGTTTTACACTATGCTGAATTTTCTTGACCATTAGGAAGTATAATTACATTAGATTTTAACCACACTGTAGCGACTTCCACAGTCGCTAGAGGCCGGGGATGGAGCCTGCCTATTTGCCTGACGCGCTGTCAACTTTACGCAATAATGCGAGAGGTGGAATTGTTTGCTTGTTTATTAAAGTGCTTTGAGAGTTTACAGAGTAATGTCATCGGCTCCTGATTCAGACTCTTACAACGTCACAGGCTCTAATATAACGAAGTGAAACATGTTGTGCAGCGGTCAACAAAAACTACGGCTACCCAGCCCTCCTCTCTGTCAAAATCAAAACCAGTGAATGACAGACTGACAACGCCCATTTATGTCACCGCTAGCACCCACGTGACTCCCATAACAACCAAACAAATAAAAACCCAGTGATCATCAAAATTCAATACATTCAATTATGGCTCCTACACACCAGCCCCTAATTATTAGGATCCCTTCTAATAATTACCCATAATTAACCAAGTAGGGGACATAAAACATGCAGAGAAAAGTCAAGCATTTACTGTATTTCAATATTACCCGCAGGAATCCTATAGGTAATCTTAAAGTCTATCTTTAAAGAAAAAAAATGAGAGACATTTTATGTCCAAATACAATCAAAGTCTGATAATTGGACCCAGAAGTCTAACTGTGATCTGCCTCCAGCAGTAGACACAGTTTGGTAATAGGTCGATCCAGGCAACTAGTCTGAGTTTTAATCCGAACTTGACGAACGAATCCTCTTCGGTCAGGAAAAGTCTTTATCACACGTCCCATTGGCCAAGAGTTTCGAGGTGCCGAACTGTCCATGATGAGAACCAGATCTCCCACGATGAGGTTCCTTTTTACTCCAATCCATCGCTGACGTTCCTGTTGCTGTAGTAGGTATTCCTTCACCCATCTTTTCCAAAACAAGTCAGACATGTATTGGACTTGTTTCCATCTTCTGTGTGTGTGTACATATCAGTGGAATGGAATACTCCTGGTGGTAATATCGGTGAGGTCTTTAACAGAAGAAGATGATTAGGGGTCAAAGCTTCCAGGTCGTTAGGATCCATTGAGGCTTTGGTAATTGGGCGGCTGTTAATGATGGCTTCAACCTCACAAAGTACAGTATGAAGACCTTCTTCATCCAGGTTTTGTACTTTCATTATGGAATTAAGTACTTTGCGAACCAGTCTTATCAGTCGCTCCCAGGTTCCTCCGTGATGTGAACCTCCAGGTGGATTAAAGGTCCATTTAACTCCCTTTTACAGAAAGACGTCATTGATTTTTACCTGGTTCCAATGTTCAATGGCAGTTCTAAGTTCACGTTCAGCACCTACAAAATTGGTTCCGTTGTCAGAACGCAGTTCTTGAACCTGACCTCTTCTTGCATTGAAACGTCTGAACGCATTAATGAAAGTCAGTATCCAGTGATGGAGCAACCTCAATATGAACAGCACGGATAGCAAGGCAGGTGAACATAACACCGTATCTCTTCACCACGCTCCTCCTACTTTTTACACTGAAGGGTCCGAAGTAATCCACTCCCACCCGCGTGAATGGAGGTTCACCTGGAATGATTCTTTCATTGGGCAAATCCGCCATCTGTTGATTCACTGGTGGAGCATTAAGACGTCGACAGATGACACATTTAGATAACACTTTTCTTATTGCTGTACTAGCTCCAATCAACCAGTACTTTTCTCTTAGCTTAGACAGCATGTGGTTACTACCACCATGTCCAACTTCCTGATGTATGTGTCTAAGCAAGAGCTCGGAAATGTGTTGATCCTTTGCTAGTATTATGGGATGTTTCACCTCAACCGGCATCGATGATCTACTGAGTCTCCCACCCACTCTGAGAATTCCATCTTGCAGCTGTGGGCAGAGTCTTCTTAGAGGACTTGATTTTATAATGGGTTGTCCCTTCTCCAGACTCACAAGCTCCAAGGAAAATCTCCTCCTCTGACAGAACTTGATAATGACAACCTCAGCTTTGTCCAGATCTTCCACTGTAAGATTCTTAATCACAGATGTCCTCTTAAAGTTCCTCAGCTTTTCTTCCACAAATGATTTCTGTTGCTCTTTGGTGACCTCTGACTGTGGTAAGCTTGAACACAATTCTCTCCTTTTCTTCACAAAGGACAGAAGCAAGTCCTTAAATTTTAACAGCCATGCCACTGACTTCTTAAGACGTGTCCAGGTGGAAAAATGTTTAAACAAGCGAGTAACAGAATTTTCTCCAGCTTGCTCAACACTCACTGTGGCAACTGTTTTTACCTCAGGATCATCAGATGCAAGCAGACTGATGTCATCTGGGTAGACAGGCCATTCACTCCTAGATTGTAGAAGATACTGAGGCCCAGACAACCATTTTGTATTCTTCATAAAAACATCGACTTTCACTCCTCTTGAGGCCATATCTGCTGGATTACTGGCAGTGTCCACATATCTCCATTGCGAGGAAGATGAAACTCTTAAGATTTGTGAAACTCTGTTGGCCACAAAAACCTTGAATCTTGAAGTCTCACTCCTGATGTATTTAAGAACAGAAGCACTGTCTGTCCAAAACACAGAATCCAGAAGTTCCATCCGCAGCTCTTTCCTCCAGAGTACATCCAATCGACTGGCCATGGTTGCTGCAATGAGCTCCATTCTCGGGATGGTAAAGGATTTAAGAGGAGCAACACGAGCCTTTCCCATAACAAACGCACAGTGTCGTTCTGAACAGATGTTTTCAATCAGCAGATAGGTCACTGTTCCATACCCATCCTCACTGGCATCACAGAAATGGTGCAACTGAGCACTCATGATTTCTCCAAATCCATCAGGTTTCAGACAACGACTCACTTCAAACTTGCTCAATAGCTGGAGGTGCTGGAGCCATGTTAACCATCTTTTGGAAAACAGCTCTGGTATGTTATTGTCCCTGCCGATTCCTTCCTGGCATAGATCTCTTAGGATTTTCTTAGCAGTTAAGACCACAGGACATTCCAAGAGGATCATAGATAGAACTGACAATTGAAAGGATTCCTCTTCTGGTGAGCGGTCTGTCCTTGAGCACAATCTTGAACTTAAAAGAGTCTGATTTTATGCACCACTCCACGCCCAAAACTCGCTCGATCATTGAGGAATCCAATTCCATGTTCAACTCTTTCATTCCTGTGGCTCTGTGACTTTCAGGAATTGATTCCAGCACTCCAGGCTTGTTGGTGATCCACTTTTTGAGCAGAAATCCTCCTTTGGCACACAAAGAAACCAACTCGTGGTACATTAACACTGCTTCCTCATCAGTTTCAACGGACACAAGACAATCGTCCACATAAAAACAGTGCAACAACTTCTTCACAGCTTCCTCACTGTAGAGATGTCCAAAGTCATCCGCACACTTTCTGAGTGCAAAGTTGGCACAACTTGGTGACCAAGTTGCCCCGAAGAGATGTACATTCATCCTGTATTCAGATGTTGGTTGTTCCAGATCACCTTTAGGCCACCAGAGAAATCTCAATAGATCTTTATCTTCAGCTGGAACCATGACTTGATGGAACATGGATTCAATATCTCCCATAATTACAACTGGCTCCTTCCTGAATCTTGTGATCACTCCTATTAAAGAGCTTGTAAGATCAGGTCCTTGTAAGAGTTGGGAGTTTAAAGATGTTCCATGATAACTCACTCCACAGTCAAACACAACTCTGAGTTTCTTCTTGGTCGGATGGTAAACACCATGGTGTGGTATATACCACAGCTTGCCATCATTGCGATTGATCTCCTCTTCCGGGACCTTTTCAGCATAACCTTTAGCCAGAAGCTCATTCATGAAGACTTTGTACTCAGTATGAAACACTGTCTCTCTCTCAAATCTCTGTTTTAGAAAGCGCAGACGTTGTTGAACAACTTTCTTATTGTTTGGCATACTGATACTGGCATTCCGAAAAGGTAATGCTATCTGGATATGACCACCCACATATTTGGCAGAGTTAGTCACTATTTCCAGAAATCTCTGATCCTCTCTTGACAATCCAACCTGCTCATCAACTTTGCTCTCAGGAAAGTCATTCTTGAACTGTTGCTGCCAAAGCTCCTCCAGCGTGACAACAGAAATTCTGTTGACTGTAACTTGTGGATGCTTCTGATCACCTGTAGCTTCACAGTTTCCTGAAAGTGGTCCATTGATGGTCCAGCCAAGCCTTGTCCTTACGGCCTACGGTCCTCCATCAACACTACACACCACTTCCAGAGGTTCCAAGGCTTTGGGAATGTTTGTTCCAATCAGAAGTTCGATTCCTGCATTTATTTGAGGCGAAGTTATGCGTTTTAAATGTGCCCATCCTTCAATATCTCCTGGTGTTGTAATATTTCCTTTATGTACAGGCATGGACTCCTGGTAAATTCAATCAAAATTCAATACATTCAATTATGGCTCCTACACACTCATTAAAACATTTCATTGACCTTCATACTTTTAAAATAAAACCTTTTCTGTGCTCATGTCTCCGTAGCTCCTAATCCGTGTGCAGCTAAAGACGGCAAAGAGCCCTGCTCTCACCTGTGCCTCATCAACTTCAATCAGACGTTCTCCTGTGCTTGTCCTCACCTCATGAAGCTGGGCCCTGACAAACGCACGTGTTACGGTAAGGCTGAGCTCACGAACACAAATGCAACCACTGTGGAAAATTGACTCGTTGAGTCTTTCTTAGCCTCCACGCAGTCCTGTTCTTTTCTTGTTTCAGCTTGAATGTTACTGTCTAATCCCTGTCCTTGCAGAATTGTTTATTTATAATTTATTTTATTTTTCTCTTGGAGAAAAAGAGAGAGGATTAAACAGACTTTTTTTTTTTTTTGTTGCTTTGAGGTCTTTTTGCTGTGACAGCTTTGGAGCGTATTGAGGTGTCCGTCTGTAAAATAGTGAAAGCTGGCCTGTTTATTCAGTGTGTGAGTTTAGTATTCAAGGCAGCACTTTCTATTATCTTCGGCGGTAATGGAATGGAGAGCCCCATTCTGTCTGATGCAAGCATCAGACACATTCCCCAGCTTCCACCACCGGCTCTGGGATGGCCAATACAGCCCGGCGCTGTCATTACTCTGCCCTCTCCGGCTCTCTTTCCCTCCTTTGCTGTCTATCATTTAAGCCGCACACAGTTAAATGATACTTGACTGTTGAGACCAGTGCAATTGCAATGTATCTTCACTGATTGAATTCGCTCGCTCTACTCTGGCTGTGCTATTGAGTTAGCCAGCCAGACACAATCATTAGTCAAAGATGCAATTGGATCAACTGTTTGTTCAAGTGGCAGGAATAATGCGTGGATGTACTGATCCATGCTGTAACCATCTATCCGCAGCTCTGACTCATGCATTAGTGTGTACTCGTGCATTTGACTTGAAGCTACATTTAACTCCCGATTACTTACATTGAATACTAAGGTCCACGTCAACATCTTGTGTCTCCCGCAGAGTCTCGCCAGTTCTTGCTGTACGCTCGGCAGATCGAGATCAGAGGAGTAGACATCGACAACCCGTATTACAACTATATCATCTCCTTCACTGTGCCGGATATCGACAACGTGACTGTGGTGGACTATGATGCTCTGGAGCAGCGTATCTACTGGTCAGATGTCCGTACTCAGACCATCAAGAGGGCGTTCATCAATGGCACTGGAGTTGAAACTGTGGTTTCTGCTGGTATGATGGAGGCAACACGACACATTACAGAACATAATTAAAAGGCTCATTATTTAGAGCCTTACTTTAAGAAACAAATATAGCAGGGTAATTTTATCAGACTGCACCAAGATTTCTGTCCAGTAGTTAAAAATTAATGCTTCTCTCGCTTCTAGATTCCTAGTATGCAGATGCTGTTATGTACAAGGGCTCTACACAACAAAACTCATTAGCTTGGGGAATGGCGATCTTTTGCCTGAAATAATAACCTGAGTGGGCACGTTTTGGTGGATGATCTATGCCAGCTAACTCTGTCTTTAAAAAAAAAAACAAGTTAGCTGGAAACAATAAAAGATACAGGTGATAAAATGTGTCATCAGTTGTCCTGTTAGCCAACAAATGCAGTGTCCATAGGTTAGAAAACATCTGTTTTTTTTAAAAAAAAAAAAAAGGCTGATTAATAAGAGTTTGTTCGTGTTCTTCATCTTTCATCAGATTTGCCCAATACTCATGGTCTGGCTGTCGACTGGGTGTCCAGGAACCTGTTCTGGACCAGTTATGATGCCAACAAGAAGCAGATTAATGTTGCCAGACTGGACGGCTCCTTCAAAAATGCTGTCATCCAGGGCTTAGACAAACCCCACTGTCTAGTGCTCCATCCAGTACTGGGGTTGGTCTCGCACACAAATGCACACACACACTCATTCTATAAAGCTGTCATGTGTCGCCACACTGAAGCTTTCAGAAATTGCTCACAGACACCCTCCTGGCTTCACCTATAACTTGCAACAGATACAAGCAGAAGTCTGCACAAAGACACACACAAACAATCATACAAAGTCTGTCTGGCAGGTTCCCCTCTGTGTGCGCTCACAGTAATTCAGTTCCTGACCTCGGAGTGTTTTGTCACTCAGGAAGTGGTTCCAATCCTTCTCCCTTCATGCTGCGTCTCTCCTCTCTCTGTCTTTTTTTTCTATTTCTGTTTCAAAAGTTTCTGTGCTCAGAGTATAAATAATTTACAGCAAGTGTCTCTGTTGCTTTGTGTTACTTTTTCTGTTTCTCATCACTTTCTTCACTGTGTTTATCTTACATCCTGTCCGTTCCTGTCTTGCCTTGCATAAGTTTTTCTTTTTTTGCCATGAACTTGGCCTCAGTCTTTTCTCAGTCCATCAGAGAATAAAAAAAGTCCATCTGTATTCATATACTCAGTTTTGATCTGCCGGAATATGTGGGCTTTTGTGTGTTTGAGGTCAATGAAGAAAAGATATTTTCTTAAGACAAGTCTCTGCCTCTGTGTGCATTATTTCCACTGTACTCCTTCCTCTCTGTGAAAGGCTTTAGCCTCCTTAAGAGGAGGAATGTTTCCGATCTGAGCATTGTTGGCGTGAGAGAAAATGAGAAGCAGATGTGAGATCTGTGAGCTCTCCCCTTTTTCTGGCACACAAACACGCTGACCCCACCAAAGGTGGGTGGGGTCAAAGAAAGTTGAGGCGGGGCAAAGAGTTGGGAGGGAAGTGTGTGTGTGTGTGTGTGTGTGTGTGTGTGTGTGTGTGTGTGTGTGTGTGTGTGTGTGTGTGTGTGTGTGTGTGTGTGTGTGTGTGCACAAACATGACAATATAGGGGTTTATATGCTTCAGAGGCTTTATTTAAGGATAGTTAACAAACAAAGGAAGGGCGTGGTGGCTCTGGCTGGATTTAACAGAAAGTGAATGAGCATAGAAAATGTGCAGTCCAAACAAAGTGGCACACACACGTATATACATGTTACCCTCTATACTCTGCATATGTGCATTTCCTCATGACAGTTTGAGAAGCAGTCATTTATGTGAGTGCATCTGGTGTGAGAGATTAAAGCTGTCAGCGGTTGATCAGGACATTAATTAACTGCTGAACTAAACGCACTGAAATATAGTTTCTTATTTGTCAGGTTTTTGCCAGCTTTATTTCTGCCTCACTCATCGTCATTACAGTCTGTTGATGCGATTTTGGCTTTGAAATGAAAATGGCAGATTGCGTTTTAGAAAAGTCCAAATAAGCTCGCGTGCAGTTCGGTGTTGCTCACAGACCTGATGCTCTCATTTCTTATCGATAACATCACTGTTGTTCATGCTTTGTGTACCTATAGGCTTTATGGTTTTCAGTGGCGTACTACCACGGTTGGTTCAACAAGTTTAATAGTGATGTAGTAAAATTTCTCTCTCTCTCTCTTCCTGTTGCGTATCATATCTTTGTGGATTCTCTGCGCGCCTCCATCAGGAAGCTGTACTGGACAGATGGGGACAACATCAGCATGGCCAACACAGATGGCACCAACCGCAGCGTCCTCTTCACCAACCAGAAAGGCCCTGTTGGTGAGTTAGCGGCTCTTTTCTGTGACTGTGTAAGCGACAGCACCCCCTAGTGACAGGGCAGATGATTACAACTCAGAACTGTCTTTTTTCTTTTCCTTTTTTTTTTTTTTCAGGCCTCTCCATTGACTTTAAAGCTGAGCGGCTTTATTGGATCAGCTCGGGAAACAGCACCATCAACCGCTGTAAACTGGACGGCTCTGGACTTGAGGTGCTTGAAGGGGCCAAGGGCAAGCTGACCAAGGCTACTGCTCTGGCCATCATGGGTAGGTATCCAGAGTGCATTAAAACTGCATTATTCATCTTGCGTGATACTACTCTTATCTGGCTTTGTTGCATTGAAAATTGCTCCGGTTAACACGGTTCTTGTAGTGTGAGATCAGGTTTTAATGGAGAACGCTGATCATCCTCATGTGCACTGTGTCCTGTAGGAGACAAGTTGTGGTGGGCGGACCAAGGAACTGACCAGATAGGAACCTGTGACAAGAAGGACGGTGGAAACTGGAAAGTCCTGAGGAACAGCACTTCTCCCATGATGCACATGAAAATTTATGATGAAACTGTGCAGAAAGGTGCAGAGTTTGGTGCTGCAAGCCAATTTTTCTGGGGGGGGGTTTTCAGTCTTTTTTGCTTTGTGAAATTGCTCTGCAAAAAAAAAATAGGAATAAGATATGTCCTTGTTTCATTTAAGATCTGCTGTGCAGACTGCATGTAGCCCAGAGCTTATGTGTGTATCTAAAACACATCTGTTTATGCCTCTGTTACTAGTCTTTGATTTGTTTTATTTGCTCTTTGCTTTTGTATTTCCAGGCACCAATCTTTGCAGTAATAACAACGGAGACTGTTCCCAGCTGTGTCTCCCCACCTCCCCGACCACCAGATCCTGCATGTGCACTGCAGGATACAGCCTGCGCAGAGGGCAGCAGTCTTGCGAGGGTATGATGCTCCCATACCCTTGTCATATGCCTGATTTTAGACAATCCTGGATATATGAAGCGATGAATGTGAAGTGATGCCACGCTCAAAAATGAATATTTTATTTGTTTGCTGTAGGTGTCGGCTCTTTCTTGCTGTACTCGGTGCACGAGGGCATACGGGGTATTCCCTTGGACCCATCAGATAAGTCTGATGCCCTTGTACCAGTGTCGGGCACCTCCCTAGCAGTGGGCATAGATTTTCATGCAGGTAAGAAATTCTCTAGTTCTGCATATTTCGTGTAGCTGAATTCACTGCTCCATAAAATATTTGTTAAAGCTACTAGCTTCCTTTTTTAGTCCAACTCTGTGTTTTACTTGTTCCCACAGACAATGACACGATCTACTGGGTAGACATGGGCCTGAGCACCATCAGCCGGGCCAAGAGAGACCAAACCTGGAGAGAGGACGTGGTCACTAATGGCATTGGCAGGGTAGAGGGCATCGCTGTGGACTGGATTGCTGGTGAGAGAAACTGCGTCCCGGCTCATGCGTACTAAATTTAGATAATGACAGTTAGACATACTTATAAAGAGTGTTTTGCTTTTCCTCTCTGCACATTTATCATGCTTGCACATACTGCCTGTCACTGTTAAAAGCAACAGTGTGGACCTGTTGCACTAAGTGAGAAAACAGAAAGTAGATGCAAAAACAGAGAGAAAAAAGTATTATTTCCAGGTCAATGCGGTTTAAAAATTAGGAAATTGTTTCTCCTTCATCCTCCACAGGAAACATCTATTGGACAGATCAAGGCTTCGATGTGATTGAGGTGGCCAGGCTGAATGGTTCCTTCCGCTATGTGGTGATCTCGCAGGGCTTGGACAAACCTCGTGCCATCACTGTCCATCCTGAGAAAGGGTGAGAACGAAGGACTGTGCCAGGTTCCTACTTTAGCTTCTCCTTCTGTGATTTATCTCAGTATTGATTACTGCGGTATTTGGTTTTCTGTCTTTGCGTGCTTTGGTACGAGCAGCTACCTGTTCTGGACAGAGTGGGGCCAGTATCCCCGCATCGAACGCTCTCGCCTGGATGGATCTGAGCGAGCCATCCTCGTCAACGTCAGTATCAGCTGGCCCAATGGCATCTCCATCGACTATGAGGTACACCGCAACAGATCATTTTTTACATTTATATCGCTGACTTGCAGCACAGAGAGTGGGCCTAACATTACTTAATGTGGGAATGCAGGATGGTATGCTGTACTGGTGCGATGCCAGGACTGATAAGATTGAGCGCATCAACCTGGAGACTGGAGAAAACAGGGAAGTGGTGTTGGGCAACAACAACATGGACATGTTCTCTGTGTCTGTGTTTGAGAGCTACATCTATTGGAGTGACAGGTCAGATACACCATTCCTACTCAGTCTTATCCCTCTTTTTGCGAATGGTATTCACCCACAGTCCTAATGTTTACTTATAAATATATATATTTATATCAGCAAACTTCAGCTTGTGTTTAATGCTGATAATCTGTCTGGTGTCAACCAGGACGCATGCTAATGGCTCCATAAAGAGAGGCAGCAAGGACAATGCCACAGACTCTGTGTCACTGAGGACTGGTATTGGGGTCCAGCTCAAAGACATCAAGGTTTTCAACAGGGCCAGGCAGAAAGGTAAGCAAAGTGTGCTTTAAAGGTGACCTGTTACGCTCATTTCCAGCTGCCCATTTTTATTCTGGCACTCCCTGGAATAGCTTTGCATGAATCGCATTTCAAAACACTCCTTATTTACTCTTTAAAGGTTTTTATGGAGCACCTCAGTTGATCATATCTTTGAAATTTGTCATTTTAGCTCCTGTGTCCTTAAGCTGCTTCTTTCTAAAACCCAGATTTTCTTATGACTGGCTGTCCTTGCAAACAGGACGCAGTGCTTGGAAATTCATGCTGAGCTGACGTCATCTAAGCCCTGAAGTGGAAAAACAAAGTTACAGATGAAGCATGTAGCGCTGTGTGAACCCTGAGCTTATCACTTTAGAACACATATGCGTTATTATTATTTAATATACAGCAGTGGAGAGTAAATTTTCCTTATTAAGTTTTAATTTCCTAAATTAAAAATGTGCAATAATGAATACATCGACATTAAATCTGAACAGAAAAGTGGACAAAATCGTGCTTTTGTTTCTTAAAATTTCAAAACTTCTAGATTAATGTGCAAAAGTAGTTTTTGCAACAGTGCAAATACATAAATACTTACAAATCCATAAGGTTTACACTAAAGCGTTGATCAGTCACAGTAAACGGTGTTACCACCACACAAAAATCCCCAGCATCACTAAAGGGGCAAATTTCACTGACTGATTGGCCAGGCATTCCTGGGCATGTATGAGTGCGCTGTGCACGGGTTTCTCGTGATAGCTGAGAAGCTTGTTGGAACAAAGACCTGGAGTAAAATAGCGCACTGCTTACTTGGAGTTTACACGTCAGAAACTGTTTGATAAACTACATTTTTTTTGTGACATACTTTTGAGAGCTATCTGCAGACAGCAAAGCTAAGATAACAAACACAGGAAATGCCGGAAAGTCTGTTCTCGATGACATCATTGCTTGGCTGCGCTGCATCGTCTGCCTTCACATGCCGATACATATATTCTATAAAATGAGTAAAAGTATAATAAGAGTCAGGTGAAAATATATTATCATTCAAATGTATATTTAATTGCATTTTGTTCTCTTTACAGGAACAAATGTGTGCAAGGAAAACAATGGCGGATGTCAGCAGCTTTGCCTTTACCGTGGCAAAGGACAGCGTACGTGTGCCTGCGCCCATGGCATGCTGGCTGAAGACGGCCGCACCTGCCGCGACTACGATGGCTACCTTCTCTACTCGGAGCGCACCATACTGAAGAGCGTTCACCTGTCCGACGAAAACAACCTGAATGCCCCCATAAAACCATTCGAGGACCCCGAGCACATGAAGAACGTCATCGCACTCACTTTTGATTACAGAGGAGGAGGAGGCAAAGGAGCTAACCGTATCTTCTTCAGTGATATTCATTTTGGCAACATCCAGCAGATCAGTGATGACGGGTCTGACCGCAAGACTGTAGTAGAGAGTGAGTTTTCCCGACTCTTAAGTTAGTTTTCTTAATGCTTTGTGCTCTGTCCAAGTAACTAACATGCCATGGTGATCTGGCCTAAACCTCCCACCCTACCCCACCCAAGGTTTATGGCTCCTGTCATTTGTCCAGTCATAAGACTCCCTGATAAGAAATCTTCCTGGAGAAGAAATCTGCTGGCTTTTCCCCAAAATACTCATATTTATTCTGTAGATGTAGCCAAAGTAGAAACAAAGGAAAAACATTTTTTTTTAGAACAGAGTGAGAAGCAATACAATCAGGCTGAGAGACAGATAGACTTTCATTCACCTTATCTCAGCACAACAGAACACGGGTGCACCGTTAATGTTTTACTTTAATCTCTTTTACAAGGAATGTGTGATATTCCCGCTGTGCATGTAAAGCAACAAATCCCAGAGCAAAGTTCCTGCTCAATTCAAGAGCAACTGTTGTTCAAAGCAATGATGCTGACTGTTGCTGTGAGAGCTCTTGAGTTGACTTTGTTCATGAAGGCAACGCTGACGTCCAGTTTAACTGTAGTCTTTGATCACGTTTTTTTAGCTTGTATTTTTTTGTCGATCCCAGTTGCCAGCAGTTCCTCGCTGTGCGCAATTAAAATAGTCACGTTATGTCAAGTTAGTTACTCGTAGTAATACTGTCAGGCAGCAGCCATAGCCACATCCCTGCTGTCTCTTTGTCCGTCCCTCTTGAACAGCCTCAGTAGGTCCTGCCTGAACTTTTCAGACATCAGCACATAGAGAATAGGGTTCATTACTGTAGAGGAGGTTGCCATAAAGCGTGCAAACACAGCAAAGGGGCCATAACGTGGTGAGGCTCCAGTGGCTCCTGTGCCTTTATCCGCCAGTAAGGCCAGCGTCATGCCGTAGGACGGCAGCCAGCACAGGGTGAAAGCCAGCACCAGCATAGCCGACGTTTGGGTCACTTTGCTTTGGTAACGCTCCACCTGGGGGGCTCTTCCAGTGTGCCGACTCCTCCATAGGAACATGTAGATGCTGCCATATGCCACTGCTATGGTAACTAGTGGTAGAAAGAAGGCCACAAAGAAATGAGACAGTCCATAGATCAGCTGGTCACGGTGGGTCTGGAAAGCAAAGCATGCAAGCCCGTCAAGGGCTTTTTGTGGGGTTCCTACAGAGCGAAAGACTAGCTGTGGAACAGCAAGGCAACAGGCTGGGACCCAGACCAGTATGGCAGCTACAGAGACTCGGCGAGTAGTGAGAAGGGAATATGCTCTGGCAGGCTTCACCACAGTCAGATAGCGACACACAGCCAGTGTGGCCAGAGTAAAGATGCTGGTTGAAGAGCAGGCTGATCCCAGGAAGCCCAGCAGACGACACATGAAGTCACCAAACGGCCAGTGCTGCATGGCTATAGCAGCTGTGTGGAAGGGAAGCATGGAGAGCAAAAGCAGGTCTGAAACGCTCAGAGCCAGAAGCAGGATGTCTGTCCCCATACCCATCCCAGAGTTTTGGGGAGACTGTCCAATACGTCCCACCCCTCTCCTCCATCGCTTACATAAGATTACTATCACTACGGTGTGTCCGCTAACTCCCAGCACCAGAATTAGTGAATCTAGTATTGGGACTAGAACCTGTTCCACATTGTCCAGTCCAGGGTCACTGCTACTGTTACCCAACAGATCCTCTGAGCTTGTAGAGTTCAGCAGCAGCATTGTGTCTTCAGTTTTGTTGGGTCAGTTTGTTCAATCTGGTCATAAAACTTCTGATCATAAATGTAGGAATGATTAAGGACATTCCAGTAGCAGTGTTCTCAGAAATGACAACGCACATATTTACAGTTCAAAGTTTAACATGAATCACCTCAGACTGAATCATGTTAAATACATAAACACATATGACACCAATTCATGTGACTGTGCTGACTGTATAAAAGTGTACAGTTAAAGCTGCTTCCTCTCGATCTGTTCCACCTCTTATTGGCTTGGTATTGTAGAGGGGAACAAAGTGAGATCAGGCCCCTCCACTGAAGTCAAGACGCACCTGATTTCTGAGCTGCTTGCCATTCTTCTGGTTGAACTCCTGTTAAGGGCAAGCGGGTGTTGAGAGGTGAATGCTGTAGATTGTGTGAGTTCAGAGCAGGCAGCTACTCCACATGGCATTCGCCTTCCACAATCAGTATTCCTCATATATCCAGGAAAGGGACTTCCAGAGAAAACCGCAACAGTGGAAAGGATAGTAGATAGTTTGACAGGATGAAGCCAAGTAAGCGGTAGGTGAACTCTGGACTGATTATGATAGAGCAGGACGTGGATGGGCTGTCCAACTCTCTGTGGGAGGGCCTATTGAGGCCCAACATATTTTTTTTCCCATGCTCTATTTAGTTTCTTCCCATTTTGTGGAAAGGCCTCTGCATTGTCTCGACGTGCATTTGCAGCACAGCCTGCACAAAAACCTGCACTGATACAAAAAATAAACAAAGAGCGACACAGTGAGATAGTGTTTGCCTTCAGAATCGGGGTAATTATTGACTCCCGGCCTGATGGCAAACACTACACTGCTATCATACCTACTGTAGATAAACGGCCATAAAATCACTGTCAGCAGAGCTCAAGACCTGTATATTCAGCTTGCCTGTATTGGCACAAGCAGCGCGTGAAAATGTAGAGAATCTTTGGTAGCCCTAGATCAACAGTAATGTGATTTGAGCAGACAGTGGTGGCAATTTGTGATTTAAAATTCATTAACACCGCTAAAGAAAGAGGAAATGGGGGTGAATAGATTTCACGGCGCTCTCTATCGATTGTTAGGGTGTTGATTTATGAGTGCGAGAAGCGGGGGACAGTTGCCTTGCGTGTTGCGATGCTCCGCTTGATTTTCAGTCGCTTTGCTTCTCTCAGAGTCTCATAGCGTGCGCTGGACGCGCGATGATTCACGTCTGCGGTGTCGCACTGGAGATATTGAGGTGTAGTGTGAGCTGTCCCACCTGGTGGTAAACCTCACCGTTGCTTTGGCTTGACATCTGATGGGATGAGATCATATCCAGTCCTAAGAAATGGCTGCTTTAATCATTAGACCTGCACTGTTCCATTGCAGCAGCTGCAGTAACAAGTAGGTGACTATTACTTATTATTTGGAGCGGTCTCTGACTCCATGAAGCACAAGTTACAGTATTTGTTTGTGTGTGCGTTGCGTGTTTTCTCAATACCGGTGCAGCTGTTCTCCATCTGATGTTGCAGAACTTTGTGTTCCTCCATCTTGGCTGACTTTTGGCTGTCCTCTGGCCTCCTTTCAGCCATGAAGCTCCCAACTTCTTATTAATTTTAAGGCTGGGAAAGCAGAAAAAAATGACCTCTTGCTTCTCATCTCTTGATGAGGCAGTCCAGTGGAAAGTAATATGCTAGCTGGTAACTGTTATTGTGACCTTTATCCTCCACTATTTGCTGGATAAAAGCCTTGAATCACACAGTGTTCTTAGTCATTAATACTAAGCTGTCATGCCCAGAGCCCTGACTCCGGGTTGCCACACAGCAGTCTGCCAGCTCTGAGCTGCTGCCAAACGGTCTACACTTGGCCTTTTAACACAACCCCGTAGTTGACGTGCTTCTTTTTCTTCTCCCTTTTTCCTCTTCTATCTACTCCGTCCCCCACCTCTGGTCGTTGCCTTCTCTTACTGTCTGTGTGCTCTTCTCTCGATCCCTTCATGCTTTTTCAGATGTGGGCTCGGTGGAGGGGTTGGCATACCATAGAGCCTGGGATATGTTGTACTGGACGAGCTACACTACCTCGACTATTACCCGCCACACTGTGGACCAGAGCCGCTGGGGTGCCGTTGACCGGCATACAGTGGTCACCATGTCAGGAGACGACCACCCGAGGGCCTTCGTTCTCGACGAGTGTCAGAGGTAAGAACTGATTCAGTTGTTCACATCGCCGATTTGCAGGCCATTCTGCTCACGCCAGTTCATTACACCTGTTTGTATCACTGATTACTATGTTGTTTTTCCACAGTCTGATGTTTTGGACCAACTGGAACGAGCAGTCTCCCAGTATCATGCGCGCCACTCTGACTGGCTCCAACGTCCTTGTGATCATTGGCACGGACATCCGAACCCCCAACGGCCTGGCCATAGACCACCGTGCTGAAAAGCTTTATTTTTCTGACGCCACACTGGACAAGATTGAACGCTGCGAGTATGATGGCAGTAGGCGCTACGTGAGTGACAAAAACACTAAAAATATTTCTAATGCTGCATGGCTGAGCAATGTGACTGTTTAAATAGCAACCGTCAGCTTTTTACTCTTTCACTGGTTTGATAGAAAAAGACTGGGGTTCTCATGACTGTGGTTTTGCTTCCCCCTGCAGGTCGTGCTGAAGAATGAACCGGTCCATCCATTTGGCCTGGCGGTGTATGGAGACTACATCTTTTGGACCGACTGGGTGAGGAGGGCTGTGCTCCGGGCTGAGAAATACACCGGGGCAGATATGAAGGTCCTGCGTGCTGATATTCCTCAACAGCCGATGGGTATTGTCGCGGTGGCCAATGACACTAACAGCTGTAAGTCTTTGCACCAAATGAGGAAATTCAATGTAAAATTTGGGGGATTTTTCATCACAGTCCTCTGTCGTAAGACTATGACTGCTGGACTGTTTCATGTAAATGTGTGAAGCAAATCGATCTTACATAAAGCCTGTAAACCAAACATTGGTTGAGCCTGAGCCAGTAAAACATTCAACATCTTTTTCACATTTATGATAAGTGGAGGAATCCTGAATTTTTCTCCTATTTTTTTTATTTTTTTATTCCTCTCTGCATTTATCATTGTTTGTATCTTTTTATTTCAATCAAGTCAAGCATTTTTCCACTCTACCGTATCTTTTCCCTCGAGTTCCCTTATTCAGTAAACAGTTTTGCACCAATACCCGCAGCACCGATGCAAGCCGAGAGCCCGCTGTAACAGCCGCAAATCCTATTTAGATAGAGTCACATTGTGCATTCAGCTGAGGCAGAGCCATTGCCGGGTTCACCCAGGTGTTTCTGTCTGCTCGTGATGTGTGTTCGCCTGTGTGTCAGGAGATTGGATGCGAGATCAGAAATTCTCAGGTTTGTGTGCTAACTGTCCTCCTGTTTGCACAGGTGAATTCTCCATGTGTCGTGTTAACAACGGGGGATGTCAGGACCTGTGTTTGCTGACCTCCGAGGGAAGGGTCAACTGCAGCTGTCGGGGCGACAGGAAGCTATTCGAAGACAACACTTGCATAGGTAATTCAAGAATAGGACACGCTTATATGGAGGAAATGTTTATACACAGGAAACAAAGCGAGGACGATTTCAAAATTCGGACACATTTTTTTTTATAGCTCCATAAGTAAACAGAAACACTAAATCAGATCAGTGTGCCTTTAAAACACAACAACGTCGAGATAAATTTGTACACTGATTTTCAAGGTATCTAGCAAACAGGTTGCTCCAATCTTCTTGGAGGACTCATCACACTTCTTCCGTGGATTTAGGCTGTCTTCATCTAATCTTGATAACTGAAGAGAAGGGGGCTGGTCGGGGACTGTCTTTGGTAGTACTTGTTATTGTTTTTGCTGAAGATGGATATTAAAAACTCTTGGCTGAGTGTTTGAGGCCGCGCACTGCCGAATGAGCTGAGACTGAGCAGCATTACTGTAGATGTGTCCCAGATGGTACTGTTGCGTGGTGATGCTGTGATGATGAGCAGACACTCTTCTCGGGCAGAACTTGATGTGATAAAGTAACAAGCAAAGACAGATATCGGCTCTGTGCCTGCTCTGATTGTCTTGGGTTAGGCGACTCTTCCTAAGTCCCTATTTCTCTCTTTTTGCCTGTCAGCCCTCAACACGACATGTAACAGCATTGATGAGTTTGAGTGTGGAAATGGAGACTGCGTTAACTACACCCTGACTTGTGACGGCATGGCTCACTGCAAGGACAAGTCTGATGAGAAGCAGTCATACTGCGGTGAGTGGAACCTTTTTTTGCGCGTCAAAACACTATCAGCCGTGTTTTTTCTTGTTGGATTTTGTAGTTAGAATCCATCCTGTCTGGTTTTCAGCCAACCGCGTCTGCAAGAAGGGCTACAGACGCTGTGTGAATGGCCGCTGTGTGGGTCACGGCTCCTGGTGCAACGGGCAGGATGACTGTGGAGACAGCTCAGATGAGCTCTTCTGTAACAGTGAGTCTGCTTTTCCAATTAATCAAACATTTTTGCATTCGCATTTCTTAAAATATTGCTCTCACTAACCGCCGCCTCTCCTCTCGCCAGCCACGCTGTGCTCAGCCGATCAGTTCCAATGCAAAGACGGAAGCTGCATCTCCAACTCCAGCAAGTGCAACCAGAAAGTGGACTGCGAGGACGCTAGTGATGAGATGAACTGCAGTAAGTTAAGATCATCAGATTTGTTCTTAAAAATTAAATGTTGACATTTTTGCTACTCTGAGGCGATGGTAAAATGTTTTGCCTTCTCTCTTTGTTAAGCCGCCACAGACTGTTCCAGTTATTTCCATCTGGGAGTGAAGGGAGTGACATTTCAGAAGTGCGAGTTCACCACACTCTGCTATGCACCTTCTTGGCAGTGTGACGGTGCCAACGACTGTGGAGACTTCTCAGATGAAAGAAATTGCCCTGGTATTTTAATTACATCTGACAGCTAAATCTACTTGGATTGAGTTTTTTTGTTTTTTGTTAGAGTAGAAAGAACAATTTGGATTATGCCACAGGGAACAGGGAAAAACAATGAATGTTTTCATCCATTAAATTGTGGTTTGGGAGGTAATTCTCCTTGAAAAACACAGCAAAGTAAATGTAATTTGTTTTTCCTCTCTTCATGCTGGATTAACTCTTTGATGTTTCCTTTTCAAACTAACCTCTTTTCTGCTGCTCTGCCAGGGAGCGGGAAAACAAAGTGTCCGACGCCCTTCTTCGCCTGCCCCAGCGGACGTTGCATCCCTATGAGCTGGACCTGTGATAAGGAGAACGACTGTGAGAACGGTGCGGACGAGGCTCATTGTGGTAAGTTCGTATACGCTGTACAGGACAACAGACCGTTGCTTTGTTTCAATGTCTTTGCTTTGCACTTTACTCGTTCTCACTTCTCCTTTAGACAAGTTCTGCTCAGCCACCCAGTTTGAGTGTGGGAACCACCGCTGCATTCCTAACCGCTGGGTTTGTGATGGAGCGGATGACTGCGGGGACAGCAGTGACGAGGACAGCAAGTGCAGTAAGTGCTGAAGGCATATTTAGACATGGACAAACACTGAACTCCTAAAGTTGAGTGAATATTGCAACAGTTTTTAACCTGCAGCACTGATTAAATGTATGAGTCACCCCTAATTTCTGTATACTGTGAACTTTTATAGTCAGTAAGATTTTCTTGCAATTTTAGTGTTCTTGATCAGTAGATCTCCAGGCTTTCAGTTATTTTCAGTCGAGTTCTTGTACCTGAACATTTTCTGAGAATTTCTTTTTGTTTGTTAAGCCACTTGACTTGATTTGACTCATGCGTCAAAGTTAAGCATAAAAAGGCACCTAACTCAAGGTATGGATCAGTCTACACATAACAAACAACTTAGCAAAGAACCAATAAGTTGTATCCAAGGAAACTGGAAAAGCAGAGTACAAATGCAGAAGAGGCATTGAGTATCTACAGCAGATGAACAATATCTGAAATCCATGTCCTTAAGAAATAAGAAGAAATCCAGACATAGGAGCTGAGATAGAAAAACACACAATGGAACACTGTTAGTCATGGATTGGCGTCCCCAAAGCCCGAAACTCAAAATGATTTAAACAGTGTGCGACAATCTTTACAGAGAAAGCAACAAAAAGCAGCCATCATCCAAAGAAGAGCTTTGAATGTCCTTCGAGAAGCCTGGAGAACTGAATTGTACCACATGTTTGCATGTCCTTTGCTGCACCTACCTCACATTTTCTTAGCAAAATATAAGGAAATGATGGGTGGTCTTCTGCACACTAAACAATTTTTGTTTAATAAGTTAGGCTGTGTACAAAAAATGTGATTATTATTTTTTTTTTTTATATTAAAATAACCATTAATAGGACATTCCAATCAGTCACCTCTTTCTATTACAGAGACTAAAACCTGCAGTCCAGAGACGTTCCAATGCCCCGAATCACACAGGTGTATTCCTAAACGCTGGATGTGTGACGGAGATAAAGACTGTCCTGATGGAGCTGACGAGAGCATGAAAGCTGGCTGCTGTGAGTGCAAGCTGAGGGCTGAGTTTGATCAAGATAAATAGATTTTAATAACTCTCATAGACTAAGGAATATCTGTCAGTTTTAATGATCTCACTTGTGCGCCAATTATTTCTGCGCCTCAGACTTCAACAACACATGCAGCAGCAATGAGTTCATGTGCCAGAACCGACAGTGTATACCCAAGCACTTTGTGTGTGACCATGACAACGACTGCAGCGACGGCTCAGACGAGTCCCAGGAGTGCGGTGAGTGGAGCCGTGACCTGTGATTTGAAACACTCTCCCTCCTCCTGAGTGTGTGGTTTTTGGTTTTTTTTGGGGGGTTTTTTTTGGGGTTTTTTTTTGAAGTAGCATGTACCGTTTGTCGCTACAGAGTATCCGACGTGTGGACCGAACGAGTTCCGCTGTGCGAACGGACGCTGTCTCATTAAAAATTCATGGGAGTGTGATGGAGACTTCGACTGTCATGACCACTCAGATGAAGCTCCAAAAAATCCCCGGTGCACTGGCCCAGGTTAGACACACAGTCTCTCCAGAAGTACTTTATTTATTCAGTTCATGTATTCAGTATATTTATTGAATTAGTGTGATTACAGGACATGTAAAATTCATTTTTAACCACTGAACTTGCAAAAAAACTACAAAAATAAAGGGACAATAATATTATAGCATATATAAAGGAGGTTCCAGGAAAGAAAGTGAACAAGGAGAAGTCACAGTCTTTATATTATAATTAAATACTGTATGCTAACAAGCCTAAAAGAGAATAAGACTCTACTATCTTTATCTTTTTGGCAATTGTAATCCGCTCTCAGCGTTTGCGACTGAAATTAATCCTGAGGCTTTTATATCAGCTACGCCGGCTGACATTTTCTCTTCATTTGTTTCTCATTTCATTGCTTCACTTTGCGGAACAGAGAAGAAGTGCAACGACACCGCGTACATCTGCAATAATGGAAACTGCGTGAACGAGACGTTGCTCTGCGACCATAAAGACGACTGTGGCGACGGCTCTGATGAGCTCAACTGCTTCATTAACGAGTGCCTGAACAGCAAACTGAGTGGCTGCTCCCAGCTCTGTGAAGACCTGAAAATAGGGTTTAAGGTAAGTGAACAGCATGAAATTAGGACTTGAGTTCTTAAGTAATGGATGTGTAAAAAAAATAAAATAAAAATATTGCACGGACTGCTGCTTTACATGCTCTGTGCTTTGCTCCCCCACAGTGCAGATGCCATCCCGGCTTTCATCTGAAAGATGACAGGAAGACTTGTATTGACATAGATGAATGCACGACCACTTACCCGTGCACGCAGCGGTGCATCAACACGCACGGCAGCTTCCACTGTCTGTGTGTGGAGGGTTTCCAGCTTAGCCCCGAGAACCCCACAATATGCAAATCCACTTCTGGTAAGAAATGTGACAGATTATTAGCATTCAGGGATGTGTTTAAGGGAAAGCCTCTCATAATTTGTCATATCCTCTCTTCACTCCTTGCAGATGAAGAACCCTTCCTCATCTTTGCCAACCGCTATTACCTGAGAAAGCTCAACTTGGACGGCTCTAACTACACCTTAATCAAACAGGTGAGCCCTGCAGGTTCAGTCCTGCTGATGTGATTGGAAAGTGCTGGAGTTTATCTACACAACAGACTAATGCAGTTCCCATGCCTTGACAGGGCTTGAACAATGCTGTCGCTCTAGACTTCGACTATCGCCAGCAGATGATTTATTGGACAGATGTGACCACCCAGGGCAGCATGATTCGACGCATGCACATCAATGGCAGCAATGTTCAGGTCAGCATAGAAGCGTCTTGGCAGAGGAAGAGAAATAAAGTGTGCTGTTAATAACTGCTAGAAATGTAAACTATATTCAAAATGATGAATGTGTTCGTGTGTGTGTGTACATTGCATGTGCAGTGAAAGCCAAAGACACGCATTCATTTTCAGAAAATAAAAACTGCCTGTTCATTTGTCAGGTTCTTCACCGCACATCACTCAGCAACCCAGACGGCCTGGCAGTCGACTGGGTGGGAGGAAACCTGTACTGGTGTGATAAAGGACGGGATACTATTGAGGTGTCGAAGCTGAATGGAGCTTATCGAACAGTTCTGGTCAACAACGGCTTGAGGGAGCCTCGCGCTCTGGCTGTGGATGTACGCTACGGGTAAGAGTGACACTGCAAAATGTTCCTAAAGTGCTAACAGAGAGGGGGTTTTTTTCTTTTTCTTTTTGGAAGAAGAATTTGTAGGTTTCTGTTTGAAGTGATGGGCTCACTTTACCAATATCTGTTGTAGTCAGTAACCTACATCTGTAGGTTACATGAGGTGAAATGAATATGAGACTCTAAATCAGTTTTTCTCAAACAGGGTAATAATACCTCTTGTGGTGCTTTGGAGAACTGCAGGCAGAATAAGATTTATTTTCAAAAATGTTTTGTACAATTCCTACAATTAGTAACATTTAAAAAAATGTAAGCTTGATAAAGCTCGCTTACTAGATTCATGTGTGTTCCATCCTGATCTTGTCTGATGAAACTCCTGTAGAGCACTTTGTCACTGGTCTCTTGCCTTAAAAAGCACAATTTTAATACATTTCTCTTTCTTACTCTCTAGTAAGATAGTCTTCCTGTTTTCAGTGAAAATTTGTATCTAGTTTAACCGGTCAGCTGCTGTAAAAGCTCACAGAAATGTTTTCCATCTTTTTAGTTGTGAATTTTAATCCATAGAAATGAAGTATTTTTCAGTGTCTTCAGACATTAACCATTTTTGATGGTCAGTGCATAATTGTCAGACAAAATATCAAAGGTTGACAAAATAAGAAGGTTGAATGTCTAGGACATCTTGAACCTTGTAAATGTTAAATTCAGATTTGCTATTAATCAGTAAACCTTATAAATATCCTTCACAGGTACTTGTACTGGTCTGATTGGGGTGACAACCCCCACATAGGGAGGATTGGGATGGATGGCACCAACAGGAGCGTCATTGTGGAGGATAAGATCACCTGGCCCAATGGTCTAACTCTGGACTTTATTAATGACCGCATTTACTGGGCTGACGCTCGGGAGGACTACATTGCGTTTGCTAGCCTGGATGGAACAAGCAGACATATAGGTAACGTATACATAAACGCACAAGAGCAACTTCAGGTGTTGATTTTGTGGCTAAATTCTCCATCTTTATGCTTGCACGTTGTAGTTCTGGCCCAGGATATTCCCCACATCTTTGCCATGACTTTATTTGAGGAGTACATCTACTGGACAGACTGGGAAACAAAGTCCATCAACAGAGCTCACAAGACTCTGGGGACCAACAAGACCATGCTGATCAGCACCTTACACAGACCCATGGACATCCACATTTACCACCCATATCGCCAACCTGATGGTAGGACAAAGATGCCCGTCATTAACAACCACATGTTAATCTTCATCTGTGCCCTGGTTCTGTCTGATTTGCTCTGTGTTCTCCTTGTTAACATGTCTCTCCTCTTCAGTGGAAGGCCACCCGTGCCAGACAAACAATGGAGGCTGCAGTAACCTGTGCTTGCTCTCTCCTGGAGGCGGTTACAAGTGCGCTTGCCCCACCAACTTTTACCTAGCAGCCGATGGCAAACACTGCTTGTCCAACTGCACCGCCAGTCAGGTAAAAGCATATCTGCCTGTATTAAAACATGATGACACATCACACTACCAGATATTTAAAAAAATCATCTGTTTTTCTTCTTTTCCTTCAGTTTGTTTGTAAAAACGACAAATGCATCCCATTCTGGTGGAAGTGTGACACTGAAGATGACTGTGGTGACCACTCAGATGAGCCCGCAGACTGCCGTGAGTGATCAGACCGTAGCAGTCGTGACACATTACTGTTGTAGGCTGACGTTTTGATTATGCTGGTTAATAATGCGCCACGTATTCTCCCTGTAGCTGAGTTTAGGTGCAGACCAGGCCAGTTCCAGTGTGGTACGGGCATCTGTACTAACCCGGCCTACATCTGTGACGGAGACAATGACTGCCAGGATAACTCTGATGAAGCCAACTGCGGTACAAACACCTACACATATCTAGAGAGTCTAAATTAGAACTGACAGTCTTTATCCCATGTAATCACTATTTATTGTATTTGTTTGGGGGTTTTTCAGACATCCACGTGTGCCTGCCAAGTCAGTTTAAATGTTCCCACCCCAGTCGATGTATCCCTGGCATCTTCCGCTGCAATGGGCAGGACAACTGTGGAGACGGAGAGGATGAGAAAGACTGCCGTAAGTCAGTTCCTGTTCCTGTTCACTACAGTGTGACTGCCTTTTTATCTTAAACACTTTGGTTCGGAGCAAGCTGTCTCCGTCACTTGTAGCAAATTTGTCCCCAGAGGATGAACCGATCTGATTGCAGAGAGGCCATAACAGTCCTTCTTTTGTCTCACTTAGGCCACTATACTATTAAGCAGATGGGAAATTGCTAAACGCTGTGTCCCTCCCCGGAGGATCTCTGTCCTTTTTGACCTTTCCTTTAGCAACGAAGCCCTTGGGCCAAATTATGTTGCATAATGTAATTGGGATGGCATTTGCTAAGGACATTTCATTTTCCCTAGAGAGAGATTACATGAACTGTTCAGTTGTAGTATCCAGAGGTCAAAATTAGCATTTTAGCACCTTTATAGCAGGATCTCCGTGTTTGCAGTTTGAAGGAGCCGGTAGCAGAACCCAAACACTGCAGCTTTTTAACATGTGAATTCTTCAAATGGAGAGCAGCTTGTCTTTATGTAGTGTGATGAAGTAAATGGGCCCATCTGTTTGCCTCATATGCAGCGGAGGTAACGTGCGCCCCCAACCAGTTCCAGTGTACCATCACGAAGCGCTGCATCCCACGGGTGTGGGTGTGTGACAGGGACAACGACTGTGTGGATGGATCTGATGAGCCTGCCAACTGCAGTAAGACATCTTTCTTTTTATTACAACACCAAAACAATTGCTCTGCTTATGAAGAGCGTCTCCTCCGCATCGAAATGAAATGGCTCAGTAATAGAATCTGACCAATTATACTAATGAGACGCTGTGAATGTCAGCACCAGAGGAAATCTGGATGTGGAGAATATTGCGCTGGAGTTTAAAAGAGAAATTTAAAACTACGGAGTGAAACAGAGCTGCATCTAGACTTTTATCATGTCGTCGTTCACCCTTTTATTGTCGAGTTTGAAGCTGATTAAAACCCAGGCAATTCTTTTTACAGCATCAGTAAAGGAGGCATGATCTGTTTATCCGTTAGGAGGGAGTAAGCCTGTAAAGTCCCATATCTACTTTTGAGGGTCTAATCCAGTCAGTCTCCTCTGTTGCAGCTCAGATGACATGCGGTGTGGATGAGTTCCGCTGCAAGGACTCGGGCCGCTGCATCCCGGCACGATGGAAGTGTGACGGAGAGGATGACTGCGGGGACGCGTCGGATGAACCCAAGGAGGAGTGTGGTAAGGAAAGAGTTTTGGAAGGTGAATAAAGATAAAAGATGCTGGCGATGAGGGGAAACTTGTGCTAAATATGTATTTTGTACAGATGAGCGGACGTGTGAGCCTTACCAGTTCCGCTGTAAAAACAACCGCTGCGTGCCTGGCCGCTGGCAATGCGACTACGACAATGATTGCGGTGATAACTCAGACGAAGACAAGTGTGGTAGGTCACCCCTGCTTTTCTTACTTTTGGATGGGACGGCGCCCACTAACACTCTCACCCACCCTCGACGCACAGTGATTTGTAATATAATTGTTAAGTAATCTGTTCCATTAGAGTGGGTTTTAGTGGTGAGCAGGGTTTCGCTTGTCACTCGGCGTTTGTGTCTTATATTTATACACGCATGGTTGAGATTTAATTTGTTTTTAAGTTAGATGGCTTTACGGCCATTTGCACATCTCACGTTCACATCATCTCATGTCTGTTTTGCATTTCACACTGGCCAGTTGCTGTGAGCCAGAGGTAGGTGTTATCACCAGTTACCCAGCCCTTTGTGTGCCCTCGGCTTTTCTTTTAGTCCTGCCAGTATTTTTTTTCCCATTTTATTTGTTTATTTTTAAATCCCCGTAGCTCTTTTTGCTCCCGTGTTACACATGCCCGATTCTGTACCCACCGAGCCAACCCTGTGATATGAACTATCTGACTTATTTTATCCACGTACGTCCGGCTCTCAACAGAGCTTCTTGTGTTGTTTTTTTCAGTCTGCTCTATTCCCGCTTCTTCTCTTCTATTTTCCTTTCCTTACACCTCTCCTTGCTCCTTGCTTCGACTCTCCTTGCTCCTTAATCATGCTCACACCCATTCTGAGCGCTTGTCCCTGTGTCCTCAGTGCCTCGCCAGTGCTCCGAGAGCGAGTTTTCCTGCACAAACGGGCGTTGCATTGCAGGGCGCTGGAAGTGTGACGGGGACCACGACTGCGCTGATGGCTCAGATGAGGTATCCCTCACATTTTAACTTCTGATGGAACTTTTTGGTTTAAAATCTGACGTGCTATAATGAAAGCAATTCATTTTTTTTCTTTTCAGAATGGCTGTGATGTGAAATGTGACAGAGATCAGTTCCAATGTAAAAACGGCCACTGCATTCCCCTCCGCTGGCGCTGTGATGAAGATCCCGATTGCATGGATGGCAGTGACGAAGAGAGCTGCGACAGCGGCGGTAAGAAGCATGCGTCATCGTACCACCACTGGATATTTCTAACAAAGCTAATTCTTAAAATATCAGCATCTAAGACCGATGATGACTGAGCGCTCGCCGCTTTGTTTCAGCTGGTAGACACTGCCCCCAGGATGAGTTCCAGTGCAACAACACCCTTTGTAAACCACTGGGCTGGACGTGTGATGGTGAGGATGACTGTGGAGACAACTCTGATGAGAACCCAGAACAGTGTGGTGAGAACCAGTGCATTCCTCACATTGCTAGAATTACAGAAGACCATTTGGTAGCCTGCTCTTATAGAGGTTTTCCTGTTCCTTAATGCTTTTTCTCCTTTGGTCCTTCAGTTAAATTCCAGTGTCCACCCACAAGACAGTTCCGGTGCCATAACGACCGCGTCTGTCTACCTGTATCAAAACGGTGCGATGGTGTGAACAACTGTGGGGACAACAGTGACGAACTCAACTGCTGTAAGTGTGCTTTTTTGAAAATGAGTATTTATTATTGGATTGATAAGGAGGGCAGGGTTTTAGTAACATACTGTAACGTCAGATAAAAGCTGCGTATTGTTTTGCAATTGGATGTAAGACTTTTGTTATGGTTAATTTTTCACATGTAACATGTTAAAAATAACTTCTCTGTGACCCTTGTTCTCTTCCAAAAGGGAGTACCTCCAAACCAGCGTGCCAAAAGGACGAGTTTGGGTGCTCGAACGGCCGTTGCATCAGCTCAGTTCTGCGCTGCAACTACTTCAACGACTGTGAGGACTATGGCTCTGATGAAGTCAACTGCAGTAAGAAAGGTATGTTGGGCCACAGTGAATTTGTCACATTGGCAGTGTTCACCCTCTGACCGCCTGCTGCCCGTTTCCTTGCCCGCAGACACAGTGCTGAATGACTGTCACAGTAATAGGACGGTGTGTGGAGACGGAGATGAAGCTCACTGCGTGGTCAACGGCACCGACTCTTTCTGCTCCTGCAAACCTGGCTTCACATCCAGTGGACGTAACAGATGTCAAGGTACCCTGGCTTCATTTTTCATGTGTCTTTTTACAACTCTAAGGCGTTTTGTATTTGCATTGTGTGTCATGTGGTTTTTGGGGTGTTTCACAGATAAGAACGAGTGCAAGGAGTTCGGAGTGTGTTCCCACATCTGCAACAACACTAAGGGTTCCTACAAGTGCAGCTGCCACAAGTACTTCAGCAGAATCAATGACACATGCAAAGCTGATAGTAAGTACTTCTAACCTAATCCAGCAATGTTTTGGGTTCGTTTGTTGTTTTGATTGACAAGCAAGGTTGCTGGTTCGATTCCAGCCAGAGACACAAATCCCATTTGGGGTTGCATCAGGAAATGTAAAACTGCCACATCAAATATGCAGAGTTACTCGCCGTGGCGACCCCTTGTGGCAAGGGAGAAGCAGAAAGTAGCTTCTATTTATACACTGTACATTCTTTGTGTTTATTTCAATGCCTTCCTATACCAGAACTCACTTTGCTCTTCATCCCCAGCTCAGAGACAAGTCCTCTACATCGCTGATGACAATGAAATCCGCAGCCTGGACCCTTCCATGCCAAACTGGCACTATGAGCAGATCTTCCAGGGTGATGCCAACGTGCGCATTGATGCCATGGACCTGCACGTGAAGACGAATCGCATTTACTGGACCAACTGGCACACGGGACGCATTTCTTCCTACGATTTGCCTTCTTCCTCCTCGTCCCCCAACAGCAACAACAACCGCGACCGACGCCAGAGTGACTCCAGGATCACCAGCCTTGAGGTAACTTTGTGTTTCTTGTGTGTTCTTGCTGCGTGCTTACAGAAATCTGATCTACCATAAACAAAGAAAGAATATTTGTCCAGTTTTATAGATTCTTGTTGCAGTCTCAATTTCTTGTTTGTTTTCAGATTCCTGATCTGAAAATGCCCCGGGGCATCGCTGTGGACTGGGTGGCAGGGAACTTGTACTGGACTGACTCTGGTAGAGATGTGATCGAGGTGGCCCAGATAAGTGGAGGACGCCACCGCAAAACCCTGATCTCGGGCATGATTGATGAGCCTCATGCAATTGTAGTTGACCCCCAGAGAGGGTAAGTGGTTTGTGGGAGGCGTAATATGCAGTCATATCGGAGAAAGGAGTTTGAGGAATGCACACTGTGTTTTAATTGTGTTGACATCAGAGAAATTACTTTTCATTCATTAGGAAAATGTACTGGGCCGACTGGGGCAACCACCCCAAGATTGAAACAGCTGCTATGGATGGAACCATGAGAGAGACTCTGGTTGAAGAAAACATTCAATGGCCAACCGGTAAACCACACAGCTATACAAAAGCAACACTTTCTTTTCATCTTGCCTGCAGTTAGTATAAAGTTTGAGTATTTCCTCTTTTAAACTTTCTCTAATTTACTGTGTGTGCATAGGCCTGGCGGTGGACTACTTTAACGAGCGTCTGTACTGGGCTGACGCTAAACTCTCAGTGATTTGCAGCGTGAAGCTGAACGGCAGTGACGCCATCGTGGCTGTAAACAGCATTAAAAACAGTTGCGTGGCATCTATTTGCATTCTACAGCTCTTCTTGTAATCACTTCTGATCGATCCGTCTTTATTAGTCAGGAATCCGTTCCAATTACACCTTTGTTTCCACTCAGAGCTCCATCAGCCCTTCAGCATCGATGTGTTTGAGGACTACATCTATGGCGTCACCTACATCAACAATTACGTCTTCCGGGTGAACAAATTTGGCAAAGGCCCCATCGAGAACCTGACAACCGGAATAAATCACGCCACAGATATCGCCCTGTATCACCGTTACAAACAACCTGAAAGTGAGTGTGAGGAAAAAAGAAAAGAGCAAAAGTTCAAACAGCAGCAGCAGTGTTTAATCAGTTAGTGCACTGAAGCAGCTGTCTCCCCCATTTTTTAATTCTTGTTCTCACGCTCTCTTTCTATCAGTGACTAATCCCTGCGACAGGAAGAAATGCGAGTGGCTGTGCCTGCTAAGCCCCAGCGGACCTGTGTGCACTTGTCCCAACGGACGTACGCTGGACAACGGCACATGTGTAGAGCTTCCTACTCCCACGCTGTCTCCTATCTGTGAGTCCACAGACAGAAAGTACACACTCGCACACACAGAATCTACGCAGGCACTGCCTTGTATATGTATGTATATGCATGCTACTGAAGGATTTTGTCGCCTACAGCTCCTCCTAGTGGTCCCTGCTTAATCCAGTGTATGAACGGCGGCAGCTGTTTCCTAAATGCCCACAAGCAGCCCAAGTGCCGCTGCCAGCCTAATTATGGAGGAGATCGATGTGAGATTGACCAATGCAGGGACTACTGCAAGAATGGAGGCACATGCACACCTTCCCCTACAGGTTAGATATGAAAACGTAGCTTACTTTGCTATATTTATAATGCCCGATATTGCAGTTAACAGCTGGGTTAAAATATTGCTTTATAGGCTACCTTCATGGTTCTGTTGGCCCAGTAAAATATTGCACACTTTTCTCCATTCCCCACCCATCCTTCCCTTCATTTCTCTTCATGTATCTGTCCTCCCACAGGCTCTCCTACCTGTCGTTGCCTGACAGGCTTTACAGGACCAAATTGTAACCTGCACACTTGTGAGAATTACTGCCGGAATAAAGGCAATTGTACGGTCAGCGCTGGAAACCAGCCAACTTGTAACTGCCCCTCTGGCTTCCTTGGCGACCAGTGCCAGTACAGTGAGTGTTTGCGTTGTCTGTGTGACGCGACAAGTTTCAAACTGTTAAAACTGAAATAAAGAAAAAGAACAGTTGAAATGAGCCTTTATGATGTGGCCAGGAATTAATGCACCTACGTGCTTATTTGTGTGCGCCCGTGTGTGCAGGAACCTGCGAAGCCCATTGTCTGAACGCAGGAACGTGTCTGGAGAGCGAAAGCGGCACCAAACTGTGCCGCTGCCAGCCCCAGTACACCGGTAGCACATGTGAGATTGACAGGTGTCACTACTGTCGGGATGGCGAGTGCATCCGCAGCAATACTTTGACATCGGTGGTGAACTTCACCTGTCGGTAAGAGCACTTATAATTTGCCTCAGATTAACGGAAAAGAAACATAAATGCGTGAAGCTGTCACATTTTGCTCAATTTCTTTTTTTTCTATAGCTGCACAGATGGCCGAGTCCAGCCCAGCTGTTACACGTGCGATACGAACGAGTACTGTGCAAATGGCCAGTGCTCTATAGACTCCAATACTCGCCTTCCTAAGTGCATGTGAGGAGTGCATTCATTCATATTTGTTGTCTATCAGTCTTGGTTAAATCCTTTGCATTTTTTCATAGTGTGCATGAATCTTTCTGTTTGCATATATCTCTGTCATTATAATACTGCATAGTTTACATATTTTTTATTGTGTCATCTTGTATTGGTGTCTGTGTTCGTGTGTAGATGTTCACCTGGCTGGGAAGGGCATCGCTGTGAGTCTGTGGCCAGTAGTGATGCTTCAGGTTCAGGCGGACGTGAGTCAGCTCTTCCACTGTGACGTTGATAACAGAGGTTTCTTGAGTTTTGTTTGATGAGGCTGTTTGTTTTTAATTCTTTGTGTGCAGGCACAGTCTCCATACTGATTGCAGTGCTGATGCTGTTGCTGCTGATCCTCCTGGCTGCAGGAGCGTTGTTCTGGTACAGGAGAAGGATGAGAGGGTGAGTAACACGACATTCAAAACTTTGGTTTGCTTTGACCTCTTCTTTTTGTTTTTTTGTTTCCTTTTTTCTTCCCCCTTTTCTTCCTCCTTTCCGTTCTTCGATCTGCACTTTTACCCTCCTCCTCTGTAATGACATCTCTTCTGCTCCTCAGGTCTAGCCGGCCCGGAAAAACCGGCTCCAGACGCTTGCGGTAACGGCTGCCAGGGTTACACTTTTCTCTCCATGCCCTCTTTCAGTTCTTCATTCTGAGGCTCTCTCTTTCCCTGCCTCTCCCTTAACCATGAGTTCCTGTGCTGTGTTTGGTCCTTAGTGTTGTGCCATTTTTTTCTGATGGTCATTGAGGCTGTAGGTCATCCCGCTCCTACAGTGTCCGTCCTGTGTAGTTATTCTCTTTCAAAGCAGGGCTCCAGGGCAGATCTATTGAAAAGATTAAATGAATAGATCTGTCTGTGTGTTAGCCAGTGCTGTAGGTCTTTCATATTGTTGTCCATCATATTGTGCCATAATGTACTGTGTTGTGGTTTGAGCTGTGGTAGTGTCTCTTGTAGCGAGACATGGAGAGTCCACTAGCATTGTTCCAAGCTCTGACTGGAAAATGCAACTTCCCAAAATCCAGCATTTACTTAGCCATGGATACTTCATTCGTATTTTAGAGGAATGATTGTGGATTTATTGGGGGTCTGGGAAGATATCCAGGTCCAGTATGTCTGGATCTGACATTACCTCCTGTACATGAATGCTGGGTTTGTGTTGGTCCTTGTGCTGTGGCTTAGCCTGGATGGTGGTGAGAGTCATGCAATGCCTCTCCCCTCCCGTCGTAATGTGGCTGTGTCCCTGCTTGCACTCTTCAGGCAGCTCTACTCTTGAACAAAAGATGAAATTATGACTGCTCTCCTTGTCATTTTGTATAGGGCCAAGGGCTTCCAGCACCAAAGGATGACCAATGGGGCAATGAATGTTGAGATTGGAAACCCTGCTTACAAGATCTATGAGGGCGAACCTGATGACGATGCTGGGGAGCTGCTAGATGCAGACTTCACTCTGGACCCAGACAAGGTAGAGAAAAATATAGACGTGTGCAAAACTTCAGTCACTCTTCATTTCTTTATAGTGTTCTTGCAAGTTGCCAGACTATTATAATGCAGTTTTTATTAAAAAAAAAAAGTCCTGAGTAATAGTTTAATAGTTAGTATTTTCAGTCCAGTCCATGTACCTGACTATTTTCAGAGGGATGCTTTCTTGTTTGTTAAGCCACTTAACGCCAACTTATTAATCATTGAAGGGTTTTAAAAAGGTGCGTAACTCAAGTGATGAAGCAGTTTTCTGTTTATACATAACAAGCAACTTAGCAAAGAACCAGTTTTATCTTTAGGCACTTTGTTATTTGCAGACTGTCGCAAACATCATCATCAGACAGCACAGACAAGCTTAAAATAGTAATGTTGCACCAACAAGGCGATTCCCAAAAAAGCTATTAGCCCAAAAAATTGGCATCTCTCAGCATGGTGTGCAGTGTGTCCTTAAAAACACTTGATGAACAGCAGGTCATGGGAGGTCATGTAATTAAGAAACAAGAAAGGTTCAGCAAAGACCTGACACAGGACCTGAGAGATGCAGGTGAAGCGATTAATCCAAATTTTCAGATTTTTGATTCAAATTGTCATCAGTGTGTATGGAAGCGAGCTTTGAATGTCCTACAAGAAGAAGAAGCTTGCCTAAGAGAGTTCAGGGTATGTTGAAGAATAAAGCTGGTTATACTGCATTTCCATGTATGTTTGCACAATAAATCCAGCATCTATTCCACATTTGTCTTGCAAAATATAAAAAAATTGGAACGGCTGAAGACTTTTGCACAGCACTGTATATTCATGATGCTAAACTTCGGTGTTTTAAACATGATGTGATGGATCATTTTTCTTCCTTCCAGCCTACTAACTTCACCAACCCAGTTTATGCCACTCTGTATATGGGAGCTCACAACAGCCGCAACTCTCTGGCCAGCACAGATGAGAAGAAGGAGTTGCTATCCCGTGGAGATGAGGAGCCCCTTGTGGACCCACTGGCATAGACCTTGGTGCCGGATCACGCTATTCCAAACACCCCCCCATTCTTGCCTTTTAAAGAAAAATTGAACAAAAAAAAAATCAATAAAAAGTGTGAGAGAAAATTGATAAACCATGTGAACACTGTATAAAATGTACAAAAATGAAGGACTACTTTTGTATGTGATTGCAGTATTATATTTTGTTCTTTTGAGATTCCTCTGGTCAAAAACAAATAACATTTTCTATGAGAGATTTTTAATTTCCACTTCGTCCCTTACCCTTTACCTAAATAGCCACTACCTCTGTGCAAAATGAAATGGAAACATGGAAATCATAAGAAAAAAAAAAGAAATGCTATCATTGGAGCAATTTTAATTTTTTATTTTTGTATGAATTGTATAGAAAAGACAAAAACATTGTTCCATTTCACCAGTGCCAACTGTCTGTTGTTTGTGTCGACTTTGAGCGGGAAAAGGCAAAAACTCAAAGTTTTTGAAATCGGTACATTTGTCATCTTGTCGAGCTTCTTGGCAAGAATGTGTGAGACAGATTTGTGATAGCACCGTTTGTGTATAGCACATGTAAAATGTCAATACCAGATGGCAACTACAGTATTTCCACGTATTTTTCTTTCTTTCTCAGAGAACAATGTTCATAAAATGATTGTGTTGTCTTCCTTGCACAGAATATCACATTTTACGGTATAGTGTATACTGTAGGCTTTATACCTTAAGATGTAAAGAAAATGTGTTTGTTTTTATCACTTTGTGTAACAGCTGGAGCTGATGTGTTGCTGTGGAGAAAGGATAAAGAGGCTTGTTGGTGCGTGATTGTGCAGTTATATGAAGAACGTGGAAGGTGGTTATGGGTTAAACATTCCAGGCAGAGTGATGGATGGAGATTACGGATGTAAAGCAATAGATGGGGTGATACTTTAATGGGTGGGTAGCTGGCTGTGTGTACATGCCCAGAAAACAGCTGGCTAACAATGGTGGGGGCTTTTTTGATAGAAGACTTATAGATAGTGTCATGTTTGCACTATTTAGCGTCTGTTTTCTGGTCTTCCTGTAGAGGCTGCAATTATGGTCAAATGTAAGGAAGGAAAGATTTCTTTTCTATGTGTGTTCTGCTTCTCCAGTCCTGTTTTTTGTTCTGTAAAGACCAGGTAGCATCCATCTGGCTTTGTGAGTAAATTTGCCTTCAGAGGATCAAAGTCTGTATGTTCACAGTTGTGTAATGACTCTGTCTTAAGTGCATTATTTTCATTTGATCCTTAGCGTTTCTCTGTTTTCTTTCTTGAGCCCTTCCCCATCTCTTCTCTGTGCCCTGCTGCTGCTAATGCTACCATTCTGGTTGCTCTGACACGTCCTTACGCTCAGCCTCTGTCCCAAAATGCTGCTTCTGTCAGAAATGTGTCAGCCATATCTTAATGCATGTGAAAAGTAACACAAGTCTTCAGTGTAACTACAATAACAAGTTTTTATTTTGCTTACCTGTCAAGCCAGTGTTATTTTATGCTGTCGTGTATGTTTTGTCTTTAATTGAGAGAGAAGTACAATCATTTTACCGAAAGGACATTTTTGCTAAATCATATGTGCATTTCCAGACTTTTGTTTTGATTAGTCCTTGGTTTTTTAAAATGAAAAATGACACATAGCTTTTATAGTACACAATGCATGGAGGCGCAGACTTTCTTCTGAAAAGAGAATAATGTTTAATTTTTGCTGGAGTACTTTACAAACTAAATAACAGATATTGTTATAAATAAAATTTTAAAAATTGTACAGAAAACAAGCCACAGTGTTCTGTGTTTTGTTCACAACCGGTCCTGATAAAAGGAGGAATTCAGTGTGGAGGATTTAATCATTTATTAAGCAAACAGCAACTCAGACCATCAGCACTGTAGACGTGAGATCATATAAGTCTGTGTTTACGCAACTTTACATTTTATATTGTTACATGATAAAAACTTAGACAATCAACAAAAAAATGTAATCACCCAATATTTGAAGATAATATATGTGGCTAATGGAAAAAAGTAAATTCTAACCCCTACTGATCATTTGAAGAATTAATAGAGAAAAGAGAGCAAAACAGAGTATTTGAATTTCAGTGTCTGTTTAAAGAGTCATCTTGTTTTTAGCCTCTTTGAGATCTAATCCACCTGCACTTTGTATCAAACACTTCACTCAATGCCTTTGGCCTTTAACTCCTCTTTGACTCTGCTCAGGTACTCAGGGTCAGGATACCCAAAGCTGTGGAAACAGAATATATCCAGTGTTAATATGTAGCATTTTATTAGAGTAAACCGTGAAAGAAAACATATATCAAAACGCTAGTAAGGAAATTGGTTACCCTACCAATATGGTCCTCCTGACGTGGATGTTTTGTGGTGAATGTCATTCCAGGTCACCTGGCCGTCCATTCCAGTTGTTCTGGATGTCCCCATAGTAAAAATGAGCCTCTGGCCGAAAGCTTTTTTCAGCAGTTGCAACACTTCATTTCCCTCTTTGTTGCCTGGAAGATACGCTCTTCTATAAATACCCGAGTAGGGCCGTCCAGGATTGGGATGTTTTGCCTACAAATGCAGAATGGAAAGTAAACAATATTAGAAAAGTATATACATACATCCACAAAATGAAAACACAATCATGTTTTATTTTTTAAACAGGGACATATGCATTCAAATAAAATTGTTATTTACCGTCTGTATTCCACTTGGAAGCTCATAGTTGATAACTATGGTGCCACAGTCTGAGAATCCAGGGAGGGAAGAGGGCAATGTATAGTCCGACATTCTTCCATCTGGTTGGTCTCCTACTATCTTGCCAAAGACGACTTTGCATATAGGACAGATGGGTCCATTCGCCTCCTGTGCTTGTTTCAGGCAGTCTTTACAAAATTCATGTTTACAGTTGAGCTGTTTCTTATTTTTGAATTCATCCAAACATATAGGACACCTTTCGTCCTTTTGGTCACCTGCTGTTGTCCCATTGTCAGTTGGTCGGTCAGTGTTGTGCTTCCTGTTTGCTGATTGGCCATTCAACACAGGCTCATTGGGGGCACCCTCTAACTGAGAAATGGGTGTGCCACTGAATCCAGTGGCACCATGGAACTGGGATGAACTCATAGGGGATGCAACAAACTTCTGGTATAGACAGAGAAGTGCTCTTAGAGCGTGGCTCTCCATGGAGGCATTTCCTCCTTCTTTCTGGTAGAAAGCTTTGACATTGACTTTGCCATGACCAATGTCATATTCGTTCAATTCCACATTAAACTTATCTTTGATCCTTGCTACTTGCTTATTATCATAGATAGTCATCAACTTCTTCTCGATGATCAGTCCTGCATGTGGGAAATCGTCTTTGGTGGTCATGTCAATCTTCAGTGATGTCTCTTGAAACTCATGAGAAGCATCTATGTTTCTTTTCTGCTCTGTATCTGCATTTAACAACTTACTGAAAACCTCTTGACTTTGTCCTGGCCCACGCACAGTCATTGTTTCAGAGGTCAAAGTAACCAAAAGCTTGTTTTCCTTTTTCTGGATGGTTTTCAGTGCGTTACTCCAGTGATCTGGATCTATGAACTTGAGAGGAATAACTGAGCCATTGGATTCAACAAAGCTGTTCTGGAAAAGGTTTTCAAACTCCTTGAGCGCATTGTCTGGGTTCCCATGTTTTCCATCTACTTCAAATGTCACCTTAACTTCTGGCTTGATTTTAACTCCATTCTTTTCCTCTATACGTTTCATTTCCTCTTTGTACATGTGGTCCACATACCAGAAAGGAGCCACTGGGACGGAACAAGTGCACATCTCTTCACCTGCAGAAACTGTGCTACTCTGTTTCCCCGCCTGAACTTGTTCCTGGTTTAAAAATAAAAATCATTATGCTAATTTATTAAAACATTTTTTATTTTAATATGAACTTTTTTGAATAATGACACACTACATACATGTTGTGGCTCTTGCATGAAAGAAGCGCCCATCTTTTCTCCAGCTGTAGAACCCGTTTTACTCGTCTTCTCCGGTTGAACTTGCTCCTTTAAAAAAAAAACAGTACATCATTTAATTCAATAGCATATAGTAATATTTGTTTTTTTTTAAAAGATATACTACATAGTACTTACAGTTTGTGGCTCTGGCAGGTTCACTGAAGCATCCTCTAGTACTTGTCTATCAAGCTGTGGATATAGCTGACTGACGGATGTTATCAAGACTGAATTTTCATCCTTCCTTAGTGTTTCTTTACTAAGTTTTTGAAGTTCATTCACGGCTTAAAAAAAACAGGAAATTGATTATATGTTAAAAACCAATATGGATATACAGAATGAAGTCAAAATATTTTTATTACTGAAAAAGTTATAAAGATAGGAATTTAATCAGATAATTATGTAGGACTTTACTGCACCTGCAGCTGGTTTAATGCTTATCACAACACGCCCATCATTTAAGGTCCTTTTCACTGAGCATTCCATCATAGCTTTGTGTTTGTTGATCCAAGACTGAAGCATTTTCTGTAGACGAGACTCTAGCCTCTTAACTTTTTGTGGTTCATCATCAGGCTCCACTGAGATCCACTTCACTGAGATCCACTTCACTGAGAGAACAATGTAAGCTTCATCTTCATCCTGTGACAAAATAAAACAAACAAATAATAAAACAGCCTTTGAGATTCAGCTGAAAACACCTTTATTTAAAATGCTTTTTTTTAATTTTTATCATTGTTGAAATATTTACCTATCTTTAGAACTTCTCTTTTTTTATTATAATGCAGATAAATAGTTTGAGGTTAGCTAAATGTCATATTTTTTACATTTGCCACATTAATGTCACCTTGCAGCCTTAGAACTTTACAAATGTTCTCACTAATGATCACAGTTACAGTTTACATGTTATTACAAGTTTTTCCAATGGTGACAACAGCTACACTAAGCAGCTTTACACATTTGGCTCATGATGTATTTCCTGAACCTCCAGAGCACACCAGCTGAGATTGTATTTTTGATCTCACTTTCACATACTCGTTATAAGAAGACAGACAAAAGCTGGAATGTGTTACGTGTTATTGTGCACTTAGGCGCATGCAGGCAAACTCCCCAAAACACTTACTGTAGTAGGTGTATCGCTAGGATTGAATGTTGAATGTTGCTGGCTTTTACTCACAGCAGAATTATTCACCTATTATAATGAAGAAAGGCTTTTAGGTGCATAAAAAACAAAGTCTGGTGTCAAAATTAAAATTTAAAACAAGAAATAAATTACTCCTACTGATGATAAAACTCTGGATATTTAATGATTGAATTAACACCAGTGTTCCTGTAACAATTTTCTTTTATTCTGATTCAGTGTTAATTTACGTACTTGGCTCGTGTCGTCAGGTTTGTCGTTGTCAAAATTGTCGACCTCCATGGGCTCTTCAGCGTCCACGGACTGTCCAGTGGCCATGTTTCAGATTTTGATCTTCTTCCTTCAAAAAAACACACCAAACTCAGACGACATAATAACAGCGTGTTGCACCCCAACAACCAGCAATTCTGTATTTGGTGATTTTATATAAAACCGTTTCCATAAATTAGCTAACGTCGCTCTCCACCTAGCCTGCAGAGCTACACTCTCGGTTACACTCCACTTTGCAGTTTCCTTATGTCTTACATTTTAACCAAACCTGTAACAGCCACAACGTTATCTCACACGTTATATGTATCTGAACAGAAATTTATCTTGAAAATATTACCTTACTGCGTATACGACTTACCCTTGCCTCACTACTTTAAACACTGGTACTTCCGTATAAACGAAAGTGAAAGCTTGCGGAGCTGCGTCACCCTCCAAACACGCAAGCGCACCTCTGTCATTTCCAGCAGCGTGTTGGCAACAGGTCTGTTAGCTCAGCTGACTGTGGACACTAAATCCTTCTTCACTGCATGAAAAGGACAAAAATGTTCTTTATGTGACATATAAGCTGTTTCCTTGATATCTCAGATATAGTTAATAGTTTGTGTAAGATAACCTACTGTCTCATATGATACTGACAAACATAAAATAAAACGTTGCGTTTTATTTTATGTTCGACTCCTTTCAGGCATATGATACTTGGGGGCAGGGCCGTGCAGAGAGGTTTAAAGGGGCGGGTTCTCAAAGTTAAAAAGGGGCACATTGAACCAAGCTGAATAACAACAACACACATTCATCAAGAATCTAATATGGGCAACAAGGCAAAGCAAACGTAGCCAATGTTTTAGCTGTTGAGGTGTTGCTGTTGATAGTGCTGGAGAGCAGGGCTGTGTTGATCTGAAACTGTAGACATTAAAAAGTCCATAAGAGAGATGGTAGCTGATTAAACAAGTATCATGAGATAATAACAAAATGCAAAGATTGGTGACAGCACTTGGAACCATAAGGCGACAAAAACTGTGAGAAATAAACTAGACTCTGCCTGTGAATCACTCTTTGCTTCTCTTCTTCCTTCCATCCCATCATTTCATATATCACTCTCCACTTGCTGTCTATCTGACAACAAGGCACAACTTGCTATTGCAATAAACTATAATTTAATTATCCACACTTAACAACTCCAGCACTTAATCTATAATAAAATGATGACAGAAAAATGTTATAGCACTGCCTTTAGTAGCCTCACACAGCTCCTACTGTTTCCTCCTCATGTCCTTACCAGGCATGTCTGGACAATGTTATATCATGAGTAATATTTTTTTTAAAAATCCATCTAAATAAAACACACACATGCACGCACACACAGTGACATTTTAGACCTTCTTCAGAATACTGTATATACTATGGGCATCATGGTGCTGATCCAGAATCCTTACATTATTATTTATTACTAGAGCTACAATAATAAAGCAAAGAGGAGGGGGAAGTAATAAATATGAAATAATGTATTTATGATGATTCCATTTGTTTCACTATCCACTCTGTGCAGGGGCAAAGCTTATTACATTTTTAAACTGTAGAGATACAATAATTTTACTGCTGTAAAATCCAAATTTTGTCTTATTTAAAATATAAATCTAATATAATCTGCTTCTTAATGTATGTTCTTTAAAATACAGCGCGTTTTTTAATATATTATAATTATATTAATGCATAATTATGTGGACATGCATATTAGATCGTTTTTTAGTGAAATATAATCCCTCCAGAAAGGCAGGAAAAGCCCTGTAACTTACTTTAAAACTAAATATGTTCACTAAAACGGTGACAGAGCTACAGACCCATGACAGCCTTACACAGGTAGCCAGCAGCTGTGACCAGCACTACTTGTGCAGTTAATAAAAGGACAGGTAATGTTTGTCGCGCTGTTGCACACACAGCACGCTCGTTTGTTTCAGTTCGTCAGTTGCAACAAGACAGCTTACCAACGTGTACGTAATAAGCTAATACTCCTGTGTGCTACACACTACAGTGTACGCTGTAGTGTGTAGCAGATCCTTTTATTTAGCAAAACTGTGATTAATAGTTAAATATTATTGTTGAGGGGCACAGACAGGACTCCGCACCCACACACACATTAAATTTTTTTTTTTTTTTTTTTAAAAAGTTGCCTCAACAAAAGGGCACTTTGGGCACCCATCAGGAAAGGGGCGGGTGCTCAAGCCCCTCTAGCCCCCCTCCCCTCTGCACGTGCCTGCTTGGGGGGGGAAAGTATTAATTATAAGCCAAGGTTAAATTTATGAGCCAAAATCCACTGAAAAATGTAGCTTAAGTACATTTTCTGCTAATATTTCCCTAATACTAATCATTTTTCCACTTAATTTGTGGTGCTGTGTTTTTTGTTTTTTAATCAGAATCAGAATCGCGTTTATTGGCGATGTATACACACACACACACACACACACAAGGAATTTGGTTCCGGTAGATGGTGACTCTCAAGCACAGCAGTATAAATAAATCTCAACAGGGTAAGCAACACAATACAAAACCAACCATAAATAACCAATCTAAATCTTATATACATAAAATACATGATGACCGAAATGAAATTAAGTGAAATGAATATCACAGAATGTACGTAAGGTGCAGTTGCAGTCTGGCAGTGGGAGCAGTGTGACAACTGTTTAGGAGGGAGATGGTGAGGGGAAAGAAACTCTTCCTGTGTCGGGTGGTCCTGGTCTGCAGGCTTCTGTACCGTCTGCCAGAGGGCAGTAGGTCAAAAAGTCCGGAAGTACATCCTCTGCTGGGTCTTTTTGAGGATGGAGTTGATGTTGGTCTCCCACTTCAGGTCCTGGGAGATGGTGGTACCCAGGAACTTGAAGATCTCCACAGTCGACACCGGGCTGCCTGATATGGTGAGGGGAGGAAGTGTTGAGGGATGTCTCCTGAAGTCCACTGTCATCTCTACAGTCTCAAGCATTTTCAGCTCCAGATTGTGCTGACTGCACCAGAGTACCAGCCACTCAACTTCCTGCAGGTATGCAGACTCATAACCATCCTGAATGAGGCTAATGACAGTGGTGTTGTCTGCAAACTTTAGGAGTTTAACAGCCAAGTTTTTGGAGGTTAAGTCATTAGTGTAGAGGGAGAACAAACAGTGCAACATGCCACGACTTTAAAAATGTTCCGTGATGAACACTGTAGTGCCAGCTTTAAAAATGCCCCCCGTTCTTTTCAATTATAATTAAATGAAATAAATCTTATTTATTTATTTATTTAGTATATGTACAGGAAATTGAATAAACAGCATGGGTGGTTCCTTTAAAAAGCAGGAAGAAAGAAAATAAAAGCAAAGTCATTTCATACAAAAACAAACATGAAAAAATTGTTTATTTTATGTTTCCATTTTTCAGCAAACATTGTTCAGCCTGATCTTTTGCAAAGGTTTCAGAGAAACAATACAAAGATACATGATAACATGATACATGATAAAATTATATAAAGATTCTACTGTAAGCATGCAAATAACACAAGACAGTAGACTGAGATTACTGCCATGGCCATGACCAATCCCATATTCCAGAACTGGACTGGGCGAAGTTCATGGGAGATGTGGCAGTTTTCTGATATAAATGGAAAAGCTCTCTGACAGCGTGGCTCTCCATGGAGGCATGTCCTTCATCTTTCTTGTATACAGCTTTGACATTGACTTTGCCTTGACCAATGTCTGATTCTTTCAGGTCCACATTAAACTTATCTTTGATCTTTGCTACCTTCTTACTGTAAGAGGTACTCATCACCTTCCAGTAGATCTCCTCCATTGTTAATCCCATATGCATGAGATGGTCTTTGGTGGTCATGTCAATCTTCAGTGATGTGTCTTGAGTCTCTCTTTCATTCTCTTCATGAGAAGTATCTATGCTTTTTTTCTGCTCTGTATCTGCATTTAATAACTTTTTCATGGCCTCTTGACTTTGTGTTGGCCCACGTACAGTCATTGTTTCAGAGGTCAGAGTAGTCAAAAG